>NC_056714.1:12625961-13825961 GCF_018831695.1 Puntigrus tetrazona
GATATTTATTTAAATTACAGAATTTGCATTAGAACATGGTTTGGATGTTGGGAGGACAAATATTATTTTCAATAAACAGATAGGATAAAAAAAAAATATTTGTGTGGAAAAATTTGCAAAAACATCGTGGGAGAAGGTTTTCATTTTGCAGCCTTCCTTGTAAAACCGAGCAACTCCGTTTGTTTGTCCGAGGGAGCAACGGTAACCAAGGGGCGGGGCTTACCGATAGATCAATTCCGCGTACCGTAGACTTGTTTTACTCTCAGTCACCAGCAGATGGCGCCGTTTCTGTTCTTCACTAAACTTGCACAGCAAGAAGGAAAAAACAGTCCTTCTACTGAGGGTTTGTTGTGCTTAGATACATATTTCCAATTTATCGCTTGATTTAGTGCAGATTCGATCGATAAATTCACTGTTAATACCCCTCGAGAACAAATATTCAGTTTTGCGTTTGGAGTGACTGTCATCTCAAAACTAAACTGATGGACGTTACTTCAAAAAAAAACAAAAAACTAATAAATAAAAATCTTGTTTAAAGACGTTAACGTGCTGTCATTATTATTTACACGATCCACATTTTACAATTTTTATAAATAACTTATTTTTTTTATTTTACCTGGTGATCCAATATTCCAAAATCGGTCTATCGAGCCTTAACCAATCAAAGTCTCAAAAATCACAGCAGTTTCACTGATTGGTCAGAGACCTGGGATTCTTATCCGTGCGCTCTTTAAATCTCCCTCCGTTCTGGTCTGAGCCTTTGCAACGCTTTATATACACGTTAAAAAAGTCCTTTAACCCTCCAGTTACTTCTTTGCTTTTATTCAGTGCCGAGCAAAGCAATAACGATGGTCGAGCAGTTCGTTGGTAAATGGAAAATGACTTCCAGTGACAATTTTGACGAATACATGAAGGCTGTAGGTAAGATGCACTAATTCCTACGCAGCTAGGTTTTATTATTATTATTACGCACGGTAGCTTTTCGTCCAGCTCTGTTAGTCGTAATAGCACTAACGCCTTTATCTGTACTGCGAGCAAATCTGTTTTTGCGCGCAGGTGCTGGTTTCGCTTCCAGGCAAATGGCTAACCTGGCAAAACCCAGTCTGTCGATTGCCGTGGATGAGCAGGGGTTCATCTCCATGAAGGCCGTCACTACCTTCAAGACCCTGGAAATCAAATTCAAATTAGACGAAGAATTCGACGAGACGACGGCAGACGACAGGAAAGTCCGGGTGAGGACCAAAAAAATGATATTATGCAGACTTTTCTGTTTTGATAAGCGCATGTATGTGTGCGTGGAAAGTAGTTTATTATTTATTATATTATTATTTCCATTCTCTTCAGACTACTATAAGCCTGGGGGATGGCAAACTCATTCAAAAGCAGACCTGGGAGGGGAAGAGCACAATAATCGAGAGAGAGATTCAAGACTGCAAAATGATAGCGGTACGCGTTCAAGACCAATGTTTTGTTTACCTGCACGATTTTTACCTCTTATTACACAAAAGCCGGCTTAGGCTTTTCGGTGTCGCGTCCATCGTTCAGCATCTTTCTTTTTGTCTCTCTTTAGAAATGTATCATGGACGATGTGGTGGCTGTCAGGACATATGAGAAAGATGCGTGATGAAAGACGCACGAACTCTGGGCTTTAAGACCAGTTTAAGACCTCACTGGGTTTTCGTTTGGTTGAATTTGACTGGTCTGATGTGGGTATACGAATCGCTTTGCTGCAACTGGTTTTTATTTTGCTTTGTAAACATAATAAAAAATACAAACGATCAAATACGGCTTTATTCATTTTTCTAACGATTTGTGGGGTTGTGATATGTATTTGTTCCTATATGTGACCACCAAACAAGCCATATGGGTCCATTTTTTTTTTTAAATCAAGATTTATACATAATCTGAAAGCTGAATAAATAGCATTTCCGTCGGTGCATGGTTTATGATAGGACAATATTTAGCAGAGCTGCAACTTTTTGAAAATCTGGAATCTGAGGGTGCAAAAAAAAATTCATATTATTGAGAAAATCATCTTTAAAGTTCTTATCAATGCATATTACAAATCAAAAATCAAGGTTTGATATTTACAGCAGGACGTATTTTATGCTGCATGATCTTAATATCCTACTAATTGTTTTGTTATTTTTTTGCAAAAATGTATGCATTTATCGTGTCGCAGGCTATTGCTACAAATACACCTCTTGCGAAAAAAAATTGTAAAACGACGACACGCAATCACCAGCCGAGCGAGTGTGTTATTACATAACACAGCATAACATAAATATGGTCAGGTAATACTACAGCAGACGCTTTCATTTGTATTCGGAACCAATAAAATGCTAATCACTAAGCAAGAAAGCACTGGAGTGAGCATCACTGCAGCTCTAGAATATGAACATCATATATACGATATGCATTAAACAGCAATGGCCGTGCAGGTGTGTGCTGCCTATGGGCCCGCAGCGAAAACGATTTCCATTCATCTGCGAAATAAAACTGAAAACAGCCTACATTTCACCTCAAATGGCCGCCGTGGCAAGATGCTCGACACCCAATCGCAACCGTAAAAGAAAAAAGGAAAAGATACGATCCGAGCAGCATTCGTCGGCGGCCCCCCGGTGCCCGGTGAACATGTGATGTGTTAATCCTCGGCAGTCTAGTGGTTCACAATGCCTTCCTGAGTCTAATAACCTCAATACCCCCCAGGATTAACACTGGAGGGGCTGACCGTGCGCTCCTTGCAAACTTCTGCTTCTAAAATATACATTCTTCTTTTTGTGATCCTAATCTTACCCAGTCTTATAATGCAATTTATATTAAAGCACGTGGTGCGAAAGAGGATTTTGATTTATTTGTAAGGATTAATATGCATTAGGCAGGAGCGAAAGTGTAGTTTGAGCTAATAATGTTTTCGGGGGAGGCAGCAAGAACGGTGCGTTGATGTGCTTTTAATTAGCTTTCTGGGAAACATGTCAAATGATGCAAGTTTTTTATGATGCTGTTTTTATATTATTTATTAATAATTACAGTAAAACAGCTACAGCAACAATAATTCCTTTGCACAAATTACATCAAATGATGCAAGCTTTATAGTGTCATGATATCGTATTTATATTATTATTAATGACAATTCCTTTGCATATAAACTTAAAATGTTATACACACACACACACACACACACACACACACACATACATACATACATATACATACATATATATATATATATATATATATATATATATATATATATATATATATATATATATATATGAAGAGTTTGTTTTATTGTGCTTGATTGTTAGTTAGCTGTAATTGAAATGCAAAATATTTTAGAAAATTATCTGTGTTTGCAAATGAACTTAATTAAATTTCATTATTATTAACAATATTATAATTTCTTTGTAAAAATGTCAAAAATGCGGTATTTCTGTACGACTTCAGTCAGTGTTATATCAAATGATGCAAGCTTTAAAGGGTCATGAGACAGATTTAAGTCTGAGAAAGTGAAGCCTTGCTCTTTTCTCTCAAAGGTCCATTGTTTCCTAGAATTTACTTGTAAGGGACACCATATTAAGAATGTCCTTCAATTTTTCCATGAGCTTAAAATTTCAGGGAATTTGATAATACAGTGCAGCAGGACGCTGGGAGCGCACTGTTTGCTTTGAATTCATATACATTTCAAGTTATTAGGAGTTATCTGGCAGCGGAATAGATGTAAATAGTTTCCCGTTACAATTTAAAGTACTAAAAATGAAACAGGGCTCATAAATATAAATGTTTGATACACCAACAAATGATGCTTAATGTTTGAGAAGCAAATGTTAGATATTTTAGTGGACTGAACGTGTGAGTCAGTGAGGTAAAGTGTGTTTGATGTGTATGTAGTAAACCTTTTTTTTTTAACAGCGAAAACAGTGAAATTAGCAAAAATTTAATTCGACACTGGTACGCTAAAGGCTGTTTTTGCTCTTAAGGTAATAACAAAGAAAAGAATAATGAAAAAACGACAGGCCACATAGAAGTTAACTGTACATAAAAATTACAGTGAAAGCTGTAAGTTGTCAAAATCAAAGATTTACCGCTTTTGATGCATTTTCGACTTGATGTATGAAGACATTACAACACTGCCATCTGGTGTTTAGTTTCAGCTTCATCATATTTTCAGTCCAATCTCTTTTGCATTAGGTTTAAAATGTAATTTAGTCACGCAAATTATGTAGAGTCATGCAGACAGTTAAACACAGTATTTGTCTTTTATGTTTCGAAAACGATTATTCTATGTAGTGTTTAAACTCAATATATTGGTCACAATTTTGGTCTGTTGAAAAAGGATTAAAGTTTGAACGATTTTAAACCATTGAGTAT
Source organism: Puntigrus tetrazona (assembly GCF_018831695.1). Classification (NCBI taxonomy): domain Eukaryota; kingdom Metazoa; phylum Chordata; class Actinopteri; order Cypriniformes; family Cyprinidae; genus Puntigrus; species Puntigrus tetrazona. Next base: position 12,630,333 of record NC_056714.1, read on the forward strand.
TATGTAGCATAACTTTTAATGCATGCAGGTGCCATAAAAATGATTAAAAATTAAAAGTTATATAAAGGCAAACATAAAATACCTCTTTAAAAAAACCCTATTACCATTACCCATTAATTGCTAAGGAAACAATAAACTATATATATATATATATATATATATATATATATATATATATATATATATATATATATATATATATATATATATATGTATTTATAAAATAGGCCTATGTAAAAAAGAAAAAGAGATCGATGGCTTTTGTTTCTTAATTACCAGCATATTGCACGTTGATACATATAAACGGAATTGAATTAAATAGTCATTTAATATATATATATATTATATTATAACTCTTACAACATGATTAATTTGACAAAATAACACAGAGCAAGCTGAACAAACTTGAAATAACTCCAGCAGTGGCAGCCAATTAGCTGATGTTTAGCATTGAATTGCTTTTTTTATATGTGTGCAAAGTGTGTACTCAAATAATTTATTTTAGAAATATTGGTACAAACAAACCAATGGCAACCATTTCTGCCAAAATAGGATAGTTATAAAAGTTATTGTTTTTTTTTTTTAAACGATGGGACTTTTATTTTGACATGCCGGATTTTAGCGAAGGCAGCTGTGTGATTGAGGAAGGCTTCACGGCGGCCGACGACCGTTCATAACAAAGGCGAGAGGCAGATTTTTATTTAGAGTCAACACAGTTTCATCAGATAAGCGCTAAATTGTTGAGGATCAGAAAGAGCAACAACGACCGCTATCGTCGTGCTAATTGGGTAAGTGGGTTATGTAAATTCTGTTGCGCTTCAACCGAGAAAAGACTTGTTTGGAGCGACATGCAGTATTATTAATACGTTTATCTGTCACAACAACAAATCGACTGGTTGACAGCGACGAAATTGCGTTTATTTGTTAAAGTTACCTACATGAACGCTCCGTATCTCTGTAAGTTATGTGATGTAACATCTGGATAATGTCAAGTTGCCGAGCTAACTCAGTTATCGCGACTGATCCGGGCACGAACGAGCCAGAAAAACGGACAGCTCCTGTATTGACTTTATAATTACAAGTAACAGATGCGCCATGAGGAATGCGTGGAAAATAAAACCGTCCAGCTATTGGAAACGGCGGCCAGCTACTCGGCTGAAAACACGCCCCGGTGACTATTTTTGTCAACGTAAATAATAATGTTTTGCAGCACATGACGGCACAGTCCAGCGGCTGTTTTCTCGTGATTCGAGCGTGTAATCTGTGTAACGTGTGTGTAAATAGCAGACGATGTAAACACGTCGCCCCAGCCCCTTCTAGGAAATCGACGTTTGGCTATAAACAGCGCAAAGAATCTGGAGCAGCACACACACACACACACACACACACACACACACACAGCTGACTTCCTGCATGCTGAGCGTTTCACTCCCCGACCGGAGAAATAAACGTTAACGTACCATAATACCCTCGCAAAAGTTACCATGGTAACCATAGTTTCCGCGCCAAAATGCCATAGTTGCCACAGCTATTGTTGCCAGCTGCAATGGGTTTTAATACGACATATGCTTCGACCCGTGACACAAGTGCTTTGTGAACTCTCTCTTGCGCCTGTTTTTGCTAATAAAAAAACGCACATAGAAACACTTTGTGTCACGTAAGATGAAGGCCCGGCGTAACTTGGGCCTCTAGAAAAAGCAGTTTTGTTTTACACGGAGAGGGTCGCCCACTTGTGGGTGCTCCCATGCTTGCATCACGTGACTAACCGTGCTCGTGGCAGTGATGATTACAGGCTTGTTGTGCGCATAAAAATAATTGAAATTGATCCGAAAATAAATAGCCTTTTATATGAATGCTACACGTATTGTATCTCATAATACACGTATTCAACAAGTACAGCTTGTACTAAGCAACTATAAACATAGCCTTAGCGAGTACACTCTTTTTCGGGGGGGATTTTGAAATTATTGTGGTTTTATGTAATACGGACTTTCAAACTCATAGCATAACTGTTATATGGTGGAAACTATGGTTACCATGGTAATATATTTTTGTAAGGTTAGTCGTGACAAGTGTATTACAACGCCCTGCAGATCTGGGGGCACTTCGATATAAAAATTATAGAATGATGTGTGTGTTTTAATTGATCATAACCCACTGGCTTTCAGGTTTCTAAATGCCTTTTGATTGAATTAAACATTTTTGTAAGTTTTGAGAAGCTTAACGAGTTTATTCAAAAACTAAAATCAATCATTTACCCACCCTCTTGTCATTTCAAAAACTGCATGACTTTTTTGAAAATGTTTTTTATGTATTTAATTTATATATAGCCCGTTTTAAGTTTTTCTGGAGTCGATTATTTGTTTGATGGCAAGCAAAATGACTTTGCTGCTCAAATCAGACAGATTTATTAAAAATGTAAATTCATTCTTTGCCAGAAGGAGGTACTTTAGGCACGAAAAATGGAGGTTTCCCGGTAGCAGCTCTGAGCTGAAATGAAAATGGCATTTTCTAAAGACACTTCCTTCAGAAATACAGTGATATAAAAAACACAAATACCTTGGTTTAATATTTAAATGCGCATTACGTGCTCATGTTTATTCAACAAACCTTTTGGAAATTTTTGATATCATGGCAGGTCGCCACAAATAAATAAATGTATGGGAAACATCCCACAGCACAATAACCTGAGACCAACTTCATTACTCATCATTAGCTGTGTTTGTAGTCAGCAGCACTTTTAGGTCCATACCGTGTCAAATCAACCCAATTTCAGAATCTCCCCCGGCCTCAAATTTTTGATTTTGTCAATATTTTTTTCTGAAGAAAGATAAACATGTATGGTAATGAAAGTCAACATATCAAATGTCATCAATTTATATTAATACATTTTATTTGTGGGGGATATTAATCCACTTTTCAGTGTGAAAATGGGTAAAATTGGCCTAATCGATCAAAGTCACAGTGGGCTATGTCTCAGGGATGAAACCATCCAGGGCCTTAAAAATAGAGATTACAAAAAAAAGGTTTATTAAAGAACTTTTCTAAGTTTATTAGGAGATATTTTTCATACCTCACGATTTACAGGCACTAGTTTCAACATTTACTTCTTCAGACATTGTACAATAATTAACAATCTGGACATGGAGCCACGTTGTGATCCCCATACAGCGGGGGAAATAAGTATTTGACACGTCAGCATTTTATCAGTAAGGGGATTTCTAAGTGGGCTATTGACACAAAATTTCCACCAGTTGTAGCCAACAAGCCAAGTAATGAATTCACATAAAGAAATCAGAGCATTTAATTATATAAGTTGAGCAATAATAAATAAAGTGAAATGACACAGGGAATAAGTATTGAACACACATTATTTAATACTTTGTAGAAGAGCCTTTGTTGGTGATTACAGCTTCTAGACGCCTCTTGTATGGAGAGACCAGTCGTCTGCATTGCTCAGGAGTGATTCTTGCCCATTCTTCCACACAAATGGTCTTTAAATCTTTAAGGTTCCTTGGACCTCTTTTATTAACTTTGATCTTCAGTTCTCTCCATAGATTTTCTATGGGATTTAGGTCAGGTGATTGACTGGGCCATTCAAGCAACTTGATTTTCTTTCTTTGAAACCACTTCATTGTTTCCTTGGCCTTGTGTTTGGGGTCATTGTCTTGCTGAAATGTCCACCCTCTTTTCATTTTTAGCTTTCTGGTAGATGGCAGCAGATTTTTCTCCAGAATGTCCTGGTACATTTCTCCATTCATCCTGCCCTCAATAATATGACGTCTGCCAGTACCTGTTGCTGAAAAGCAACCCCAAACCATGATGCTTCCACCCCCAAACTTAACTGTTGGTATGGTGTTCTTGGGGTGGTGGGCAGTGCCATTTCTTCTCCAAACATGGTGTGTAGAATGACTGCCAAAAAGTTTAATCTGACCATACTATAGTCTCCCAATAATCCACAGGCTTCTTCAAATGCTTTGCAAACTTTAACCGAGCCTCAACATGCTTTTTGTTCAGCAATGGAGTCTTGCGTGGTGAGCGTGCATGGATGCCATGGCAGTTTAGTGCATTGCTTATAGTTTTCTTTGAAACAACAGTACCTGCTGATGCAAGGTCTTCCTGAAGTTCTGCCCGAGTGGTTCTTGGCTCTTGGAGAACTCTCCTGATTATTCTTTGGACTCCTCGGACAGGGATCTTACGTGGAGCACCTGATCGTTTGTGCTCTTTCCATTTCCGGATTATGGCCCCCACAGTGCTCACAGGAACATTCAGCATTCTGGAAATGCACCTATAACCATTCCCATCAAAATGCTTTTCAATTATAAGATTGCGAAGATCTTGAGAGAGTTCTTTGATTTTGCCCATCATGAAGTCTTTCCTGTCTGCCTCCTAGACAATGAGAAGCCTTTATAGGCCATCATAAAGCAGCCGATATCAATTAGTACTGATAGGGGCAGGGTTTCTCTATCAATACTGACGGATTTCAGGTGATCTCCTGGCTTTCTATGCCATTTTGCACCTTGTTATCTTCATGTGTTCAATACTTATTCCCTGTGTCATTCCACTTTATTTATTATTACTCAACTTATATAATTAAATGCTCTGATTTCTTTATGTGAATTCATTACTTGGCTTGTTGGCTACATCTGGTGAAAATTTGGTGTCAATAGCCCACTTAGAAATCCCCTTACTGATAAAATGCTGACGTGTGAAATACTTATTTCCCCCGCTGTATGTCTGGGACTGAACTTAATAAGGCCTTGAAAGATTCAAAAAGAAAAGTTAATCAGGAACCACACTCTAAATGGGGTTTAGATAACTTTCATGCTACTTGAGTCAGCTACATGCGCACGACTTTGAGTAAGAATGTTTATACTGACCCCGCTTAGACAGCAGTGCAACTGAAATGTTCCCAGGTCCAGGAAGTAGTGGCATATAAGTCAACAGAAATAGCTGAAGTCAACGGACTTTACTAATACAATTATAAATCTCTGTGTAAAAAAAAATGCTGGCATCTTTATATAGTCATTATCAACCCCCTGTAATCTGCCTCCAAAACAAAGTTGTAATTCTGTATATATACATTGATCTTTCTTTAGAAATTCGACCACTGGTCGAATCCACACAGAATGACCAAGAATTAAATGGTAATCAAAACTCTGTAATCAATGTTTCATTTCACAGAATAAAGAACGTCAAACAGGTTTGGAACAACATCAGGATGAGTGAATTGTAACAGAATTGTCGTGTTTGCATGCACCATCCCTTTTTAACATTTTGACCCCCCCCTCTTTAAAATACAGTTCACATTTATCATTCTATATAAGCCAATGCAAGACCACCCAAAAGAGGTTAACCACGAAACTAGGCCAGACGAGTTGTTTTACCCATGAGGTTGCCTGTCTGTGATGAAATTGAGGGTTTTTTTTGTGCATGGCCCTATTTATTTTTCTGCTTTTGGGATACTATATTCACAAAGTCGGCGTAAATATAAATACAGCTGACACCTCAGGTGTCCATGTTGACAGATGGCATTTGTGGGGGCATAACTTTTGCCCCGCTGAATCCTGCCCATCGACAGAACCTGCTCGCAGTAGGTCGACAGCAGTTGGCGAAGGGAGCCGGAAGCCCCTAGTGTTCCTGGAGGAAGTCTGTTTCGTTCCTCACGGGCTCCTGTGGAGAGTGAGTCAGTGTGTTGAGACAATTAGCCGTCTGCTTCTGATCCAAGACCTGTTTTCATTTTTCTCTCTGGAAGTTTGACAAGGATTGGAGTAGACGCTCTGGTTTTAGATCAGCTCTTAGAAGCTACTCTCTTGCAGGTCTTCTAAAGGGCACACATGTGAAGTGGGACATGTTTAGCATCTGCTTCTGTCAGGTCTCTCGTGTGGTTAAACGCGTGAAGCGCTGTTTGGTTATGGTGGAAAGTCAGTTGGCTACTTAAGGTCTGTTCCTGCAGATTTTTACTGCACGTGGTTGTACAGGTTATACATTTATCTCAACTTCAAATGGGATTTGTTTTCCTTTGGCTGTTTTGCTTATTAACATGCCTTGTGGTGGAGTTTTCCTATGTTTACCATATGATGTAGTTAACTCCTATCTGATGAAGTACAGTGCACACATTCTTCGCTTTGTTCTTGTTTCCAGGAAGCGCACCATGTCGGCTATCTGTGGACCCACAGGCTGAAGTGGTCTGATCGTTCTGGAGAGCTGGGAAGTGAGAGATGGGGAACACGGCCACTAAGTTCCGCAAAGCACTGATCAGTGGAGATGAGGTTCTAGCCTATCAGCTCTACGAGGGCAACCCTCAGTTCAAAGAGTCTCTGGACCCCAACACCTCTTATGGAGAACCGTACCAACACAACACTCCGCTCCATTATGCTGCCAGACATGCCATGACTCGCATACTCAGGTAAGAGGCGGCTCGTCCAGTAATAGTTAACATTTTTGTTTGTGGCTGTGATCAATGGGTTAATAACACTGTTGTGATGTCATATCTGTTTAAAATGCAACCGCTTGAAACAGCTTGTATGTTGAGAATATTTTCAATTTCTGAAATTTCTTGGGTATGGACTAAAAAATATTAGGTAGTTTAATATGATTTCCTATGATGCTTCACTGCTTATTAAAAGACATTTGTTTCTTTTGTTTTGCTCCAGTCAACCAAAAAATTATACCAAATGAGCTTTGTTCATCTTCTGAAAACCAAATCTTAAGATATTTTTAAATGTAATCAGAGGGCTTTGCTTCGCTTGAAATGTTTACAGGCCCAGAATTTAATGACGTCATAAAAATAGTCCATGGTTCAATCAGAATTTTACAAAGCTACGATAATACTTTTTTGGCACAAAAAAAAGTTAATAATAACAACGACTGTATTCAACAATTCTCCTCTCTGAGTTACTGTCTTCTGCCACTTTGGATAATACCATAATGCAGTGTTTGTTGTGGTTTTCACGTGCAGAGTAAAGCCTGAGCATGTATCATGGTACAATGCAAAATGGTGGCAGACGGAATGAATAAAATCTATTTACTTTATTTATAAAACTTCTTAAATTACAGTTTAACCACTGATGCCGCATTAACTGTTTTACCGATGTCTTTATTGCGTTTCTGGCCCTGGGAACTCTTTAGTTGCGTTGATGTCAATGCAGGTCAGAAAGCTCTCGGATTTCATCAAATGTATCTTAATTTGTGTTCTGAAGATGAACAAAGCTCTTACGGGTTTTGGGGGGAAAAAAGGGAGAGAGTAATTAATGAAGGAATTTGCTTTTTTTTTTTTTTTTTTTTTTTTTTTTTTTTAGTGAACTATCCCTTTAATACATTATGTTTTCAGAGTCACTGACCTATAACCTTTTTTTTGTAAAAGATATATGGCTTGTTCTGAAATGGTTTAAGTATTGAAATTATGTACACAAATCATCACGTTCTGTTGTTTTTCCGGCCCAGTGTGAAACTCTTTGGCCTAAAAAGTGTGGAATTTTAGGGGCCAATCTTTGAAAGTTATTTTAAGGCAAAACAGCTGTTTCAACTGCAAATGTGCTGGAGATTCTGGGTCTGAATCAGCAGGCCAGTGTTGCCCAGAATTTATAGCTGTTTGGAAAGACACACCATATTAGTTTGCTTTCTGAAAGTTATATTTTAGGGTTGTGTGGTGTAAAAAAATAATCATAATCAAAATAATCAATGGCATTTTGTCATTTTTAGAATTATCACAGATACTTCCCAAAAATCTTTTTTTTTTTTAAGGCAAACCAATTGAACCAATTACTTCAAAAATATAAATGATACATTAATTATATATTTTTTGTCATCCATCATCATATAATTTCACAGGTCCTTCCTCTTCAGCAAGGACGGGAACCCCAACAAACGTAACATGCACAATGAGACCACACTGCATGTGTTGAGCATGGGGCCAAATATCTTGCTATCCGAAGGGGCTCTGCAGCCTCGACTAGCCCGTCCCTACGAAGATGAACGCAGACGGGCTGAGTGCCTCCAGATGATCCTGAAGTGGACCGGCGCCAAACTGGACCGTGGTGAATATGAGAGTGCTGACGTCAGTGCCACTGATAACAAGAAAAACACACCACTACACTATGCCGCTGCCTCAGGGATGAAGACGTGTGTGGAGGTACATGTAGCACGATTATCCAACACCGTTGATGCTTTCACAAGACAGTTGTGTTCTGATTCACATAGTGAACACTGTATGCATGACCTAAGGGTCAGTTTTTCCAAAATTGAGATCTATACAACATCTGAAAAAAAACCCCCTGAATATATAAGCTTTTTTCATTGTAAGGACAATATGTGTATTCTGAGAGTGCAAAAAACCCCTAAATATCGTCTTTAAAGTTGTCCAAATTAAGTTTCTACTAATCAAAAGGTGAGTTTTGATATATTTACAAAATACCTTCATGAAACATTAGCTTTACTTAATGTCCTAATGATTTTTGGCATAAAAGCAAAATTACTAATTTTGACCAATGTTATGTATTGTTGGCTATTGCTATAAATATACCTGTGCTACTTATGACTGATTTTGTGGTCCAGGGTCACATGGGGTGAATAGAGAACAATTTTTGGACACAGCACATGACTACACCAGAATAGGTGCAGCACTAGCAATCTCTCTGCGATGGCAAAACTCTGGAGACATTTTAATAGTTCATGGTAATATTATATTATAATATGATAATATCTCCACTCTTTTGGTTGTCTTTTTTGAGCACCTGGCTAATTGGCACAAGGTGATTTCAAATTGAGATCCCTGATCTGGAACATTTGGGAGTCTTTGTTTTGACAGTAGAAGTTATTAAATAGGTTTTATTCTAAAAAGTGTTTATTGAGTATCACTTTATAATAAGGTTTAATAGGGTTAACATTAGTTAATACATTATACTTGCATACATACTTGTGAACAGTACCTATAAAATTATTCAAAGAAAAACATAATGTCAAATAATAAATAGTGTTCATTGTTAGTTCATGTTAAGAACCGGTCAACTAATGTTAGCTAGTTTTTAAACCATGAATAGTCAAAATATTTTCAGGTGTATACATATACAAAAAGGCAAATTAGATTAACCGATGTTGGCATATAAAGTTTAATATTGAACTGGTTTATGTTTTGAAACTTTCTGCAATATTTCTTCAATACTTTACTTAACTCACACACAGAAAAAACTTTCACTTGACAATTCCTGGTGTCATGGGAATCTAAAGGAATCTTTTGATCTTTCCACTGTATATTACCAGTATGTCTCTCTTTCCGCAGTTTCTGGTGAAGCGTGGTGCAGACTTGTTTGCAGAGAATGAGAACAAGGAGACCCCATGTGACTGTGCAGAAAGGCAGCACCATAAGGAGCTTGCGCTCAGTCTGGAGTCTCAGATGGTCTTCTCCACTGACCCCCATGCAGAGGATATTGAGGCAGAGTATGCAGCCTTAGACCGCAGGGAGGTGAGCTCTCCAAATAAACTCAGGAATTTCTTGTGACATTAACATTTGCCTCGAGCCCTGGTGTCCAGATGTGGCAGATTTGAATCTGCATTTTTTTTTTGACCAATGAAAATAGAAGAGTTTGCAGATATCTGAATGCTGATTTCGCTGTGATTCAGTGTTTAACGTGTTACTGTGTTTCAGTTTTATGAAGGTTTGCGAGTGCAGGACCTCAGGAGACTAAAGGACATGCTGATAGTAGAGACGGCAGATATGTTGCAGGCTCCTCTCTTCACAGCAGAGGCTCTTCTTCGGGCTCATGGTATGATTGTGTCCAACACTATAGAAAATAGCCTTTTGGTAGAATGTATTGAGAGTTGGATGGAAAATTAGCACTAAATCAGTACTAAATGGAGTCTTCAAGCAGTGAGGATGATTTTGTTGCCCTCTCACTTCTTAATAAGAGGAAATGAAAGGGAAATATTGAGTCTATCCAGATATAGAGAAAGGAGAGTTCCTCCTCTTTATTATTAAGGAACAGCAAGTTAGTCAAAGTTTACTTCAGGATGTCATTGGTTCAGTTTGATGCTTTGCTAGCGGTACTAAAGCCACATATTAAAAAGAAGACAACCAATGAAGAAGACAAGCCTGATCCAAACTTTTTTTATGACTGTAATGTTTTTGAAGTGTGCAAACGTGATTTGTGGTCCCAATTAAACTAAATTAAAACAAGGGACTAAACTAATGATTTAGCTATGATGATGGAAAGAAGTATTAAAACCTGACCACTGAAAAATTTTAAGGGAGTTTTACTAAGTTTCTTTCCTGCACAGGAAAAAAAAAGTCATTTGATTAGCAAGCTTTTTTTTAGGAAAGGTAAACGATGACGTTTGAAGCAAATGTTGTATGCAAGGTGCACATTGATTGGTCTGGACAACTTTTACTTTAAGACAGGTTTTTTTTTTTCCCTTGTAATCAAACACACTTTTTTTTGTTTCATTCCAAAACCAATTGACTCAAAAACCAGACAAGGCTTGTAATTTGGTTTGAATAGATAGTGCTTCTCTTCTAACCATTATGATATTATGCAATATTTGATATTATGCTTCCGGCTATTATTTAGCAAACAAATATTCAAGGGGCAGGAAATTTCTAGAACTCTGTGTGGGATGGCCGTTTGAATTCTGTGTAAATCTGTGGGCACGTATTCTGCACAGGCCTACTTATTAGGCTCGTTCTGATGCAATCCTTCCAGTTCCTAACTCATGAGGAATATAGCTTCATGTGCATTTATAACAGCTGTAGGAAACGGGTATGGAATTGTCCTTGGGGAGATGAGCTGAAAAGCATCCACGCTTACAAAGCAGACCTAGATGTTTCCTTCTCCTTAATTTTACAAGAGCACTCATGTTTAGAGCTGCTAAACTCTCTGGCACAAGACTCATAATTGGATCAGTGCTTTCTTTAATAATCTCCAATTATGTGAGCAGCCTGTCTAGCAGGCCTTGTTCCAGATGACTAGAGCCCATGGGAGAAAAGGGCAGAGCTCTGATTCATGTGCGCTGCTATTATTGCCACAGCCTCTCTGGAGACCGCCAGCCGAGGCTCAAATATGCAGTTTCACCTTCTTTTAATCTTAAACCCAAATTCACACTCTCGACTCCTGAAACTACAATGGTAGAGCGCAAACAGTTGGCATTGCATTTTGAGGCTTTTAATTTGGGAAAATCTTGCCTCTTTCTTTGGAAGCAAGTTTTATTTGGCCGTTTTTTGTTTATGTTGTTTGCCTTGGACTTTAGACTGTTATCTGGCTTTCAGCGTCTGGAATCTGTCTCCAGGATTTCCTCTGGGAAGTCCCATTTCTTATCTTTTCGTACCCCAGCACATTTCATTGATGTTAAGCGATAAGTTCATTCAAAGATTATCAAAGTAAATGTCTTTTTTTTTTATATTTCGCCACCATCTTTTGAACGAGCGGAAGAGGAAACTGGAAAAAGAAGCGAATGTCTCGACACCTTTTTAAGTATTGAATGTCTTAAAGTGCGTTTTAATGGTTACTCATTATTGCTAAAAGCATAAATTGCATCCCTTTTCCCGTCCCATGTGGGAGTATGCTATGACTGGCAGGTTTCATGTCAAGGCAATTAAGTGCTCTCATTTCCTTTGGGAAAACAATCTACTGAACATCTGGGTAGGTTTTTACACCCAGAAACTCTTGAATTTTTTTAGCCATGGATACTGACCCAAGTTTCTGTTTGAAATGTAGACTGGGACAGGGAGAAACTCCTGGAAGCCTGGATGTCTAATGCTGAAAACTGCTGTCAGCGCTCAGGTGTTCAGATGCCAACTCCCCCACCCAGAGGTTACAACACCTGGGACACCCTGCCCTCGCCCCGTACGCCTCGCACCACGCGCTCCTCCATCACCTCCCCGGACGAAATCAGCCTGACCCCTGCTGATGATGATCGATCCTTGGTGAGGAATCAGAATCTTCTGTTAGTGATTGTATAGCCTCTTCTGTGTTTAGATTGATATACAGAAAGTCTTGATGTGATAAAATGTAATGCTTAGGTAATAAATTTGGGGTGTGTGGCCAAGGGGGTTTAATTTGGGCTAATGATAGGTTGTAGGTTCAAACCTCATAAACGGGATCAGTTAGTTAAAAGCATTGTGCCTCAGAAAATACATTTACCACGTATACGACCTCTTAATAAGGATATCAAGCATAAGTGTTTGTTCAAAATCTTGTTACATAGTGTGTATCTATATATTTATACACATGTATATACACATTTGTATACAAAATTTTGTCCATATTTGCAATTTTTTTTGTCTTAAAACAAGGGCTTTAATTATATGAAAATATACATAAAAAGTAGCTGATATTAGAAAGTGCCCAGAACCAAAAACATTTTCAACCGTTTGTTTGTTCTATTAAATTAAATTAAATTAAATTAAATTAAATATTAAAAACAATGTTCTTTATTAACCTAATTTATTAATTTATAGATTATCTTTCCTTAAATTGAATCAAAACACATTTTATATACATACATAAATACATTTTTATAATTAATTTCAGCCGTACAAATATCTTAACTGACTTTATTCATTCAGATCCAAGTATAATTAGTTTTACCGCTGCATCCGGTGTTTCTGACAGAGATTTATTGCATTATATTTGGGTTGAATGCTCATAAAATGCCTGAAATTTTAAAACGTCAGTTTCCAGGTTTCGAAAATGTTTTGGAAACAATCCAAATAAATCTATAGTAAAAGTCAAAAGGAAATTTAAATCACAAACCTGTGTATGATAGAATAGTACTCATTCTCACAGATTTCAATTTTAAAATGAGGGAAATTCCTGCACACCTTCATTTAGCATTTAGGTTAGATGAGTAAATAAATTACAGATTACATTAGTCATTTGAAAACCATGTGAGTGATTCAGCTGCTGTTAGACCAGTTTTCAAAATGAAGTTCAGGGTTAACTTATAATATTGTTTAGATAAATGACATTATCCAGTGATGTGATATGTCCTCTGCGTGGAATAACGTTTGGCGCAGTTGTAGCTTGTGCTTATCATTAAAACAAATGAAAAAAAGTAGTTAACACATGCTACGGTAAATTCGACTGCACTTTTATTCTTGTGGTAAAATAATGGAACGTTATGTCATGAATATTGTCTCAAAAGTCATGGGAACGGCATTGAAATTTATTGGTAAAAACGTGTATGAACCCTAAATGCTACAAGTGCTTTTAGAGCGTAATCTAAAATGACAGATTTTATTTGGACACAATTTACTAACATATCACGCAGCATTGTATAATTTTCAGTTGCTTTGTGAAGCGAGCCTGGTTCATGAGCGATCAGTCTCAGTACGTCGACACACAATCCGTTCTTTCAAGTATCAATAAAAAGACCCTGTAGTCTAAAACCGCGTGCATGATCACCACTTTCACAATAAAGCCACAGTCTAGGCTAGAAAAAAACTTGAAAATCATTGAATGGGCATGAGGAGTATGACTGCATTTCTTGGAGAATGTAGTTCATCATGAGATGAAATGGCCAAACATCTTTTTTTCCCAACATTTATTATTCATGATCCATTTTTTACTGCTAGAATGTATTTCATATGCAGGTATATCTCACTAATGTTGTTTTGTTCTCTGCCATCAGTGCGGCATTTGTATGTGTGCAGCCTCCATGTTTGAGGAGCCTGTTGATATTCCTTGTGGTCACGAGTTCTGCAGAGGATGCTGGGAAAGGTGAGGGTGTTTTATTTGGAGACTTTGATTCAGCTCTTCAGTCACGTTACGCTTCAGTTCTCACTGCCGCTGTAACGATCGCGCGTGTGCTTTGCCTTTGGCAGTTTTCTGAATATGAAGATTCAGGAGGGGGAGGCCCACAATATCTTCTGCCCAGCCTATGACTGCTTCCAGCTGGTTCCTGTTGAGGTGATTGAGAGCATTGTGTCCAGAGAGATGGACAAACGTTATCTGCAGTTTGACATCAAGGTAAAATGACATGATTAGATGCACATCAGTCTTCATTCTGTTCATAGATGATATTGTAATTGTATTATTCAGTGATGTGGAGTTAAAGAGGAAGAAGCAGTGAGTTAATGTTAGGCCCCAGTTTTGTGATTCTGTGTTCATAGGTGTTTTTTTTTTTACTCGCACAGATCAGTCCTCTCAGTGGAGTTTATATGTTTGGTGTTATTGTGAAATCAGTCCAGAACGGTGGAGCATTGAAATGGGAGCTGAGAGGGTTGAAGTAACTGTAACAATGGCAGCTCTCATCTGAGAATGTCTGAGAATGACACTTCTCACGCTGTGGAGTCCCAAGCCTTTCATTATGTTGCCATGGTGATGTTGAATCTTCCACAGGGGCGTCTGAGCTCTGTTGTTGCCATTTTTGGGGTCAGAGTCTATTAACGGACTTCTGGAGTTGTTGGTAAAAATGAACTCGGATCCCAGCGTCATAACAAGACGGATAAAAAGGATCAGTGAAGTTTTATGGCAAATTCTCAAAACTTTACATGGCAGAAAGTTTAGAAATCATTCAGTTTCGTATGATGATTAATATTTAAGGAATAATGTACAGGCAGCTGATTGTTTTACAGGATAAACCTGGACTGTACTTTATTCTGCCTGTTATATACATGAGCCAAAAAAATAATGCATGTGGCGTTTTCACAAGTTAAATTTTTTAAATGTAAATACATTTTAATTTTATATAACAAGAATGAATTGGGTTGATCAGAAAAAAATCTTGATTATAAATTGTATCATTGTTTGATACTATTAAGCAGCAGTCTTCAGTCAGCATATTAGAATGATTTCTGACGGATCATATGACACTGAAGCTGCTGAAAATTCAGTTTTGCCATAACAGGAATAAACTACATATAATAATAGTTTAAAATAGGAACCACTTATTTTAAATAGTAATGATTTCACAATATTGCTGTTTTATTGTATTTTGGATCAAATAAATGCACACTTGGTGGATATAAGCGATATATTTACTATATATAATTCTTTCTAATCACCAGCTAGTTACATTTATGACTTATCTAGCTTTTATTTTAAGTCCTTCTAAGACTATTTTTTACTAGAGCCAGAAACCATTAAGTAAAGAATTCTTCAGTATTCTGTTCTAATTTTTGTTGTTAAGAAAAAATAGGACATGAGATAAGTTTCATGTTACCATCTAAAATATTCAACTATGCCGGTTAGTAATTTCACATCAGAATCAGAAAATTGCACAGCGCCAGATATTAAAAGAATAAGGCATGTTAAATGCCCTTTCACTTGCTTTTTCCTCTATTCTTTCTCTGTCCTCCTCTGTACTCTTTCTTGTTCTTCCTCAGGCATTTGTGGAGAATAATCCTTCCATCCGGTGGTGCCCGCGGGCTGGCTGTGATAGAGCGGTGCGATTGGCCGGACAGGGGCCAGGTGCCAGCACCTCTGACCCGCTCAGTTTTCCTCGCCTCCAGGCCCCTGCGGTGGACTGTGGCAAGGGCCATCTTTTCTGCTGGTCAGTGCCAGTCACTGATACAAATCTCTCAAGTCGTTATACCATTTGTAATTCTGAATGAAACTTCCAGTTCACTGTATGATGTAACATGATATAAAGGACTGATATTAGCAGCATTTAAATAATCTGTTAATAGCATTTCTGAAGAACTTTTTATATTCTTACATTTTATCTGAGCAAATGATGTTACAGAGACTTTGTCGAAAAGATCACACATGTTACATACATGTGTATATACATAAGGAAGAATATGTATTTATGTTCTGCTCACAGTTGTCTCCGGTGATGCAGCTGGCTGAATTTCTATTTCCCACAGCTCTGGTCCTTATGTCCCCAGCACACAAACATAGACGTATACACACACCCACATTCACACAGTGGGCTCGTATCTCATCACTGCCTGTGCCAGATCTGAGCATTATATTTGAGTCAAAACACCCTCCCCTCTCTCCCGCATTTAATCTGTCTGAGAGAATATAGACTAAATTTAATATGTGGGAAGCTGCTGTTTAAAAAGCGTCTGTGATCAACAGTCTGCCAGCAATGTTTTATTTCAGCGGTTCTCAGCAGTTAGGTCACCATTCTGTCCTAATTGGGTAATAGATATCAGGGAAAATACAATGCTAAATATTAAACCAGCATCTCAAACTCCTGAACCTGGAAGGTACAAGGAACAGATCGAAGAATCTGTTAGACCATGTTAATATGTTATCATAAGTTAATCTTTCACTCATGTTTGACACACATATTTATCCCCACAAGCCATTCCACCACCAACAATTAAAATGCATGGAATAGGAATAAAATATTCAATAGAAATGGGATTTCCTTCATGCTTAGCCTTGACGTCATACTGGTGTTTCTCCCCACAGGGAGTGCCAAGGAGAGGCCCATGAACCATGTGACTGCCAAACTTGGAAGATGTGGCTCCAGAAGGTCTCTGATATGAAACCAGAAGAATGTGAGGCTGTTTTGCTGTACTTTAAGTGACTAATCAGATAAATATCCTAAAGTTACGTTCCTACCTGTCCAAAAATGTTTTTGGATCTCAAGCTACTTTATTTTTGTCTTTTTCCATTTCAGTGGCAGGTGTAAGTGAGGCGTATGAAGATGCTGCCAACTGCCTGTGGTTACTCACCAACTCCAAATCCTGTGCCAACTGCAAATCTCCCATTCAGAAGAATGAGGGCTGTAACCACATGCAGTGTGCCAAGGTTCTTTTTGTTATAATAATAGATTTATGTATATACCAGGTTAAGAATGGGGTGGAGTCATGCAGTTTTTCAGAGGGCTAGAATGCAGGGTTCACTAGAGTTGGTGTGAACTTTGGAAATAAACAAAGGGTGAAACGTGATACCAAGGAAGTTTGAAAGGGATTGACAAAAAACTTTAAAATCAATACACAAATCAGATTTTCGGCCCACTTACTTTTAAATCTTACTTTTAAAAAAAATTCACAGTGCCCCTGACCGAAATGAGTGGGAAGGTGTGTGTCAGAAGAGGTGGTAAAATAAATCTCAGCAAAGTGGTGGTGGACCATGATAGTTAATCGTATGACAAATAAAAGATGGATAGATTATAAAAGATGAATAAAAACAAGGGGCCAAGAACAGAACCCTGGGGGACTCCCTGGAGTGGAAGAGTTGTGTTTCTCAAAAGAGATTAAATATTATCTTCCAGTAAAAAAATAAACCAAGAGGGAATTGTACCAATATGGCCGTGAGCCTTGAAAAGGGTAAATCAAGACTGTCAAAACTGGAATTTTAGATAAAAGCCTGATTGGAAGGTTCAGTGAGGATTATTACAAAGCACATTACAAAGTCGTTATGGCGTTTTATGTTGGGACAATCACAACTGAATGTTATTAAGATTTGTTCCTAAAGTTCTGCCTCAGCAACAGTGGATTGATGTGAAATCATAAATATAGAATATATATAATGTATTATAAAATATAATAAATAAAAATACTGATTGGGAAATCTTGATAAATCTCTTTGATTAAAGAACAATGTGTGTGTGGCTTAGCAAGGAATGCATTACAGTTAATTCAATCTTGATAATCTCGCAACAAGGTTACTAAACAGGGAAAGACATTGCAAATACTAGCACTCCAAAAATAAAAAGTGAGAGATAGTTTCCTAGCAACACACTTAATCCTTGCAGTCAGAATCCCACAACTCCCAGTGTGCTGCCTGTTAGAATGCTGTATGCATTTGCTAGTGACATAATAAATGTAAACCAATGGTTTGTTTTAATGTAGGTGTTGTTAATCAAGAATGCATGTGTGTACAGTGCAAATATGATTTCTGTTGGATCTGTCTGGAAGAGTGGAAAAAACACAGTTCCTCTACAGGAGGTTACTACCGCTGCACACGCTATGAGGTCATTCAGCAAGTGGAGGAGCAGTCTAAAGAGATGACCGTTGAGGTACATATTCTTACATGCATGCTCATGCTGTTTTGTTGTTAAAGAGTTTTTAATAATGGAGAAAGAAAAGGATCTCACATCTGAGTGTGGCTGGGCTTGCACGTTTACACACTTTTTTTTTTTTTATTTTGCAGGCAGAGAAGAAACACAAGAACTTCCAGGAATTGGATCGCTTCATGCACTATTACACACGCTTTAAAAATCATGAGCACAGTTACCAGGTAAAAAGTCTACAAGCATATGCCCAATTTGACTTGGTCTCAAATAGTCATCGACTAAATGCCACGAAGTCTAAAAATTACGTATTTATTTTTACCTGCTGCTTATGCATCAAATGCATAATCACATTTTGCAGTCTGTTGACTGACATTAGCTGTGACATGATGACTCAAATGGACTTTATCTGTTTTATCTTTTTTCTTACAGCTGGAAGAACGTCTGCTTAAGACGGCCAAAGACAAGATGGAACAACTTAGCAACGTTCTGAGTGGAAGTAAGATGCAAAACCTCAAGCATGTAATCAATGTTAATAAATTATTTCAAAGCTATGTTAAATCAAGGTCAACCTTGTATCGTCCTGTAAAATTTAGTGGAAGTACTTGCAACAACTTGCTTTTGCATTCGCACAGTGATTCTTTCTGCATTTAGCAGTAGATCAGGTTAAACACTTTGTGTTGTAGACTTTTGAAATAAAATTTTAACTCTTATATTGTATTACTGTGTTGTTGCAGGAGAAGGCGGCCCACCAGATACTACTTTCATTGAAGATGCAGTGCATGAACTACTTAAGACTCGTCGTATTCTCAAGTGCTCTTACCCTTATGGGTTCTTTTTGGAGCCCAAAAGCACAAAAAAGGAAATATTTGAACTTATGCAGGTTAGTAACACACGTGGTAGTTATAGGAAATGCTTACTGTTAATGTTTTGACTTGGTAAGAGCTTAATAATACCTTTCTTTCTCTTGTTAGACTGACTTGGAAATGGTGACGGAAGATCTTGCACAGAAAGTCAACCGGCCTTACCTCCGCACTCCTCGTCATAAAATAATCCGCGCTGCCTGCCTGGTGCAGCAAAAGAGGCAGGAGTTTCTGGCCTCTGTGGCAAGAGGTGTGGCGCCCAATGATTCGCCCGACGCGCCTCGACGCAGGTAAGAGCCTCTTTCTGACTTACAGGTGACTTAAAAAAATTCTTTTTTGTATTCATAAAAAACTAATTTAGAAAATGTAAAACAGTAAAAGGACAAAAAATACAGTGTTAAACTCTTTTTTTTTGCCTTTTAAAAATATAAAATTAGAAAACCAATTTCTCTGAAGTTTATGAAGATTATGTCATTACTCACCCTCATGTCATTCCAAATCTGCCTCTCCAAAAAGACCTTCATTCATCAACACCAATCAAGATATTTGTGAAAAACCGAGAGCTTTCTGCTCCTCTATAGACAGCAATGCAACTGAGACGTTCAAGGCCCAAAAAGGTACCTCTGATGTCATATGGTGCACATTGTTAAATCGGCCCATATAACATCAGTGGTTCAACCAGAATGTTATGATTGCCATGTAAGAGAATTTATTGCTGAATGAATTCATTATTTTTGTTCTCTTTGCAAAGTTCTAAAGCTACAAGAATAACCACTGATGTCACATGGAATATTTTACCAATGTCCTTACTACTATTCTGGGCTTTGAGCATTTCAGTTGCATTGCTGTGCTGTGTTGCTTCAGACAGCTCTCGGATTTGATCAAAAATATCATACTTTTTATTCCAAAGATGAATGAAGTTGGGTTTGGAATGACATGAGGGCGAGTAATTAATTAACAGAATTTCAGTGTTAACAGGGTTTTGATGTACTACTGTGTTTTAACCGTAGTCTCAAAAGTGACTTTCCATTTATAACACAACTGCACCTGCAGCCTACCAGTGTATAGGATCACATAGAACCTACTTTTTTGTTTGCGTTTGCAGTTTTGCTGGTGGAACATGGGACTGGGAGTACTTGGGTTTCGCTTCTCCTGAGGTAACTCTTTTGTTTGTTTTGTTTTGTTTTGAGACTTTGGGAATAGCTCGTGTCTTTGTTAAATCTGCTTAGCTGGAGTATGGTGCCTGAAGTTTTGGCAGTGCATATCGGCCTATAGAACAAGATGTAGTCCTGTTGCAGCAGTTGTGAATGTGTAAAGACCTGCCATGTTAAACAGTGTACCGCTATTTTGTTCTAATCTAAAGATCCAGAGGAATCATGCCTTTCTCGGGGGAATTGATCCGAGAGAGCACTGTCAGTATACAGGAAGCCATCCGCAGGTATTAAAGAATCCTCATTAGATCCCATCTCAGGAACGGCTAAACAAACAGTGGAATGGCACCTATCATGTACACTCCATCACTAATGTCATTGTCCACTTTTTTTTGGTCGCATGTTTTATTTTTTTCTGTTCATACTCTATTGCAGCTGTTCATGTGTTTCAAACGATTGCTGTGCATTCCCGATTTAAGAATTCTGATGTCGTTTTAAGTGGGATCTTGCTCTTTTCTGTTAATTTATCCCGACATGGTCTTCTAAAAGATGCCTTTGGTGTTGTAACTTCAAAAGGCAGTTTCCTGCTTTTTGCTTTGACTGTTCCATGAAAGGTCATGAAATATGCGTTTTCGCAGACGTTCCAAGGTGAACCAGGCTACAACTTCAGTCTGTATTGCTAGTCGCTGCTCTTCTTTTGAAATCATGTATGCAGGCTATGGCTCAGTTTCATTTTGCTCTGGATTTATGGCTTGTAGAAAGAGGAATAATAGTGATGCACTTTATTTAACTTTTTTTATTATTGATGCTTGAGCGGTACCTCTCAGGAATGTTTTTCCTAAATGTATATTTTCTTTGAGTTTGCTGCCGTTACTGCATGCTTACTGCATGCAGCTTCAATTTGGTTAAATTTAAGACTTTCTTTTTCTTTTGGGGAGCTTTTTTGACCTATGGTGAAAATAAAGTTGGAAGAAGTAAAGTATAGAATATGATTGCTAATTACATTTTAATAGATTATACTGACACACATACACACTGAAATGCTTAATATTGTTGGTTTTAGTGTCCGACTGTTCAAATATGTCTAAATGTCGAATATGTTGAATTAAGCCTAAAGGATTAATTTAAAAATTGAAAATTTTGGCTATTTTTACTCACCCTCATGTCGTTTTACTGTTTTTGTCTTTATTTTCATGGAATACTGAATGAGAATCTTTTAAAGGGGACATCGGGTGCATAATTCACTTTTTATGTGGTGTTTGTATATAAATGTCTTAGCAGTGTGAAAAAAGTGCTAAAAATAATTTTTATTATTATTTTTTGGAGCAGTATGATGTCATACTGCTCAGGCTCCACCCACAGCCACTTAAAGCCCCTCCTGTATAAGCATAGTTCCGCTTTCAGCCAGTTGTTCGCTCTCCATAAATTTTTTTTGTCTTGCTATAATTAGAGCAGTTTTTGACATGGTAAAAATTGTTTTCACGTGACCATTGAGGAATTTAAGTATTTCCTGAAGTCCCTAAAGATTCATACGAATCATTTAATAACAAATGTATTATAATTTTATATAATATTTTTTTGGATATCATAGACTACATGTAAGCAAAAATAGAGTCTCTAATATTATTATGTTATGTTGTGTTATATTATATTATATTGTACATACTATTATTATCTACATCTTCTAAAGCCATATTATAGGTTTGTGAGATTTTTATGCATTATTTAAAATTATGCAAACATTTTTGAAGGTGAGTAATAATGCCATAATTTTCATTTTTTTGTTATACTATTCCTTTAAATGACTTTACTCAAAGCGTCTGTCTGTTCTTCTGACATGACGATGCCAATAGTCCAGAACTTTGATCCTGCCGCACAGCAGATTTCCTGTAGAGAGCTCTAGGGTTCCTCTGAGATTCTGACTTTTATTCACAGGGTCCAGTGGGAATGTTGGTAGTACTCTTGAAGCAGCTTTGAAATGGTGCTGTGTGTGGTTTTGTGTCGTAGGCGTATGCTGAGTTCCAGTACAGACGCAGACACAGGCAGCGCAGGAGAGGAGACATGGCCAGCCTCCGCAGCAACACACCTGACCCTGATGACCCAGGCCACAGCACTTTAGGTACGCTTTGTGAATGGGTTTTCTTTTTGGTGCCCATACAAGCATTGTAGTGCTCCATAGTTGAAGCAGCTGCAAGTAAAGTTTCAGGTTTTTTTTGCTGTCCTCGGCACACTGGAGTCAGCAGAAATTGAACCATGAACCCATTTATCACCACTTCCTTTTGCAGTATAGACTATTTTTGAGGAATATAAATGAATGGGGTGAATTTCTTGCTTATTGTTTGAGAAACGATGTCTATCAGGCCTGATGTTCTGCATATGATGACACACTCATAACACGTTGTGAGTCTGTAAATATGAACGAATCTAAATCCAAAACACTTCTGTCTGAAGTACAAGCATTTATTAAAACTAAAATATACATTAATGTAATTTCTGTTGAAATGTGTGATATGAGTATGTTAGTAGAATTGTACACATTTATACTGATGAAGTTTCCATTTAGTGGAGTTAAAAAATACTAACTTTAATTGTAATAACACTGGTTGAAATTATATGATGATTTTAAATATAAAACTTTTAATTTGACATTATTATAAAGTGCAAGTTTGTTAGAAAACAGTCAATTTAAATCGCTTAATATTATAGTATCTGCAGTACAGTTTTTAAATATATACTTTTAGGATTTGAAGTGTACCATAAGTGTGTATTCAATGCAGATAAATGCAAATAAATCTTTTTCATGAAAGATGGTTCAGATTAAGTACATCTAATTAAGTTTGATGTAGTGTTTTTTTTTTCTATATTTTTGAATGTTTATATGCCTATAATGTATATTATAGAAATACATTTAATATATAAACAACATTTTCCTAAATATTTACATGCCTGTTCATTTATATATACATAATAAATATACACAATGCATGCATATATTATGTAAAGTAAACGCGATTTAATGTGCATTTAATAATGATGAATCGTTTGACCGCACTAGTTTGATTTCAGTCTTCTTAAAATTACATGTAAACACTTTAGTTAAAAACTGCTCTGGTAATCCAGCTAATCGAAAGATTTTTCATTTCTCTTCTCTTGTAGACGCACAAGAGATCGGTGGTGGTCAGAGACCAGGTTTGCCCATGGTGAGTAGACACCCTTTTAACAAGTTCCATGGTGAAACTTCACAAACCTGAGTATAACCGAGTCTCGTCTTATTCCCTTCAGCCCCACAGTTCCCTAGATGAGGATGATCCCAATATCCTGTTGGCCATCCAGCTTTCCCTGCAGGAGTCTGGGCTGACTGCAGGCGGAGCTGGCCTCGACGCTCAAGAGATCCTCGCTAACGAGGCGTCTCTGGGGGCCATCGGGACATCCCTGCCCACACGGCTGGACCCGGTGCTATGCGGGATAGACGTGCCCCGTGCTGCCCTGAGCAGCTCGGAGCTGTTAGAGGTGGGTGACAGCCTAAAGAAGCTCGGTAATATCAGTGGCCAGAATGTCCCTCCGCGTTACGACAATCTCAACAATCCTTCCTGTGAGTCCACCGAGGGCCCCTTCCAAGCTCCTTCGGCACGTACGGAAACCTCCGATTTCAATTCGGACAACGCCAACCTTCTAGGCAACATCATGGCTTGGTTTCACGACATGAACCCGCAGAATATCAGTTTGGTTCCTTCTGCTGGTGAGTTTGGCATTCAGTCGGCGAGAATGACAACAGAGCCGACCGAGTGCGCCGTTCCACAGTGGACACCGGGGGGCGATAGAGAGGCGGAGCGCGAATCCGACTCCGCTATCGAGCGTGAGCCCGTCAGGCCCACACAGTTAGACCTGGTAGGTCTCGATATGTGTCCGGTGCCTCCCGCTTCTTCTGTCGAGTTGGGCGAAACTCCGAGCTCTTTGAACCCGTGTCAGGACACCCCTAAATGTGACTCAGACCCCGACCAGCCTAGCAGTAGCTCCTCTGAATGGGAGGGTCAAGTACATCTTGTATGAAATCCCGAAATCACTTACTAGCTAAGGCACTTTTTCGATGAAGTAGCTGAAGCCGAGGAACAAGATTAATCACGAGAAGCTTTGCATCGTTCGATATGTAGAAATTGAAACCGTTTTTGAGTACTCGCTCAGGCCTTTGTGCTTATGAGGCATGTTTGCTCAAATAAAAAAAAAATAAAAAAAAAATAAAAAACTTGTTCCAATCCTGGAGTGTTAAGCACTTTTAAAGTCAACAACCGAACCGGAAAGTGCGACAGGAAGTGAGGTAGTCCGAAAAATCTACTGTATAGAACAGGACTGTATTCAGCGTGAGCTCGCCTGATTTAAAAGGATGTAAAAGATACTGTAGGTGCCAAAAAAACACTGGCTAGCACACGCCGAGTGGACGCTGTGCTGATCGTGCCTGCTGCTGAGGGCCTAGCCGCCCTGTCGAGTACACTATCCTTCCTTTAAACTAGACCTGTAGTATTAGAGAAGTTACACAACAGCATCACGCTCAGAAGAGCTGGGCTGATAATCACAGAAACTAAAAGAAGAGTAATTCTAGTTGCAGTCGACTTTTTCTGGTCAAACGTAATCACTGTAATCCGTCACCGGCTAATTAGAACGGAAAGTAAAAGTACCGGCGAGTTTAAACTCGGTTGAGGAGCGCTGCGCTGGATCTGGAAAACGTTTTGTCTTTGCAACTTATTACAGTGCCTTTTCTGTGAAACTTCTCTTTATTTATAGCCGCCGCTCTCTTGCGCTCGGAGCCCGGAGCGTGGGAAGTTCCAATACACATCGTACTTGAACTTTCAGGTGGCGGTTAAGCAGACTTAGCTCAATGTTTTTTAAAAGACATTTTTATACATTGGTTGTTTGGTTGTCCTTTGGCATGCCCCTTCTCCTGGCTTGTTTTTAAAGCAGTTATTTAAACGAAGCCGGACGTATTTACGGATTAAATCAATCTATATTTAAAAAGAAACCGTTCGTTGTGTGTTAAGATGAGATTTCCACACGGCCACGTGTAAAAATGAAATTCTCAAATGTAAAAATGCAAAAATCCGTAGATGTTTTTGCTGGTGCATCTCTAATAGAAATGTATAAATTTTTTTTTTTCTTGAAAAATGTTCTCCTCCAGAATATCTAAGACCTCTAGATCTTTCTGTAGAGAAAAAGGCATTTCATTGCGATGGCCAGAAGCTGTTTTAGCTTCAAATATCACATTTCTATATTCGGTGGAACTCGCACACAATCAATTTTTTTTTTATTTTTACGATTAATTTAACTGTGGTATTTCTCTACGATAAATTATGGAAATGAATTTTCTATTTATTTAAAATTGAATGTCCTAAAAAATGAATGGAGATGAAGGTAAAGTTGGTGATGACGAAAAAAAAAAATATGAGCAACATCTAAAATATATATATATATATATATAATTATTTTTTTATGTATATATCAAACTGTAATAACACAGTGCCACTTTTCAATATTTGCATATAGCATAAAACATGTCTGCTGAAATAATTGTTCGAAGCCATTGAAATGAATTAACAGAATGTTTTTGATTTGCTTTTCATTGACAAAACCACTAAATCACAGCAGCACTAAGTTTTAAGCACTTCAGAAAATTTGCACAAAATTAGCTCGCATTTCAGCTATGGATTAACACTTTTTTTTTTTAGCTCATAGGTTTGCCGTTATATTTCGGGTGAGCGGACGGCTCATCTTTTAATGTGGGCTTGATGTCATATGTATGTTGATTCTAACCTAATGTCCGAGCGCAGTATTGCACTGCGTAAAACTGAAAATGAAGGCAAACCTGTCTGTTAAGTGGTATTTTGGCATCATTCCATTCGTCAAAGTTTGGGGGAGTGCACACATGACTTTTTTTCTTTTTTTTTTTTCTTCTGTATGTACAGTTCGTATGTGTGACCGGAATGGGTTAAGCTCACTAAATCGCAGTATTTCTTCAGACTAATGTATGTCGCCAAAGGTGAAGGTGGAGCTAATGTCTGTTTTAAATGAAGCATATGGTAGATCTGTCCAAAAAAAAAAAAAAAAAAAAAAAAAAGCGAATGACAGAAGTTATCCTGTATGTGACAGTATGCTGTGCATTAAGTAATTAAAATAAAAATAGATAATGTTTTCTTGACAAAAGACCGTTTAAGTGTCGAGGCTATTGTTTGGGGGATTGGGTGGCTTTGTTGGGGGTGGGTGGGAGAAAAGAACATTTTGTAACTCATTGCAGATTTTATATTGTTAAGCACCTAATCCTTGAAATGGTATTTGCACTTTCATAATCTTTACTTGATACATTCCCAATTTATATGGAAAATACAAATGTGTGATGTTTGGCCATTGAATTGGACCGATTTGAGTGTGAATCTTAATAAAGTTGCTAAGACAAGTTCAGTTGTAAAAGTGGTAGTATTCTTTGAACATAACATTTTTGACATGCTTGATAAAAACTAGGCCTGTTTAAAGGCAAGATGAGGTTAATACGATTTTCTTATTCTTGGAAAATGAATATAATAAACATTTTATAGTATCATCTTGTCTGGAGTATTAGCACCTCTAGTGGGTGCAAATAGAATGACACATTTTATGTAAATGATTTTATATTATTAATATAATATTTGGGGTCAGATTATGTATTACTTTTATATCAGGCACATGCAGAATGACTGTGACCGGGAGAATAAAAAAGCTTAAATTATGTTTCTAATAATTGACTAGGGGTCAAAAGTTAGGGGAATACCAGGAAGTCACAAGCACTGTGACTTTGCTGAATGAAATGTCACATGGGAGGAATTTTCTATATTTGCAAACCGCTATTCGAATTGGGGCCAGTTTTGTGAGGGAGGCTGGGTCATTTTGTGATCTGAATGTCTGATTCAGGGAGAAGAGGAATATACTTTCATTTACTCACTGGCTCTGTAAGCCACGCAATTTAAGAATGATCACTGAAGATGGTTTAGATAATGCAGCAATAAGCCAAGCATTGTTTTTTAAAAAGAACGAGCGCGAACACTTTAACACCCCCCTTTTTTAAATGTAAAAAAAAAAACTAGCTTCACTCTCCCAAAATGTTGGATCCATCGGGACTGAATGCCTACATGATGCAAAATGTATGCTTATACAGCTAAAAGCTTCTCTGTGTGGACGGGGCCTAAATTTAGACCTTTCTTCAGAAATAATTTCACTTTTTTTTTAATCCGTGTTATATGTAATGCAACTAGATTCTGACAAAGTTATATGTAGTGCTGTCAAATGATTAATCGCATTAGAAAGTTTTTGTTAACATTATATGTGTGTAAGTATTATGTATACATATATTTTGAACATCTGTATTTACATGTATGGATTTATATTCATATAATTTCTATTATAAATATATTTAATATATATATGTATTTTTCCTTAAATATATACATGCATGTGTATTTATATATACATACATATATCATATCATGTAAACAAAAATGTTTGGATGGGGAATGAACATAATACACAAAATAGAGACACCTAGAGGACACTTTGCCTTCCTACTATTAAATATTAACTTTTTTAAATAAATGATAATTATTTTCCGTTTACTGCCTTTTAGTAGAATCAAATGAAACCTCAGGTCATTTTTTTATAATAGAAAATGTATTATTTATTGGTGTTTAGCACAAAAGAATGAAAACGAATAAATAAATGTATGTATGTGTGTGTGTGTATATATATATATATATATTATATACACACAGATATAGATAGATAATATTATATTATATAATATGAATATTAATTATTCCACCTGTTATTAAAATTTGGTCTATTCGCTGTAAAATGAGAACGTTTATCAGTTTACTCCAAAATATATGATTATGGCACCGTTTTAATTTCAGGTATGCAAAAACCTGTAAAAATCCCCAAAATGCAGCAGAGCTCAAATTATGCTTCAATCATGCTTTCAATGTATTTTTGAATATAGTAGAAATTATTCCTAAAACTAGATTCAATGCGTTTATGTGTTGTGGATGACAATGTGTAAGTGTCAAAAACAGATGAAAGTACTAGTAATAGATGTCATGCACCAGCGGTCCAGTAGAGAGTAGTAAGCTCCCAGAGAACGAGGGAAGGTTTGCTCTCTTTTCTTTCAATCGCTCTGGCACGAGGGCGGCTGTGTTACTGGCAAGCATCGTTGGCACTCTCCGTCCCAGACTCATGGAAGCAATTCAAGACATCATTTAGAGGAGGAGGAGGAGGAGGAACTCAAAGGTTCCTCAAGAGGCCATTAAAACATGTCAGCAGAACATCCTGCGTTAGATTACCACAGTCAAAACGAATTCAAGGTAAATCATGTAGTTTTGAAAGGCACACGAAATTGCCGCTATTGTATTTCTGTAGATGCATCCCTCATGTTTGCGTGGGGCTATTTATAACTGTGTATGATCACAAAACTGTTTGACAGTCGTTTGTTTTGTTCTCCGCTTTCGCACAAAGACTTTTCACTGGCTCAGCTGGAACTGATTCCCAAGGAAGGATTTTGCGCACTTATGGAATTCTAGAAACAATAATTCTCCCATGAAAATGGCTTTGATTCTAGAAGTGGGCTAAACCGTCGTCATTCATGCGACACTCATCCGTCTATTTGTTCATTAGATGCGGAATCGTGCATTCGTTTACTTTCTACTATTACTTCATTCTGAGTCTCTAGATGATTCAAGAACATCTTTAAACTTCAAAGAGCCGCGGTGAACTGAGAAGTGTAGTGCTTGACCCTCACTAAGCGAGCCGTTCCTAATCGAGAATGAAGTTTTCCAGACTGTCTGAATGGTCACTAATATGAGAGATACGTCTGAGTGGTTGACCCTGATTCCTCCTCATGACGTTTAAACAGATAGCCCAGACAAGGCACCTTGCTGGAGGATGTTATTGTAAGGATTAACTAAACTTTACTGGCCGCGAGGCGTCATTTGGTAATTACACAACAGAAAAGCAGCCAGATAAATGAATGAAGGATGAATAAGAATGAATAGCTGTCTGAGGAAATTAAAGAAATCCCATAGAGCTTATCTGGTGTATGATTACACATCCCCTGAGACTAATGTTGAGTAGGCCTTAATATTCCGTATCGTGTGTCATGATAGATAAAGCTAATTTTTTTTTATTTAGTTTTGTGCAATACCATTGACTGCTCAAGGCTGTAACTAGTGTTGATGTCTATTCCAGTTTTTCCATGATCTCGTTCACATTACGGAAGCCCGTTTCCACCGCGGAATAAAGAATATTAAAAAAGGTCAATGCATCTTTTATCTCACAATTCTGACTTCTTTTTACATCTTGCAAATTTGACTTTTTTTCTCAGAATTGAGTGATTTAACTTTTTATTTTTATTTTTTTTACTTTTTTCTCAGAATCGTTAAATATAAACTAAAAGAGTTAGAAAGTCCAGTTCTAAAAGGGGAGAAGACTCATGTGTTCTCATAAATTGCGAGTTTATATTTTGCAGTAATGTCATAATTATAAGATTTAAACTCAAACTTTTATTTTTATTCACAATTGTAAATTTCTAACTTGCAATACAGATTTTTAAAACTTGCAGCTAACACACAAATCAAATCGTGCAGTTTCACATTATGCGAAATATATATAATGGATTTTTCTTGTGTCCATTTAGGCAGTCATTTCCAAAGGTATAGCAATTTGAGCCATGGCTATACCGCTACCAGCCTCTGGTAAAATTCAGTCTCCATAGAGGATAGAAATATCCACAGAGACAGGGTTCAGAATGTGAGTGAAATCAGCCTCAGCCACTGCCTGGGAACAGGTGGTTCACATCGCAGGTCCCCGATGTAGAAAAAATGATAAGAATGACAGATCCACTCTGAAACATTGTGATAAATCCATTGCACGTTTCTCTTAAAAATCCATTGATACCCAGGGACTTGTTTGTTTTCACTACCAACGCAATTAAGGCCAGTGACTAATTAATCCCAGGCCTGAGAACACGGTTTATGTTATCCTAAATAAAATGATTTATGTAATGCATTTAAAAAGGCAGATTTGTCAATGAGAAACATGATTCTCGCTTCACTTCTATGTAAAAGAAGCGGTCAGACTTCTGCCGTGCTTCTGCTGGATGATTTATGGACGCTTTGAATGCCATTTTGGTCGCCTGACTCTTGAATTTCACAGGGTACCCAAAATAAGTGGCACGGCCGGTGGGAAGAAAAAGCAAAAGTGTTGTAGACACCAACAGAGAGGCCCACGGGTAATGCCAAGCCCCTGGAGATGGAGCTCAAGACGTTGTCCTGAATCACGGTTAGTGTTAGATTACTGGTCATAGTGACAACACGATTAGCACACAATGGATGTGCCTGGGCAGAGAAACTCAATATCTAATACCTGCCGGGCTTTGTTGAGAAACCTGCGGCGAAGCAAAATTCATTCGCTGAGGAAAACTCTAAACATGCTTTTTTCAAAACTGTGGTTAGTGGATCTATGACTGAATGTTGTGTGCACATTCATAAGAAATGTTTATTTTGAGGTGTCCTTTTTACAGTGTATTTATACATGTACGTAATATTCATTAACTACATGTAATGACTATATGGTTAGGGTTACTTGCATGTAATTATACTGTTAGAATAATAATACATTATACATAGAGTACATGTAATGTTTTGTAACTAGGATGCCTTAAAAGTGTTATTGAAATGTGTACAGTAACACTTCATTATAAGGACCAAGTCTCACTTTTAACTTCTGCATGAGCGTATTTTAGATCCTTAACTACATTGCTAGCTATTAATAAGCATTAAATTAGGAGGAAAAGTGACGGTTAATAATAGTTAGTTATTAGTGAGAGTTTTAGAGTCTCTGAACTAGTTTTTGATTAGCATGCATATTACTAGAATATTAGCCATTTATTAGTAATTAGGAATGTATGAATGCCTTATTCTACATCCCTAATCCTACCCGATACCTAAACTTAACAACTACCGCACTAATTAATTACATTTTGAATTTATTCAAGGAAAAGTCAATAGTGAAAGTGTTACCTATTCTAACGTGTAACCATTATTTTCAATAATAATTATTGTATTCTACTGAGAGCACTTGTTTTTAGCAATAAATAAACATTTCTTACAAGGGCAATATAAAGACAGCTTTTTGATTTCAGAAGCATTTTTAAATGTAACATTTTACGGCAACAACGTCCTTGCATGTTAATTATAAAATATTTTATAATTATTATTATTATTATTATTATTATTATTATTATTATTATTTATTTTTGTTACAATAAAATATGCTGTGTACACTGCTGTACAACAATTTTGGGAGATTTTGGGAAGATTTTACCTGATTTTTCAATTCTGCACTTATGCGCAGGGCTGCATTTATTTGATCAAAAATACGGTAAAAAACTGTAATATTGTGAACTATTACTTAGAATTTAAAATAAAGATTTTTTTTTCTTATTTAATTTTTTTCTTATTTTATAACTTTCATCACCCGTCTCATATGCTCCTTATGAGGTAATTTTATTATTATTATTATTATTATTATTGAGAAAATTAAATAGTTGTGTACACCATAACAGTATTTATTTCAAAAACGTTATTTTTGTGTAATTTACTGTCATTTAAATAAAAGAAAATACATGTAATGCATACATGTAAAAGTAAAAAGTTTATATATTTTATATTAGAAAGTGGAAGAATATTTAGGAAGGGACTGTCATCAAACGGCTGATTGGATCAACAGTGAACACATCAACATCTGAATGACGTTGCGTGAATTAATGAATGAATGTGTTTAATTAATAAGCGTGCCAAATGAGTAGTTATTTGGCAAGCTTTTGCATTTTGAAGAAATATCACCGTAAAGACATCTGAAATGACTAATGTGTATACCGTCTATAGCCGAAAGACTGTAATGCTTTTCAAAGGCCGATGTGTAATAACTGATTTATGTCTCCTGGACTCCTGTGAAGGTACCAGGAGATCATTCTCTGCAGGGAAAAACTAAATCCTGTATGTAAACTACCTGGGTCAGACCTTCTGCTCTCTAACACCAGCCATATGGAGAAATGGCAAGCACATGTGGTTTTGATAGGGACGCAGTGTTAGTCCTGCTCCATGCGTTCTCTGAGCGGTTACCACAGAGCAGGACTGTTACACGGGCAAAACCAGCCCAATCTCACAGCGACCACATGCAGAGAGGACTGAAAAATCAACACACATGTTTGGAGTACTATGAAGGAGATCTCCATGTATTAAGTTGAGGCCCCATGCTTCTGTGACTCTGAGAATTTAGTTTCATGGTGGAAGCGCTGGTGATCTGATCATGGGGGTCCATCACTGAAAGCTCGATAATTTGATGGAGGAGAACTAAATTGACAGATGTTTAAAATTTTTTGGAACTACTTATGGTTTATGCTTTCCCTTTCAAAGCGTATACCACACTGATTCACCAGTCTGGCTCCAGGTTTTAATGGAATAAATGAAAATTCGGTTATCATTGACTCACCCTCATATCTTGCGAAACTTGCACAAATTTCTTTCTTTTGAAAGATGTTTTTTAAAAAGCAAAACTGCATTGTGATACTTACAGGATCCTTCACCCTCAAAACAAAAGGTACACATACTGGTTACTGCCCAGTGACAGCTTGTGTGTGTGTGTGTGTGTGTGTGTGTGTTTTTAAACACAATACTTACTATAGTAATAACAGTACATTATGTACAATTACAAGCATTTAACCCCAACCCTATGTACATGTTATTAATTAATATTATTCAGTACTTGTAAGTAATTGTTTAATTGCAGCGTAACAAGGCCAACTTAAAATAAAGTGTAACCAAATGTAGTTTGTGTGCAATTTTCAGTGCTCTGATACAATCTGTATTGTTAAAAGCGCTATATATAAGTAAAAGTGGTGATGATGATGAAACCAACCTAGTCTCATAAAAATATATACCTCTGTGCACTTTGAGGTACTAGATGTTGGTTGTTAAGCTGATTTATTCATATATTCTGGCTATTTTATGCATTATAGCTGCTTTCTGTCCAGACCAAAGGTTCCTGCAATAATGTTTTTAGTTACCCACTTCATTGCTATCTAATATAATCTGCACTGCGCAAAATATTTAGCATTTTGAACCTTAGAATCTTATGACTCCAAGTGGAAAGTGATTTTTAAGAGTTAGAATGTTTTATCCGCATTTCCAAACATACCTGTTTACAACTTTGAGATGATTTTGACATTACACGTTTAGAATGAGACTTCTTCCCCATATCACTTTTACCATATTGAATGCTCAATATCTCAAAACTCCTCTGAATGCAGATATAATTTCAAGGTGGTGATTTGTGTCATTTTGTGCAGGTGTTGATTGTATTAGTATGTTTATGTTGGGTGTATACCTGTTTATTCCCATTCAAATTCTGTTGATGTTACTTTAACTCATAGCACCTACCTAAAGACTGTTGCAGTACATTTTTTCATTGCCTTCCCCGATAGCAGTGGCCTCTCAGCAAGATAATACACCCTGCTACACTGAAAAAAAATTGTTAAGGAATGGTGTTTGGAACATGACAAATTGTTCTCTTTGATCTACAAGTTCCCCAGATCTCAAACTGATTGAGCAAATCTGATCCATGGAGGCCCCACCTCATAAGAGCAGCTCAACAGGATCTTCTGCTAACATCTCGGTGCCAGAGGTCTTGTGGAGTCAAAGCATCAGAGCTGTTTTGGCAATATTAGGCATGTGGTTTTAGTTGTGGCCGATCAGAGTGTAAGCATTTTAAATTAGCTATCCGCAAACACAAAAAAGATGATGATTTCTGAGAGTTTTCTAGGAAAGTGAAGCGTTTAGTAAGACTCATCAGTTTCTGGTCTAATTCTGGGACTTTCTCACAGCTGCACCACCACCATGGTCATCATCTCATTCAAGCCAAAAACAGCTTCCAGTTTCCGTTAAGCGTTTCAATGAGTTTCTCTAGAGAGGGAGCTCTGCTTACACTTGCTGAATAAATGAATTCAGATTGGCTCTTCTGTCCTATCTTCCACCTTCGGTCAGCTGTCAGCTTTCAGAGACGCACCACATGGATTATGAGATGGTTGGATCATGGGACACAGGAAGCATTTTGCACAGGTCCGAGAATGATGATGAGAAAATAAAAATCATCTATCCAGTCTTAGTTTTAGCGCAAAAACCATCTCAGTTTCTAAAAATACTGCCTGAGGAGTTGGACTTAAATGGTTACTCCACCCCAAAATGAACATTTTCTTATTAATCACCCATGATGTTCCAAACCATTAAAAGCTTTGTTCGTCTTTAGAACGCAATTTATGTTACATAGGGTGAAAACTGGGAGGCTTTGTGACTGTCCCATTGACTGCCAAGTAATGTACACTGTCAAGGTCCAGAAAAGTATTAAAGACTTCATCAGAATAGCCTATCTGCCTTCAGTGGATCAATCTGTAAGTTATGAAGTTACGAGAATACTTTTTGTATGGTTGCAACATGAAGATGCACCATTTTCATTCAAATGAAAGTGTAACTATAAAGACTTATCCTTGTGTCGCAGCTTGGCAGTCAATGTGACAGTCACAAGACTTCTGGTTTTCATCCAAAATATCCAAGGTTTTTCATTCCTAATTGTGTTCCAAAGATGAATGAAGTTTTCAATGGTTTGGAATGACTTAGGTGTAAGTGATTAATGAAAGATTTTCATTTTGGGGAGGAGTGACCCTTTAAACCTTTAGAATATATTGTTCTTAATGATTAAAAGTGAAGATAACTTCCTTCGGCAGAGTTTTATATCGAGTTGTTATAAAATTATTATTAGGGTGTTATTTTTTTTAGCCAAAAATACCATTCAAGTGAGGAATATCTGAAACAGCTTTTTATCAGAGCCAACAATAACTACAGTAATGAATCATTGACGTGATTCATTGTAAATCTGTGAAACTGATGTGGGAAACAGTCCTATCAGACAGAGCTATGAGTGATTCCACAGGCATCCTTTTTTTAATGTCTTGAAATTTCTTTTCATTTTCACCCAGAAGATGGTTAGCTAGAAGATTTTTCAATAACTTGTTCACAGATGTTAATTTCAGAATACATCATATTTCATATTTAAGTATCTGATGGGATAAAGTTGAACTTCCGATTGCAGATTGTTGAGTATGGCATCTTTTTTTATTCATGTTGAGGCAATAATAGGTTTAGTGATGTTTCTTATGTTTGGGCTTCTGTGGCTAAAGTGAAAATACTGACACCTTATTGAATGTCTGGAAGACGGAGAAAGGTCAGGAATATAAAGAGAATAAATCAGTTTTAGTTTTAAATATTAAGCTAAAAGATTATTGTTTTATATGTCATAATTTACGTTTAATTGAATACTTCTGAAAGTACTAAATACCATCAGTTAGGAGTCACTGGTGTAGGTCTCTCCTAATGTGAACAAAAGCTCCACGGTGTCAAAAAGCCTTTGTAATTTTATGACAATGGAGTGTAAATCTGTGTGGTTGTAAATGTGTGCTTCAACAAAGGATAGACAGGAAACATTCTTATTATTTTGTTTTGTCCTGGTGATCAAAGCAGCTGGACAACCATTTGGTAAGGACAAATAAAAGCGGTCAGCTGCTGCTCTCAAACTTCACTGTTTGGGAATCAAATCAAGCACTCAGCAGTCATTATCACTTGTGCCAATTATGGTAGAATTTTTATTTATTTTAGCATTTTAAGGTTTCGGCTTTGAAACGTGATGGAATGAAACACAAGAATTCAGACAAAACTGAATTAGGTTTATTCAATGGGGTGTGAATAACCAGTATGTTACTCTAATTTATGTAAATACCATAAAATCAACCATATTTTATATTTTACTAACCTAATAGGATTCATAAATATTTTTGCATCTTGTTTGTATGCAAAAAGGCTTACACTTTAGATTTTTAGAATTTTTAATAATGTCTATAAAAATGTAAATAAAAATGTGTGTTCTAAAACCATAATTCACATAATGAGGTTATGTGCAATGATGTTAATGATAAACGACAAAAAAAATACTGTTAACTAGATCATACTAAATAGCCAAACTTTCCCACGTTGGTCAAAATAATATATTTGAATTATTATTATTATTATTTTTTAAATAAATGCATACATATGAAATTGACTATAATTCTTAAAAAAAAAATCAAAAATCAATCAAAACCTTTAAAATGCATTTTAAAGCATTATGAACTTTCACTTATATGTAGTTTAATGGCAGGTTCGGGGACAGTGATGGTAAACTGACGTTGAATTATGTCTGACAGAACAATGGGGCCTTGACATAAACTTTCCTTCGAAAGTCGGCTCTCATGTAGAGTTTTAAAGTACTTGATTGCCCATCTATAACTTTCTTGTGGCATCTGTTTTCTTTTTATTTCTTCCTTGAGCGGCTGAGAAGTGACCTCCCCTGTGGTGCTTGGCTGTCATCTTTCCTTCATGGGATGGATGATCACTCCCTTTTTGTTTCTGTTCCATCAGGGAGAGATGATCAGAGACAGGAGTGAAGAAATCCAGGAAATTTGAAAGGAAACAGGCAGTGGGAATGTTGTATTTTATGACCAAGCATTGGTGAGTTTTGCGGATTAGCAATCCTCTCTCGCCTCCTCAATCACATTTATCTTTATAATAACACAATTTGCCTGACCAACTGTAGCCACCTGATTCATGCTTCGTGATGCATCTGATTGCTAAACAAAAGGAGACAACCGCACGTCTCTCATGCCCATAACTCATAACTACTTTGGATTTGGACAAGGCATTGAGTATTGTGGAAACACTGGTAAGAGAGTTGAAATGGAGGTCAAACTGGAGGTTGACATAATTTCCAAATATATGTGCTTTATTTGCGAGACAAGATTTGGGTGGCCTCAGACTAAACGGCAGGAAAGAAGAAAATTTGCAGTGTCATTGGCCATTCATTATTGCGCTGTCTTATAATGTGACTGTATGAACTCACAGCCTCTGAAGAACTAGAAATTAGACAAGGAAATACAGTTTGAGTACTTTAGCAGTTTGAAGGGACATTTAATGTTTGCTTGCTAGTTGATGGCTAATGTGTTATGTTATGTGTTTTTCTAAAGTGTACTGAATGCTGTTAAGGTGTTAATAGATGAAAGACAGATAGACGGACGGACAGAAAGAAACAAAGAAGAGAAACAGATAGAAAGGCTAGACAGACAGGCAGATAAAGAAATAGAACAACAGGCAGACAGAGAGAAAAATGAATAGACTATTGACAGAAAGACAGACAGACAGACATACAGACAATAAAGTAGAGAAACAGATACACAGACAAAAAAGAAAACAGAAAAAAAGATGAGAAACAGACAGACATAGAGTCATCAGCAAATCTCAAATTCTCTTCCTCCCTAAACGTTGAACTACTGACCACACACACTACACACATTAATAAATGAGCATGTGCAATTCAACGTGGCATAAAGGGTAAAATATATGAGTTAATTAGAAACATGTATAATCAAAATAAACGTACAGTAAAAATTGGACAGCAAAGTACAGAATATTTTTCTCAACACCGAGGAGTGAGACAGGGACTGCTATTTAACATATATGGCTGCCATTATTTTGAAGCTCCGTAAATCAAATATATTTACCAATAAAACTAACCTATCTGCCTTCGGGGGGTTATCACCGAGCTCCGGCTTCTTGGCTGACCTATGACTTGATGTATGACGTAAGTTGTGTTGTACATAGTCATAGATCAGCCAAGAAAACGGATGTCTCGCGAAAAAAAATGGAAGTCATTTACGTTAGAATTATAAAATTTTAAAAATATATATATATATATATATATTTGTTACAAAAACCCATTAGTCTTCAGAGGACATGTGATAACCCCTCGAAGGCGAAGGTTAGTTTTACGACTAAGTGAAAATGGTGAGGAAAATATCCCGTAATTTTCATTTTTGGGTGAACCATTCCTTCAAAAAGGTATTATTGTTATTCAAAACCAGAAAAAACTGAACCCCGCCTCAGACCTCCACGCCTGGCACAGGTAGTCAATAAAAATCTGTTTCGCGCTTCGTAAAAGCAGCACACGAGCGTAATGTGAGAATGGAAAACTGAAGCCCATCGGGTTTAAAGAGGGAGAGCGTGAAGAACGCCGTTCCACACTGAGTCAGATGCCACATCGACACAATGGTAAAATCTCAGCGTCCATGACCTGGCTGAGGGGCTTTCACACCTGCACCTACACCTTTCGGCCACCGGTGGCTGCTCTTGCTCAACAAGCTGAGAGTCGCCGTGCGCCTCAGACTTTCGCTCATGAGGCTTTCCCTAATTCTCATTTCATTCAGCTTCTTGTGACGGCCGAGTAAATTGGCAGGCCTCGTAAAATTAAGTGGGGAAGTGACTATTAGTCTCAAGCATATTTTAACTATTGCCACTAATGAAATGTAACATTAGCCATTCGACCTTTAACATGCTTAAACTGCTGCATGTGTGACCCAATCCCTTAATACTTTTACGTGTTGTGATTCTCAAAACGAAAAGGTAATTTGATACGTCTTACTTTAGCATCAAAATATACATATGGAGTTTGATTCCAATTAATTCCCAGAAGCCACTTTGTGGTTTTTCCATATGGTGGAACATCTGTATACAATACAACAGAAGAAACCTAATGTATGATATAGAGCAAAATAACATCTGGATTATTTCCATCTTCAGCAAACTGACAAATACATTTACCATTTAGATAAAGCGACTTTGACGGAATGAGAGGTGTTGTAAACATTTAATTATAACATCTCTGGCTATTACCCATGGAGATTGAAGGGTCCAAAACAAAAACTTCAGCTGTGGAAAGGTATTGTACACCATGAGCTCCAAATGACGAGAGAATAAATGCAATATATTTAATGAAGTTTGACAGGATTTACAATAGACATTTCCGAGCAATCTGGCGCTTAGGCTTATTTCTATAATCATTAAATTCTACAGCCAAATACAGCTTTCTTCTAATTAACAAGTTTGGATATTTCAGCTGTACCCATTACTAACAGGTGCATAGAATCAGGCATGCAGCCATACTTATGCCACGGTCACTCAAGAGTACGCTCTCAATTCACTTCTATTCACATGTATGCAGATGTGGGATGAACACAAGCTGGTTTGATTTTGTCTGTATACCAAAGATCAGCTTTGCATGTTATGAATGTAAATTTGCATAGGTTAGAGAAATGAGCAACAGAGGATATATGTCGTATAAGCACCTCTTAACTGGGTTAGAAAGAACACACCAATGTATAATTCACACAAAAGTGAACATTTCTTGCAAATTCACCCCACTGTGTTTGTTTCTATATTCCAGTAGATCACTTACTTACATGGTTCCTATGCAGTGAATGGGTGCCATCAGAATAAGAGTCCAAACAGCTGATAAAAACATCTACAAGTAATACACATCTATAGCCCGTCAGTTACTATTTAGCTTTTAGCTGTCTAAAATACAAGCCCTCTATCAATATTTCAGTCTCATCTGAATTAAGAGAGAAATATGCACAGAAAAAGCACTGTTTACATACAAAAAAAGAGTATGTTATTTGTTGTGGATTATAGATTATGGATTTTTAGTTTGGCCAGAAGGTAAGGTTTAAAATGCCTCAATAAAGCATTCGTTTGTACTTCACAAGATGCTATTTGATTGACTGGAATCATCATTGTGATGCTTTTAAGAGCTGACGGCACCCATTCACTGCAGAGGATACTTGGTAACTATGGATGAAATGCTAGGATTCAATTAAATAAACAAACTCATTTACCCTTCAGATGACCTAATGGTGGGTAAGTTCTCATCAAATATTAATTTTCTTGTGAACTTTTCCTTTAAAGTGTGATACAAGCAAAACAATCAAACAAATCAAACAAACAATTTTGAAAAGTTGTTACGTTACGCTTATGGTTAAGGCTATAAGTTATGATTTAACAAGCAGATAATGTGTAACGGATGACCGGGGAGGCTCTCCTCAACAATCTCTTCATCCACTTGGATCATGTTGCGTTCCAATCCAATTATGCAGCCGATAGAGCTTAATTTGTCACTTGAATTATTTCAGCAGCACTATCGTCAGTAGAGCAATGTCCCGCTGCAAGGAAGCACGGCGGGGAGCAATTTAATGGAGCACACCACTGCCGATGCTCTCCGCTGCTACACTGATCCTCACACTTCACTGCATTATAAAGAATGTTTTGATCTAATAGGATGTTCAAATCCAAACAGGAAGAACATTTGTTTTCAAAGAAAAGTGATTGAATTGAACTGATGACAAGCTCTAAGCTGGATTTTAGAGGGGTGTTAACATATGTATATTATTTTATTTTTAAATCGTCATAAATATATATGTAAATAATACCTACTGTGTTTTTTGCACTGCTATAAGAAGTTTAGAACAAGTCATTTTTGCATTGGAGAGGGAGTATGTTGTCATAGTACATCAAGGTCTTTTATGATTTGATCTCTTTAAAAACATTGGATTGTAAATCCAACACAGTTCTTTTTCCTCCAGTGAGCATAAAATTGAGGCGTCAGTCTTGTAGTTTTCTCAGCATCCCAGCTACATATGAGAGCCCAAGTTGTAGTCCCAGTACGACAACCCCACCTTCCACTACAGAGAAATCCAGCCCAATAAACAGAACTTGGGTTAGCGGGACTCGTGAACTTGGTCCTGTAAAATGACATGGCGGCCCTGGAAAGTGTTCGGTTTTAGCTTTGCACAGTCTGGACAAATAAAGGAATCGGGATCCAGTTGAAATACTACATGACAAGGCAACAGTGAAGGCAAAGGCTCCCATCATATCAGGACTAGCATAAAACCTTAAAAACCAAGCGTATACAAACTGTGGATAAGGCATTTGCCAAACAAATGTAAATGTTTGGTACAGGAATATATAATGGCTTTGCAGCCTAATAGGAGATGTTGGGCATTTTGTTCACGTTTTTGTCTTGGAAATGTATTTTTTTATTCGTTATCATTGCAACGGATCGGCCAGGCTCCTCCACCAATCACTGTCACCTGACTACTGAACACCATTCACCAATCAAGCACCTCATTAACCAGCCTGTAATAAAGCACACACCTCAGATACCTTCATTATCCGGTCTCGTAAACACGTAGAGGACTCTCTGACTTTGCTATTGCGTGTCAATTGGACAAGACAATTAGAGAGAAATTCTCTGGTGCTACCTTGTGTCACACTATTGGTAATTGTGTTAGCATGATTGAACAGATTGGCTGTTTATTGAAGCTTATAAAGCACATATTCTGCTTTACCATATTCTATATACAATATCTAAACTTAGCAATTATGTTATAAACTATTAATAAGCAGCAAGCAGTTCATCAAGACAAAATT
The DNA here is from genome assembly GCF_018831695.1 of Puntigrus tetrazona. Taxonomy (NCBI): domain Eukaryota; kingdom Metazoa; phylum Chordata; class Actinopteri; order Cypriniformes; family Cyprinidae; genus Puntigrus; species Puntigrus tetrazona. Next base: position 12,671,724 of record NC_056714.1, read on the forward strand.
TTAGTCGATGGTTTGTTAATTTTTTAAATATACATTTTCCATTTAGTTATGAATCATGATCTGTAGCTTCAGCATAGTACCATGAGCATAGCCGAGATGTATTTTGTGTTGACTACCCACTTAGACTGAATTGGTTGTACAAATATAAGTTATGTAAAGCAAAGTGAAAGTCACCAGGAACCATGAAAAATCCAAAACATAACACTGAAGTTATTTTGGACCCCTTGTAAAGCCAATAAAAACATTGACCATTAGTATTAGCACTTTCCTCTGGAGCTTTTCTGATAAATATTGCAAAATAGGGACAAGGGAACACCAAGTTAAATAACAAGAAATGCTTCAGTTCATTTGCATTTATGAGGGGATGATGTTGTTTTCCAATGGTTTGGTGGAGCCCGAGAGAATTTTTATGTGAAAGGCACCACATTACTTTTCTAAGAATCCTAGTTTCATATGACGATTATGATATTTTAAAACATTTTTCTAATATACGCATTCAAGAAGGTAGGTTTTGTACTGTAAATAATGTATTCTCTCCAGCTATTTGGTTGCATCATTTTAAGTATCATGTAAGATAAAAGCAAGTGTTTTTCAAACCATGTCTGAGGTTTAAGATGAATGCCTACAGAAGATTGTCCCATATAATCTCACTTTGCCAAAATGACAAAATTTATCTTCATTTCATTACAGTATACAGTCATGTAAACTACTTCAGTAGGAATTACACAGCTGTACTCACAAAAATCAGGTTCAAATGAAAAAAAAGGTAGTAAAGGTCATTCAACACTGGGTAATCATGATATATAATCATGAGCTTGAAAAAAGTTATTGAGTGCTGTCCTCTGGGATATAGTGATAATAGGGCAATAAAGGACAGCTGCAGGGCAGCTTTGGGGCTAACCTAAAGCCTATATTGGGTAAAAAAAAAAAGCAGAAGATAAATGAAAATGAGACGAAAGAAACAAAAACAAACAGACAGACAAAAACAGTCCAAACAGCTTTAGTGATGACTCTTGTGTTAAATTGAAGCATACTTTTAGCAAAACAAAATAAAACGAGGAAAAATAAAACAAGACGCATGAAAAGCAAGATAAAAGAAAACAAAATGAAACATCAAATAAGATAACAAAAAAAACAACAACAAAAAAATTATTCGATGAAAGAAAACAAGACAAAACAAAAAAAAGTCAAACTAAACAAAACAAAAGACAAAAACAAATCCAGGTCGAACAAAATGGCAAAATAAAATTAATTGTCAAGTGCGCATCTTAATTAGTGCATGAATTGCACATTTTTTTATTAAGTTTTGTATTGTAGGCCTTGTATTAGCAAGATTAATGATCTTTTCAGTCAGCTGTGTGTGGTGGCCTTAATCCAAAATAACTTAATCACTGTACCACAAATCCAACACTTAGTGGTAATGATGATAAAATCACTCTCCCCTCTCAATGTAAAACACTTAATCTCCCCCTTTAGGGAGAAGAAGGAAGCAAGCAGAGCAAAACTGAACAAATTAAATTGATTGATTTTGTAACAGTAAAAGCACCAATAAGGTCTATGGCAGATCTCATTAAGTGACAAGGAAGTCCAGCCCTGAGCGAGTACTTTAAATCCCGGGCCAAAAGCGAAAGGGTGCAGAGCGTAACTAAGCAATAAAGTCAACATGGCAATTACGGTTCTATTACAACGCACTTGTCTGGCTTCACGTCCACCGTGTGTTCCAGAGAAACACACCCAACCCCTCGACGTCACAGAGAGCAGTTCTACTCCTGGTCACGCTCACAGGGGGATTTAAAGACCTAAACATGAAAAAGAGCCATGATCAAACTCAATCGGCCCGTGGGTGGTGCTTCTAATTTGACCGCATGTTCCAAGACAACAAACATCAGAAAAAATTATCCAGACTTAGGGTCAAATTGACCTAAAAAACCTTGCCTCTAATCAACAACAAAGGTCTGCTCTCAAAGATCGCCATCTCCTCCGGTGCAGGCCGTGTGACTGCTGTTCAGAGATCGTGATGTTAATAGGATAACATGACCCAAAATCAATCCCAGCTCTGTGTGAAAGGGAGTGACAGCAGGGGATGTTCCTTCCAGTAAACAGTCAAAGTGCGCCAAACATCATCTGGGGTTTAATTGGCTTTAAGGTGGGCAACAGGGCAGTGAGTGCATGCCAGCATTTAACCCCATCCTGTGAGATTTGTCAGATCCCTCAAACCGGATTGAGGAGGGGCGTCTGATTCATCTCCAGTTCTCTAACTGTTGCCTGTCAAACTCAGCCAAGTGTAAAGAAACTGTAATAAAGGCACACATGATTTTCCTTTTTTCCTCCAAAGCAGATCTGCTGTGCTGTTTTGACTGTTTGAGTTCATTTCCAGTCAGTCTAGCTGGTGCTGACATGCTGAATATGACGAACAGCCACGGTGCTAATTGGAAAGTTTCGTATGTATGGATTATGTGGATTGGCTGATGATGATTTTTAGCATTTTCCCACGTAGTGTTCACTGTACACATTTTAGATTAACTGTCACATTTTAAAATATCAATGAAGCCATCAGAATATAAAATAAGTGGAAATATGGGAATTGCGTAGTAACAAAATATGCACACAAATGTATAATTAATTATATATCTTAATTCTTGAATGGCAATCTTTGCTGCATTTTTTGCAGATGATGATGCCAGCTGAGGCTGCAGTTGAGGGTCTCTTTTTGTGGCAAGATTTTTATTTCTAGTTTCCTCAGCGGCCTGTATGCCCTATCTGACAACGACAAGGCGAAGTGATCTTCTGTACAGCTCTCCCATATGCCAGTGGCATTCTAGCACCACTAGATACTTTGCCACTGGATGCGCAGAATATGTTGTAAGCACCTCAGATAAAAGCTGATGAGAATCACAGAATGTTGTGGTAAGGGGCACATGAAGATGAAGAGTACAAAATCTTTAATGTTTCCATGTTTTATGAGGACTCTCCATAGGCGTAATGGTTTTTATACTGTACTGACTGTATACGTAATTGCCCTACACCAATCCTACATCTAAACCTACCCTTTACAGGAAACTAGTGGCATTTTTCATCTTGTGGGGACATTTGGTCACATTTGGTCAGAGAGCATACGGTGTGGATATAAACTCACTTACTACAGTTCTTAAAGGAATACTGGAGGAGAATGGAGAAGAGGATGCCAAAGAGCATCAGCGCGAGGACACAACCTTGTTTGACTACTGACTACTGACAGGGAAGGACTAAGATGTTGAGGCACTGAAACAAACTGTGCTGTGTGTGGCATTAGGAAACGAGGTGATGACAGCCGGCAGGTGTGAAAGGCAACCAATCTTCTGAAGAAGCCTGAATTGACCGCTTCTGCTAACCAGATCAAACGCCTTTGTAAGGTTAATAAAAGCAACAATCCCGACACTTCTCCTTCAGCTGGCGTAGTGAAAAGATCATGTCTGTAGTTGACCAGCCAGCTCTGAAGCCACACACGTTGTATGTTACACTGTAACAAGGACACCTCAAAGTGAAGTGTACCCAAAAATTTGGAAGTTTGCGAAGGCCCCTGTTTGAGAACCACTGTTTTAAATTCTTTAAAACTGCCACCTTTTGTCTGTGTTTGATCCTAGTGGTGAAATGACTCATAATAATTGATACCAGTCATGTAAATGCAGACACCAGAACCTTGTGGTCCTTGTTACCACAATTCCATCATGTACTGATAAAATCGAGCTTTTCTCAATAATGTAGGCTTCCGTCATACCCCCTCTGAAGTATGAATAAAAGCCTGGGGGGTTCAGTTTATGTATATACTAAAATTGAGTTTCAACATATTTTTGTCAGTCTTTGTTGGTAAAAGATGACAAGCTGCTACTGCCTGAGAGGCGTGAACATGACAACCTTTTTCATTGAGAGCATGTGTTACAAAGCTTGGTCTGGGTTTTGGCACATAGACTTGGACCGAAGCCCGTGTGACTTTAAATCTGCAAAGCCACACAGATGCAGTTTGCAGTATAATTTTCATGTACGACTACGACATATATAATTTATACAAAATGAAAGAATGACAGCTGATGATGAATAATCTGGCTGTGAGGCTGGGAATGTCTTGAAGACATTAGAATTTCTGAAGTACAAAAAATAAATCTAAATATAAAAAAAGTTGTAATACATATAAAATAATGTCATTTAAAGAAATAAGTCATAAACTTTTTGAAAATATTATTTCGCAAATATATGTATATGTTAGGCTCTGAATGTCGTAATCCTTTTGTGCTGTCATCACACAACATAAAGAGCATCAATCATAATTTTAGGCTGCATCAGTGAGACACACTTTCCACATAGTGTTGATCTAATAATAAGTACCCCCCAAGAATCACTCAAAGAATGAGAATAGGGTATCATGTGATCTCCAGAACACTGTAGGCCTGTTTTACTATTGCTAAATGTGGTGATCTATGCATGTAATAACATGCGCAATCACCCACCAAGGAGCAACCGCATACTGTAAACATACACTGTGTCTGAGCGGGCTTTATTGGCATTTAATGTGAGCTGGGTCCAATCCAGACCCTGAGGGGTTTCTGTGAGAATGAGAGATCCCTGTTGCACAAATATAGCGCATTAATATTCAGGCTAAAAGGCCGAGCTGAATCACAGAGGAAATGATGGTTACTTAAGTGGCCAGTGTTGTAAAGTAATTGTCCAGCAACCTTAAACCTTCTAAATTTCAAGCACAGCTATTCGGTGTGGCCAACAAAACTATTGGGGGGGTTAGAATAGATGTATCTGTATTTCATTATGCAATTAAATGTTGCGACATAAGAACCGCATCTAAAAACGATGTAGAAACAGCTGGTTGTTGAAGCTACAGTACTAGTTTGCTGGTTTGCGAGAAGGTCATTGTGACATTACGTGGCACCACGTGAGATTCATTGGGAAAGCCACTGTATTTACTACTGAATATTTAGAAAGTGTCGAAGGAACCAGGTACAGACATTCAGGAGGGTCATCATGGAACTCTTGGTCTTTTGAGAGGGCACCCGTTTTCAGTCTTGGCAGTCCTCAAGGTATTTTATACAAAACCTGTCCACAAAACAAGCACATTTTAGTCTTTGAGTGTTTTTACTTCATTAAATAAATAAAATATAATGCAGCATGTAATATATTTTGTTCCAAGTGTTGTTGAACACAAAGGAAGATTTTAAGAAATGCTGTTATCAGTAGCCATTGACTTCCATAATATTTTTTCACCCCATTCTGTGGAAATCAGTGGCTGTTGCCAAGTTTGTTTACGAGCATACCTTAACATTTAAGTTTACAAAAGAAAGAAACTTATACATGTTTGGAACAATTTGAGGGTGAATAAATGATGACAATTCTAATTTTTGGATGCCTCTCTTTAAAACCAAAACTTAAAGGGATAGCTCCTTCAAAAAATAATATCTATGTTTTATTTTCACCCTCAAGGCATCTAAAATGTAAATGGTTTTCTTCTTTCCAACAAACACAAACAATGCCCCTTCTCTTTCGAGCTTCAAAATGACAGCGGAAGCTTTTAATGTAAGTTTTAAATATGATATTTTTCGTACACAAACACAATGACTCACTTCAGACTCACTCACTTTTTTTACTTCAGAATCTCGAGCACTATTCATTGCCATTATAAAGTTTGGAAGAGTTTTTTTATGTATATATATCTATATAACTGAAAGAAGAATTAAATTTTTGGGTGAACTATCTGTTTAACTGTCAAATGTACCAATAATTAGGTTTGTAAATGGTTAAAAATAACAATTAAAAATGATTTGTTAAATGAAAAAAAAAAGTCAAATAAGTTTAAGCATTTCGTGCAGTTGTATATTCATGTCATCCCAAAAGTTCCAAATTCCAATTTAAAATGATGGCTAGTCCCTGGTCATTGTTGTTAATCAATAATGTAATATACACAATACTCAGTTACGTTTGTAGAAACTAATGCAACACATGGACACAAATGCTGCTGTCTAGATAAAAGAAATGCATTAACAGCAGCATTAACTTTAGATCTGCTCATTCTTGTGCCATGTTTTTTTGTTACGCATTCTAACCAATTACACACAAGTCTGTTGAGCTTATGAATACAATGGCCAATCAGAGGCATTCAGATGAGTTTTTGGTTCACTGCACACACTTGCTGACTGATTTCAGCTCTCATCATAAATAACATTATACGTATGAGAAACCGTTTATAGACAGCTATACTGATCATAAGTGGAGTTTTTGAGAGTTTTTCATGCTAGACCGAAGTCAGTCATAATGTTCTTGACCAATGTTCTTTGCTCGCTTCCTCTGTATAATTTATTAATTGTTTGAATAAAAATAAAATAGTTCTACCTCTAGTAGTGAAAACTTACATATTGTGCTTTTAAGTAATGCAATAGTATAATGATAATAAACAATAACAATAACACTAGCTCAGAGCTTGAATAATACAGTGGTTGTATTCCTTTATAAATGCTTCAATCATTATATTTTGTGCTGTCACTTTAACTGGAATAGACCAATATAGTGAACATGTGCAGCTGTGGAGTGGGGGGTGCAAGTCTTTTTCTGATTCTGATATACGCATTATGGCTATTAACCCTGATTTGTTGAAAGCACATTTAGTCATTACACAAGATTTATAATTTATTGGAGGTTTTGCAATGTTTTGATGTTTTTTTTTTATAATTCAAACGACATAATGAAATTATGCAAGCAATGTTTAAGTATAAGTTCTGCCACATGACAAGACTGTGTTTGAAGCACGTTTATCACAGCTTAGACACACTTCTGCCACCTGGGTCATTCCAGTTGAATTTCTCAGGCATCTAGCTCTTCCGTGGCTCCGTTCCTTCAAACACTCTGTTAATTTCAAGTCTCTGGGGAAAACATTGAGTGGCAAGACAGATGTGTTTACAATGGCTATTTCATTCTGCTCCAAAGACAGTCTGGGGTGGGTTGCTTTTTTGGAAAGATCGGCTGTCATGGAATGCACCAAAATCTGGTGAGTTCTCCCATGTGAATGAAACAGGATGTTAATAGTTTCACCAAACTATGAAGAACCAAACCACATGACAGTTTCATGGGTAAGTTTTTAAAATTATTGCACATTCTCAGAAAATATCATAAGGTACAAATATGCTGCATTAAAGGGATAGTTCTTCCCAAAAATTAACATTTTCATGATTTACACACCTTCAAGTTGTTCCAAAGCTGAACACATAAGAGGATATTTTGAATAATGTGGCCAACCAAACAGTTTCTAGTTCCCATTGATTCCGGTATTTTTTCCCCCTTGTGGAAGTCAGCAGGAACCAGCAACTATTTGGTTGGCCACATACTTCAAAATATCTTCTTATGCATGTTCAACAGAATAAAGAAACTTAAACAGTTTGTTTCAAAAATGCGTTTCGAAAAGAATGCGTTTTCACAGTATTTCTGAAGTAAACGGATTATCTTCAAAAAAATTTGAATGTCATTTCTATTTCATCTTGCATGTAATGCCTAAAAAAGCAACATTCGTGAGTGGAGCTACGCTTTGTGTACAGCTGTCACCAGGGAAGCCTGATCTGGCAGAGAATGAATTCGCTTTTAATCATTTTGCCTAGCTGTTCGCCAATCACAACACACAGCTGAACAAGCACAGCACATTTAGTTTTTCGAAAGGCGGGCCTTAATCAAACCCATAAAAGGTATTGTAATAATGTCAATTATGTGTAAAATATTACTTTCTAGTACACCCCCAAAAACAAAATTAAAACTTTGTAAAAGAGCAAAATAGGAGCGCATTAAATATAACTGTATAGAGTTATACAGAAATGAAAATCCTTTAATTCCAAACTTGTATGACTTTCTGTCTTTTGTAAGGAAGAAACTACTAAATTTTGCAAAATGACACTAAATTGTTCTTCTTTTCACTACAGTCAATACAGTTAAAAAGCTTCAAAAGAGATCAAAAGGTTGGTGGGTTTGTAGGAGAAGTAGATATGTCTGATAATTGAAAATTATTTTAATGAGCCAAAGTTGTTTGGCAAATCATTTGATCCAGTTAGGAAGTCAGTCTGAAAAATTTATTTATTGACAAATTGGACTGATCTGGTTTAAATTTCAGTTTACTTACTTGAAAGACTTACCAAAGAGAAACATGAGTAAATAACAATCTAAACTGTAGTCTGTTCTTGACTTCAATAGACTGAAATAAAGTACACAAGTCAAACTACTTTTGTAATGCTTTTACCATGCGTGTTTGAAGCTTCTATATTCAAACGTGTACGCTCTAAGCATATCTCAAAATAAATGTACAACATTTTGTGCCACAAAAGAGCACTGACATTTCACTGCTAGACTGTCACAAGCAGTCCAGCACACAGCGAGCAGATTTCTGCGTCCTGCTCCAGAATGAGCTCAGATCTCCTGGCAGCTCTGACGGGTCTCTCTGACTCAGAGCCAGTCTGCACTGCTGCTCTCGTTAACCCAACCCTCTGTGACTTTGATTCTACTTCTTTGTTTCTCTCCCTTTCTCTTATTTTCTTTTTCTTATGTGCATTTCTCAAGCTGTTCTCTCACGCATCCCTTTCTCCAATTTTTGCTGAAAAAAATTACATTGGAAGAGTAACAAAAGGAAACTGTCACACAAAAGGACTCTCGCACAGTTTTTTTTCCAACAGCTCCTCAAATGTCCAACAAGAGGTGCTATCTTTATCTGAAAGCAGTAAAAGATAAGGTTTTAAGTGGTTAACGACTTTTGCAATCCAATGGCTTCAAAACATCACATACTGTAGACTACTTTGGTCAGGAATGTTCGTTCATTCAGTATTAATTCCATGTATGGTTTTTTAGTTCAGACCAATACAAAAAACAATTGAGAAATTGACGGTTGAGATAAATGGAAGTTTAAAAAAACAAGCAAAATCACTTTCTGACAGAAGGTGGCGCTTAGGGAAAAGCAGAAATAGGTCAGCTTAACAAGGTCAGCTTAAGCAACGAAAGGAAGCCACACATTATTTACTTAATTTCAAACAGCTGATTCTGAATTTATGATCTGCACTTCTCCAATAACAACTTTGTGGTATGGAAAAGTTATTAGAAACCCTTTCTGAAATATATACATATTTGTCCATCTAAACAGAAGCACCATCAACCATATTTATCTTCTTTCTGCATTCATACTGTAAACTTGCCCTTTTAGCATGTGGTCACTGAATTATTGTTGTAAGTTAAATATAACAACATATAGATTTGGAATAGTGTGAAACGACTGGATAAATCATTTAACACATAATGCCCGCACGTGGTATCAAACGACAGCAGTCCTCTCAAGGAAATGGAAAGTAAGGTAGTGGAAATCCCCTTTTGTTTAAACGGTTTCTAAAATGCCTCATTGCAGATAAGGCCTGCTTCATTTTGGCCGCAGCAGTCATTAAAAAAAGAAACATTTTCGCATGGGTATATGCATATCATTCTCAGAGGAGAGCGGAACTGATTTCCCCAATAGAGTGAGAGAGCTGATCCAGATGTTGAGCAATGTAAATATGTAAGCTGTGAAGATGGATTGCATTTGCCTGCGCTCTGCCAGATCTGAGACATCAGTTGCTTCTGTGACAGGATAAAGAGTAACAAGATAGCAACAGCAGGCCCTCTACAAGATCCTCTGAAGTCGAAATTAAACACGTCCATACATGGGGCTGTCAGGAAGCGCAAGACTGCCTTAGGAGCGTGACCACCTCAGAAGTCACCTAAGAAACTTGTGTATTGGACTGACAGGGATATCTGTGACGTCCAATTACACCTTCGCCTTGTTGAGCTGAGCTGAAAATGGAAGGTAAAAAAAGAACTCACAGGTGCTGTTCATCCACAAACCCCTCCACACTACACAAATGTCAGCATGCTGGAACCAAAAAGCCCTTAGGGTTTCAATTCACTTTACACCATAAACTGTTTATATTATATCCTGTTGGTGTTGTCAGACTGGATAAAATACAGGGCTTAAAGCAGAGTTGGGCATCATATCCTGTAAACCCTCCAAACTGCTACTTATTTAAGCATGAGCTCAATTATATACGCTTCCCAGAAAAGTGAATACTCAGAACTGAGTCAGTATGTAAAGTGGTGAGGTTTACATTAGTTGGGTATATCATTACTTTGGCCTGTGATAAAGAGTTTAGGATCTGAGTAATAACTCACGTGGACAAGAGGGACATTATCAGTCCAAAACGATCTTGAGCCAGGTCCTGTGGTAAGACAATTCCAGAATATTAAGAATTTGAGTTATTTCCAATGTGAAATGATGTGCAAGGTCCAAAGTCAACACTGTTTCGCTTTACGTCAGCTGGGAGATCTGTGTATTTATGAAAGTGGGCTTATAGAACCGGTGCTGCGTTCTTTTCCTTATGGACCTTATGGAGTTGAGTCTGGGTTTGAGAAAATCTGGCTTTGGAACTGTAATATACAGAAAGACGTCAGCTTCAAGCCTCTTGTAAGACAGCTGACTTTAGCTCTTAAATACCTCTTTCACATGCACCATGCAGAGACAAATTGTCTTTGATATTCTGGTTATAATTTACACAGGTTAACCTGGCTGCCTCTCACAATGGAGTATTGTCTGAAAAGCAGTTGGGGGTTTCAATAAGGAGGAAAAATTGTGCTTGCGCAGGATATCTCAAAGGGCCAAAACTACCAGCTGACAAACTTTCATTCATTATATTCCCGAAGGCTTTCCAATAGGGTTCTTCAACAAGAGAGAGACCACACATGATTCCTCATTGAGGTCATGAAGTTGTTGTCTATCTGTTTGAGTAAAGACATATAACGGATCATATAAACGGATTAACGATGCTTTTCTTATCTGAAACAGAAGTGCGCTTAATTGTATAATACATGTATTTTAATAATGTCAAAAAAACAAACAAAATCATGATGCTTTACTGAATCTTATCATGCTTTAAAAAAGTACAGTTATTTTTATGCGCAATAAACCTTCTGATAAACGTACATCCCTAACTTAAAATTATTTAGAAAAACTGCAACTTCATCATTATAAATGTGCAATTAGAAATATATTTACGTTTATACACGTTTTAACAGAAATGACATATATTTCAAATGTCAGTCCACTTGACAAAGTCATATGTCATTAAGGTCCTACTTAAGTGGAAAAAAAGCACTCATTAGTTCTGCTAAATACATTTAATATAAATTTAAACTGTACATTTTTACTTAATTGTAAATAACAATTACATTTCTGAAAGCATACTTTCCGTTCTTGATAAGACTCTTTCAAAGTATATTATTTACATACACACAAACAAAAATTTGCTAAATTACTTAGTTTTTTTTAAATACTGCTAATGTTGTTCATTCATTAAATGCATGTGAGAGTGATAATTTTATTTATTTTGGAATATATGTGAGCCTGGCCTGTCAGGATCATTTTGTTTTGCCTTTTCAAGTCCCAGGAGATCTGGCAACCAATATGTTCAAACTATGTATTTTATTCATAACTAATTTGCAGATGTCATTGGAATGAACATATATACGGTTAAGCCTTTTAACTTTGACCTCATACTGTATATAAAATGTTTTCTTTTTGTAAGACACGAACTCTACAAATTTGAGGCATTAATGTCTTTGCTGTAAGACATCTTAATATAGAATATAAAAGGCTCGTAAAAGACTTATTTTGGTGCTAGTTGGATTCTGTCAGAAAGGAGTTGTTTTTACAGATGAATAAAGACGGTTAGGGAGCACCCTCCACCAAGTTTTCTTCACAACAGTGCAACAGTGTTCATCGTATTTGTTGTTACTGGCAAGAACAACATGTTCTGTCATTGCTGTTGGGGTGAATGGGTGGATTCATTATGTTTTATGTAGGCCACTACTAATTGTACGTCACTACAGTCCTGTCACAGTATCTTATAAGTAAGCTGTAAAAGAGAGACAGAGACAGTTGGCTTGATTTCCTCATTATAGACATAGGTGTGGAGATTTTCTCCCACAGCAAAATTACAGCTGGCAACACTTAGTATATTATGTATTTCTGACATATTTTTTTTGCTAAAAGAACTGTTATTTTGCTATCATGCGTGGTATTAGTTACATTTTCAAGTTGCCAAATAATGGTGAAATATTTAGAGTATGCTCTTTCATGTTTGCAATTCTTTATTTCTGATTCATCAACAAATTAGTCAGTCATTTAATAAATCGTCGAAAAAGCACTCACAAACACTCCCGTTTAAATCTGTCGTGTTTGATTTAATTTAACGAATGTTGTTGTGATGTCAAACATGAAGTCGTATATTGTTATTACAGAATGCTGTATATGCATAAATTATACAAAAAGTAATTAAACTGTTTAGCGCTTGTTGTTAGTTACCAATAATGTGACGTAATGTTAAGTGTTTAAAGCTCAGAGGTGAATTGCTTTCATAAATGGCTATTTGCAATTGAAATACAGACACGTGATCAAAACCGGAATCAAAACCAGTCAAAGGTTTGAAAATCAGGAAATAATGACAGATTATCTGAGCTGAAAAATACATTGCTAATAGTCATTTTAAGACTTAATATCTTCTAACACTTTATTTTGATAGGTCCACAACATACCAAAAGCTGACTTTCAAGTATATGTCACTATAGTATAGTCTAAAGTATATGTCTTACTAACCCTAAACCTACCCTAACAGTCTACTCTGAGAGTGAGTAAACATGTATTCGCTTATTAATGAGAATTAGTTGACATGTAGTTACAAAATTAGCTATAGTTAGCAGAATGTCAGAAACGGACTATAAAAATAAAGTGTAATCTAAATAATAATTACATGCAGCACCTACTTCGCAGCTTCATCCTTAGTGTCAGTCTCGACTGTAGATCCTTCAGAAACACAGCTATTTTACTAAAATAAATTTTAATAAAATAAGTTAACTCACCTGATGGAAAAACTGAATCAGTCTACAAAGTAATCTAATTCTTTACTGAAAAATATTCAGATAATCTTTCAGTCACATCTGCACTAAAAATAGTATATTATTAATATGAAACAACTTGATTAAGTCACAAACATTTTTATGTTTCTGGTTAGAGGAAGGTACATTTTATTAGACGATTTGCACAGTTAATGACTCCCAGCTCTGGTTTGAAGCAAACAGGGTCCACCATCTAAACGTCTTTCCGGTAAGACCCACATGGAGGAATCCCGGGAAAGGTGGAAAAGCTGATGAATGGTTGCCCCTTCTTTGGCCTTTTCCATCCCGATCTCAACATGACCCCCTGTCTTTGCTGTGCCGCTGCAGATAGAAACCACATTGCTTCACTTAGGGCAACAAGGGTGCCAGCAATGTTGGGGACGCACGCTGGTAGACTTTACAAGAAGTCACAGGTGTTCCCAAAAGTTCCCTTTATGTTTTTGTCTCGTTAACGGTAAATCAGTACAGAGGACTACCCTTCACGTGGGCACCATCTCTTCAAAATCCTGTCCGAAGCTAAACCAGTAACTGCCAGAGGACAGAGTCAGACTAAGCGAAGATTAATATGCACATGTGTTGTTTTTTAGCTTTTTTGGCTTTTGTGAGCCACTTATCTTCCACAGCTTGGGATCTTTTGACAAGCAGTCAAGGCTCATATGAAAATGTACAAGTGCCGCTAAGCTTATTTTCTATATCTGTCAGAGTAAATGTTACAGTCTACTGAAGAGGTTAAAAAATGAATCACTTGCAATATAAAATTCTCCAAAAAAGAGTAAAGCGAGAGTGGAGGATTTTTCATTTTGGTGTTTTTCATTTTTCCTATTTATTGGTCTTTAATTGTCACTTTGACATTTTGGTTTTAATTCAATTCTGCTTAATTTTGCCATGAAAGAAATCCCCTGCTAATTCAGTAAGTCATACAGGGCGCTATTTCACACTGATTGAAGCTGGTACCATTTTGAACAATACCTTAGAAGTACTAGCTCATAAGTTGTTCATGAATCAGAAAAAAATCTGAAAAAAAAATGTTGTAAATGTTCATTTATTTAAAAGAACCAGTATAGTTCAGAGTTATAGAGTATACAGTATAGAGTTTTTTTTTCATGAATCAGACAACACTGGCCACAGCTTATATTTTCATTCATTCGAAAGGAATGGTTCATAAGTTATTTTGTTCATGAATCAGAATACACTGGTTGCACTGTTTTTGATTCCCTCAAAAAAATCATTTCATAAGATTAGTTTCCTTATAAATCATTCATTGGTAGCGTTATACATTATATGTTCTTACCTTTGTGTGGAACAAAAAAAATATGTTTCTTGCTATTATTTTGCAGTACAAAATGTATTTATTGCAGTATATTTGATTCATCGGTGGCCAATTTTGCTAAGTAGTTCAGGAAACTTTGATACCCGGAATCTTCTGAAACATTACAAAAGCGTTACAGGGCCTACAGTCCCTTATATAGTCTTTGGCCTATAAGGGTCGAAGATTAACAGATCTCTCAGACGAACACGGTTTTACTTCATCTGCATTAAATTATCATTTTGCAGTTATGAGTTTCATATAGCCACTGAGAATAGAAACAGAGTAAAAAGTCTCTGTATTTTATGAATCAATGTCAGGCCGATGTTATCAAAAGCAAAGTTGATCCGGACCTGGCTATCAATCTGCATCACAAGAAAAGCTAGCAAAGAAAAGCGTCATATATCTTAGTCCTCATTAACATGAATAAAATGGAGCTGCAAGTGTATGGCCTGGCAAAGGCTACTCCTTTATACCTTGCCTCCGTCTCACACAGAGATCTCCAGGGGTGAGTGTACATCGCTCGCTACATAATCCTGACATACGCAAGTGTGGATAAAGAAGGAGATAAGGTTCAAAGATTTCCTTAAACAAGAAATACATTTGTGGGTTAGGTTGTCTGGTAAAGTCAGAATAGATTAATTATGGGCCGTAATGCATATCCCCCAACCTTCTGCCTATAGATACAGAAGAACTGACATAAAGTCATATTTCTTATCTAAAATAAAAATCCCAGCTACTTTACAAGTACAGTGCATGCTGCACCAATATAAGTGGACCTTCATCTTGTGGATCAGTTTGGATGGAGGTCTGTCATGGTTGTACAGTAGCATGTGTTTTCCATTGTATTAGAGTTCAAAGCTTTGCCATTTGTTTTATACTCTTTTTTTGCAACTTGCTTCCTCCTGACCGCCTAATCTGCTGTTTTAGTTAAGTGTGAGAGGTCGTAAAGTTTATACTGAAAACTGGTTCATTTTCTGATGTCTCAAACTAACTGAATGCATCATCTATAGGTACTAACTATTTTTAGGTTCAGTTCAAAAAGAAATGATCAGCACCTTTCTGAAGAAACTCTATATTTTATTTATTATGAATGTCGGCCAATTAAATAATTCTAATAATTAATTCTGTTTAAAATGCATTTTTCTCATATAAAGCACTAAATATTTGAATAAGATTAAACTATCAATACAATTACAAATGTCTTCACTTATGTTAAATGTCACGTCTAGATTTAATTGACGCAGAATAGAATAAAAGTTATGATGTTAAACTTAAATTAAACACACGGATTCATATTTACTTGACACAGTTGTGCAATTTTCATGTTTTGGCAACACTAAAAACATTGCAAAGCAGTAGTGCAGGACTAATTCTTGATGTCACATGACCAGTCCATGTGCTGTATAATCTGCTTGAAACCAGGCACCATTAATTTGATGTCAAAAGATGCCAAATAACAGGGAGAGTCTGCACAATAATACCACCAATCAGAAGTAATTACTCACTTCTGAATGCCACAATCAAACCTTTACAATAATGAGTGTTCACTGGTGCAGAGTAAGCCTTTTAATGAGCGGGTCGAAGTCTATTTTCCTTTAGTCCATTTCATTGCTTTGAAACAGTTTATTACCATAAAAACTTGATACAAGTATGATAGTTGTCCTGAAAGTTATGCAACATTGTAAAAGTGGACACACTAATTATCAACCTTTTTCAATAAAGGGATCATGCAGATTTTTTAGTAGCAAACGTTTTTGAGCAACGTGTTTACATTTTTGGTGTTTCATACTTGATTTACATGTTTAATATAATAGGCTGTATCGTTTAATAAATTTAGTGCGACAGCACAACTTTATCGTCACTGAAGGTTTTTATATGTGATGTGTTATGTTTATTGATTAACCAAATTATATGTTAAATGAAATTATGGTGAAAATATGGCTCGGTATATACACGAATGAGCTAACATACGGCGTGATGTTGGTTTTAGTGAGCTCACACAGGTCCCACAGGCCATTGACATCAAAGGTCAGATTTAGATCAGCGTCATTGCTTTAGCCTAAGAAGTGTGCATAAGGTTTTACGCCATAGAAACCCGGCTGAAAATAGAGAGTTGGCGTTAACCGGGAGGTTGTGAATCTGTTATTCACTGACATCGATGCTTTTGAAGAAGACTCCAAACGTCTTGGAGGATGAAAACTGGCGTAGAGAGATGGTGCTTCCCTGGAACAGAGCATGAGAAAGCAGAATGATCAGGAGACGCATTAAAAACATGGAAACATTTCATCTTTGTATTGAGTGAGAGGCAGGATTAACTATTTCCTGAGTCTTAGTATAACAAGCTTTTCACATGTTTTAGTTTTTATCTTCTCATGTCGATTTAGGCTTTTTTTTTCATAAAGTAATGCAAAAGCAATGCGACACATTACTTTCCATAAAAAGTAACGCAATCAGTTACTTTTTGGGGGAGTAACACAATATTGCAGTGCATTACTTTTAAAAGTAACTTTCCCCAACATTGGTACCAGGTGAGCTACTGAGCAAGTTTACTACATTAGAAGAGCTATTCGTATGAAGCTAGTTACGTGATTCAAAGTCAAAATGCGTAAGCTTACAAATCATGCTATGGTAAAGGTCAAAACTTTAAATTGTACAAGGAATCATATGGTAATGGCTTTATTAGTTGATAATAATAGTCGGAATAATTTGTATGAAAGGGTTATTGGTGATTTACTGCCACCATAGTGTTCAAGTCAACACTCCACACTACCGCCATAATTTGCTCCTATAGACTTATAGCAAGTGATGTCTCTGATTGGTCAGTTTTTGCAATAAATGCCTTATTTTTGTCTGTTACCTGTTTTATATTGTTCAGAAGTGGGTAGGTTTAGGGTAAGGCTGGGTTTAGGTGCTCTAATGAAAGAATTTTATATAAAATCATTTGTTATTTTTTATGCTTATTAATAGTTAGATAAGGTAAGGTAAGTTTAGGTATTGGGTAGGATTAGGGATGTAGGGTAAGGTAATTAGGTAAGGTAGCACTAATAAATTGCTAATATTCTAGCAATATGTATGCTTATAAGCAACTTAATAGGTGTGACCGTAAAATAGAGTGTTACCAACTTTATTCTACTTTTTACAAATGCATGAAAGCCATTAAATTAAGACAAATAACTGAAACAACCTGCATGATTAAAAATTATGCTAAAGGGATACCTTGAGCATTATAAGAGACGCCAAGTGGTCCTGACAAGAGTCAATATATGATGAGTTGGGAGTGAGAACGTGTTGTTTTAGCTGGAAACTACAGTGGCATGTATGTATACATACGTTCTTAGAGGTTTATTAAAATGTAGACAGATGCACGTTTTTCCAAGCAACCTTTGTTAGCCTATTGTATCACTGCACCACTGGGAGGAAACGGACGCACTTCGGTGCTTTGTCTAATGTGAAAATAAAGTAAAACAACAGAAGAGAAAACAATAAATTCATGCTTAACCTATGATTAAACCAATGATTACACCATATACATGTCTCTCTAGAATTAAAAGGTCAAAACTGCTCCATGAGTTGAACATATATGATGTAATGAGTGTTGTAAATTTGAAACTGGAGTACCTGAACTTGACCTCTACAGGCCACTGTAATAAACGCATGAGGACTTTGCTTTGCTGCAGTGACAGGATGCACAACTGACAGGAAAGACTAATTGCTCTAATTATGCATGCAATCAAGTTTCTTACAAACATGGGGATTAGAAATAGTCAAATGGGTCTTAATCAACAACAGTGACGTATTAGACTACAGAGATTTCACGTTCAGATGCTCTTTGACTTCTTTTGCCAGTGACCTCTGTATTGGTAATAGGTTGTTTTGAATTTCAGCAGTTTTTTAGAGGAAGAGATGGCTCCCTAATGAATAGATTATTGTTCTAATTGCCATGAAATATGCCGGTAAAGCTTTCTATTAAGCCTGTATTTATAATATATATATTTTATATTATATTATATATATTTTATAATGAATGCATAATGCATTACAAATGACTTTATAATATGTTGTATCATCTCATGTTCATAAGAACAGTTTCAATGTGTTATAATATTTACTTATTTGTGATTATATCTTTTATGTGTTTGATTATTTATAATACACAATGGACATGATCCAGCCACTTAAGTCACAATGGATTATTTTTCTCAGAATTGTAATGGACAAGAATCTCGGAATCTTGTCGTTTTGCTTATGTTACTTTAATTAAAGCTGACAAATACCACTTACAAGTAATAATAATTAAGTAATTACAATCAAACAAATGTATGACATGACATGATTTTCTTTGAATTTTTTTTTATCTGTTTTTAAATATATGCTAAATGAGTAAAGGATACTTTGCAAATATGTGAACATTCTACCTACCCTACCTAAGTCTACCAATACTTAATATAATATATACCAATATTATATAGAGTATATATACCAATATCAATACTATATAATAAACATTGCAATTTTTTTCAGTTAAAAGTATTAGCTAGCCCACATTAGCCTCAATAATCTTAAGTAAACGATGTTGAGATATGATATAGTCTATTATAAATAAGATTTAATATGGTGTTCATAGTGTGTTTAAAATAAATATATTATAATGTATTATAATAGATTTTATGATTATTCATAAGATAACACATTATAAGGTTGCTTATAATTCATTATGCATTTATTATAGTACCTTAAAAATGCACTTATAATGTATTAGAAATACATGCTTCACAGAAAATGTTACCAATATCCCTTTATTGTGTTAATTCATGTAGGCCAATTTTAACATTAATAATATTAAGAGAAATACTAAATTAGACAATATCTAAAAGAAAAACTGGAAAACTTCAGATAATCAAAGTTATTTTTAAAACCTAAATTCCAGAAATGTTGGGACATTTTTTTTTTATTTGAATAAAATGAAAACTAAAAGACATGAGCCGATATTTTATTCACAATAGAACATACAGAACATAACAAATGTTTAAACATATACACTTTAAACTCCACTAAATGAGCTCATTTCAAACTTGATGCCTGCTACAAGTATTAAAAAAATATTAAAAAGGATTAAACAAAGTATTAGAACATCTAGCAAACTAATTAAGTTAATTGACATCAGGTTTGGAAACATGATACGGTATCCACCATTTTCCTGAATGCAGAAGTAAGTTAATGGTTGAAGCCTCCGGTTTGTTAGAAGCTATAGGTAAATAGCAAGGAAAATAACAATGTGCAGTAAAACTGTTTGCCCTTCCAAAATACTTCCAAAAACCACTGTCGCTAAACATAATAACCACAATCCACGGACTATAGAGGAGGGAGACCTTCCAACATGTCATCAGTGCTTAGTTCAAAAGCATTTCTGATAGTATGGGGGTGCATAAGTGCATGCGGTATTGGACAGCTTGCATGTTTTAGAAGGCACTATGAATGCTGAATGGTTTTAGAGCAACATATACTCCCCTACAGACAATGTCTGTTTTAGGGAAGGCTTTGTGTATTTCAGCAGAACAATGTAAAACCACATACTACAGCTATTGACAGCATGACTTCGTAGGAGAAGAGTCCGGTGCTGAACTGACCTGCCTGTAGTCCAGATTTTTCACCTATAGAGAGCATCTGGAGCATCATTACACTAAAAATACGTCAGCAGCTGGAAACCTATATCAGGCAAGAAATGGGACCAAATTTCAACACTAAAACTAGAAACTCATAACCTTGATGACCAGACATCTTGAAATTGTTTTGAAAAGAAGAGGCGTTGCATGATAAACATGTCCCGTCCTAACTTTTTTGAGGCCTGTAGCAGGCATCAAATTTGAAATGAGCTTAAGTTTAAACATTTGTTGTGTTCTCTGTTCTGTTGTGAATAAAATATTGGCTCATGCGATTTGAAATTCTTTTAGGTACATTTTATTTAAATTAATAAAAAAAAAATCATAGCATTTCTGAAATTCGTGTTGTAAAAGTGAGAGTGATATACTCTTAGAACAGACTGGACAATGATGGACCAGAGCAATGATGAAACGCTCCCTTCAGCTATGAAAAGTCTGTAGTCCCTCTGAGATTATACAATAATGTCTTTGCAGGTCAGCTTTTCATTTAGCAGATGCTTTACAATGGCTGCAGACAGAGTTTTACAGGTTTGAGTATGTGTTGAAGCTTATAGAAAGACAGGTTACATAAAGTCTTGAATTACAAAGAGGGTAATAAGAGGTCACGGGCTACCCTCCAGAAAAAGATACTGCAACAGAGGTTGTAAATCTAACCCATAAACAGGACACCACCCACCACATAATTACAAACAGGGCTCCTATGAACTTTAAAATAGTTAAAGAAATAGTTCACCCCAAAAATTAAAATTCTGTTATAATTTAATTTGTAACCAGACTGTTTTGGTCACCATTGACTTCCATAATAGGGGAAAAAATACTATAGAACAGCCTGGTTACAAACGTTTTTCCAAATATCTTCCTATCTTTCCTGTATGAGGAAATTCATACAGATTTGGATCTACTTAAGGGGGAGTAAATAATGACAATATTTTCAATATTCCTTTAAGCACATTTCAATGTTCTCAATAATTATCTTGTTTGTCGTGTGTCAGTTTGCTTTAACAATGCTGTCGAATTCATATATTTTTAAAAGCTTATGAGCTGTGAGGTCAATGCAAACATTGCCAAAATATATTCCAGATAACATTGTGGCTGATTTGACTTCCTTTAATGATTTGGAGGCCTTTGAAACTGAACCACAAGTTCCTATAAGAAAAGTATATATTTTACAAACCCTTAACCATGTGTCATTTATTGGGCAATAAGAGAAAGTGGAACAAGCTTTTCTTTTCTCTAGATTTTCTAAAGATTGAAATTGAAGTATTTCCTTCAAAGACCAGAAAGCTGTGCTTGTTCTCAATTTGATGTAACAAAATAAGAATACAGTGACTTTCCAAGGTAGTGGGGAACGTAATTGTAATTCTGATGTTTTAAAGCAAACATTGTGGTCTTGGTTAGCCATTATTACTGGCTGTGGAGAAGAAATAAAATTACAGAAGTTTGGACAGTTGCGAGGTTTTTCTTCAAAACCCACATTGTCTCATTGTCTACCCTGAGGTTCTTCACAAAAAATGACAAAGATAATAAAATATAACGAACTGCGTAAAGGGAATCGAGCACACAATAAAAAAAAATTAAATAAATAAAATAACAGTGAAGCAATTGTTTAATAAGGTAACATTAAAATAGCTCTCTTGCTCCACAGAAATAGCACGCTTTCCACCAAATGCCCCGTTCTGTTCCATATCACCAAAACAAAGACAGATAATTGGGTGTAGTTTATTAAGGCGGTGTGAAAGTGATTGCATTAATAGCTGAGACTCTATCTGTCTTTGCTTTGCTATCTGTGTGAGCAGACATTCCTGTCGCCCACTCCAGCAGATAACCGTCATGGGAACCTGACCGCACGTCTCCTGCCCTACACTCACTGATAACGGCGTGAACAAACTCATGGACTTCATACATTTATGCATGGTTCTGTTAAACCCAGTATAATAATTTTAAATGGTTACTTTTGGACAATAGTTTGCCATAAAATGCTTACGGTGTCCAAGTTACATCTACATTGCAGTTCACTGTCAGAAATCTTTTTACCTTTGTAGGGTTAAACAGTTTGTCATTATGCTCAAAGGGGACACCTTGGTACTTTCTTTACCCTTAAAGGGTCTAGTACCCTACGTAGTACCTTGTAAGTTAGTATTCTTATTGTATGCATTGTTATTGTAACATTATGAACTCTTTAGGTTTAATAAGGTAGAAAAGGTACAAGGGTACTGACACTTTTTTTCATGTTGAGCCAAGTCTCCTTAGGCTCTATTTATTTAATCAAAATACTGTAATATTAGAATGTAAATTAAAATTTTTTGGTTAATTTGTTTTGTTTTGTTTATTCTCGTGGTGTCAAAAGCTGGACCTTCAGCATAATTGACTAAATATAAATGTAAATGGTGGTTTGAGCATATTGTTGTAAGGCATTATGTATTTCGGCTTTTAATATTGTTTGCAGCTAGCTCGATGTATAATGTTTCTTTGGGATTTGTTGCATCCGAATAACCTGTGGCTAACACTTGTTCCTCTCTCCTTTTATGAGCCCAAACCGTCATTTAAAAAATGCACCACAAAACCACCTGGAATGTGCCAAGACAGAACTTACACAAATCAAGAAATCGAGAATTTCTCAGTTACTAGAACAACAATTAAATATCGATCCAATTGCATAGTTCACACTGTCACCGCTTTGCTAACCCAAACCACAGTGTCAAAAGAATCAAACTTTGCGTCCACATATATTTGGCTGATAACTACCACTAAGCTCGAAGGCATCAGCTACCTTTTGTTAAAAACAACTGCAGTAGCAGCTTGCTGTCACGGAGCCGCAGTAAAGCTCGACGTCACCCATCAGCACACAGGGGCTTGTCGGGGGTACAAAGCCTGTCGCCTGGCGCCCCTGTCCTATCCACACAAACACATACTGATAACTAAGCCAGAGCTTCTCAATCAACTGCTCATCCTGTTTATTTCAACCACAGGGAGAACGAGGAGGGGAGTATTTCAGGATAGGATTTATGCAGTATCTTCCAGTTACTGGGTTTGTTACATCAGCATCGCAGCATTGAGACACGCTAATCGCTCGCAGTTTATTTTGCCAAATTTTAGTTGACAAGAATATTTATTACTGACAGCTACTGAAGAGATTGATTCAGTTTTATGGCAGTTAATATGCATTCTTGTATTTTATTACTTGTTTTTCAGTGAAAATATTTAAACCAAATAAATACTTAAAACAAGATAAATTTAAACGTGAAGCAACACTGCATAGATATTAAGGCTTGTTTTTGTAAACTGTATTTTTAAAAAGCGTAGTTTGTCTTATACAAAATCTGTACAGTGTTGCTTCATAAATACTTAAAGTGCTGCACGAATATAATAAATTAAGGTACTTTAACCACTACAAAACACATAAAACAAAACAAAACCTGCTTTTCAAAATATGTTTTCTTTTATACAGTTCAATTACAAAACAAAATAAAAAAAATGTAAAATGAAAGCAAAGCAAAACAAAACTAAATGTGTTTTTCAAAAAATGTGAAATTGTGCAATTACAAAACAAAACAAACAAAAAAAACAAATCAAAACCTGTTTTTTATAATGTTTTCTTTTATGCAGCTTAATTATTTTCATTTTCGGGAATTGTCTCAGCAATTGATACGTGCAATTAATTGTGATTGATTTGAGCATTCAGCATATATACTGTGAAAAAATAGAAAGAAAAAAAACCCAATTTTCCCATCTTGCTATTCCTTAATGGCTATTACTTTTTTTTTTTTTTTTTTTTTTTTCGTTTCCTCTCTCCAAACATGGAAGCAATTTCAGCATGCTGCCAATAACTTGTGATTGCCCTCATTTCACCCCAGTGTGAGTGTTCATCCCTCAGGGAATGAAGCAAGATGCGGTAGAGGAGACCCAGCTGCTGAGGGTACTGTCACATCTGGATCTGTTCTCACTTGCTGT
Organism: Puntigrus tetrazona; assembly: GCF_018831695.1. Taxonomy (NCBI): domain Eukaryota; kingdom Metazoa; phylum Chordata; class Actinopteri; order Cypriniformes; family Cyprinidae; genus Puntigrus; species Puntigrus tetrazona. The sequence goes on from NC_056714.1 coordinate 12,695,625, forward strand.
ACCTGTGATGGGACTCTTTTCTCCAAAGGAAGTCCGGACCTTCATGCCTTCCAATCAGATTAAAATCTGCCCAAGACAATGTTTCGGGTTTGTAGACTGTGTACCATGACGTAACTTGTTGGCTCTGACTTTTAACTGAAAACATTTATTTGTGTCCCTTTGTAGGAGTTCAAAGCCTATAATGATTTCACATAGCAACACAGTAATAAACGTAAAGATAAGCCGTAGTGCATGACGTCTATAGATTAAGTTTAAATCACGGATTAGTTAATGAAATCCCCTGGTGTTTATACTGTGCAGCTTTTGATTAACACTAAACCGTTTGGAAAAGTCTAGCACTGGCAAAGCTTTAAGTGTTTTGGTAAGCATTCTTCGCTTCTGATGATAAAATTCCCTTAAAAGGCCTTACCTGTTCTTCTGAACAGCAGGCAAGATAAAACAAGTACTTTATAATGAAAAAAAAAGGATTTCCATCACAAATATCTAAACATTTTTCAATTCTTGTTTTATGAAAAATGCATCAAAATCAAGTGAATTTCTGCTTTAAAAAAAAAAACCAACAACATATTATATATATATATATATATATATATATTTATTTATTTTTTTTTTTGCAATAAGCTGCATTCGAAGAAAAGCAGAAAGTTACATTTTAATACGTTTTAACGGGAACCAGACATGTATCTTAATATAAAAATGTTTAAAAATACTAAAAGAAAATTGTATTTTTTTCATATATTTATTCAAAAATTAATACTTGAATACAATTGAATGAATACTTGCAAAAACTTACAATACTTTATTCAAGTACTGACTTGATTAGCACTTGATTACATTTGTGAAGAAAAAAAAAAACAAAAAACTACTTTTTCCTCTTTACCTTGTTATTTCAACTTAAAAAACATTAAAATGACAATTTTTCCTAATCTCAATTAATTTTTTTTTTTTATCTTTATAATTACATGATTTTAGTCACAAATAATTATATTGCAATATCTGAGAAAAAGAACAAGATTAATTTCTCTTTTAGACAGTGATGTAGACAACACAAAAAAAGTGGCCTTTCAACATTTTTATTCTATGGCTCTCCTCATTAATTCAACCCTTTCTTGCATCCTGTTTGGAATATGTTCTTTTTTTTTTACCTCTGCATCACATGGTTATTAAAAGTGATAGTTCACCCAAAAATTAAGATTCTTGTGTCGTCCCAGATGTTTAAATTTCTTTCTTCAGATGACCAAGCAAAGATGTTTAGTCTGTATAATGCAAAGGGACAGGACCACTACAGAAACCACACAAAGTGAACATGGTCAAGTTTAAAATATAAGTATTTGTAATCTTCATACATTTGCCTTTTGTATCACTTAAGACACCGATTCATTTACAGGGGTTGTATGACTTACGGTCATTCACTTTGTGTAGTTTTTGAATGTCCCATACTTGTTATACGAAGAGAGATGATTTCGTTTAGATGACTTAGACTTTAGTTTAGTTTAATCTGAAAAAGAAAGCCATTTAATGGTTATTGCTGCACTAGATATGTGCTTTGACCTGTGCCATTCTGTATGTCGGTCGAAATAAAATTACTTCTACTTAGGTACAATTTTTTTTAACATTTACTCAAGTATGTTTTGTCATACCTTAAGTCAAAACCTAAAAATGGAAGCGGAAGTTAGTGCCACAGTTCCACACAAGATGTGGCACAGTTTGTTCAAAAGATCTCTAGAGAGCAGGGGAACAGGAGGAATAGACAGCTGGCTGACAGGAGGGAACACACGACATAATATAGGAGCTTCAACTGAAGTGCAAACGTGAAACAGGGATAAGTTCGACAAATCAATAATATCCAAACATTTGAGGATACAAACATGCTCTGACCATGAGATGAACTGTGGCATGTTGCCCTGAGAAGTCCACGGAGAGGAATCAGATGACATGATCAAGAAATGGTCAAAAAAAGAAAATGAATAAAAATAAATAAAACCACAAACACACAGGCGTTACCATCAGAGGGAGGCAGGTCGGTTATGAAGTCTACTCTTAGATATGATCAGGGGCGATTCGGAACGGGCAGAGGCAGGAGGTTGGGATGGGAAAGGGCATCTGCCTTCATGTTCTTAGGCCCGGGGCAATAAGAGAAAAAACCAAACAAAAAAAAAAACAGTGGTAAGCTTGGGCCAGGATGAAATAACACTGACCTTCCACTTGTCCATACCACTGCGGTCAATATCCTAGGAACTGGACAGAGGGTTTTTGGACTCCTTGACCTTGAGGTTCAACTGGTGCTCTTGGAAATGGGCCAAGACTGTTTCATTGTTATCTTGTCAAAGACATGGAAGTCGATGCATGGCCTTAAGCCTCTCTCCTTCCCCACAAAAGAAGAAACTAGAAGCAGCAGTGGAGGGCGGATGTAGCCTTGCTTGAGAGCCTCTTCAACATACTTCTCCATGCCCTTCTTTTCGGGGAGTGACAGGAGATAAACTTTTCCCGGGGCACTGGCTCACCCAAAAGCAGATCAATGGCACAGTACCATGGCTGATAAGGTGAGATGCACAGCTGGACTTGGTAGATGTTTTCGGTGGCAATTTATGTTAGCGACAGAGGTTTCACGAGATAAAATTTCCTGCTGATCCAGAGTCGAGGAGGGCACAAACTGTAAGCAAGACATCAGAGACAGTAAGAATTACATTAGTAGTGAGTATGTGCATATTAATAGATGAGCACTGGGCACTTACCACTGGCCAAGGGGGACATAAGGGACATGCCTGGATCATATACCCACTAGTGCTACAATACAAGTAAATCAGATGGATTTAAATGTTGTTCTAGAGTCAATAAAATATGACCTAGGAACACATCAAACACCAGCCGCCTCTGCTGCCGGTAGTCTCTGTGCATCAAGTCATAGATATGTGCAGATGGCAATTAGCTGGCAAAGGAGTGCAGTTGAGTGCAGCGGGTTCATTTCTGCCTAACAGGATTGCATTCTGTTGACACAGCGAATAGAGAGCTGGATAAACTGCTCCAATCCACTGGTGTCATCCTCTGAAGCAAGCTGTAGGCGCAGACGGGGCTCGAGCCCTTGTTGGTAGGTGGTGAGCAACAATAATTTGTTCCAACCACTGACTGCTGCCAGAGTTCTGAATCTAAGGGCATACTCAGTGATAAACATAGTACCTGGACGTAAGTGGTATAATTTTCGTTGTGCCGAAAACCTTCTGGAAGTGATAAGTTACGTACTATTTGTATTACAAGACCCATATGATAGATTCTGCCCATTGCTGCACCAGACCTGTTAGCAGAGAGAAAGAACAACTGAAACATAAAACAGGGGTAAGTTTGAAAAGTGTAAAATATCCAAATATTCAAGGATACAATTGGACTCTGTGTCTGCTAGATACAAAAAAAAAAAAAAAAAGCTCCGACCATGAGGAGAACTGTGGTGTGTGTGCTTTATACGGGGCTTGATGATGGGTCCAAAATGGGGTGCAGGTGCCTGCAATTAATATTCAGGTGAAAGTGATCGCTGTGATTGCGTGGTGATTGAACCTGGCCGATCCATAACACTTACCAGATATTTTGTGCAAACACTTTAGATGTACACATACACTGAAACATACAATACAACTTCAAGTTCACATAATATTAAATAAATGGAATTGTTGTAAATACACACTAGTTTCAGTGTCTTACACTTTATGCACTTTTATCTCTCTAATAATGAGATCACCATAGAAACCATGATACATGACAGATCTTGTGTTTTGATGAATACAGTTTATCCTTTTTTTTCTCTACTGGGAGCCCCTAACCCTTTATTCCAGTAATCTTATTTTCTCTTTCCACTCGCGGCATCCTGGAATACATATGGAGTAATGCTTGTAGCATTAATACAAAGTATATGTGCCAGCCCTGTATGCCTCCTGCAGAGGATAAATGGTCTTTCCTTTTCTCTTGCTCTATTTTTCTGCCAAAGCCAGAGCACTGGATGAACCACAAACAGTGACAAAAAGCAAACTCTGTGTTTCTGAAAATGCTCAAAGACAAGCAACCCATGCACTGCATTATTCCGCGGGAGAGCTTTTCTACTCTTTGTGCAATGAAGCACAGATGGCCAATAAAACAGTGGGAACTGGGTAAAAGGTGACCGGAGCAGTTTTATATTGATATTTGAGACATTGTGCACACTTTAAAACTTCAGTGTCATGTGTGTTAAATATCTTTTTGAATCAGCAAGGCCTAAATATTGCTCCTTTGTCATGCACTTTTTCTTTTCATTCAGTCATGCAATTATTTTTTCCATAAAACTGAACTGTTCACAGATTATTTTCCAAGTCTGATGAAAAGACCCATTGACCCTGTGCACATTGTTATCTAAATGACAACAGTAGCATTTTCCAGTGAGCCAGTCTTGAAATATTTCCATTTTGACCATCCATGTTCTATTTTAATGTCACATTTCAGTTAGCTTTCATATTCTGGTAACACTTTATTTTAAGGTGTCAATGTTACACTTTACATGTACATATTATTATAATAAATAAATTATGCATTATTGCATGCAACTAAGCCAAACCCTTATTACTACTTTAATTATTACTACTCAGTACTTAAATGTATAATTACACTCTAACAAGGACACTATAATAAAGTGTAACCTCAATTGACAAGAAGACAAATTGTAACAGAGAATTCTGGTTACACTTTAAAGTGCTCTTGTTTCAGACTAATTATACATTTAAGTACTAAGTAATATTAATTAACTGCATGAACTTATCACTTTCCCTGCTTTACACATGCTAATAAATAGTATAATATGCATGCTAATAGGCAGCTAGTTAATGGTCAGAACTGGTTCTTAAAATAAAGTTTTACATCACAACTATATACAGTATATATATATATATATATATATATATATATATATATATATATATATATATATATATATGTGTGTGTGTGTGTGTGTGTGTGTGTGTGTGTGTGTGTTTTGTTGATATAAACATTTGCAGTTGCAAATATTATTTTGTTGAGTTTTGTTTTTCCTAATAGTGTGTGTAATTTTAATGCTGCATTAACAGTTTTTTTTTACCTACAGTAATTGTCTTGATAACTTACTGAAACTAGTTCCCAGCATGCTTAACATAAGCTGTATAAGGAGAGTAAATGTTGATTGAATGTTAGAAGTTTAAAAGTTTCTGTTATGTTGAAGTTTTCTGAGGAGCAAACCTTGTGGTTAGGTTGTGGGAGGCTACATGGTTACTCAGCGGTTATGAACATAGTTATGAACAATGACTGCCAGTGACAAGCAATGTCTTTCTTGTTCATTGACATAAGTTACTTTTAGGATGTGATATGCTTCAGAACCTGATTTGCTGAGTTTAACATTGTCCTAGGTCAACATCTTTGCTGAGCTCTTAACAACAATTAGCTGTTGTTCTTAACGGAAGTAGATAAGCAACATTTTCATTCTTTGAATAATCAACTAAACATACTTTCATTAGAAGGTGTCAGCTCAAAAATGATGGAAACTGCCACTTTTGCATTTGTATTACTTCATTTTTTCAAGGGATTGATTCTGAAGTGTAAGAAAACCAGATCAAAAGGTCATCTTTGTCTAGTAGAAAAATCCCAAAAGAATTATTCAAATGTCAAAAAAGATCTCAAAGTGCTAATGCAGCATGAGTAAGACATACTCCCAAATTGACAAGGAATCATGTTTTCAAGAAAAAAAAAGTTGTTTCAGATGTGGAAACCAACATGAATCTGCTCATCCCTAGAATCCCTCATAGAAGTGACTTTGTCTTTTTAGGAGCACACAGATGAGATTGTACGACGGGTCTCCGCCAACTCCAAATGACTAATCATCACCCAAGAAACATGCTGACGAACTGTAGCTGTGTATGTCGGGGTGGTCAAGTCTGAAGACCAAGTCAGTTAGTGGGAGCTCAACGGTACTTCCATTACATCATATTTCTTTAGGGCTTTTATAACTATCTCTTAATCTTCTACAAGACTTTGACATGCAGTTAGAGGTAACAGCCGGTTCAACCCTGGTGTTCTTCATTCAGAAATCTAACATTAAAACGATTAGAAGGACATGTAGTGCAGAAAGGGCCTGATCTGCTAAATCTTTCAAATTAAATGGAGGAACTTCAAAGACAGAGAACATCTCGTCCATTCCTCTCACGGTCTGACCTATAAACAAAAGCCATGAAAGGATGTTGTATTAGAGCTGTTCTGTTAGATTTTGACCAGGATCCTTAATTTTAGATGACAACACACTGTTTTGTTGACAACACAACCATGGCAACCACAGATTTTCTTGCGACATTTAAAGGGATGGGTCTCCATGATGGCTTCTCGTGCTCTTAAAAACCTTACAAATGTTTCCATTACAAGAAATAAAATAATTGTTAACTAAAATATTATAGAAAGAGTTTATTTCAGCTAGTTGCTAAATCAACATTTTGCATTTTCATTTTGTTTAACTTGATATAACAAAACTTGATGTTAACTTGAATGCCTAAAATGCTTTTTTAGCTTTTCAGCCAAAATATTAAAAAAAATATTAAAAATATAAAAAAATCTTAAATCAAGAATAATTTTCTTGACAAGTAAACATTATTGTATTTTTTTCAGTCAGTGTGTGGTAAAACCTATAGATAAACAACATAAATAAATGCTAATAAAATGAACCTAAAATTTAAATGTTAATTAAAATTAAAAGAGGATGAGTATAATGAAAGAATTATTCTGAGTGATCTATCCCTTTAAGAAAGAGCATGACAACCAACAACTAAATAAAAGAATTAAAGACACAATCTTTTTCCAAACATGGAAAATAGATGGTACTAAAAGGCCACTGTCTTAAATGTCAAAAACTGGGAAAAAAAGGCTCACAAAGGCTGTTTTCACAAGTGATACATAAGAATGCATTGTGTTATCGTCAGTGATCTGCAGTAGGGCAGCCTCTTCTTCACCTGGTGTGTCATAATCCTCTAACAGATGTGGATGGATGGCCACCCAGGACAGAAACCTGATCATGACTGTAGGGGAGTAACATGGGTGGGATTGTGCAGGGGTCTGGACTGGGAATAGAGGTGGATCAAACTGAGGTTTGCTGAAAGAATTTGTAAGTTCTGTCTCCACGGACACACACAGTCACTTGCATTATGTTATTCAGCACAGGAAGGATGCATGGAAAACATGGAAAATGTCAATTTCTCATTAATAGTCTCTTGTTCAAAAATAAAAGGTTATGACATCAAATTTGCATATTTAAAAAGATTTGAAAAAATGACATGCATTTTTTCTGCATCTGTTTAGCAGAACAGCAGACTGTAGTTATGCTTATTTTTCAAAAAAAAATTGTATGGCAAAGAAAGATGATGCAGGTTACTTTGGAAATATACTTTATATTTTTATATATATTATTACTATATTTTTTTTTTTTACCATGAATTCCCATTGAAAACCGATTGGGGTAGATTGCAGCCCTGCAGTCGGACTTTCAGATATTCAGACTTTCAAAATCCTTTACCACTTGAATTAAGATAAAAAGATAAAAAAAACTTCAATAAGCATGCTTATGCTCAGATTTTGCTTATGCTCTTTGGTTAACTTACAGTCACTACATTGACATCATGTGACCGAGATGTAGGCTATAACTACCTGTTGAACTAATCATGCTAAATTATTTAGTAATGACTTTTTGCCATTATTTCTTATGCATATAGCACTATCATTACAACATATATAAAAAATAACTTATTTAACTTTTAAAGTGAAATAATAAAGAAATTGAAATGCCCACTGAAATGCAAAACATGACCATTTGTGATAAAGGTCAATGTGCGGCATGTTGTCACATAAGGAAAAGGTTTTTACATAGTGGGAACCTGCTATATTGGGTTAAAAATATATATTTTTCTAAATCTGGAAATATTCTGTATACATTTGCAACTTCACATTATTGTGCCGCCACATAATTTCATTCCACTTTACAGCAGACAATAGGTAATTGTTCCAGAACCAGATATAGACCGCAAGAACAATGAAAAGCATCTCTGGTATACTTTGCACACTTTGTGTTTTTTCACTTGTGGGTAGATGGCTGGGGATTGCCCATTATTCCTGCGCAGCTGTGGAGGAACTAGACAGGAACAAGGATGATCTGAGGCTGTTGGTCTGATTTGTCAAAGTGAAGGCAGGAGGACTTCAAAGACTCGGTCGCATATTCCCGCCTCCCTGCTGGCCAACTACTGTACACGCTTCGCAAAAGAAATGTTCCAAATGTTGCTGACTCTGTTCGCTACCTTAAACGTTGGTCTTTCATTTCAGTTCATTACAGTCAAAGCCGCCAAATATGATGTAATCAACCCTTGGGCTTGCGACTGATTCTGTCGAAGCAGATGTTACATTACGAAGAAAAATGTGTTGCATAAGTGAGGTAGAAATTTCATTAATGAGGCTGAATTTTTCAACATCCCATCTCCAGATCTCTCCACACACTGTATGGGGCCATTTTCTACACTCAGACTGTAAGACTGAATTTCCTGCTCTATAGCTGCTGTAAAATAAAGACTGATTGAACTACTCATGCCACATGCTGTGTCCCAGTAGCTTTACCTCTTCCTGTAGTCCAGCTGAGTTATAGCAGCTCACAGTACCACGGCCACTCTCACTCTCGCTTACACACACTCAAGGAAAATAATCAAAAAGTCTGATTTGAAAACAAACATTCTTTTTGCGAATTTCATGAGGGGAAGTGGCAGAGGAAGTCATACTATAAAGCATGCAAATTCGGATCATGGTTTAGTGTTGCTATTGGCTTATCAACTGCTAGATCGTTACTGTATCAGGCCATCAGTGCCAGAAGCACATTTAACTGGCTCCATATAAGCAGCACTGAATGTGTCTTTGATTATTGTGCCAGCTGCTGAAAAGTAACCTTTTCCGTGTGCTAGAGAAGATCCGTGCATTAAAACACGTAGCTGGAGGTTGAAGCTTGGTCTCGGCCACTAATTGGTAGTTTCCATAAAGAACCTGCAACATCCTTGTAGCACATAATTTTTTATTGTGGAAAACGGTTCTTTAGATTACTAAATTGTTCTTCCTACTAAGGTTCTTTTGATAAGAATTCTTCACTGAAAGTTTCTTTGGAGGTTCTTTCCAGAATTATTCTATGGCATCACTGTGGAAACATTCAGTTGGGTGTATTTTAGTAGACACTTTTATCCAATGCAACTTACAGATGAGGACAACATAAGCAATCAAAACCAGCAAAGGAGGAATGTTATGGAAGAAAGGGCCTGATCTTCCTAATGTATAAAGCAAATCTGCAGGTTTTATAGTGTGGGCTGATAAATTCTGTTGATAACCTGACATTTTCATTTACATTTTCCCTTCACCTTTTAATAAGCAAATGTGTATGTCTATCTTAAGTGTACTAAACCGTAAACCCACAAATACCATAAAGCAACTTTGATAAACCTTCCGTAAAGAGTGAAAAACTGTTTATTGTTCAGGAATAAGTAAATATCTATCTATTTAACATTCTGGACAATGTTCTCATAAACATAATTATCTCTGATAAAGCCTCTAAAGCTAATCAAAATAAAGTTGCATCAGCGCAAATTTCTCCATGTATTTCAACATTTCCTGAAATGAAATGCTTCATCCAAACCTCAAATATAGTCCAGCATTAAAAGCAACACAGCTTCTCCCTTGTGCCATCTGAGGTTTGGCTTTGTCTTTTCTTTATAAACTGTGGGTTTAGAAAAAACGGGTAAACTATTCACTATGATTTAACCAGGGTAGCCTTAAAGGTCAGAGCCTGGCATAAAACTGCCACTGAACTGATGACAGATGATGAACAATTGTCATATAATTGCAGGTCTGTTGGATGTATTCAGGTAGGATGTGATGCATTCAGCGTGCAATCTGCTTTTCCCACGAGAGCTGTGAGTGTTCAGGGTCAGGGCAAGCCTGGTTTAGACTATACATGTAAGACTAAACACAGGATATGAGAGGAACGTGCATCTCCCACTGCTCTGCAGTTTGTACTAATGTGACTCAGATATACAAGTACTGTCCATAAAACATTTTTCAAATAATTTTCCAATGTCGTTCTTTGAAAATATGAAGGAAATGGCATAATGTAGACATCTTTTAAATTTTAAAACGCAATACAACAGAAAAACTATTATTTTTACATGTCTGCGAGATACGACCAGCTCGAATATATATTTACATTTTAGTGATGTTAATTACACAAATAAATACTGAATATTGATTAAATACATGCACTTACTGTAGAGTTGAGCTTAGAATGTTTGTTACTCAGTTATAAGTGGTTTACTGTTATTGTTATAATGAGTACATCTGTACTTAAAACAAAGAGTTTTTTAATATATTTTAATATATTTTAATTACAGTATATAATAATAGCAATTGTACTGTATAAAGAATATATATATATATATAATTTAAAGTCAGCAATTCCAATGTGATATCTAGCAAGCTTAATAAACAATATTTTGCAGCTTAAATATCTGTCTCTTTCATTCACTCACAGTCATAAAGCCCCCTAAATAAATAAATAAACAAACAGATCAGTAGTAAGGACAATAACTTTTATTAATTGCTACTAGATGACAACCCTTGAGGTCACTGTGAACTGGCCCTATTTGTCTAGTCCATAACCCTTTCTTGTATTTAAAAAATGCAGCATTAAAGTAATTTAAATAGAAGGTAAAAAGCTCTAACAAGTTTCTTGCACACTGAACATTTGTATAATTCAAAAATCTGCGAAAACTAAACTTTGCACTCTGGTGGTCCAACCACAAGAGCTAGCATACTGTAGCTTAGTGTGATTACACATCCAGACCTTGCATAAGTCAGTCAAGAGTAAGCCTGGCAATGAAGTCTTTATCACACAGTCAGCCAGAGTGTAAAGGAGAAGGAGTCGACTTCCTTAAAAAATGCTGCCAATGTTAGTCACTCCCCAGATGTTTCGCTCTGGTTTCAGTCAGGACATTGATTCTCAGTTGCCTCTAGATCTTCAAAAGCCAAATGAATAGCGCACACTTCACAAACATCAGACCACATCTGTTGCTTCGGCAGCAGAAAGTAAAACAAACACTCATGATTTGGCACTGACAGAATCAAAGCCGTGAATGACACTGCTGAATGCTGTGGAATACAGATGTACAAATATTTGAAGTAGAAGACACACAAGTGTGTTTGCTGACGTTATTTCTAAATGCCCTGTCAGCCCACATTCATTTTAAACGATAGTAAAGAAGACAAAACATAAACTCAGTTACCTGTACATGTCTTCAATTTATCCTGGAGATGTTTGGAGTCCCAGAGGGGAACGTCTCTTAGGTTCAGAGGTTCACATAATGACTGTAAAAATGAGGGGCTTTTCCTCGAAAGGGTGAGGGGCTACACCTGGGCATCTCCGGGGCTTGAGGGCCCCTCCATCTGTGCTAGGTTTTTACCGTAGTTACTTACAGTAATAGCTCAGAAAGGCAATTACTGTGATTGCCTTTAATTTCAATGTAGGTTCACTCCACATGTGAGCTTATGAGGATTTCTTATGTAATTACAGAACTGTTGAAAAACAGAGAAATCCCCCCTCCACTCTGCTATGGGGCATTTGAACCTACATCCAATAAGGAATATCTCCTCTCCTATGCTTTTGCATTGACATAATGTTTTAACCACCTTAACGCGATTTGTCTTTCCAAGGTAATTGTGCATTTAGTCTCATTATATTCCCAATGAAGAAACATTATGAACCATTTACTGAATGGTTAACATTTCACCAAAAGACCCATGTGACTATTTCACGGTCAATTTATCCAATTTTTACTATTTAAGAACTTTCTTCTCACCCAGTTTTACATTTATTACCCTTTTTTGTTAGCATACCTATGTATAAAAGTACAACAATAATAATAGCCTTATTTGCTCTATGTAATTATATATTTATGTTTATTGCAGTATGCACAATAATAATGATAGTTGTATGACATAATATAAAGTTTGCAGTTACATTTATTAGAATTAACTTTTTTCTTGTGAAAGAAAGAGTCGAGTCTGAATCATTCAAACAAGTCATTTTTAAAACGAGTCCCAAATTCCATGCATGTCAACCTTTTTCAAGACTCCCAAAATCAAAATATTAATTTTTCATAACCCATAATAGGGGCACTTTAAAGGATTAGTATTACTTTTATTTACTGTTTACTGTCTTTATTACCCATTTTAGCTATACATATCTATAAAATATGAAACCAATAATATTAGTTCTATTATCCATCCAATACAGTGGTTCCCAACCAGTGTGCCGCGCACTAAGGGGTGCCGTGAGATCTTTTGAGGGTGCCGCCAAAATTTCAACAAAATTTTTTTATTAAGGCAGAATCAGTGTAAACAGTATTCTCATATCATCTAGGACTAGGTATAAGGTGTTTTTGCATGCAAACTCTCGAAATGAAACAAATAAATAAATAATAATAAAAAGCTACGGAAATTTTAAATATCTATTTCCTTATAAGGGTGCAGGGAACTTTTGAAAGGCTTTCCAAGGGTGCCTCAAACAAGAAAAGGTTGGGAACCACTGATCCAATATGATATTACATTATATACTGTTGTGTAATACTGTTCAATATAATAGCAATACTGTTATTATAATGTATTGTTAATATAGTAACAATATATTACTATATTAATATATTGTTCTCTGTAAAACAGGGCATAATATGGGTTTTAAAAATTCTAATCAGTGTATGTGAATCAGCTTAAATCCAACATTCAGGATTCTGTAGTTTGAATGCTTTGTTTGCAGTAGTTAAAAGTCTTACCTCAGGAGCTTGAGGTCAACCCTGACAAAATCACCTCAGCATTTGGGTCCCTGACATTTCTGGCCTCCATCTCAGCAGGGTGCGTACAGAGGATGTGGAACCATGACTTACGTGCATGTACTCTCGTTCTCGGAGTCTCCCTGTGACCCGAGTGACCTGGGACTGCTCTTTTAGTCGAAATTCTAAACCCTGGAATCCAGCTAAATTGCTACAGATCTGGGCATTACAGGCCTTAGAGATCCATTCATTACATAAGGTGAAAGAAACTGACCTAACTGCTCCCCCATGGCCAAAATATGTTATTTGTGCAATTACATAAACTGTTATGTGTGGTTTGTTATGCATGTTGATGCGTATATTTATCAAACAGTTTGAAGGCCAAATTAACGTTATAGAGTCAAAATAGTGCTTTGTTTGGGAAAGCAGCTGCCAACTCATCTGTTCAAAGGTTAAATAAAACATTTATAACGAACACTCAATTCATAACATACACAAAACACTAGGGGTGTATGTCAAAAGTTTGATGTTGTACATGCTGCATGTTAAGACTGGCATCTCAAACTGTCTTTGATTGACACAAAAACTCTCCAACACCTTATTGTAATTTAAACTTTTAATCGAAAAAGTGAACTGAGACTGAAAACACTTGTCAACCTATAATAAAATTTTCTAAACCAACTATACAGTTAAAAAACATCCTTGTATTTGACATATATCGATGTCAAAGTGAATTATGCTTTAGCATGTTTTTAAATAAAAATAAATAATAATATACATTTAGCTGCAAACCAAATGTAATGTTTACAGATAATAAGTGTAATTCAAATGCTGTTCAAATTTATATTAAAGGAACACTCCGATTTTTTTGGAAATAGACTCTCCCCCATGGAGACCAACAGTTAAGTTTTACCATTTTGGAATGTATTTAGCCGATCTATGGGTCTGGTGATAGCACTTTAAGCATAGCTTAGCATAGATCACTGAATCCAATTAGACCAGTAGCATCAAGTTCAAAAATGATCAAAGAGTTTCAAATTTTTTTCTATTTAAAACTTGACTCTCCTGTAGTTATAGTGTGTAAATGAGGAGTTGCGTTTTTCTAGGACGATATGATTAGGAAATATACTCCTATTCAGGTACAATAATCGAGGATGTTTGGTGCCATACCATGGCCGCTGTATCATATATGCTCTGTTTGGGTTTAGTTTTCTGTGTTTCCTTTCTCCTGTCTTGTTTGTTTCAATGTTTTGCCTGTGTTCACCTGAGCTCCTTTGTCTGCTGTTACATTTGACTTTGGTTGTACGCATTTCATCCTTCGGATTATTAAAAGAACTCTTTATTTAAATTTCCTTGTCATGCACTTTGTCAAACAATTATCACGTTACAGCCACAGCAGGCGCAGTGATATCAAGCAGCACCAGAAAGCAACCAGACCCTCTTGCTTGAGCAGGGAGCATGTCTTGCAAGCTGGGGATCATTTTCCATATCACTGCGCCTGCTCCTGCCATGTTATGGCAACAAACTTCCTTGATTATTACGCACAAATGAGAGTAATAATAGTTCCTAATCATATCGGCCTAAAAATTGCAACTTTTCATTGTCTTAGTAAACTACAGAAGAGTCAAGTTTTAAGTAGGAAAAAATATAGAAACTCTTTGGTCATTTTTGAAAGCAATGTTACTGGTCTAACTTAATTCAATTATCTATGCTAAGCTATACTAAAAGTGCTATTTCCAGTACTAATACACTGAACTACAAACCAAATGTACAGTTTTCAGACAATAACTGGAGTTTAAAATGAAAAGAAGGTGCATTATAGTTAACATTTATATTAAAAGCTATTAGTTAGAACTTAAGAGTGTTTCATTGGAACTTAAGTGCAACTTTATATTTAATTTAAGAATGAATGTACTGATAAGCATTTACAAAATAATTACAATTGAAAGTTTTGGCATGTATTTAATTATAATTCCAATTATAAAGTAATATAACAAATACACAACAGCTAAAATGATAATAACGCCACACCAGCCGTCACTGGAGTACTGCCTCGGGTCCACTCCCTCTGCGCTCATTTCCTGTTTGGCCAGCATATAACCAGGACTCTGTGCGAAGTACTGCCAACCTGCCTTACTGAGCATTTCTCTGATTTATCCTGCCTGCCTCATTGTGTATGATCTCTGCCTGTTTGTTCTCTCTGCTGTTTGGATTTGCCCCTTTGATTTGTCTGCTGTTCTTGATTGCCTGACTGTGTTCTGACCCACTGCCTGCCTATCTACGTTGCCTAAGGACTGCCCTCGAACTGGGTACTTGATCTGACTGCTTTCTGTTGCCGACCCTTTTGCTTGAACCTGATTCCTGTCTATGGTATTTGTCAAATAAACCCTGCAAATGGATTTGAACGTTGCCTCCTCGCCTTCATTACAAAATACTTTGCCTAGTGAGAATCCAACAGTTGTTTCGAATCTGTAAGATGTGTGCTTACCAACAAGATCTGCTTCAGAATGATCAAGATCAACTTAACAAGCTTCAAGCAGTGAACGAGCATCTCACACATTTTATCAGAACTCTGCCATCACCCTCACCCCAGACAGTAAGCTTTGCTCTGCCTGATAAATTTGACGTAAGGGCATCTGGATCTGGATAATCAGGGAGATAAGTTTGAATCAGAAGATAAAAAATATGCTTTTATCATGACTGTATTAACTGGGAGAGCGCTCGATTGGACATCAGCAGTCTGGGAATCGGATGCACAATTTCGATCTTCCATGTATTATTTCATGCAACAAATTAGAGAAAATTTTGAATGTCCAGCAGAATATCCGTTCAGCAGCAGACTATGCTATCGAGTTCAGAACTCTCGCTGCTCAGAGTGGCTGAAATGATGTGGCCCTGAAAGTGACGATTTGTAACAGCTTGCATCCTGATCAACAAACTGAGCTAGAGTGTAAGGGGGAGGATTTGTCCTTTTCAGATTTTGTCACTATTACCATTAGGATCGATAATCTGATGCGACAATGCCCAAGACGCAAAAGCCACCACCATGAATTCGCTTCCACTTTCCTGTCTGTCTCCCCACCAGAATCCACACCCGAGGAACCCATGCAGTTAAATACTTCCTGATTATCAGAGAAAGAGAGAGAGAGGCGTTGTCTACATAACCTGTGCTTTTATTGCGGTGAAGCATGCCATCGTAGCACGGGTTGTCCCCACAAGTCTCAGCCTGTACCTCGGGTGAATATTGCAACCTTTTCCTTGCTCAGTAACATTACCTGTTAACCTTAGATGTTCTGATTTATATCTTGACCTGACAGCCATGATCGATTCTGGGACATCACTCAACATGATTGATAATCTGAAGACAATTCAGATTCCCCACACAACATTGCAACCCGCCCATTCAAATCAAAGCCATCAATGGTTCCCTCATCGGCTCTGGTATTACTCAGAGAACTCAGACTCTCACCCTCAGGGTCGGCATCTTTCATAAGGAATCCATCACGCTATACATAGTTGACTCACCTAAGCACAAAGTCATTCTTGGATACCCCTGGCTTTCGGGCCAAAACCCCAATATCTCCTGGTATCATGGTGAACTGACAGGCTGGTCCACCTTCTGCCAAGTTTGCTGTCTCCCTCATAATCCTGCACTCTGTATGACTACCAGTATTGAAAGCCCTGCCTCGCAATAGCCCGATAACATTCCCTCCTGATATCATGACAACCTAGACGTGTTCAGTAAAACCAAGGCAATCCAGTTACCCCCTCATCAACCGTGGGATTGTGTGATAGATCTCTTACCCAATGCCATACCCCCACGGAGCAAAGTTGTGGATGTGGATTCATGTATGGAGTATGCTCAGAATTCGCTCACCCATTCTTCCACTGGCCTCACCCCCTTCCAATGTGTTTTGGGATACCAACCTCCTCCAACCTCCCATGGTCGGGTGAACCCTCGTCAGTTCCGGCAGTCAATGACTGGATTTGATGTAGGGAGAGGGTCTGAGACAGTGCTCACGTCTGCCTTCAGAGAGCCATTTGCACTCAGGAACTTCAAGCCAGTTGAAGACGACGCCCACACCCTCCCTACCAACCTGGACAATGGGTCTGGCTCTCGACTAAGGACATCAAGCTGCAGCTGCCCAGTAGGAATCTCAGCCCAAGGTACGTTAGCCCCTTTAAGATTCTCGAAAGAGTCAATGATGTGACAAACTTGAGCTTCCTACTAACTACCGCATCTCTCCATCCTTCCATGTCTACAGGAGCCGACCCTGAGCATGAAGCCCCAGAACCACCACCTCCCCTAGATATTGACGGACACCCTGCATATCTGGTGCGCGAGCTACTGGAGTCCCGTAGGAGAGAGGGTCGGCTCCAATACTTGGTGGACTGGGAGTGCTATGGACCAGAGGAGAGGCCATGGGTAGCCACTCAGGATATACTGGATCACTCTCTCATCATGGAATTCCATTGAGCCAGACCCGACCGTCCAGCACCATGACCACGGGGACATTCACGTCAAGCTCCAGGAGTCGCTCCTAGGAGGGGGGATTCTGTAACGCCACGCCAACAGAGGGAGCCATCACTGGAATACTGACCCTCTCATTTCCTGTTTGGCCAGCATATAATCAGGACACTCAGTAGGCACTATGCGAAGTAATGCCGGCTTAGCCTGCCTTACTGAGCGTTTCTCTGATTTATCCTGCCTGCCTCATTATGTATGATCTCTGCCTGTTTGTTCTCTCTGCTGTTTGGATTTGCCCCTTTGATTTGTCTGCTGTTCTGGATTGCCTGACTGTGTTCTGACCCACTGCCTGCCTATCTACGTTGCCTAAGGACTGCCCTCGAACATGGTACTTGATCTGACTGCTTTCCGTTGCTGACCCTTGGATTGAACCTGATTCCTGTCTATTTTATTTGTCAAATAAACCCTGCAAATGGATTTGAACATTGCCTGCTCGCCTTCATTACAGTAAGTACATTTAAGTGGCCTTTTAATATGTCAATATTACAATATATACAGTTTTGTTTTTCAAATATTGTGTATATTTTTAAAATCTGAATTACATACAAGTGTACATTCAATACAATTAAGGATCTTGTGTCTTTTTCACAAGAGTAGCCCTACACAAGTCTACCTAAAGGACATGTATGTCCCCCAAAACAGGGAACAGCTTTGATTTATTTTATACGTTTGTGTCTCTATTGCCAACAGATGTGCCGTATTGTACAACACAGTTGTAGTTACCCCCACCCTGCCATTAATTGGTTCAGAATGGTCGGGTGCATTGAATTCCCAAAGCAAAGCTCTGGCAAGGTAATGCTCTGCATTTACCAAATCATAAATCATATTGGCCGAATGAAAATGAGCTAAATCATGAAGAGACATGTATTGTTCGTGAGTCAGGATATGTGTGATCTGCGTATGCTTTGGAGAGGTCTGACGCAGATGGACTTTAAGAGGGACTGTTTTAAACTCTGAGAATCCAACTTCCTGGTATTGCAATGTAAGGCAATACTTTGTCATCACACTAAATATGGTACAAATCAGAGAGTCTTCTATGAATAAGTGCATGAAACCATAAACGGTACATTTATGAGATTATCACAAATACATACCGAACAACATGTCTTTGAAAAAGTGATGGCCACCAAATTATGGGGTTATTGTACTTAAAATATTTTGTTAGGAGTATAATGTAGTATTTTGAAGTAGTTTCCAGACACACACTTTTTTTTTAAGAGAAACACTCTTGAGCCTTTTGCAATAAAACATTTTGAAAAATGTAGTAAAACACCTAATATACCACAAAAATGAGAAGATACATCATTATATAATATTTCATTTGTCAGACATGCAATTATGGAAGTTTTGCTATCTACATTTACATTTACATTTAGTCATTTTGCAGACGCTTTTATCCAAAGCGACTTACAATTGAGAGTACATCTACCTATCTATCTATCTATCTATCTATCTATCTATCTATCTATCTATCTATCTACACATACAAATATTTTTATTTTAAGTTTAGTCATTTTGTGATGCACATTTGTTATTGCACATTTAGCTATTTATTTTACATATTTTTTATTACTTTTCAGTTTTTGGTTTCAGCTTCACAATAATTTTAAATTAGTTGTGAAGGCAACATTTTTAAATGTTATAAAAATAAACGTTTTTATACTGTGGTCCACATTTATTCTCCTGATTACTAAATAGCCAGCTTGTCTTAAAACAGCATTTTCACCCAATCTCCTTACAAAAGACCCTAGCTAGGTTTTGAATTTCCATCATGTTCTGTGGTCACTTTGTACCTTTGGTCATGGTGTCTCCACCATTAGGTCAGTCTGCTCTACGGCTGCATGAGCTGAGTTCAAGCAGAGACAGTCAGTCTGCTGCAGATAGATGAGCTGCACATTGGGTGCAGAGCCACACTCGTGTTACTATTAGCCAGCAACAGTGTGCCTTTCACCTCTCCTTAAGTTGACCTACATTCATGCTGTATTGTTCACCGCCTGGATAGATAAACAGTTCCAGATGTGCCAGCGACTCTCTGTGGGTCCCTGTTAGTTGAGGGCTTTTGAGGTTGTTTTGCATGAGGGTACTCATATGGAGTGCCCCTTCATGTCTGCCACAAAATATTACCGCAAATAGAAAGTACCCCTGGAGTGAGATGATGGATGGATGAATGAAAAGGTAGATAGATGCATGATGACATATTCATATACTGTAAATAAATACATGTGCGACAAAACGTTTGAGACCACATGCAAAAATGCTTCTATTTTAGATTTGTTCCCTAAATTAAACTAAAAAGTACATGTTGTTTGTATGTGTATTGATGAGTAAGAAATTATAAACTAAACCTTAGCATGCTATTAATTATTGTGTTTGAAAATAATATACTATGTACGAAAAAACCCTACCCTACATACTATGTAATGATTTATACTTCATGGGAGTTTCTGTGTTTCTGTGTTCTGTGAGAATAGCTGTGTTTATCCAAGTGCAGTACTGTACCGGGTGAGCTACTGAGCAGGTTTACTATGTTATAAAAGTCAAACTCCTGAAACTTATATACATTAGCATATATATTATTTAAAAAATTATGTGCTGTAGAGTAAGGAATTGCAATAGTTTTGAGGTCATAACAGTGTTTTGCAAGTAAAACTGTGCAAATTGATGTTTTATTAAAAAATAAGATAATATCAGTTTAATTTAAGTAAAGGGTTATTGTGGTGGTAAGATGTAGAGGAGAGTGTGGAGGCAATTATGTCTGAAAGCAGCATTTCTGAAATATTGCTGATGGCAATTTTTAGAACAAAGTGGTGGGATTTGTATAATAATGTCTTGTATCTCTAGAATCCATAGGCTGAAGCAGTGGAGCACAATTATAGGCCAGCACAGACCTGGCAAAAGGCAAGATGACTGGGCAGGATGTTTAGAAAATTAAGCAGAAAAAATTTTAAGATAACTCTTGCGAATTATCAGGTCGAGTTCTGGGAAATAAGATGACTGTATTTTGGGGAAAGTTGGCAGTAAGGAGTCACATTCATGTGAAGACAGAAAGAGCCGTCTGTAGTGCAGAATACAATTATTTAATTTATGACATCAGAATATATAGATGGAATATTTCCAAATGAATCATTTGATAATGCTTTATGATGCTTCTCATAAAAAGTTCAAAGGAGAACATGAAGATTATCGGCTGCACAATTTGTAGGAAACTAGATTTAACTGAAACATACCTCCGTTTTGAGTACAGAGCCAAGACCAGGATCTCTGTAAACTGAGGTTCATTTTTTGGAACTTGATCAAACAGCTCAAGGCTGATGTTAAATTCTCCTATACCTCATGTCCCTATAATGTCAAATACTGATAGAAAGTAGACACAGCAAGTGTGCACACAATGACCCTGGGAAGATACAGTACATTCAGCTGTTGCTGTGTAAAAACAAAACAGCAGGGAAATCTTATTCTAATTTACAAGAAGGTTAGGAGAAGGGTAGTAAAATCTATTTATTGACTCAACATTTCTTTTTTCCTTTTTTTGAGACAATATGTTTGTTTTGGTCCCACTTAATATTAAGTGGCCATAATACCTGTGTACTTACATAATAATTAAATGTGAATGTAGTATGTATCCACAGTGTAAGAACACATTGGTCCAGATAGTATTTACACATAGTATCTACAACTTGTAGTGAAATAACTTTGCATGCTTTTTTATAATTTGAAATAAATATTATAGTATCGTTAATTAATATTAATTAATCTGTATGATTCAGAATATTACAGGATTTAATTGTTATTTGAATGCACAGTTTACCTATTAACTACCTATTAGCTGAGCCACCCTGAAGTGTGAGTGTCTAACATTTTACGTGTCTCTTAGTGACTGTTTTTTAGTAAAATAATGGATAATTAAAGGGTAATTTTCTCAAATATTTGATTACTTGAAGCCTGGGTAAGTTATTGATTTTGATGCAAACAACAACAACAACAAAATTTATAAAAATCTGCTAGATTGTTCATCTTTCCAAGCACTGTCCTTCTAAAAAAACACAACTGTCAGGCTCCACTTCATGAAGGAGGAAATAAATCTTAACAAGTTTGACATGAGAACATCTGTTCAGAGAGGAGGGGTGAGAGGAGATGCAGACAAATTAGCAGAAATGATGGGTCATTGCTACTCTATTTGGCCTAGTGCACTGCTTGTTGGTCATACTACCATGAAGTTGTTCGCTTAGTGGGTGACAGATGTTTGTTGAACAGTCATCAACAAGTATTACTGAGAGATTTCAGGAAGTGATTTGTGATTTGACCATAGTCTTCACAATCAATAGCACTCTAAATAAAGTGATTAATTGGTGGCCCTGAGAGGAAATATGGTCATTAGAAATGTGGGATCCATGCCAGCATGTCAGAGAAGCACATCCTGTTCTTCTCTGCAGATGGGATTCCTAGAGAGAGCTTCCAGATTTTATGGGACATTTATACCAGACAAGACTAAACTAGTGTTAACTTGATAACTTGTCAATGCTGTGAATATCACTTTAAACAGTCTTTAATGATCCACAATGAAGAACACACAGAAGGCAAACAAAAAACACATGCATACATAGATGAGGCCAGACGATTTAACATGGAACAAACAGGAACTTATATAGGACAAAGCAAATGGCTTAATTAACTATACACACCTGAACGCAATGAGACAACCAACTGGGGCACACACAGAGCACATGGGGCATAAAAAACAACAACAGAACAGTCTTAATACATTGACATATTGCCCCCCTCCCGGAAAGGTGCATCCTCACACCTAAAAATGGAAGAACAAAGGGAGGAGCGAATGGGAACTTTGGAGGAGGCTATGGTGGAGGACGAACCCCTAGGAGGGAGTAGACACACTGAGTCAACATCACCAACAGAGTCCAGGGAGGAACAGACGGAGGGAGGAGCCAGGAAAGAGACAGGAGGAATCCGGAGCAGGAGGAAATCCATAGTATCCAGAGATGATGATGGTCCACAGTGGAGCAGACGGAGGGAGGAGCCATGGAGGGATGGTCATCGACTCCATGTGGCTGACTGACGGCGGTGGAGCAGGTGGTGTAGGAGACCAGGATGGAGAGTCGAAGAGCCAGGGTGACACAGAGGATCTGGAGGGCCTAGGTGATGCAGAAGGCACCAGTGACTGATGCGGAGATGGGATCCATAAGGCCAGAGTGGAGCCAGAGCGACAGAGGAGCGAGATGGAGCCAGGGGGATGGAGGAGCCTGACAGAGCTGAAAGGATGGAAGGATGAGGCAAAGCCGGAGGAGTGCAATCCACAGGCCACAGTGGAGAGGAGAGAGCTAGGAGCCATGGGGGAGCAGTCGGGTCCACGGGCCGAGGTGGAGTCTGGGACTTGGAGGATGAATGCTGAGGTGAGGGATCCTCGAGCCATGATGTTTATAGCGATAAGCAGACCCATAGCGAATCTCACCACCAAATGTTGTGCTGAGGGTGAGCATAGGGGCTGCCAGGAGATATCGACGGGGACTAGAACAGGTGAGGGGGAGGGAATTCTTTAGCCTCTTCAGGAACAAGTTCTTACAGCACTGACTATACAATCACTGGAGGGGGCGCTGGAGTCGCAGTCTCTGAAGGGGGCCCTTGAGGAGTAGTCTCTGGATGGCTGGGCGGAATACGTGACAAAGTGATAGTTTACCCCAGAATGAAAATTATATCATTAATTATTCACCCTCATGTCATGACAAACCTGTAAGACCTTTCTTTGTAACAAAAATTAAGGTAGTTTTTATTACTTCCAAGTGCTTTCTGACCCTGCATAGACAGCAAGGTAGTAACGTGTTCAAGTCTTTATATTTGTTTTCTTTGTGCACAGTGTTGTTCTGACAACAATGACTTATATGGTTATTTGTTACAAAACAAACAGTGACCAAGTATAATTTTCTGGTTAACCGAAATTTCAAAATTCTCTATGCAATTAAATTATGCTAATTTAGATGCTTTGCAACAGATGTTAAAGTGGATCTAAATTCATATGGTATTGACTGCTGGCCTGTGAATAATGGTTTGTGATGCTTTTCCTGTTGTGAAATTGTGTTCACTGCAGTTTGAAGAGCCTGCGCCACTACCTGAACGATCAGTCTCAAGGTATCTATTAAGCCAGTCAGTGAAAAGTCATCTTGATGACCATTGTGGAGAACAGGCTCATTCTTTCGAGACCAGCCATTAGGCAGAGAAATATGCAGTACACGTCTCTGTAACAGAGGCATGTCACCCCCATACTCTCGTTCCAACCTCTATTTTCAGCGCGGTCCTGGGAGCCAACCAAAACAAATTCTTTATCGTGTTTCTCAGTTTCCTGCTGTGCCGTTATCTTGCTACTTCTGAATGCAGTCTCAGACAGCTTTATTCCTTGCGGGGAAACCGAATAAGCATAATTCTGTGCAGACAGATGTTAATGTAATACTCGTTTTCAATGCAGACAGATCGGTTTTCCCGAAATACAAACAAATCTAATGGGTAATATTGATGAATATTATGACAAGCAAATGAAACTTAATGGACATTACACAATGTTTCTTCACTATCTCATTGGATGTTTCTTTAAGATCGCATTGTTTTAAAATATCAAATAGACATCCAAGTATATTTCATGGAAATGCCTGCATTATTCTGTTGACTAACTACATTTATTTAAGTGGTACAGTGCCCCAATTGTAAATCTGTCAATAACTCAATAAAATGTCTTTAGCCGAGAAAACAAAGCATCACCGTTCCCATTTTAGTTATGGATTTCTATTTGATTATCTAAGAATTTCAAAATCAAGACAGTGATTATAAGTAAGTATAGGGAGGAACGTCTAACCAATGAAAGTCATACAGGTTTGAAACAACAGGATTTGACTCTGCCTTCTTACAGTAAACAATTTAAGAGTGCAACAATATCACTTTCATCAAAGTAGCTTCAAACATGCTGGCTGACTGAAGCTTTTTACTGTCTAAACTCATCATTACTACAGTTACATAACCCTTTCACCCCCAATCCCCCCTAGACTGAGGGGGGCCCATTTTAGTGTGTCTAAAATGAGGTGATAAAATGGTTAATCTTAGCATCTCTTTCACCTCTGACAGAGTCAGCTTATTTGGTCTTGGCAATCTGTTTAAAACAACGCTGTTTAAAAAAAACGACTTTTTTTAAATACATTTTTAGATTTATCCCCTGTCATAATGTGATGGAATATTTAGTAACCCTTTATAACCCTATAACCCTTCATAATACAGAGTAATTACCTAATTATGTACTTAGTAGTAGCCATTGTACATGAAATAAAATTTACTCAGTTAAATTGAACTCAAATTTAAGTTAATTTAAGGTTACATTAAATAAAATTTACTTATCATGTAACTAAGTTACTATTTACAGCCTGTAATTACAATTTGTAGATGTAACAGGCGGCTACTGTTACGCATATGTAACAGATTGAGTCTGTTACACAGGTAATTACACTTAAGTACAAAATTGGTACACTTTAAATAGCTTATGCCTGTGTAATATACTGTAATTACAATGTGATTGGAAAGGTATTGCTTGTATTTAAGCTGTGTACTAATACGTTTAATCAAACTAAGGTGCAGCTAGATAAGGTGTACAGTATAGATACACATAGAATTAATTTTACGTAAATGCATAGATTGTCCAGTGATGTAAAATTTCAGTAGTCTTTTAATGTATTTGAATTGATTTGTTAAAAAAGAAAAAAAAAACAACAAGATACTGTTTAGCACTTTCACCCATGCGTTATTTCACAATTCTTAGAAAAGTTCCACACCAATGGGACAGTAACTCAGTTTCATTTGCTCGTCAAAACTAATCTTTACTCACATTTGGCACTTTGGCTAATGTTAATATTGGATTCTGGATCAGAGGGTTAAAGCAATCCAAAAATATTACACTATCAGCTACTGTGTCTCCCTCAATCTCCCTTAAATTCCCACATTCTGAGTTTGATCAAATGAGAGGAACTATATCAACAATCTGTTAGGATTTTTGGGGTTTTTCAGTGTTTATCAAAGTAGATTTGTTATAAAATATGCTTTCAGATTAATATAGCAACTGATTATTGTCGATAATTTCCGTAAAGTCATCCCCTAAATAATTCAGACTCACTGCATGTTTATTCTATTTATTAAAATCAGTAACTTTTTCACTTTCTAGCCTTTATTCTTGTGGTGGTCCTGCGATAAGTAGCGATCTTTTGCAAGAACACATCTTGGATTTCCAGGAAGCATGAAGCAGGCTTGTTTAAAGTGTCCAAATGAGAGTTCAGTTTTTCATCTGATTCACCAGATACATTTTAATGATGGCGGGTTATCAGTTCTTCAGCATCTTGCAGACTAGAATATCTTTGGACGGGAGGAAGGAACGAAAACAATCGAATCACGAGGGAAGTTAGTCATGTTTCGTAGTTGCAGTGATTTGAAAAACTGCCATTTGTGCAGATTGTAAACACTTATATACACACTCTTATCCAGTCTGTTGCCCGTTGGCTGAGAGACATGAGAGATCCGCCGGGTTCATGGAAAAGCAGACCCAGAGGTATCGCTCTTGCAATGGCGAGATTCTCAGAAACCCGCAGTCTTTCCCAGAGACCCTAACGATCTTTGAAAGTGTGCATTTGCAAGAAACAATGCAAGTGAAATGCGCAAACATGTTTTTCATTACGTGATGTTTGACTTGCCATAAAGTTAATTAAATAGATCTTGATCGAATGATTACAGGAATATGTGACTATACATCATCACTAATTATTTCCCATAAACATCCTGGTTTGTTGTCTTAATCTGAGATGTACGAGTAAACAATAGCAATGAATACAGAGCTCGGTGCCAACACGTGCAGAATCTGCACGTCCTTTCTGTCAAGTCAATGACGCTTCTCTCTTCTCGACCCAGTTGATGTTTCACTCTTTTGAAATCCTTACCCATGAAAACAACAAACTGTACTGTTATGGTATGAAGACAGATCGAAGTCAATACTGGCAGATCTATTAACAAGGTTTGTTGACATTAGAATAAAATTATTCCAATGTTCCTGGGATGACTGATTGGTTATGATGGTTTTCATTATTATTTACAACAGAATCTGAATTTGATTTAATTTTTTCTCTTTTTTTTAAAAAAAAGAAACATTTTTATTGTTATAAGACAATAAAAAGAATAGTTATTACCTTACCATCCATCTGTTTACAAATCCACATCAGTTGAATATTACGAAATCAACGTCTGTCAAAAAAGAACATGCATAATACACTGGAGTATTTTTGAGAAGCACGGGTCCGGGGAGTTGATGAATAATTAGTGCGGGTATTCTACTGGATGTTTTGACTATATCATCCCTTCCCGAAGAAAAACAGTAAATGACTGTAATGTAATGCACATGAGCATAAATGTTCCCTACACTTGCTGAAACTGAACTGGAAAGATCAAGAAAGTTATTAATGTATTTCACAACGCATGCTAAAGGTGATAAAAGCTATTACATTTTGTTTTTTGTATTAATAATGTACAGCAACGATTAACAGTAAATTGACAGCAATATCTGCAAAATTATCTTCTTTTTTTATTTGCATTAAGAACAATTATTGAATGCGATCATTTAACAAATTACAAAACCCTTCATAACACATTTTTTAACACAAATATATCAAATTTATCTTATTTGTTGTCAATGGCTGTAATACAAATACTATTTATTTTTTGTTACTTCCTGGCTTATGATATGTAAAGTAAAGTTAAATAAATAAAAATACTAAATAAAAATACTAAAATTTGAACACGCTTAGCATGGATATTTTTATGAAGGTCATTCCTCTCGATACAAAATCAGTATCAAAATTATTCATATTTCTTCTCTCTTTGCATCCTTGTTTGCTTTCCTTGTGAGAACGTTCAAAACCACAGAGAAGATCAATTCATTTCGCAAGTCAAAAACATGCTTACAATCACCTTCCAGCCATCCTGGACCTGGTGCTTTGGAATGAAGCTCCAGTGATGCGCAATGGGATATGAATATCCTTGAGTCTTGATTATTATTCCATGTAAGGCAATATATGTGACAAAATTTTGTGTGGGTGGTTTGGCATTAAACCTTTTTGCCCATTTCCAACACATTCGCGCACACAGAGAAACGTTCAATCACAAAACCACAGGACATAAAAACCCATTATAACTATCCTTTGAGGACATTATGCCTTTTTGATTTCCGTATCTGTATGTCATTATCTTCTCTATTTCTTTCTCTTTCCTCGAAAACACATCACACTTCTGTTTTGCAGCTGTTCTTTGTTCCACTACTCATTTCTTAGATACTAAAACAGTACCACACCTTAACAACAAGTCAACATACCCATACAACTGCTCTCAGGAGTCCCATCCGCTGCAATTCAGTGGATAAAGGTCACTGAATGACCACACAAATCAATTAGCACTCATAATGCGCATGATGCACGCTAATGTGAAAATTAGATGTTTGCATGATTTGATGTTATTAGCACTTTGATTGTAGGAAGCATTACAACACAGAAATTTCGGATAAGCTCAAATATTTTAATAATGGTTTACGTTTTTGTGACGTTTCTTTTTTCACTTTTTGCTTTTTAATTGTGCTCCAACAGCAACGTTTCACTTCAAAGCTGTTGAAAAGTGTCAACCATATGGCCAGTGGATTTAGGCAGTGTCGCATTCATGCACTACATGTGGTGAACCAAATACAAAACAGGTGTCAATTATTTGACTCATGGCCTGTTTGCCATTACATTGTGAAATAATCACGTCCTAGAGGTGTGTACTACATCACTGGATCAGCAGCACTGGCCTTCTCTTATCTTATGTTAATGAGTAAAGAGCTGTTGGAGGGTATAAGGGAGAAATTATGACTAATTTGTTTGTAAAAATTCTGTTAAATGAAACTTAACATTACTCAATTATTAGAAAAGAGTTATTGTATTTTTTTTATTTAACATACACTATTGTTCAAACATTTGGGGTAAGGTCTTTTTTTTGAAGAAAATAATACTTTTATTCAGCAAGGGTGCAGTTAAGTGAACAAATGTGACCGTGAAGAGACGGTAATGATTGTAATGTTACAATATCAAAATGTATAAATATATAAACTATTGTTTTGAACTTTGTTTATCCTAAAAAAATACGGTTTCTCCAAAAATAATAATAAGAAATAATAAAAAATGCCTTTTTCCAAATCAACACATTACAGAGATTTTTGAAGGACCACTAAAGTCTAAAATAATTGCTGCTGAAAATTGATTTTGTAACCACAGGAATAAATGACAAAAATATATTAAAATAGGAAATACTTATTTTAAATTGTAATTATATTTTACAATATTACTTTTTTCATTAATTTAATCAAATAAATTCTGTTTTGGTGAGCATAAGAGACATCTTTCAGAAACAAAAACAAAAAAATAATAATATTACCCCAAATGTTTTAATTACATTATTGTCTTGTAGTGGCATTTTACTTAAATTATAAAATATAATAAAATCTTAAAGTTGCTTTAATGTACTAAGAACTTTTTTCAACAGCAACAACAAAAATCCCTGAAACCATGTCTAATGTCCACACTATATAAATAAATAAATAAATGATGACAATAATAATCTTGTAGATAAAGCAAAGATCATTGGTGCATGTTTTACAAGAAAGTACTACATAAGTCTTTTAGAATTTCAATGTGTTACTTGCCATTTTTATATGTGGCAATTTTTTTTATTGTTTCCCACCATATATAAATACTGTGTATAAATACTTGTATTATAAATCGTAAACAATGCATTGTAAGATAAGATTTAGAACATCACTACATAGCTGCCTTTGATAATGATTGAAAATACATTAGAGTAACAATCCCTTGTTATTTGACTGGGAGCTGCTTGATTTGGATCTTATATCATATAGCACATATTCTCACTGGATGTTAGCATAGAAACAGAAAACAGCAGCTCTATAGGTCATGCCTTTTTGTGGTTTTAAAACATAATTGTTTAGTCCAGTGATACTGAAGTGCATGAAGGAAGCATTTCACCGCCTGCATTGTTTACAGAGTGTCACATTTAACATGTCTAGTTGTCTGGGAGGAACTTGCTTTTACTTTCTGTTTCTTGGACAGCTGATGGCGTCTTGCCACGGTCATGTAAACAGAGCTTTACAATTTCATATCCTCTTAATAGAAAACCTCTAGAGTCGGGTCCAGCCCATTTGGGTCACTGAAGAGCTGGCCCAAGGCCTGAGGGGTGGGATACAACCCCAGCGATCATTGCTTCATCACTTCTTCAGTTTGGACACGAAGAAGAAGAAAAAACGATTCCCAAATGAAAGAAAAACAAAGATGAGTGTCACCCTGTCACAGAATGTTCTTGCACATAGAGGAATTCATACTGAGAGCATCCATAACTCTGGCCAATAAGGAAAGCCTAACGATGACGTCATAACGATGCTGATAGCATTTGTTTGAGGGTGAGCTGAACATTTGACTCAGAGATAAGAGAGCAGGATACGCAGATTGGAACAGCTGTTAGGAGGAGAGTCCAGCTGTGGCTGAAGGGCATGACTGCATGAGGATCCCTGGGAGTCTGTCAGTATAAATAAACAGGAGGTTCCTTCATTTTCTTTGACATCATCCTCGGACATGCTGATACTTAACCCTCTCACCTTAATACACATGAGCATTGCCATCATACAAGAAATCATGAGAGATACAACTTAATCCATAATATGCTCTCCATGTGGTTATATTACCACTCTGTACTAATGAACTCAATGTTTATCCATTTATAATGCTGAATAAATAAATATATACACATGAATAAAATAAATAATACAAATTCTAACAGTAAAGCATAGCTAATAACAAAAATTGTGGGAAAAAAGAGACATTTACATAAAAAATACATTCAATGAAAAATGTCGCTACTATTAAATGAATATTTGTTTGATTAGTTGATGTATGTATACACTTGGAAACCCTTACAAACTAAAAGAAGAAATGAAACAAAGTATTCACTCAGAAACTTCACAAATAAGGAAAACTAAACACAATTAAATGTATTTTCTCGTAAAACGTACTACATTAATCTTTATATAGAAACTGTATTTTTATACTTAGAAACATACTTCAATTTCGAAACTTTACACATAATTAAAATTAACTAAAAAGTAATAGACGGGATTAGCTGTATTTTCAAACTTAATTCATTAATCTTGTGAAATGTGTTTTTATAGTGTAGAAATAAACTTCACTCAGATATTGCTAGCAAATATCACAAATAAGAATGTGCAATAAACAAATTAAACATTACATTTTAAAGTAGAAAGACTGCGGTAGTCTTTTTTTGTTTGTCTGTTATGGAGTTATACAAACCAAAAAGGACAGAAGGAGACAATTGGAGGGAGAATTTTTTTTTTAGCAGCCCAAGGTTGCCAGAGTGATATTTGGCCAATAGTGACAAAGCCTTGTTTTACATGGTTGAAATATATAAAATATTTTCCTGCTGGAATACACCATGGGACGTTGATGATAAATAGTCATGGTTTTAGTGTGGTCATGACTCATGAGTGCATATGCTGTCATGCATTGTTTATTTTTTGCTTATAGGACCAAATGAGTCATCACACTTTCGCCAATATACAGATGTACTCCATATATTTCCATGGAGCATTATGGAAATGGAGTGCAGAGCCTGAATACTTTACAGAATATAGAACACATATCTCATAAAACAATAAAACGCTACAAGTACAGCTACTCCACCGAATCGAAAAACTGTTGCAAATGAGCTAACAAAGAGTGAAGCAAAAACCCAAGCGGCTTCGTTTCCACTGACTGCCTTATTTTTCTCTCAAACACCAGCGGTTCAGCTGCCATGCCAAGCTGATTAACTTCATAATGGTCACCTCTGAGTTCCGCAGTCCAGCTGACTGCTAATGGAGAAGCAAACTGGGCGGTGGGAAGTTCCAATTTCTTATGGACAGAAAATTCCAGCAGGACACCAGATCTGCTCCAACAAATACAACTCAGGAAACTGGAAAGAGAGAGTTGTATGAAATCATCAAAATCCTAATTGTTTTGCATGGAATAATTATTCAAAGATAATTTGCATTGACTGAAAATCAAGGAAACATCCCAAGGCTATTAAACTAAATATCAGCAATTTGGCAACGACTTTTGAACTATCAAACAGAATGATAGAAAGATATTCTTCAAAAGACTGTAAATCAAAATGCAGCATAGTACAAAGAAGCTATTCTAACCTTCCTTGCAAAACTACAGATTGCTCTAAACTTTCCAAAGATGAGAGCATCTCTGACTTGAGCAGCGAACATATATTGTAGCTTTATTTTGGCTCAGATATAACAAAAACCCACCAATTCAACAAATTAAAAAATGATCACATGCCAATCAGCTAATCAATTCAAAACACATGCTAAGGTTTCCTGAGCCTTCAAAAGTTTCTCAGTTTGGTTCACTAAGCTACACAATCGTGGGGAAAACTGCTGATCTGACAGTTGTCCAGAAGACAATCATTGACACCCTTCACAAGGGGGGTAAGCCACAAACATTCTTTGCCAAAGAAGTTGGCTGTATCCAAGCATGTTAACAGACAGTTGAGTGGAAGGAAAAAGCATGAAAGAAAAGGATGCACAACCAACCGAGAGAAGCGCAGCCTGATGAGGATTGTCAAGCAAAATCGTGAAATCTTGAAAAACTTCACAAGGAATGAACTGAGGCTGGGGTCAAGGCATCGAGAGTCGCCACACACAGACGTGTCAAGAAATTTGTTGTTAAGCCACTCCTGAACCACAGACAATGTCAGATTTGTTTTACCTGGGCTAAGAAGAAGAAGAACTGGATTGTTTTCCAGTGGTCCGAAATCCATCTTTAAGATGAGAGCAAGTTTTGTATTTCATTTGGAAACCATTTGGAGTTTGAAAGAATGGTAGAGAAGCTTATAGCCCAAGTTGCTCCACAGTCTGTGATGATTTGAGATGCAATATCATCTGCTGGTGTTGGTCCACTGTGTCTTTTAAAAACCACAAAAACACTTCATTTACCAAGAGAGTTTGGAGCACTTCATGCTTCCTTCTTCTTACCAGCTTTTTGAAGATTTCATTTTCCAGCAGGATTTGGCACCTGCCCACACCGGCAAAAACACCAAAAGTTTGTTAAATGACCATGGTATTTGTGTGCTTGACTGGCCAGCAAACTTACTAGACCTGAACCCCATAAAGTATCTATGGGGTACTGTCAAGAGGAAAATTAAAAAACAAGAAACCAGAAAATGCAGATGAAGGCCACTGTCAAAGAAACTGTCCATACCACCTTACTGAAACAAATAAACTTTTCCACAACATTCTAATTCATCGAGATGCACCTTAAAGGCCTCTAGTGGCCAGCATCTGCAGTAAAGCATATGCAAGGCTGTTAAGAGAATTTCTGTTTCTCCTTTTTTGATACCATGATGAAGGCCTGCTTGGCCCTGTTTGTACCCATGCAATTTGGATTAAAAGTAAAGGTATAGCCCTGTCAGTGAAACTCTTTTAATATAGTAATTCATGGCAATTCTTACATATTTTACAAGGTGTATAATTCATATGAATTTGTTGCAAAATCATACATAATTTACAAATTGCCAATTGATATTAATTTGAACGAATGATTTAGACCTAGCCTGCCCCTAAACCTACCTGCCACTGGGGTTTAGACAAATCATGACAATCATACAAAATTGTGAGTGAGGTAGTACAAATTCATTTAAATTAGCCACCTCGTAAAAGACATACCTATTGGTCGTGAGACTGTATTGTAATTTCAAATGTCCCTGTTTAAGAAATTCATGTTTTGACCATATAAACATCCGATGTTATTATTATTTATTTATTTATTTTTTAATGATAAACAAAAGGAGTAGACTTTGCTGACAAAAACAATTGTCTGTAGTTTTGTGTATTTTTTGATACTTTAATGTTTGAAAAAAAGAATTTCCTTGTTATAAATATATCACTTGCATAAGTGGATAACTGTGCACATGCATTTGTCATTTATTTATTTATTTGTCCTGCAGTGAACTAGAGATATCCACTTAGGCCTACAATTTGCCTAATTTATATGCTATTTAAATAAATGTACGCAATGTTCAGTTATCTGTTCTGAAAATATAAGCAAATTAGACCAAAACCATATTTAATTTTATAATGCCTCACTATTCATAACATTCTTAAAGTTCTACTGCAAAACAATATATAATATACTGGGGAAGTATGGTGATCTGTTAGCTGTTTAGTGTCTCACCTTAAAATCAAAGTAGTGTACTTGTAATACGAGACTACTTATCTGTGTTTATGAAGACTTTTCTAGTTATATATGCTATACTATTGAAAGTTGAATTAGTCTGTGAAATGGTACAGTATTTCACAGCAGTCCCTGTGATTTTATGGCTCTGGCTCACTGTGATGCAGATTATTAGAAATCCAATACAAAAACAGGCAAGGAGCAAAGCACTATTGCATTTTGCAGGTCAGAGTTACATGACCAGAACCCCTTGCCTTCTGGTTCTTTGACCTAATTGTGTCAACTTGATACATAGAGAAACTGTCCAGTCAAAAAAAAAAAAAAAAAAAAAAAACTGGGAGGAGACAAACGAACATTAGCTGCAACTCCTGCCATGTCTTCATCCATTTAATCTCTCTGATATACTCTGCAGAACTGTTTGCATTATTAGTGCCACATGTTTGGCTCATGTTTGGAAGTGGGATTTTAGATGGACTAAATCAAGAAATTATCAGAAACTGGCTATTTTACACATTCTGCTTTCAGACACTGAGAATCACAGCATAAATGATTGCCGTCTAGACAAATCTTATTGCATCTACTGGTGTTTGCTATTTTATTACAAGGTTCTGCCATTTGCTCACCAGTGTTTCTTTGGGATCCCAGCCAATTGGCTTGTGGATACACCTGCGATTTACTTGGATGGCACCATTAAGTTGTCACTGGAGGTCTTACGGCAGCCCATAAAATGCGAAGTTCCAGAGATGGAAGCAACACGTGCAGTTTCCCTATGCAGTGCCTGCCAGAAGAAGTTAAGCTGCCAGTTTGCCTCTGTATACCATAGCATGATGTAATGCATTTGTAAAATCTCCTGTTTGAGCTCTGCCATTTAAAACCAGTGAGCAGGCGAGAGCGAGCGTGTCATGTGACCTATGCAGCCAAATGGCACAAGAGTGTGTGAGGATTTTTCACCCACCAGGCAGTTGAGGCCAAAAGGCATGAAGGCTTACTACTTGTTTGAAAAGATGGGGGTGAGAGGCAATAGTTTGTTTGTAGGCTGAAACAACATGATCACCCACAAAGTTCTTGAAACGGACTCCCACAAAGGTCAGATGGACCGCGAATTGTGTAAATTCAACCTTTAAAATCATCCTTTGGTTAATATCATTGCATGTTGTCAGTTCAAATAAGTAGTTGTGACATACTGTAAATCTGAGGCCAAGAGTAAAAGAGTTGTGATGCAAGCATGTGGCAGGCTAAAAACTAGTTTTATTCCAGCTGGCAGTAACGTTAGGAGTCTTAACATGTCATATATTATTAAATCCTGTTTAACTGTTTCATGGTTGTTTAATTTTCTTTATAGAGTCTCTATATTGCTAGCTGTGGCGGTTTTCTTAAGTTTTCATTATAATGTTGAGATTTAGCATTAAAGGTGTGGTTCTTAGCTTTATTCATTTTCATGGCTTTATGAGGTTCCCACAGCACGCTGGCTCTCTTGCAAACTTAGTGAACTGCATACTCACTTACTGCCAACAGCCTACCTTCTTAAAGGGATAGTTCCCCTAAAAATGAAAATGTGCCATTTATCTGCTTACTCCCAGGGCATCCAAGATGTAGGTGACTTCTTTCATTTCTTCAAACCGTTGCTGTCTGTCAGTTATGTGGAATCGAAGTCAATGGACGTGAAACATTCCAAAGCCTTCCAACGGCTTTAAGAGTCAAAAACAAAAAACCCCACACATATTACACCCAAAATATACTCCAGATTGAGACTGTAGAAAGAGTGTCAATGGTCCATTTGAGAGATAGGTGGCGGTAATGAGCGTATAAATCTGCACGTATCTGTCTTAAATCAAGCAGAAAAGACAAACACACTCAGAAGAGTTGGACATAGCTGTGTATCAGGTAAAACAAGATAGAAATACCATTCAGTTTTTGTGTCTTTGCACATCAACGTTATTCAGGTTCTTTCCACAATCAATTCCATTGAATATGGACTCATACCCATGCGCTCAGCACAACCTTTAGCATATTAGCCTTCAAGCATGTCTTTATGATACTGCACCTTGTGTGCAGAGGACAACATGGACACATCTTTATACTTTTTCAAATTCAAAACTCTGTAACCATCTGACCTTCTTACGTCACCAGATCCTGTTGTTTTTATCATTATTCTTCTTCTTGCATGCTGCCACTTAGTTAATACATATTAGTGCAGTCAATTTTAGCCACATGTAAATGATGTACAGGAGATTTTAAAAGAGAAATATAAAACACTCAGAAATAGTCTGTATATATTTATTTTATTGATGTTTTATTCATTTCTCTTGCTTTATCTGCCATCTTTGCTTTATTTTTTACATAGCCTGTCACAATGCATTATCGGATTGTCTACTCTACAACGCAAACACGCAATTAACCTCTTTTGGAGCAGCCTAAAGATCCGGAACGTACAAATAATGCGTTAAAACACTGCTTATGTAGGAAACCACAGGCAATGGAACAGAGCAAATATTTGAGACTGATTCTCTGTACTGTTCGGTGTTGACATCTAAATCCAAAATTGTAAGATTCATGCAGCTGGAGTGTAGGAGTGAAAACAGATCTTATTTCCCTCTCTCCAGGAAAAACCAAAATGATCTCATTTAGAATGAAGTCCCGGGCATTTATTTTAATCATTTAATGACAGCAGAAGTCATAGCATGGACTCTGGTGCAGGTTTGGCACCTAGGCTGTTAAAAACACAACACCACACAACAGCTGGGAAAATTAGCTTTACAGAATGAGGCATTTTTACACCCTAGAACAACAATTACAAAGAAAACCCTCTTTTGGTTGCACTGACGATGTATAAATGTTTACAGCTCTGACCGGTCAGTTCACTCATTCATGTGGCTATTTACATTCAGCAATGTCGTTAACTAGTGTGTGGTCTTTCTTTTCACATTAAACATTGCCCATTCTCAAATGTTAAAATGGGCCGTATATTTAAGGTAGCGGCTAAATGTTATTAAGGGTGACTGCTTGATCCTAAAATCATCCAGATGGATTTATTTCAAAGAGCCTGATGTGTACAGCAGAAATCTGTCCTTCCCCCAAAATGGACAAAATGGTCAGTAATTTGTTACGGATTGTTTCAATCTCAGTTCATGCATATGAAACGGGGAACAGTTACTGCGGCTCACATTGACTCAATGCGTTATGCCAACCATGTGCTGAAGAGCTATTTGAACTTTAATGTTTCAAATGTTCACGAAGGACATCATGAAACTTATACCCGTAGTGAAAGTAATCTCTACACACTTAAGTGTAATTGTGATGCTAGAAAGGTGCTTGACTAATCCTCTAGATCCCTTAAGTTCACAGTGGGCAAATTTAGGTCAAATGTACGTAAATTCAGAGAAAGTGTCATCCTGACTTCAAAACCATAACTGTATCACATTACCGGCTCAACATATGCATTATGCAGTCATCAGAACATGTTTTATTCTGTACTATACAGGAATGGAAAGGCCTGAACAACATAGTATATTGCTAACCATATTTCTGCTCTGTTTACTTTTAGAGAGTGCAGCTTTAGTCCCATGTCAGGCCCTGGGAGGTGAAATATAGATGTCAAGTATCTTGGGGATCTCAGGGTTCACTGTACATGAGCATATATTGAGAACATTTCCTGTTAAAAATGATGTGAGCAAAAAATTGTTGCATTCAGATTTTGGAGGTGGGGGAACACTAAGAACTGATATATTTTACTCAAACGCTCCACATTACAAGTGCAGTGTTCTACCAGGTGAGCTACAGAGCAAGTTTATG
Source organism: Puntigrus tetrazona (assembly GCF_018831695.1). Classification (NCBI taxonomy): domain Eukaryota; kingdom Metazoa; phylum Chordata; class Actinopteri; order Cypriniformes; family Cyprinidae; genus Puntigrus; species Puntigrus tetrazona. Next base: position 12,733,178 of record NC_056714.1, read on the forward strand.
TCAGAAAAGTCATAGAACTGAAGATGGAGATCATAAAATAGCAACTTACTAGAATTGCATGAATAAATTTTAATTTGTGTCAAAAGAACATAATAGTTGGCATATAGGTTAAAAATGCAACTGGAATATTTATTCTGAAACAACTAATAAAGTAGGCAGGATCATACTTAATATGGATTTTTAAAACAAATCATTTGTGCATGTCAACAAAATGTTAATTCAATTAGCATTCAAGGGGTTTGGCTTTTATAAATGTACATGTACACTGTAAAATAACCATTTGACTTTTGAAAAAGCTGACTTTGAGTAATTAGACTTAAATGTAGCAATAGTCTGTTTTATATTATATGGGTGATATGTGAAATGAGGTGTAACTTTGGCAGTAAGTCAAAGTCTATGATAACAAAGCCCTAAATCTCCCTCAGCACGTGGCAACATACACAAAACATGAAATAGAGTAGCTTGTATGCACTGTAAATCATGAACCATATTACTGTGCTCTGCGCATTTAAATTTCAGGCACCATAAAGAACCCGGGAGCATGAATCATGAAGGATGGGGATAAATGGGGCTATTACGGTCTCAAAGGGTGCAAGATGTATGTCTCTCGCATCATAGGGCTGTCATAGTTATATCCTAATGAAGAGACTAAAGCCCAAGACGTACTGCACGGTTCCCGGCTGTCCTAGATGAAAGACTGGCATCGTGATATAATCGTCAAAATCTTGCCACGATTGTTTCACGATGCCGATCCTTCGTCTGAGAGAGCTGAAAACTGTGCAGTCAGTTTAGGGCTTTAAACACAGTCACTACTAACCCGTGGTGTACAACACTGACCCTTTGAAGACCTAAAGGGCTATTTGGTGGAATTTGGTGGTGTAGCTTTCACACCGAGGAAGAGATTTTCTGCATAATGTGTCCAAGAAAAACATAAAACACGGGAATATCCAACTCAAACAGGGGAGGATACTGGGATCATTAGTTTAGTGATAGCCAATGGTTAATAACACATTTCTAAGGGGAAATGAGGCTACTGCTACATCTTTTTTCTTGAATTCCCACATGCACCGGAGAGGACACATGAGCCTCTTTCTTAAATTCCAACACCAGTGAGATTAAAATACCACTGCATAATCTGATAATATTTTCATTACTTAAACCTGATTATAACCTTGCTTGTCTTTATACATCACAATTTAATAAAGCTTACTTTGCACTCAATATGACTGCTGTTTCCAGATGGTCGAGTCATCTGGGGTGGAAAAGTAAAGCAGAAGGCCAAATTTGCTCTCTATGAAACATTTAAATACCCCAGCAAGATATTTTTAGGTTGGGTTTTCTTATGTGGTTATTAATGGATGTTTGTGTTTACCTTAACATGGAAATCTTTCCTCAGATTAGATTCGGCTGGAGAACACCTTCTCTCAGGGAATAAGTAATTGTCTTACTTTAATAACAATTCTTAGCCCCTCAAGGACTACAAACCAAGCCTCCGGAGACTCTGTGGGGAAGGGGACATCTGGGACTGGGGTTTCACACGATCACATGGCTCACCATGAGGTAACCAGGTCAAATATACAGTCTAGCCCCTCTCATGGAGGTCTCGGGCATGCTTAGCCTTTGCAGCAGTAGAACACATAACACCTCACTGATGGATGGATGGAAACGCAAACATCCCAAATGCTTTGTAGCTCTAACAAGGTCAGGATATTCCAACACGGTCTGAGGGAAAATTTGAACTATTTTAAGTAGGCAGTTCTTTGGCTTTTTATGAAAAAATCAAAGTGTTCTTATCAATCGAATTGGACAAATTCATGTGAAATCACTAAAAAGGTTAATAATATATTCTCATGAGAATGGGTTGGTGATTCTTATCTGCACATGAACAACAAGGCAATACATATATTAATTTTTAACAAGATTGTCAAGTTATGTATTGGCTTTAAATTAAATTGGCTTTCAATAAAATTATCATTTTCAACAAACTCCACTGTCTTACGCATTGCATATGGTTAAAATTGATAAACATATATAAATTAAGTTGCCTGCAGTTTGAAATATTATTTATTTTTTTATTGACAGGGGATCGTAGAATGAACTGCAACAAGCTGACGAATGATGCAAGAGAAATGTTGATGGATATTATATCCCAGTCCTGAAATTATAATAAAATAAGTGCTGCCAAACAAGTAGTCTCATGCAAAATAGTTTTTTGTTGATGTAATATATGTGTGTGTGCTGTGTATATTTATTATGTATAAATACACACACACACACACACAGTATATATTTTAGTTAAAAATGCATTATTTTACCTAATATTTGTGATTTTTTGTTTGCTTGAATATTTGCTAGTTTGATGTGTAATGTGTTTGTCATGGAAACATCCGAGTTTCTTTCCTAACATTAGAACTCAAAAGCAGGCCAAGGGCTTAAATTAGTCCAAAATTTCATTAAATGTCAGAGGTCGTGTTTTTATTGAGTTGACTTTCATCATGTGACTGAAGTCAGTACAAATGTCGTATAATTGCAGATACTGACAAAGATCAAAATCTGACTCCTACTGACCTCAGCGTGTTTATTATATCAGGAGGTAATTATGAGGAAACAAACTGTTAAGCAACAGTGTTGTTTCTACAAATGAAGGGCTTCCAGTCTTAATGCAAGTCTCCTACTCAACATTTCTTTAGAATTAAGATTTTTTTAAACCAAAAATTGCAACATCTTAAAGCACTGTAGAATTGTCCACTAAATGTTGGTTCACACTCTAAAATGTGCCAAAGGTGTGGCAGGGATATGTACTATATGAATATTAATTTGAATAATAAACATGCTTTTTAATGTCAATGTTTTTAAGAGCAAACGTATGAAGGTTTGGGACCATGAGGGTCAAATGGAACTTTAGAATCATTGGCAGGAAGCAGATATCCACTCTGCAATTGAACTATTTGTCTCGTGGTTTGGGGAAAAGTTAAAGGGTTATATAATTCTTTCACTACTTACCTGCATGTGTATACGAATGAATGAATGCTACCTAAACAGAGGTTTCCCAGAAGATTTCTGAAAAATGTCTTTAAACACTCAGTATTTACTATAATAAACATTTTGGCACAGGTCAAAGAAACTGCAGTGACACAATCCATGTCACACATGTCTGCCACAAAAAGCAATGCATTCCCCCGACCTCATATGAGTTTCAGAAATGCACAGTGAATTGTGACCAGTCAGTCTTTGTGGGATAAGAATTGAAGCTTAATTCATGTGAATGCACATCTCACAATGTAGGCGTTTTGTTTTTTGGCACATCCTTTTATCGTTCTTTGTAAAACAGCCAAAAGAAACAATGGTTTACCTGATTTGTACCGTTTGTGTCACTGATATATCATTTACCAGATGGGAAATTAGATTTGAGGTGAGTCAAAATGCTGCGTAATTTACGCAAGGATATGTTCCGAGAACATCCGTGAAAAAATTGCTCTTAACAAATCAGATTCTACAGATAAGTTTCAGCGGGATCAGATATGGGATTGTATTTTTCTTGGGAAAAGTGCCTAAGGTGCATTAAAACATCAGTATGTGGATTAAGCTATTCTTAATGTTTTCTCATCAAACTGACAGTTTCTTCGAGCGAATCACTTTTTATGCTCTGTAACTTATGCATGATTTTTTTTTTCTCCATTACACATAATTCAGGCCAAATTCCCTTTTTCATATATAAAAGTACACTTTATAATAATGTCAAATTATATTTTTAAGTACATTTTAACATTTAGTTTCAAAGGAGTATCCCTTTTAAGTGTACCTTATTAACACATATTTTAATAATTTATTAATAATAATATTTTTTTGGTTTTTTACACTTTACACGCTACATTTTACACATTAGATTGCAAATAACTTTATATGAATGCATTATATTCAGGTTGCACATTATTTTATATAATTAGCTAAAAAAACAAGTTTAAAATGGTGTAATTTGCTTTCATCTGCTGTGAGAATGTGTTTTGACTGATCATTGAATCATTGGTAAGGTCTTTGTGGTAACTCTTGTAACACTTGTTAACTATTAACTGTGACTTTTCCCTCAATAAATTCTTAATTTGCTGCTTACTAATAGTTAGTGCACTAGTAGTTAAGATTAGATATTGGTAAGGATTAGGGATGTAGACTAATGTCATGTAGAATAACACATTAATATGTGCTTAATTAGCACTGACAAATGGCTAATATTATAGTAATATGCATGCTAATAAGCATCTAATAGGTTTAATGGTCAAATAAAGTGTTACCGTCTTGGCCTACCAGTTTGAAGATCTCTTTATTTGTTTTACTTCCATGCAATTTCAAATTAAAACTAGTTCCAGGACAAAGTACTTTTGCTTTTCATTGTTTCTGAAGCTCTTCTCAAATATGGGAAATGACTGAAAAAAAGAGAGAAAAGCAGCTTAGCTGTCCAGTAAAACGTAATCTGAATGAACATTGCCAGTGGGAATAAAATAAGTGTTCAGTTCACAAATCAAGCACGTTTCAACAGACGAAACATTGTGTGCTATGACAATCTCTGTGAAATTCCTCAGAGAAATACAGCTGTTGGTGATCTCATGGGACCATAAAATAGTAATGACGGTGGTATAATGGAACACATTGACAGCGCAACTCACGTTTGTGGGCAAAATCGAGGGCCTCCGTCCAAACTAAAACAGCTCCCACCCCAAACGTCATCTTCTGTGGGGATACTGTCTCTGTTTGCTCTGGCTAAATACTGGGGAACTGGGCCGTGAAGAATGATCCATAACAGATCTAGAATAGCACAACCTAGACCTCTTGGTTTGAAACCTATTGAATATTGGCATCATTATTAAAAATTTGTGATATTTCAGTAGGTACATTTTATATGTGTACAGTTGCCTGGTTTTGAAAGCTCAGAGGTCACAAACAAACACACCAAAAACTAAGGGTTCGGCCTCGCACACATCTGAAGGACCCTAATAAACAAGATATATATGCAGAACTCGTGTTAAATCTGCTCCAGTGGCATCATTAGTATCGATGATTACCTACTTTTAGAGTTTTGTTGAGGCACTTAAATTAAATTAGAGTTAAAATCTTAACACCCCCAAACGTATTAAAAGTTGAATTCTAACTCTGCGATCTGTTCTGTCCCCATGCCTGATGCTGAACCAGATGTACTAAACAAATTAAAAGTGCAGCACTGTTTAAGCGCATCGCCAGTTTGCCGCAGTGAAGGTGGAAACACTTCAAGGGAGTTCCCAGGGCTCTAATTAGAAAGTGGCGTGAGGTCATGTTTGGGTTCAGTGGCGTCAGCAGACAGGTATCACCAGCAGCTGAAAGGGAAACCTCTGGAGATCGGCCCCTCGTGAACCCCGCGACCACCAGGACTAAATGACATCAGCAGCAGCGTGTCAGACAAAGCACCTCTGTTTGATGTCTGACTTTAACAAGAGGAGGAGGGCTCCAATGACGCATTACACCGGCAAGAATGACTTCAGCAAACATGAAGTGAATGTTAGGTGCGTGTAAGGAGCATTTAATCAAAATTGCTGAGAGATTTTAGTTTGAGTCAGTTGGCGGAAAGTTTTTAACATCGATAATTACTTTGAGCTGAGTTTTTAGAGCGCATTTGAGTTTCTTGTAGCGTTCGTATTACCAATGGAATGATGGTTTCATGCAAGGCCGGTGTCTTTTTTTTTTAACTAAACTAACAACAGGAGACTACATCACGCCTTTAGAAAGTCCAAAAATATCTGTGAGTTGAGTTTATTTATATGTGCAGGATATACATTTATTGTATATTATATATTGTATATGTGAAAAATTAGTTTTTATAAATTTTCATACATCATGTTTTTTTTATTGTGGTATCATGATTTTATTGCATTTTATTCTGTTTGTTCCATTTTTTAGTTTTTTTTTTTTTTTAAAGAACAAACTGCAGTTTGTCTGATATTATTTGGAATGCAGAAAAAAAACAACATGTTGTAAACATAATAAAACAGAGTTATCTGTTTTTGTAAATGACCCTCTTCCATATATATATATATATATATATATATATATATTTATATCGTATATTCCAGCATCCCAGTGACTCAAGCTGTTTGGAGAATTGATTTTTTAAAAAAAAGAAAGCATCAAAACATTCCTCATAATGTATTCTTGGGTAAATCCATGTGACACAACTAAGGACAGATCGCATGGGGCAAGAGCGTTTCAGCAGAACCGTTAAGACTTTTCATCACAAGGCTTAAAATTTTACCAACGCAACCCTATCTACAGATTAGAGCTCTGCCGCAGGATATGTTTGGCGATATGGATCATAATAGCCTAGAAACAATGACTCCATTCTTGGTGCTGGAGCATGATAAGTGATTCAACCAGATGTTCCCAGTCTGTATAAGGACCACTCTGGATTCAGAAATATGTTCTTCATTTCCACTGGCTCGGGAAATGTCACACACAGACCCCCATCAGACTATGAACATCTCTCAGCATTTACCCCCATTGATGACCATCCGCGCATCCTTTTGTCCACACGCACAAAAAATTACCACACGCAAGGCTTTATTCTTGGAATGACATCTAAGGTTTTCTAAGAAGTCTAAGAAGACATCTAAGAAGTTTTTTTTAATCTAAATATATACAAAGTAGAAGTATTTTGCAATCTTTCTTGGAAAGGCACTATTTACTTCTTCTTCCCTCAAACCGCTCAAAATGTTTTTAAGGTTTTAGGATTACTCTCTTCCCTCAAAAACCTCAATTTAGGCCAAACAAGCGACGTGAAAGTCTTTCGGTACACAAGGGTGTTGAATGTAATCTGGAAGAGTTTGTTAGAAACACTAAACAGAAAAGGCTTTCTTTCACAGTTTGAATCGGCTCTAAAGACCAGGCCATATATCAGCAGGTAAACACTTCCAGCTGCACTGCTGTGGCAGAGTCAGCTCTGGATATGATGGCTGTATTCAGACCCCAGATTTAACAACCTCCTATTAAAAGTGTGTTATTATTTTCTTTCGACAAATGGACAAGCTTTAATGCCCAAACAATGACAAATGAATGATGCAAATGTTAAATTAAATTAAATGTTTTTGAAGTGTAATGTTTTATTATTTATTCATGTAATGCATTTTTTTGTTAATAAAAATTTATGTAAAAATAATTAAATAAGACCCTACAGAGAGATAATATAATATAATATAATATAATATAATATAATATAATATATAATATAATATATTTCACAGTTTCCTGTGTTTATAAAGTGAATTATAAAAAATAGCTTGTTGCATCATTATTTAATCCTAGAATTCATTCTTTTATATTAAAAAAATTAAATGTAAAAAATTAAAATTAGTTAATTAAATAAAACCCTCTTGAGGACTAGCAGTTTGGAAAATATAATATAATATATTATAATATAATAAAATCCTTTAATTTTTTTTTCTTTTGAAAAATTGACAAATAAAGAAATAGCTGAATTGCAAACAATTTATTTCTTGATTCTTCTCCATATTATCTAGAAGTGATCCAAAATCAAGCACGACTAAAAAGTAGCCAACATCACAATTGCTCAGCTGTTGTAACATTACCATTACACAGGTAAAAGTTGTACTTCCCAATGTAAACTGTGAAAGCATTTTCTTCCAACAGAAATAAATACTGACTAGAAAATGGTTTATTTTTCTGCAGCAAATTGGTTTATTTTGTTTCTAGATGTTGGAAACAGAAGCGTCCCTTTGCACGTCTTTGAACATAACCAGAGCTGGACGGCTCCGTGAGAACGTGCGTGAGCTAAAAACCAGACTTGTGTGTTCTTGATAATATTGCGACATCGCAGAATCAAACCGCAGATCCAGGGCTTTTGTGGCATAACGACTGATTCGTTCTTTCTTGTAAACTCAATTAGAACGTCACTTGAAATGAGAGTGAGAGTGATTCGAAACGAGCCTCCCTGTTTTTGCATGTAGGTTGTGGTTTTGCAAGAACGCGAGTTTCACAAAATGAGTAACAACCCTTAATGCTATTAATCAGAAGGGCAGTTGTTCATCCCCTCTGGAGAGGACGGAAGTGGGTGGTGAATTTACGCCATTGTTCTGACACTGCGTTTGGGGTTCGCAAGGCTGGGGGAGCCGGAAGAGCCAAAGCTCATAAAAAGGCTTTGCTTTCATAGCGGTCGTTCTCTTTTCCAGCTCAACGTGACCGCTATCGCACTACATGAGCTCATAGGGGTGATAGGGCCAGTGCGACAGACAGAGGAGACCCCAAGAGGGCCGCAGATCATTGCTGAGGTGATAAGAACAAGCCTGGGTGTTGCTTAAAGTGTAAATCCTCAGAGTCCTTCTAATGCTCTGTTTAAGGAGGAGCTGTTTTGTCACATCAAGGATGTGTCATGAGCAGAACTGAGAGGAAAACAGTGCTCTCAGAGCTGAAGTCAATGTCACGTCAATGCCAAAGACTCGACAATTAAGTGAGAGATGTGCCTGACATGCAGACTTTCACTTTGTGACCTAGGTGTGTTTTCCAGCTCTCTGATCTCTGTGGAGTCCTTCATATATACACTTTACACTCAACGCACTAGCAAATGGGGATGTTTGTTTAGCATCTTGGGCAATTGGGACACATCTCCTGCTGTTTGAAAACATTTAGACGGCCTTGAAGAGTGCACTCCCTGGTCCAGAGAGTAGTAGCTAAGCCAAGCTAATAAGAATAAAACGAGTCCAGAACAAAACGTGACTGAACAAAACTAAACAACACAAAACAAAGCAAAGCCAAACGTAAAACAAAGCATTAATCGGCAAACACAAATATTTAGAAAATGTGCTTAAGCTATTATTTCCACCAGTTTACACATAATTTCGTATTATACAATTTATCGACAGTCCAAGATTGAAGTACCACTATATGTTAGTTGCCGAACCATTTATCAAATGCACAATGTGTTGTTGCTTTAAAACAGCTGGATAAACATAAATGTAAAGATGATTTTATGCTAGAATTTTAAAAAGTAGATAAAAGAGAGTCATGCAACACATCTAAATTAGGATAACGCAACGGAAACTAGCCGCAACACAAAGAAGATAAGTTTCGAAGATAAATGTCCACTGAGTGGCGCTAAAACACTGATTCAATACGTGAACCCTCACACATTTCAAGTATTGCTGTGTTTTTATTACGTTGCTTAAGGCATGTATTAAGGCGGTTCAGAATTCAAAAATCCAGGTACTGTTGCTAAAAGTTCTTACTCTATCATATTGAAAACATGCCCCACACCAAATCCAACCCTTAACCTACGAGCTAGTTTTAACAAATACAAAACCAATATCCATATCATTTGTTGATGCAACTGTGCCATTCCAACTTCCTTTTACGCAGATTAGATTTATTTTGTTGAACTATAGTAAGACGGGATTTGAACCGGAGCTTTTCAACACTGCGCAGTGAGCTACCGAACAAACCTACCATCTATGAAAACCCATAAATATGAAGCTGGATGCTAACATTCTCCCAGATCATTCTCCTCCACAAATATCCCTGTTTTGACATCAAAAATTGTGCTTTATTATAAATTTGTGTGATCAGTCTACCTTTTTAATAACTGAATTGTAAAGGGTATGACCAATCTTGAGGCAAAAAAGTTTGATGACTAACGTTTTATGACTAGTCTAAAGAGTTTATGCAACCGGCTCAGCGTTAACGTTGCAACGCAACAAAAGCATGACACAATAAAATTAGTGCAACATAATGGAAACAAGCAACAGATTTTGTTGTATTGTGGAAATTTCATGCTGTTGTGCACTACTGGGCCAGCATAGAAAATATCTAGAAGTTGCCTGTCCGATAATATAATGCTTTAACAAATATTAGTTTTCTATCAATCAATCAATCAATCAATTAATCAATCACTTTTATTTTATAGTGCTTTTAATAAGTAATGTAATAATGAGATTAAACACTTAACTTTTTATCAAATGCAGAGATGGTCTGCGTAAACAAATCAATAATAACTGCTAGAAATGAAGTGTCCCCAACTAAGCAGGCCAGAGGCAACAGTGGCGAAGAACTAAAACCCCATCCACGAAAAGGAAGGAGAAAAAATAAAAACTGAGAAACCAGGCTCAGTTGGAGGCCAGTTCTCCTCTGGCTGATTATTATATTATATTATATTATATTATATTATATTATATTATGTATTGTCTTATATTTACTACATAATTCAATCTACTTTATTACAATGTATATATTTATTAAAATAAAAACTTTTTGTCTTTTAAATATGAAATAAACATGTTTATTTCTCCATACAATGACATTCCTGCTTATTTCCAATCCGTCTTTCTCAGGAACACAAGGGACTTGTTTTGTATCAATGATATGCTTCATCTCGTTTACAGGATCCATCACGCTAAAGCATCAATGGTGTTTGCTAATCTTTGTGAAAATGTGCAGTGCTCTATGAGAAATCATCTAATTGCGCCGGCGAAGGCCAGAGCTGTGAGTATTTAGCCTGCAGGCAGGACACTCATGCAGTAAAGCTGCTTTGAAGCCTAGAGAAGTGCTTCAATGTGGAAGTGAGACTATAAACAGAAGCACTCGCATTTCCTGACGACCCAAGCAGCTGTGGTTAACTTTCTGACCCTCTAAGCTCCATTAGTTTTAATAGCAAAATCTCAAGCCTTATACATGTTAAGGTGATTTTAGGATTACCAAATAAATAAATGAATACAAAATAATAACCTGTTAGTAAAACTTTTTACTTTCACAGTTTTGCTTTCATAAACCTAGTTAAAATGAAATATACTAACATAATTGAACTTGTACTGAACCCGCAGTATGTCTTTAAGGGTGACCCATACATCACACTTTGTCTCTGAAGCATACTGAAAAGAGAGGAACATTCAAATTGCATTTTATAATGAAATCAGTTTGTGTTAATTCTGTTCGGTGCCATGCTAACGTCACTCGCTGTGGAGACCGCAAAACAGACAGGGTGGAGTATAGTGGACCTGATTTTAACTCTGCTTCTCACACTCACACACATGCACGCACACACACACACACACACACACACTCTCACGCACGTGCACCCCTTATACACAGTGACACACTGAGGAAACACATGTTGTAAAGACACACTCTGTGCTCAATGCCCTCATTCTCAGCGCAGCTCTCCCACGTCTGATCGTCTGATGATAATCACCTCTCAGTGAAAGGGCCAGTTATTGACCACAGATGATAGCCGAGCCACCGGATGCACTTTTGGAAAATGTGAGTAAGGTGCTTTGCTTTAAAGTTCAAAAGGCGCTTCCCCTCATTACTCACACAGTATTCTCTGTCAATACAGAGCGATTGCTCAAGGGAGCAGAAGACACTATCTTCACTCACAAACTGGAAGTTCAGGGTCGTGACCAAGTTGCTTCAATCCACATCATAATCTCTGATCATTATCTCAGCGAGGCTTGTGTGGCAATCAGAAGCGCACTGAGAAATGCCATTTACGAAATACCGATATTATTATTACTATTATTATTTTTTACCTTGTTTGGTTACACTTAACTGTAAATAAGTAGGATGAATAATACCCAATTTTAATATTTTTAGTGACAAATTGCTTAAAACTAATTGTTTGAAAGCTTGGAAAGAAAGGTCAAAGGTTAATAGAATACAGATACAGCAAAATATATGAGGATAAGGTTTCCAAATTTTGTTCTGTGGAATGCCTTAAATAGACTTTAATGAAATCTATTCATCTATAATGAAAATGAATGGGATTGATGGTTTGAAAAAAATTAAATAAATTCAAATAAATGTATATAACTGTAGCTTTTAATGAAAAAAATTGAAGGCTCTAGGCATTAGATAGACAAACATACAGATAGACAGATGTTTATAAAATATTTCAAGCACTTACTCACAGTAATAACTCGCAGTTTCTCACAGTAATATGAACAGAGGATCATTTATTCTTGACAACACAAATTATTTCCCTTGGAATGTTGTGAAATGGTCTATTCAATTAAATAAAACGTTTTATTATTTTTTGCATTTATTCACAGTTATTTGTTCACAATTATGTATTTCAGCAATTGCTTTCAGTAGTGAGGAATTGAGCAATCGTCTCAAGGGGGGTGAGGATCAGCCTCCGAAGGAAAACATTAAAATCTACCCACTGTTAAATGGCATATTTGTTTAACACTTGCGGTTTTGGTGAAGGAACTGGACTATCTTAAATACAAATTAAGGCCAGTATAAAAGGGTCCTGAGGGGAGACATAATACATGAGCAGCAGATAAGCGGCAATCAGTCTTAATGACTGGGGCTTTGTTCATGCACACTTAACTTTCTTTCCTGTCCGCCACCCTAGATGTCAAAAATTTTGACTGAGAGAGAGAGAGAGAGAAAAAAAAGTTTTGTGGATGATTTCTGGGCTGATACCAAGCATGTAGAAGCTGATCTTGGAAAAAAGCCAACTATAGTAGATGTGGCACCTACCACGTCTCAGCATTTAAAATCTACCAGTGGAAGCATCTCCTCATGTTCAAGACCTAAACACACAGAGAACAATAACAATATCAGTGTCTTTCATCTAAACAAAATTCAAAATGAGTTGCACATGGCCTCTCAATGAATCCATTGTTCCAAGTGAAATCAAGAAAAACCATGAACGTCTGCTCAACTAAAACTTAAAAGTGAGTTATCTCAGATTTCTAGCTCCATATAAGAGGCACAAACCCCCAGGTGATGTTCGGGGTGCTTGACAGGATAAGATCCATACGTATGGAACACAATGCCGTACTGTACTACACACTAAAAGTCTACGCTTTTTTAAATGACTCAGCAAAACATGTGGTTGCTCTTCATCAAAGTCAGTAAAGGGTCAAAGAAACCCCAACTGTGAAGCCGGGACTCATTAGCCTCCATCCTTCAGCACCTCTGCAGTCTGCTGGAGGAGTCCAGCGTCCTCGCGTTTGCCCGTGCTTTATCCTACAGAGACACATAGCAGAGGTTGCCATCCTCTTCCTCCGTCTGGTTGCTTGTTTGGACCATTGTAGTGAATCCTTGTTCAAACAAACAGCGGCCCAAATTAACACATAAGAAACTGCCTTTTCACATGAATGGACCGCTACCAAAGCCTGTCCACGTGCCGTCCCCGCTGGGCAGAAAATCTCTTTTGAACCTAGTGGGGAATTGGCTCAAAGAAGCAAAGGGACCATAAACAAATAATGATCAAATGCGTAGGTTACTTTGCTATAGGTTGCTTGTTGAGTCTATTTATTTTTTTAAATTGCTGATGTCTATGTGCTGAGTGAAAGATTGCTCGATATTGATCTATTTGTGAGTTTAATGAAAAGGAAAGAACATCGTTAAAAAAATAGCATTAGAATATGCATATCAAAAGCATTTTACATTGCTTTTGGCCCACAGTGAATATCAGTAGGCTGTTGCAAGACGACTTTCACAGCCATGAATGTGAACAGATTTTGAATTGTGTGGCGCACTCTTGTGGTAAATATGTGTCCTCAAAATCACAAGCGCAACTGAGAATCAATGACCATCAAAAAGTTCCCAGGAGTCTTTGATTCACTGTATTCTACATAAAATTGGCAAAACAGTTACTTTTAAAACGGTTAAAAATACCCTGAATATTCCGAAACGCCTTTTCTGTTGTTCGTATGCATTTGGTAAAGTAATTCATTTAGTCTTCACGGTTATTCACAGTAATTATTCATTTAATAATTAATCGTTTTGATAATTTATCATTTTTTCCTGTCTTTGTTTCTTTCTTGTTATTAGAAATATGTCCACAGCTTCACCCTTTTTTTTCTTTTTAGCTAAAGACTGTTTGGCTAATTGCTTGATTAACTCATACCCACCCCCATTTCGGAAGTTTGAATGGGCAGCACTTTTTTTTTCTCTCTCTCTTAGATGTTCACTCCTCCTCGCCCCCAAACCAACCCCCTTATTAAAACAAGTCCAAAACCCTGCCCGGTTAAAAGTCTTACAAATGTATGGCTTACAGGAAGCATAAAGTTAAAGCGTCTGGAAGAAATTAGACGCAGAAAAGGACAGTTCACAGCTTCAACCTGTACGCTTGGAAAAACTTGAATGAGTTACATTTTTAAGTCACCAACATTGACTGCTGTTGGATAACTTTGATTCTTTCATCAGCTGACAACGTCAGAATGAACTGCCAAGATGCTCCAGCAGACCTCATCACAGCAGACTGATGCAAACTACACTATATAATGTATTGGAGGAGGCGAGAAACTTGAATGTTCTTTCGTTTTATGGAAAACGTGGATACGGCACGTCTTCGTTTTTAGATGCTCCATGCCGGTGTCTTCTGTACTTTACCCAAAAACTTGCATGGGAAGTTTTGCACCAGTGTCTGGAGCGTGCAGAACCTCGTCGGACAGCATCCCTGTTTAACTAACATCTCCACACAGCTGCTCCAAGGTACTGTATGATCTGTATGATACTGTATGAGCTCTTTCGATTGACACACGTTGCTCCGTTAGATGCGTGTATTTGACGTTGCTTTAAACAATCATATCTGAATGAATGGGGTTCAGCCATAAGTGATTGCAATACCCACACGTGCCAATTCTTTTTTTTCCCAAAATCCTACAGGTTGTAGCAGCCTGTTTAATTTCAACATATTTCTGAGTAAGGCTACAGCTGATAAATAACAGCAGATATTTATACGGAATGGATATTATTCATGTAGCCTGCTTCGCGTTCGGTTCTCGAGCCATTGTTGGTAAACCTGAGCTCATCAGCTGCTCTTTCTGACAGGTTTCTTTTTTTTATTTTTACAAACGCCGTTTCCTCAAGAACAGCAAGGCTTACTGAATAACATCGGCTTGATATATTTTAGACATTTATTCGGCGTTTGCGGCTCTACCGGGGCTTTAAGATAATGAAATATCATACGGACCGTCTGACCAATAGCAGAGCATAAAAGATATTGCGCGCAATCCAGCAGCAGCCGTAAAACTAAGGGTGACGCAATCTACTAATGATGCGTAATGACGCTTTTCGGTAGGCTCCCTCAGGAGTTTTCTTGGTAACATGTGAAACAAACGGATAATATAAACTAAACAGAACTTTTCTAAACAGAACTTTTAGCTTTCTGGAAATGCATTAAAAGTGATAGAGCATACAAAGTGGTAGCCTATATACCATGGTTTTATTGTAGTAAATGCGTAGTAACCATGTTTTTTTTTATTGTAGTAATGTTTTTAACTCTTTATTTTCACAACCTCAGTTTTACTACAAATACCTTGCCATGTTTTAACTATAGTAACCACGATTCCTTGGTTTAATTTGTAGTAATACCGTGGTTAATTTTCATAATAAGCCTATAATTTTCCACGTGCCATCCAAAACTAATCCTAAACTTTCAAGCAGTCCACTATTGCCATGGCAACCTCTTCAAGCCAACAGGACTTTTGTTGATCAGCGTCTTTTGTATTGTGATCTGACCAACTTGCAATCTAATTATGCGGTTGTTTGAAAAGGCTACTGAAACGTAAATATACTTGTATGTTACAAGAATACATGCTTTTGTCATGACTTTGTTTGAGGGGTTCAAGCCTTAATTAAAGAGGTCAGACCTCCCAATGGCAACAATAATTTGTATAGTGCTTAAACATGAATTCCTTCCTAAAATAATATCTTCAAAGACTTTCCCCAAACATTTACATTTTCATTACATATATATTTACAGTCACATAACCTTTGATCACATTATGGCACTCGTCAAATAATGGGAAAAGCTGTGCAGTATTTTAGCACTATAGCTTCTAATTATCATTTAAAAATTATAGCCAACATTGATATTATTTTACCTCAGAAATGTTAGTTTTATTAATTGGATGCCAAACTTGGCTGCCTTAAATGTGCAGAGTGGTATGTTCTGATTTTGCTGAGATAGATGTGTTCTTAGGTCAACATATTTTGTTTACCTTGGAACAACATTTTTGGAATAAAATGTTGTTCCAAGGTAAACAAAATATGTTGACCATATCCTTACAACTAAAACTAACCTTAACTATGAGTAATCCCTAAAATCAGAAGAAATGATAAATGAATGAGCACCAAAACTGATGTAAGCCTAAACTTCACAAAAACTATAAACTAGTTCTTCAAATCTGATTGGCTAATCACAAAGTTGGTCCAAGGTCAGCAAAGATGTTGTACTTGGTAAAATCAGGTTCTGCTGCAGGATGTAAGACTGTGTCATTGAAAATTAGGCTGCTGCTGGAGTTCAAAATGCTACAACCTTGGCCATGTGCCTAAGATAAGACCCAGCTGTTCACGACAGTCTACTACATGCAGCAGAAATTGTGTCAAATCCAGGGGGCTCCTAGTGGCCAAAGTTCATACAATAACCTAATTGCAGTTAGCCCTCAAGGCACTTATAACAACTTGTGGAAATGCCACATTATTTCTTCTGACAGTCTTAAACATTAGAGAAACACTGTTTGTTTTGGGACTAAAGGTGAGACTTAGTGAGGTACGAGAGTCGTGGAAGGTTGAAAGGTGGAATCAGGCATGGAGGCAGAATTTTGTACTAAGCCAGGCGGCGGGAGCCTGAACAGCAGCGAACATGGTGGCCACAGTGTCTGACAAGGCCACACCATAGAGCCATGGCAGAGTGATGGATGTGTCTCAGTGATGGAGGTTGGATAGTTCCTCTGGGAGGAGGTTGTGGCAGTTCCCCAAGTTCCCCACCATCTCAGAACCACCCACTTCGGAGAAGCAGAAGCTTCCTCCAGTGCCTGGGAATACACTGGAGTATCTCAGATGGGCAGGACGTGCAACAAGGCAGTGTCTCTAGTTCTGAGTCAGTGCCAAAATTCCCACCAACACAGTTTCTGTGAAACAACTTGAGTTTATTCTACCATCTTTTTTATGAAGATTATGTCAGTATTTTGAAGCTATCTTTCTTTTTTGTGTATTTCAAGTTATTTTATATTTTATTTGTTTTTATTATTGGATATTTGAATATCTAAATTAAAATAGGATAGATTGCAAATGACTGACAGATCCACTGTTGCTAAATAAAAATGATCACCTACTTTACTATCTAGTTTCCCCAAAAGGAGTGTTAAGCTCTGAGCCATGGATTTCCTGCCTCATTGATGGCCCTTCACAAGTTATTGTGTTCCAAATGAAGCTTTGTCTAAAGGAAGCTCCTCCAAATCTGAGGATAAAGATGAACAAATCCCCTGTCTCTATTAAACTACACAATCTACCTCCCCCTACTATCAAGCATAGTGCAAAAATCCTCTCTAAATGAATATTTCCAAAAAATAATAATACTACATTTTCTGAAGGTGTTCAGTGGATATCACAGGCCTTGGTCTCTTTTGGCTAGTGCAGATGCACTTTTTTCGCACTGTAATATTTCATCTCTCTTCAAAGCCGAAGTTATAGTTTTCCCCATTTAGGATGATTCAACTTTTAGTGATCCTTGACTCTTTGTATCTCCTCCCTGCTCCGTTGGATCACAGCCAGATAATATACATGATATAATATACATGATGAGATATAGGCAACTAGTAAAGCAAACAAAAGCATATATTTAACTGTTCTAGAATGATAACAATGAAGATAATGACAACTATATTAGTATTCACACCAAGGAATGATAATATTGTTTATTATTAGCACATGCTGATTATTAGCACATGACAACTCTTCCAAGTTAGGTGAATCCTGTTTAACTGTTGTGGTTATCGTTGTGGAAAAAAACTGTTCTGTAAGTGATTCCAACAATATTGTTACTCTGCATTGTTATCATTATTGTTGTGGTTTGGGCTTCTCTATTCACATAGAATGACTTTATAGTTATCGTTGTTGGTGTGAACGAGCCAATTACCATATTTAATTCAATCAGACAAAATCTACTGATGGCAGATGTTTCACACAGGACCATTTCATCGACAGGATTATCCACCCCCATTCACAACAAGATGAGTCAATATACACTTGTAAACCCTGCACATTCACCCTTAGAAATGCAAAACCTATACCAGTTTGTATAAAGATGAGAAATTAGGTCATCAACAAAGACAGAAATGATTTAAATATCCTGTACGGCCATGATAAATGTTAGTGTCCTCTTAGGTGTGGGCTACGTTTTGTCTTGTCAGCAGTCTTAGCACTTTCAAATGAGATGTTTGGGTTCATCTAGAGTTTAAACAAGACATGAAAGCAGGTTTAGGGATACCCTGAGAGCAGTACAGGCGTTTGAGACATTAACACCACATGCTCCCCTTAATTCTAACAGGCTTGCACGTGTCTATGCGGATAAGGTGGGGTTTGGAGGGTCCAGAGGGCCTCGTAAACATGCAGGATGACGTTAAAGGCTGTGACACGTGCCAGTTAGACTCACATTGTGCTGTAGTCCATCATATCAACCTCCCTCCAAGGCCAGAACCACTTCATAATCTAAACCAAGAGGGACAACATCACAGAAGAAACGAGATTTGAGTCGATAAAACAAGACGCCATCATTAATACAATGGCCGCGTTCAGCAATAATAAGACAGAGGGTCTTTAGTAGAGACCTCTGAAATCTAAATTTCACTGTTCATGCGTTCCCACGGAGATATAAACAGATGATGTCAGAGGGTGGTGCGGCATAGTCACGTCTGCCAAGCAGATGGGGAACTGCATTAGTAAGGAAACTTGGAACAAATGGCCATAAAGACCACTCAGATATTCAGAAGACGAGGAAAGAGGAAGAAATACGATGCTGTCTGAAATATACTGTCACTTATGCGGCGAGAACAGATGCGTGTATTTTATGCTTCCATACGAGCAAATGTCTGTCATCGTCACCACAAAGCTGTCCACACATTCGCATTAATTTCTTTTATGAGTGCTGTCCATGAAGTTGTTCTGAAATGGATGGTTCTGTGTTCATTTACCCACCCTCATGCCGTTCCAAACCTGCATGACAAGTTCAAGAAGATATTCTAAAGAACAGTTTTTATCAGTTATCTGGGTCCAAAACAATATTGGACGTTCTGACTTTAGATGTACGGAAAAATAGCAGTTCCTCAAAAGAACGTATTTGGTAAAGTGGTTGCAAATCATAATATTTACCCTTCAATGTCCTTTTGTTGTTTTCAGATGAGATGTGATAAATTGATCACCTACTTGAGGATTGTTGGG
Organism: Puntigrus tetrazona; assembly: GCF_018831695.1. NCBI lineage: Eukaryota > Metazoa > Chordata > Actinopteri > Cypriniformes > Cyprinidae > Puntigrus > Puntigrus tetrazona. Next base: position 12,752,381 of record NC_056714.1, read on the forward strand.
ACGACACTGTTCGGCATTACCCTGCTTGTGGGAATCTCTACTGCTTATATCATGGGGTATAAGCTCATAACAACAGCAGGCAACTACTTGTCCTTTGGTCTTTATGGAGCAATTCTAGTTATTCACCTCATCATCCAGAGCTTGTTTGCTCTACTGGAGCACAGGAACATGAAACGTTCCCTGGAAACACCGATTAAACTGAACAAGTCACTGGCTCTTTGCATCGCAGCCTATCAGGAAGACCCCAACTACCTGAGAAAGTGTTTATTATCTGTGAAAAGGCTCACCTATCCTGGGATAAAGGTCATTATGGTTATCGATGGGAACAACGATGATGACTGCTACATGATGGAGATCTTTCGGGACATCATGGGCCGGGACAAAGCAGCCACATACATTTGGAAAAGCAACTACCACCAGAAAGGACCAGAGGAAACCGAAGAATCGTATGCAGAGAGCTTGCAGCACGTTTCTCGACTGGTTCTCAACAATAAGTGTGTGTGCATCATGCAGAAGTGGGGCGGGAAGAGGGAGGTCATGTACACCGCCTTCAAAGCCCTGGGAAGAAGTGTCGACTACGTACAGGTGAGTCTATCTCTCTCAGGCGGCTCAAGCCTTGCCTAGCCAAGTACACCAGGGCAACACAGGCAAATTGTACAAAGAAGCTTTTGTGACTCTATAAGTGGATGCTAGGCTGAAGCATGTAGTGTACTGAGAGTGAGGAAAGTACATTCCTGGTTAACACTGATGCTGTTCATTGAGGGACTTCTGTGGGAATTCGTTTGCATATCACGGGGATATTTCTGGCATTTCCAGAACAGATCGCTGGTATTTTCCATGCCATCTCGGAGCACATACTATTAGCTCATGACATTGAGTAGTTATTTAGCTCAAGGGAATGTGTCATATAAATGCATGTTCATAAATAAGTAACATAAATACATTAAACCCCCAAGGACCTTTTCTGTGGTGGTTTATTCTAAACGTATAATTCCCGCTCCTGAATTTTTACAAGTTCCAACCAAAAGAGGCTAATTATTTTGGAGAATTTTACAGTTGAGAACAGCTGTATGCATGTGTTTTCACATCAGAAAATAGACTTTCTGTGGCTTTGGTAGAATGCTACATGAGAATATTTACTTTTGTTCGATCTATTTGCAACACAACGTCATTCTGTAGATTTATCGGCAAAACTAGTGATCAGATGTCCTCTTATGTAATCCAAACAATTGTGCAATTGCTTTTGATGTAAGAAAGATTCTAGCTCAACAAACCCAAAACCTAGAAAAACATCTGAACACCCGTTCTCACAGAATATGTTTTTGCGTTTATATACACTACATATTTGGCTGTTTGATGCATAAACACTGCATTTTTGAAAAGCTACGTCAAGTTGGAAATTAATTATGTGTTCTGTGTGAACAGTCTCTGAGAAAGGTAAACCCCAAGCTGTCATTTATGGGTAATTTTGTGAAGGCTCCCTTGTATACTGAACAAATGATGTTATTTTATCCACATGCCACCTGGTTCCAATGAGATCCCTGACCTTTGCTCTGAGTGTAGAGGCCTAATTGTGTTTAACTTATCACTGATCTTGCTACCTGGCCTGTGGTTAGTCTCACTATGGGGTTCAGTTGTAAAAGCAAAGTGGCATACATGACTTTCCCCAGAAAAAACGAGATAACCTCTGGGCGATGCTTGCTTAATGTTTCGATGTTAGAACATTTAAACCAAATCTGTACTAAGATTTGAACAGTATGTGCTTGTTTTTGATGGGCCTAAATTTTTGGCCCTGTAACTAAACATGTAAGCCAGAACTTAATGATTAAAATTACCTCAGGGAGAGATTGATATATTTGTCCGAGCATATTTAGCAGCACATTTGATTCATCGTGACCACTCACAAAAAGACAAGCTGGTTTCTATAGATGTGATTGTGGAAGAGAATAATATTTGCACCAAGGATAAATCTCTTTGAAGGAACATGTCATATTAATGATATCAGGCATCTTGTATCTTGTGGAACAATGTGGTGCATCAGTGAATGTGGTGCAAACACTGGTTTAACTAAATTTTAACTAGAATATGTGGAATGCACTAGTATATGTATTTTTATTTTTAAGGTTAAACCGTGCATATTCTTTATGCGATTCAGGTATGTGATTCAGATACCATGTTGGACCCGGCCTCCTCAGTGGAGATGGTGAAGGTTTTGGAAGAAGATCCCATGGTTGGAGGAGTAGGTGGAGATGTACAGGTGTGTGTTTTTTCATACAGTTTTAATATATCCAGCCTCAAGAATGTATATAGCCATTTTGTCATTAACCTTATTAAATATTCCAACATTGAGTTTTAGAGGAAGTCTAAGTATGGTTTAAGTCAAGTCAGTCAATCAAAGAATCAATCAATCAATCAATCAATTCCACTAAAATCAATTTCTTTAAAACTGGGGGAAGAAATGGCTGCTCATTCTGAGAAGTCATTATTTGTTTGTAGACACCTTGATATTTTAGATAATGCAGCAACAAGTGACATTGCATTTTTCTGTTTTGTCATTATATGTATTTGCTATTATAAATTTTTACTTTTAGGCCTGGTCTTATAGACAGAGCTTAGATTAAGCTATGATTAGGCCGTATACCAGTTAGGACATTTTAGCAACTTTTGCTAACACTGCTAATGTGCATCTTCAGACAAAACAATGGAACCGACACATTTTAAGATCAGTGCAAGTTTCTTTCAGTTAAAACTAACCAAAACTAAGTCATGTATTTTAGTATGGGACTAGGCTTAAATCTGTGAAACCAGGGGTTAGAATGAAAGAAAACATTTTGTTGGTTACATACAGAGTAAGACTTCCATTATAGCTACATGGACTGAAAAAATAGGGTTTTCCCCAACTACAGTCTTCTGATTTATAGTCAGGGCAGTTGTTGTTTTTTGGGGTGGAGAGGCAGGGTGATTTGATAGAGTTGTTCAAAGTACTTAAATATACCTTTTTTGGTTCATATGTCAACTAAAATACATATTACTGTGCATCCTGTACAGAGTCTTTAGATCTTTTCTAGTTTCTCACGGTTCTTTAGTGTTTCAATCTATATTCTGTGGCAGGTGACCAAAACATACATATGTCAAACTATAGATTCTCTTTGATTTCTAATCCTGTTGGTTATTGTGTCCCTGTAGATTCTAAACAAATACGAATCGTGGGTCTCCTTCCTAAGCAGTGTGAGATATTGGATGGCGTTCAACATCGAAAGAGCTTGCCAGTCATATTTTGGGTGCGTTCAATGTATTAGCGGGCCCTTGGGAATGTACAGGAACTCCCTGCTTCATGAGTTTCTGGAGGACTGGTACAATCAGACATTCATGGGAAGCCACTGCAGTTTCGGTGATGACCGCCACCTGACCAACCGAGTCCTGAGCCTGGGATATGCCACAAAATACACCGCCCGCTCCAAGTGCTTGACTGAGACGCCCATTACCTACCTGCGCTGGCTCAACCAGCAAACCCGCTGGAGTAAATCGTATTTCAGAGAGTGGCTTTACAACTCCATGTGGTTTCACAAGCACCACTTGTGGATGACCTACGAAGCTGTCATCACCGGCTTTTTCCCCTTCTTTCTCATCGCCACTGCGATCCAGCTCTTCTACCAGGGCAGGATCTGGAATATCCTTCTGTTCCTGCTGATCGTCCAGGTGGTGGCGCTCATCAAGTCTTCGTTCGCCAGTTGCCTCCGCGGAAACATTGTCATGGTCTTCATGTCCTTCTACTCAGTGTTATACATGTCGAGTCTGCTCCCGGCAAAGATGTTTGCAATAGCCACCATAAACAAATCGGGTTGGGGAACATCTGGAAGGAAGACAGTGGTGGTGAACTTTATCGGACTAATTCCGATATCAGTTTGGTTTACCATTCTTTTTGTTGGCATTATTTATACCATAATCCAAGAGACGCGAAAGCCCTTTCCAGAGTCCGAAAAAGTAGTTTTGATAATTGGCGCAATCGTGTATGCCAGCTACTGGGTCGTGTTCTTGACTTTGTACGCTGTCCTCATTATGAAGTGTGGCAAGAGGAAAAAAGGACAACAGTATGATATGGTTCTTGACGTATAGTATTTCCCAGTGCCCTTCTTCCTTTCTACGTTTACATTAAAAACAATTTCAGACTGTTATCTGAATGCGGGCTGTCGACAGTCGACAGGAAGTGAGGAGAAATCATTGCTGCTGTGACTGTTACTAAGGATAATCCTTTGACATGGTAAAGGTAAAACTTTGTAATTTGTGAGCTTTGACACTCTTGATGTTTTAGTATTCCACCACCAAATGACAACTTCTTTGCACTTTCACGTACATTCTCATTATGCGTAATGCTTGATATAGAACTTTAAAGAACAAAATACCTCAGTGGTTATGTTTGCATTGTGTGAGTGTTTGGGATAGAGTCAGATAAGACTCTTTTTTTTCTTAAGTAATTTATGATTTTAATTTTAGCTTGTTTTTATATATATATATATATATATATATATACATTTTCGAACTGAAATCCAAAACAGAACTTCTGATAAATTTTTTGATTGTGCTGTACTTTGTATTTGCATTATGTATTTTATTGCCTTTTATATAGACTTTTATTTTTTTCTTTGCCACCAAAGATTCTTTATTTTCAACTCTTTAAGACTTGCCTATCTGACCAAAATGTGAAATTAAGAAGCTGGATTTGTCTCTGTGATGACAGCGATAAAAGGCAAATCTAGAGATAAGTTATTCATTGACAAGAAGGGCGATGAACCTGTGTTATTATAATAAGTATTAGGTGGAGGGAAGACCAGTCTATTTATACAACATTTTGATTTATAGCTTTCTTACATATGAAATTATCATATGCTGGCTTGGTTGAATGTTTTGAATTGTCCTGTCAAAATAATTGACAGTCCCACACAATCTATGCAATTCTGGCATGTGCCAATATCACACTGCTATGCAAATCTTCCAGAAAGTGACACAGGAGCATTTGCATATAAATGAGGCACAGATGCCTCTTGTGATTGTTATTATTTCACATAATCTATCATCCATCAGTGTCCAGAATATTTGCAAAAAAGCTTTTCCAGTGATGCCAAACCTTAATATCTAATAATGCCCTGGCTTAGGTTCCTGGAAAAGCCCTGATTTTATTTACTATTAAATGACATTATTTTAATGTTTACCAAATGTTAAAGAGGATTATGATTTTGAAGCATATATCAAAGTGGCAAAATGTGATGATAACTGAGGTAACTTCGTTTTACAATATGGATTGTAATTGATGAGGGCTTTTACTAAGGCAGTATTGTCATAAAGCACTTTTGTCTTTGTGCCAAATAAAAGAAAATACTTTATAATGCGTATCCAACCTTTTCTTTGTAAGCATCATGTCCTTGAAAAATAAATATATGACCTGATGAATGTGTTTTTTTCTCTCCAAATCTGGCATCTGTTCGTGTAGTGAATAGGGGAATTCCTCAGACCTCAGACTGCTCTTAAACACAAGAACCTTGCTTGGCCTTCATTCTGCTATTTCATTAGCGACTGATGAGGGATGAATAGAACAATTATTTTCACTCTGTATCAGGAAGGATTATTGCCATAGCAATGCTTTTTGTTTATGACATATACAGTGTAAGCAGGATGGAGTAGCCACGTAGTCTGAGTCTAGACTGAGCACTTAAAGATGTCTGCAGCGCTGCAGTGTAATCCCTCAGTGCAAGCTGTCATGTTAGTCTATAAATCAAAGATGATTTCTTGGGTCAGCCCAGAGATGAAACTCACGGTTTCGTAAAAAGAGTTCATTATTCTGTTCGTAGCCATAGCTTTGGCAGGCGAAATCCATCTCAAACATCGCTGACAACTCTGAATTGTGCCCGTGACAGTCTTGGGAAAACTTGAGGCTGATGACGGAATGAACCCGGGAGCCGTCTTCCTTGGCTGTCCAAAAAATTCCTCATCCCAGATTTTGTGTAGGGGCTGCACATGTCCACTCGGCCACAGGTGGAGAGGATTCCTTCTGAAAGCTAAAAAAGTAGTGCAAATTTATCGCTGTCAAGTCTTTACTGGGTGTTGCAGAAGTCTATGGTAATGCAGTTTGTAACAAACTAATATCTACAAAAAAAGTCCAAAACCCAACAGTTTTTTGCTGTTTTTAAAGGAAGCCTTTTTCCACCACTGAATAAAAAAAAGGTTATTGTGATGTAAACTTGCAATTTCGAGCTATGAAGTCAGAACTGAGTGATATAAATTTGTAAATTTCCAAGTAACAAATTCAGAATTCTGACTTTAAATCTAACTTTAAAAGTCCCATTTTCAGGCATTGTATTTAAATGAACTCCTCTTAAACAAATCAACACCAAATTTTGATCAGTGTGATCTAAAGCCTTTTGTGATGCTAAATTGAGTTCATCTTGAGTTTTTGTTGAAGGAGCGTGTCCATGGTGGCCTGACAAACTTTGATGCTTCGCCATGAAATAATCCGTCATTATAATTCAGGCAGACAATGTCTGAGCTGACCCAAACTTCACATGTTAGATAAGAGACCTGTTCTGAAAACATGCCCATGCCTATATTTAATTACAGTCATAGTGCCACCTGCTGGATACAGGAAGTGACATGTTTTAAGCTTTGTTCTAAGTCCTCTTAGACTTTAAATGACATCAACATTATATTTGGTCAGTTTACTTTAAATGTCTTTGCAATGTTAAATTGCAAATATATTTAGTTTTCTTTAAAGAGTGTGTCCTTGGTGTCCTGAGAAAGTTAGTTGTGGAAAAGGAAGCTGTTCTAACTCAGCCATATAATGTCCGATTTGCCCCAGACGTCACACGGTCGATAAGTCCTGGCCTGAAAATATCTAAATATTCTGTTATAATAATATTGCCAATATTGCCACTTGCTGGCAACAGGAAATGGCTTGTTTTTCTGTTTTAATTCAAACAGACCGTGTTCAGTATGCACCAAATGTCCAATGTTTGATCAAAGTCCTTCCTTGAAGACCTCTATATGCCACTAATCAGTTATAGTTTTAGCACTACCAGCTGGCAGCAGGAAGTTTGACATATAATGACATTTTCCTACTATATTTATGATTTTACATTCATATTGCTGACCATCTAATGTTTTCCTAAAGTCACCAGGAAGAGGTAAACCTGGGTCGCGAGGGCCTTTTCAACGCTGCTTGCAGCTTTAATTTATTCTGCTTTCTGTTCACTACTTTAACTCAAATTCAGTAATTGAATTTTCATTTCTTAATGTTGCACAGCCCTGGTCACTGTATGGAAAAGCAGCTTGGACATCCTAAACAAGTTCCACTAGGAAGGCTATTCCCTGAAATGGAAATGGGTTTAGCTCATGTCATGTTCTGAAGCACTCCCAGGGCTCTGTGAAGATATCTGCACAGAGGTAACAATGCACTTGATGTAACTGCCAGGTGGAGGTGGACACACCGAATGGCGCGAATCACACTGAAGGCTCGTAAAACACTGACTGTGTCTGCAGATGAGCAACAAGCATTGTCTGTTTAAACTCTGTACAACACGGGACAATTAAAAATCTGCTTATTTACATCTGTCTATCTACTTATTTTTTTTTTTACATCCAGTATCCAGTGTTTGCTTACTGATTCAGTAATATTTGGCTAAAGTATTGCTTCAGATCTGTGAATATTACAGAGAAACATACATTGTTTTAAATGGAACACAGAAAAACCAGAACAAAGTCCACTCATTCATGTTCCATGATCTTTTCAGCAAAATATAATCTTAGCATTAAAGCAAAAAATGAAAATACAATGCAAACGCATTTAGGTGGTCACAAACGTTCACCAGTTTGGGCAAGATGCAGTCATTCCTTTTGACAAACATCATGTAACTTATGTTCTTATATTCATCAAATGATCCTTAATGAATGTCGTCTTGCATCTTAAACAGCACAATGTTTTGCTGAACTCATGTTGTAAACAAAACACATAAATAAATATTACTTGGGAAGGTTTTAAGATTCATATACTGTAAAAATCAACGTCTTGAAGTCTTCAAGGCTTTTAAAGCCTTTAAGTAATCTTAGTCTTTATATTAGAGTACTTGAACCCCCTGATTAGATTTGAGTTGAAAGTGCTTGCACGCTATACATAATTCGATGTACAGGCTTAAATCTTTTTTTTTTTTTCAAACTCTCTACTCATGTCTCTGGAGTTTAAAAGGTCTTGGACTTTCAAGTAAATAAGGAATCATTAGGTCTGAAAATTTGGGGAGACAAGCTGCCTTTCCTTTTCTGGCCTGCTCTTTGTCTCCCATGCAGTTTTATATCTCTGCTTAAATTACTATAATTCAGTCATGCAAGATATCAAAACATAATATGGCTGTGCAAAAAAAAAAAAAAAAAGTGTTTCAAGGTGAGGGGTGTTTTTGTTCAACCTTTCAAAACTCACGCTTGAGATTTGGGTTTTCTTTTTTATTTTATCCCCAAGCAAGATACTGGATAATTGATCCTGAAGTGATCAAGAAAATGTTTTTAATAAGGGCAAGAACTTTCCTCTGTACTTCATCCAGGGGTTGCAACACAAGAAAATGTTTTTCCAATTAGAAAGGTAATTGGTAAAATTGGCAAAATTAAGTAATTGGGGTTAAATTTAGTTGGAATGTGTGGGGGATTGGTCAAAAGTTGACTGAGGTGACCACCTTTCATACAGCCAGAGACACATCATCTCTTTCATTTTAGATGAACAAAAGCATCGTGTGGAGTCTTTTAACCCCAGGCTGCCTATTCACTGGTTATAAATCATCCTAAACTGAAAGTTTGGGCAGATAATATACACAGTGATGAAGACAAATGGTCCCCTTGCAACATGCAAATGCCTAAAGGATATTCCACTGAGACAGCAGTCTTCCAGTATTACCTTTATTGGAGAATTTCTCACATCACCCAGTTCTGTTGGGTATTTCAGCCATCGGTGTGTTGGAATGAGAAGAATCAAATTTGCTATGTCAAGATGAGGTCATATGTTTTGAGCGACAGGCCCAGTGTGGAGCTCTGCTCTGTTTGCATTGACCTGTCTCACATGACAGGAAGTATCAAACGGTAAGGTTATTTGAAAGGCTACATGGGGGAAATTCACAGGTCAAAGGTTCACTAGGACATACAGCCTTTATTGGTCAGTTTTGTAAACCTGGTGCCTCTGAAATATCCTGTTTTGTGATGTTTGAGTTTGAGAACTTACCTCCCTATAACTGACCATAGTTTGTGCACCTTTAGCTGAAATAGATGAGAATTCAAGTGAAGGAAATCTGCAATTTATGACACAAGTGGATGTGCACCATAGACCGTTTTTTAAGGAGCAATTGTCTTTTTAAGGAGCAATTTTAAGGAGCAATTGTCTTTTTTAACTTACTATTTAGTATTGGATATGGATGTTGCTAGCATATTGGCTGATTATTAGTACTTTCAATATAGACACTTATTAATACGATATTCTGTGATCCCTTAACCCAAACCAGTACCTAAATATAACACTTACCTTACTAACTAATAATGAACAGCAAATTAGAAGTTTACTGAGGGAAAACCCCTAGCTAATTATAGTGAACATGTGTTCCCTATTCTAAAGTGTTACCTTTTTTTTACCACTACTTGTTACCAGTGTTTTTCTGCCACTGCAATGCATGCACAGCTGCAAGTGACATAACTATGATGTCTTCTCCAGATTGATCTATAGAATGTACTTCATATGCAAACATGGGGCATGGAACTTAATTAATGACTAATGGAAAAATAGTGAAGTCAAATTAGGCTAGTCAAATTAATTATCAAATCCAAAAAAAAAAAAAAGATAAAAATCTACATATCAGTGAGTTGATACAGTGTCACTTTCAAGCAAACGTTAAAGTGAAGACAGTGGAGTAAAATGCTCACTGTGTAACAGCATAGACATGTTATACATATTGACATAATTTTAGTTTTAGTGTTTACAAAATTATATGCAATTTGTAATGAGGTGCTATAATATTATGATAATACCATATACTTAAAGATTGAAAAAAATAGCTTGAATAATTTATTAATAACAAGTTTTAAATAGAAGAGTTTTATTATTATAAAAATCCCATTTATTATAAATTTCACATTTATTCTTTTTTAGAAAACAATGTGAGTCAGAATGAATACATAAGAGATATAAATAAATAAATAAAGACTCAAAAATGTCACCATTAATCCAATTCATCTGCTTTCCTTTTTGTGTTAACTTAAAACTATTTGTCGTAGAATAGCAAGTAAACAAATAATAAAAAAAGTGTATTATTTTTCAAGCATTATTTACAGCACGCATGGTTCAAATGCCAGCAGCACAAATCATCCTGTAATTTGCTTAATTCTTTTGTTGTGTGTTTGTAGACTGAATCAGTCCAGTGCTCTATTGTTTCGGTCCCTCTTGGCAGGCTATGAGTCTCCTTTATTTCTGCATCCAATAAAATGTTTCACGTATCAAAACTGAAGAAGAGAGGTGCCCTAAAACACACTCACTACCCATAATCCCATTCACACAGCTCGCAGAAAAGTACCCAACACAACAAACCGTTTAAAAAACCCTCTAATCTAATGTTTGAGGGGGAATTTCTCTACAAGAAGACAGCAAAAAAGTAATGAAAGAGTATAACTTTGCAAAGACTGAGCCTCTTGCCAGAACAGCTTATGAAGTGCAAACAGTCTTTGAATCAAATCTTTCGCTTTGCGTTTATTAACCTCTAGCAGCGGGGTCTGACAGCCTCATCCATCATACTCAACATCCCAGTGTGAATGAAAAGAGATGAGTTCTGCTTCCACTCTGAAAATTACTCTCAAAAAGAGATTTACCGCCATTCCGTTTACATACAACACACACAGATGTAGTGAGTGAGCACTTCCTCGAATCGCAGTCCAAGAGGAACAATAAAGATATTCCACCAGGAGCAGTCCAGGTCGAGCTGAATTTGTGAATTGTGTGTTGAAATGCGTCATAATGTCACAGTGATCATTTGGTGCGATATTTTGCTCTTTTAGAGTGAAAACAGCGCTACATTCTGAACAAACGTTGACTTTCGTTGAAGTTAATGAGCCATTGTTGGAAACTTAATGTCCACTTTAGCTAGAAAAAGCCAGATTTTTTTGTGTAAAGCATGAGTACATCACTGTCCATGTTTTATTTAACCACTTTTATCTGAAGTCAGCTTAATCCCAGATGCAACAAATACAGTCCAAATTTCAGAGCCAACAACAGAGTAGAAAAAAAGAGCAAAACCAAAAACAAAGTGCGTTTGTGAAGAAATCATGCCAGCTTGAATTCTCATAAATGAAGAAAACAAATGGTCTCTTTACAGCACAGATTGCTGTTGGGTCTCCCCTGAGCGTGATGATTAAAATGAGCTGGCTTTTTCAAACATCAGATGACGAATACATGTGAATGAGATCTGTTAGGAGACTTCAAGATCTGCAAGCCAACTCCCGTCAAATCTTGTGAATAAATAGAGGAAAGAAGCAAAATTCCCAGCTCAGTATTTTTGCACTAAAAATAACATCACTTGATATTAATATTTGTGTCTATGCAAACAATCTCACAGCCCTTACACAGATACAGATACAGTTTTAAAATTTTGTTGAGTCATGATGGGAAATGCTCATCTAGTTTGTATCTTCGATAAGAAGATGAATAGAATGGATGTGCCATGTTCAAGTCCAGACAGATGCTGAACCTTTTTGCGTTTTCTGTGGGAAATTGTGGAAGTGATTGGTCAAGCAGTGTTCTGAGAGTACTAATTAAACATTCGCTTTTAAAGTGAAGAACCATTTTTAATTTTTTTTTAATCAAAACAATCTCACTGTTTAGAACCTTTTGTGGAATGTAAATATTTCATGGATGTTAAGGCTCTTTATGAAAGAGATGAATCCTTGAATTCCTGAATTGATTTGTTAAAAAAATTTGTTTGTCACACAGGAACTGAATAAATCTTAATCAGTACATCATGTTCGCACCAAGCATGATAACTATATAGTTCTAAAAATTGTTCTCAGTATTAAAGAATAGCAGAGCCCACAGCACAGAGAAACAATATCAGTGGAATCATTCCATTGAAAGCCAGTCAGAATCCATCCTGCTATCAAGAGCTCAAGAAAATCTAAGTGATAGATGCACTTCCTCTTAGAAAAAAACAGACAATATTGTTTGCCGATGTGGACGCTAATATCATTATCTTTATCTTTCTTAGTGTAAACGGGGTCATTGAATCGTTCACTCAACTGATTTTATTGCTTTGTTTTGTTTGGACACATGAAATGGGCTTAGTAACTATTTTTTACTAGCAGAACAAAAATAAACTTGCAATTGATAAATAGCAGGTTCCTCACGGCGATGTAAATTTTCGGATTCGATCATTTAATTCAGTCAAAGGTCCTTCAAAGAACCATCTCAAGATTTTTTTTTTAGATATTAAAGGTTTTTCTTTATGGGAACCATTTAGACAAACAGGTTCTTCTATGGCATCATGAAGCACCGTTTGTTTAGAGGGTAAGGCAAAGTATGTTAGAAGTGAACATGCAAGACGCTGGAGAGTATCATTTTGTGAATGGGCATGCAGTTGTTTTGACTGAAGATGCAACAGTATGCAGATGTATTTCATATGTTTAGCAGTTTGTTTATGATGCTGCTTGACGCTTCTCTGTGTTCAAGATGCTGCATAAACCAGGGGGCTTCCTGCAACTGGAACAGTACATGGCTAACGCTGCTGTGCTCTGTAGATAGGAGTGCTGTTCCGTTAGCTCCTTTGGGACAGGGTGTGGGTTGGGCCTGGCTGTCAAATCCATGCGGTATTGTGCTTCATATTACAGAAATTATCTAGTCGTTTGTGTAACATCTGTTCACGAACGTACATACGACAGAGCTCACACCACAGTCTCTTTCACACGTTTGTGAGCAACTTTTGAAATTCAAAACACATGATTTAAGAGGCACTCCCAAGCTTTTTAGCATCACATCGAGGTTGCGTATCATGAGCCAAAGGGATTTAAGGAAGAAGGCACCGTTTCAAGATGTAGCAATGAGCAGGGATAATTTACGTCTTGATTAACTGCAGTGAAGAAGAGAAGAACTAACCCACTGCATGTTAAGTATACTAAAAGTGCGTTACACAACACTGTAGAAAATCATAGAGCTCAATACTACAGTTGTGTGACCTTGTGCCACGGTGTCCAAGAGAAATAAACACAAATGAAAAATGGTGAAAATTGCCGTTATATACAACAAATTAGTTCTGGTCCTGCAACGTGATTGGCCAAAAAGCACTCTGTCATTGTATTTAGAGATCCTGACCATCCTTGGGTTCTTTGGAAACAGTTTCTGTTTGCAGGAGAGAAAAATAACAACCGACCACGAATTAACTCCGAAATAGCAGTTACGTCTTTTTTTATTGTTGTGCTTGTGTACCTCATATTGCTTAAATATATGTAATTAGCCGTCATTTAAAATGTTTGAAAGTATATTCCTGTCATTTAGGAGCGCAATGGTTATGGTTTCCATCAAAAAAAAAGAAGACATATTCTTTCCAGCCGAGTTAACATAATGGCGGTTTCGCAAGAATAAACAAGTTTGTAAACTGACAAATTATTTCTAAAAAGAAATTTTGAAATACTTACTGGTTTAATCCCTGCATTAAAACACAAAAGACACGCAAGAATAATAAAACAAGTCGGTCTTGACGTTTCTCCGAACATCTAACAGCATACTGATTTTTGAGAAACGATCCATTCGTTGTAATTAATCATGTTTCTATTACATTGTAAATGAAACACATCCTTGAAGTATTCTCTCTGCATGCATAGACAATAATACCAGCCAAACGCAGACTAATTGCACTTTTGGCAAATGGAAAATTAAACACAGATGTCTTGACAGAGCGCAGACAGAACATGGCTGTAAAGGAGGCTGGAGATACTGATGATGGCCAGAGAGAGAAAACGCAATAACTGATGACTCTCTCGTAGTTTTTCCTTATCTTACATTTTTTTTGTTCATGCTGGGCGTGAAGCACAATATGTTACAAAATTGATTACCAAGGCCAGAAACGATTTACATTACATAGAGCTAAATAAACAAACAATGGTGGGGCAGTATTGCTTGCTTTCTTTTGTGATTGCTGATAGAATTAACTGTATTTCCTGAATCATTGATCATTGAGTGTGTATTGGCATGAGTAAAGATTGGCAGCCATTTAGTTTTGATTAATTGGCAGAAGAATCCTTTTACACGTAATTAGATTAAATGTAGTAAATTAAATCAGCCACAATATATTTTAAATACCTAATTTTAAAGTCAATGTTAATTTCCCAACCTATTATACTGTCATGAGTGTATAAAAATTCCCAATTGAAGAGAATATTCAATGAGAAAACACGCAAAGCGGGAAATGAATTGTGTAATGTGAAGTTGCTTAAGTGCAAAGTCTTTTCAGAGAAAAAGCAAGATCTCTTTGATTAAAAATTACAATACCAAGATTTTTTCTGTGAAATAATGCGCACCAATAAATAATTCACACTGACGCCAAGAACGTCTGTTTTAATTTCATTTTGATTTTCAGTCTGTTCATATTTTCTTTGAGGGCTTTATGTTTATTTTGCCTCTTTTAAGTGTCGGTTTCAGTGTTTTTTCATATCCAAATGTCCATCAAAGTTTTCCTTTGAAGCGATTTCATCTGAACATGAGGTGTTTTTTCAGACGTGCCTTTAGTAACGGGTGAAGAAAGTCAGCGTCAGATGGAGGAACAGGGATCTGATTATTTCAGCTGTTTACACATACACATGCATGTGTGCTTACATGTTTGCTAAAGCGGTTCTTTAAGTGCAACCAGAGACTAGCAACCTAAAAAGAAAAGTTCTCTGGTAACTCCCTCTGATTTATGTTCAAAATAACCACATCACCTGGTTTTTAGGTGATAGTTTAGAGTCAATCACTTAATTGCCCAATGAATTTTTTTTTTGACTGTGCATGTTTTTCTGTCCTTTATGGTTGTTGCTTGCCATATAATATAATGTAATATAATCCAGATGAACTCAACTAATTAAGGATTGATAAATCAATAAAAATTAGAATCATGTCAAAATGATGGGCTTTTTTGTGACATACGGAACCACTTCAAACCGACGGGGTCTCATTTCCTGTCTAGCTTGGGCTAGTCGAGCATGAGGTAACTGGGAGTGTACAGACAGATCCGTTAATGCGGGGTACACACACTGCCTCTCTGTTTGTGGGGCAGAAGGAATAAGGGAACTGCAGCGGCCGGAGAGTTTTTACATAAACTGCCACCTTTCCACCCGCCTCTGGTCATCATATGTTGGTGTACAGTAGATGCATTGTTGGCAGAGGCCTGGAGAGAAGATGCATCCTGGAGGTGTCCTTTAATAGAGGTCACAGATGGTAAGGGAAAAAATAACAAACAAACACACAAGAGGACCTTTTGTACAATTTAATGAAGTTTTCTGGTCTATTTGAGCTAAAAATATATGAGGGTAAGTGATGTATAAGAGTGTTCACAATAAAGGAGAGAAAACATGTGGCAAGTCAGTTTTTATACCATTTTCATTTAATTAATCTAAAATATCTTTCAGTCACAAAGGATTTGACACATGAACCCATAACTTGTGGTTAAAAGGTTTACCTTTCTTTGTCAAAATTACATTAGAAAAGAAATGGAATTCAAAAACAAAAAACTTCACTCGTTTTTCATATATATATATATATATATATATATATATATATATATATATATATATATAAAGAAGACAACAGAAGAAGAAGAAAAGAGGCTTTTCACTCACACACACACACACACACACACACACACACACACACCCTGTTTTTCTATTGGGATTGTACTATTATCCCCTCTGACTATCCTGCAAATTAGATGAAAGCTTCTGCCTAGTGACTGTTTTTTAAATACACAGAAGGAAAAGATGGTGATGTCACCTACAGAGGAGCCAGGAGCGGCAGAGTAATATCTGAACATGTGTGACAAATTATTATTTAGTGTTCATAAGAAGCTTTTGTGCACAATTATTTGATTAGATGTTTTAATTAATGGTGTTGCATCATGGGAAACATTGTGAGCAGAGTATTGATCTGCCCCGGGGAAGCCAGGTGCCTGTTCTGCATTAGAGATGAGAGAGGGCAGAGCGAACAACAAAGAGTATGAGACAGAGTGATACACATGAAATGAGAAACGCCCTACTATTGAATTCAGACAGGGACACATGTGCACATGTGGTGCCGTTTAACGAGGGCCATAAGACGCAAATTTGAGGGAGACAGAAAGAAATGATGGAAAGGTCAGTGAATGACAGAGTGAAACTCTGAGCGCCAAGAACTGTGATGCAATAACATCAATATTATCACTGCAAGACCTTTATCTGGCCTGCGGTAAAACGCTTTCAATTGCAAAGACCACCGCAGACTTGATGCACTTTATACACTTATCACTTGTCTTCATGTTTCATGTTATGTAATCTGAATGAAAGTTGGGTGTTTTCTACTAGTCATTGAAGATTGGGCATTGTTCTGCAAGTCAAAAAGCAGCCATCTAAGGAGCCAATATATTTTTTAATTTATTACAATCAGAGCATTTCTCTAGAACAAAAACAGCATTTCATCGAGGGTGACACCCTCAACAAACAAACTTCAAAAACATAGCAATAAACAGCATATTCTGCATTTGGGACTTTTTTTAACTGTCTGAACAAAACAATCAAACCTACAGCTCTGCATATATAAGTGATTTTTTTAGATTAAACTGTTTGAATGAGCCAAAGATTGTACATTAATTACACAATGTTGTCTTTCTTTTTTATTGCTCTGGCAAAGTTATGAACAAATGTTCTTCCAGTAACATCAATACAATGTTCAGTAACTGGCATGACTATTATTAACATATTGTCTGTTTCTTAGTATATTCTATAGTACATACCTGATATAATGTTAATATACCAACCTATTGAAGCACTGATATCTGTTTTGTACCTTTGAAATACACTGATAACGACCAAATGCAGGTCGTGAAGTCCCGTGATGAACCAAAGCCAATCACAAATCAGCTTTTAAACAATAACGTATATAGAAGCTGCTCAGTGTCATTTATACAAACACTAAACACCATCATGGTGAGACTCATTATGCTGAAATATGCAATAAACAATACTTTAACAACGTTAGATGTAACACACAACCCTAATAAACATAACTGATAAGAAACACTGATTTTAAAGAAAAAAAAAATTCGAACAAAATTTGAAAGGCAATGCATGGAATTGCATGGTTTCTTGACTGACTTCTGACTCGACGTATGACGTATGAAATCCTTTTTCTCAAACTTCTCGTTTTCAACTTTTAATTGATTACCAGCTTTTGGTATCGCTCTGTTCTTGTTCGTCTATTCTCTTCTGAGCTTACATTACAAACACGGCTTACGTCATACTTCGAGTCCGAGGTCAGTCAAGAAGCCAGAACTTGATTCTCTCGCGAACGCATATACAGCCTGAAGTCAGCGTTTTGAGTTAGAATGTCCTCTAAATACATTGTTTACTGAGCGTTTCTTGATGTTAGCAAATGTTAGCAAAACATTCATAGAACGTATTTGTAAGCTAGGACTGTAGTGCAGCTAGCTTGCAGGAAAAGTCATAATCACGTGTGAGTGACAGAGATTACCTTGGGTTTCTAGCAAACGCAAGGCTAAATCTGTGCTCTCTTGTGACGCTGTAGCAAATCACTCACAGGTGAGCTGTGTGAGTCTAACATAAATCACGAACACTGGTTTATTCCCAAACCACTTGCTTCTCTGAACTGGAAAAAGAATCAAATAAATAGCTGTATAAATCATCTCCAAAGCTTTTGTGACTCAAGAAAGAAATGAAACACTAGAAATGAAACACTAGACTAGTGTGATAACAGAATGTACTAGATTTTGGAGCCGTAGAGATCTCCCTTTCATTTGACATTGACTATGTAGCACAATGAAAAGTGACTTTATTTAGGACCACCTGAAATTACAGTGGATATCGATGGTAATCAGAGCAGTGCTCGGTTCATGTAAAAGGTCTTCTGAAATCAGCCTTTGTTGTTTCAGAGGACCCAACCAAATTTGCATCTGCACTTTACCATAAGCACGGCAAGGATGCATATGATGATAAAGTTTTAAGTCTAAAGGAAATTAAGTCTCAATTTAAGGTCTTCAGCAGCATCTTCCTCATCCGATGAAATGTCCCTTTGCTATTGCCTTGTTCAACGTGCTTCAATCTTTTATTTTCCATATATTTTTCCAATCTTTACTAAAGCTACTCAGGAACAATGCTGCGTGTTTGTAAAAAGTGCTTTACAAATAAATGGCATTGAAAGTTGAATGACACCTCTGAGGGGACGATGTACAGATTAACTGAGGGGATGAATAATTGTGCTACCAGGTCATCTTCCTCTTCCTCTTTATCACATATATCTCTTACAGGCTACACTGCCAACAGACTAAAATCACAAAAAAAAAACAAGATGGAGATAGGACCAATAAACAAAGTCATATAAACAGATATAAACAGCGTTAAATCAAGCCCTTGCCCAGATTGAATCACTTTAGCATGATTAATGAAATGAAACATGAGATAAAGCTAGAGAAAGAGAGAAAGAGAGAGAGAGGAAAGAGGGTGTGAGAGACAGAAAAAGAGAAACATTAGAAAGTGGCTTAATCCAAACAGCTCCACTTGGACACCTTATTTCAGTCTCAATATCACAGCAGCTCTGGGAGCCAGACTGTGAAACTCCTCTGACACACTTTCCATTGTGTTCCCTCAGAATTCAAGCCTCGCACAATCTCTCTCACAGCCTGGAAAGACGTGCCTTCGGTGAAGTTTCGTGGGCTCTGTCTGGGTGGTTTCACTGCAGTCACACACAGGAAGTTATTCATCTAACATTGACATCCAGGGATAAACACATACAGTGCTTTTGTATACAACCCTTACAAAGCCATTTGCCACTACAATGGGTCATGTATAGTCTTAAGCGTAAAGCTGGTGAAAAATAGGACACTTAAGAAATATATAAACAGATGTGTGTATTCAAACGTCGTGCGTTAAATGAAATGTTTGAATAATTACCTTCAGTTAGTCCATTAAACTGACCTAAAATGATTGGTTAAAAACAGCACTTCTAAGAAAATCACCAACAGCTCGGTGTTGCAACACAACTTTTCAACAGTTTACAACAATAGAGGAGATAGATGCTTGTAACGCAAGGTGTTGGATGAAATCACTTTCATACATGATCGTCATCCACGGGGTGACAGTTGGAAGTATTAAAAAAAAAAGTCAGAGTTAGAAAACTTCCACTGTAAGTATAAAGATTACTTAAGTTAAAAAGATAAAAGGAAAGCCCATATGACAGATATAACACTAACAAAACAGAAGATAAATGATACACAGGGAATGTTGTTTTTTTCAGCTGATGGATGAATAAAACATTGACAGCCAATCAGAATCCACCCAACTAACTCATTTCAAGTGACGGACAACATAACTGCTTAGCAGCGGTGCATTTATAATGCTGAAACACACCCTTAAAACACAGCAATTTTACATTTTAGCTATTTAATGATGATTTTGTTTGAATGTGTGATCTCATATATATGTTTTTTATATGATCAGATGATGCTTCTTTAACTTTAGGTGTGGAGTTAGAAGTGAGTTATACCTATTCATATAAATTTACCATCTAGTTGACAAACTATGAAATAGTTTTGTTTTCTTTTACTAGATCAAGCTCAATTAAACATTATTACCCAGTTGCAATAATAAAGATATTGTTATAGTTATCTTTATATTTATCATTTGTCAGTGGACCGACATATATATACTGTATATATATATATATATATATATATTCTTGTATTTTTGTCATTACCTAGAGTCAAAAGAACGTTAAAAAGGGACCATGAAAATAAAGTGTTACAGATGCTGAACTTTTGGATCACTGCAGTTTTGCAATGTTATTACACAAACTGCCTTTTTACATAATTTACCTATTTTATACCACAGTGAAAGCCAAGAGCACTAATTTAAAAAAAAAAACCTTCCACAGAAAGCCTCTCCCTACACGGTTCACCCACAGGTGTGACCTCCAGCCCTTGCAGAGGTGGTGACGTAATAGCAAAGCAGGTGTGTGTATGTATGTGTCTGCTTGTTTTCCTAGCAGCTGAAAATCTCCATAGAGTGGTGTCTTACAGATGTGCGGGGCTTATTTCTAGCCCTGTGCCAACTGCTCACGCTGCGTGATCTCACTCCATGCACACTCAAATGCACTCGTACAATCGTGCTATACACTCCACAGAGCCCTGAGTCAACCTCTCCTGTCATTAGGCGCCCGGTCAAAGCTTTGCGGTCAGCGAGAGTCAATCTGGAGAATTGACACTTATGTAAATGACTCAGAATCAGTTGATAGTTATTAATTGAGTTTATTAGCTAAGAAATTGTACCTTCATTTGGCGTTTGAACAGTGCTTACAGATGCACTGTTGGAGCTACTGAACTCGGTGACCTACTAGCGGCCGATTAAGAAGGGGAAAATTCAACTGAAGAAAAAAATTCTTAGAGAAAAGGCTCTCACAATGTTGTAAAGTGGAAAGATGCCATTCATGTGAATGGTGCCATGCCAGTATCATTTGCCAGGGTCGGCTCCAATGCAGTCCCTCCAATACACGCACACACACGTAAACGCTCACACAAATCATTAACAATAATTGCCATATTGTTTGTCCTTCGTATTTTGAAGGGGATTATCTGTATGGGAATATATCCCAGACAATTTCTATAAAGATATACGAGACTCGTGTTTCACACTTTATTTTCTTCAACAAGCAAAGCTCAAAATGTGTGTGTCGCTCCCTCTACTGGAGTGATGTGAAAGTGTAGAGGCTTTTTTGCTCACTAGAATCAAACGCAGACCCCAATACAGTACAGCTATACTTGAATTTCAAAAGCAAATTTTGCCCTCGAACGCCTAAATAACTTCATACTGACTCATCAGCTTTTGCTGACACACAATGAACGCATGCAAACATGCACAGCTGTGTTGAGAAGGTGGGACGGATCAAATCGAAAAACAATGTTGCCATGCCAGATAACATGGTGCAAACAAATAATATTACAATGACACTTTTAATTTTGGGGGTTTTCGTTTTTTAATGAGTACAGACAAAAGCAGAATAAGAACGAGAGGTCATTTGGTCTGAAAGGATTCATCATCTCTTTTTTCTGGAACTGCACGTCTGACTAGAGCCAGAATATAGACGGCCAATATCCATTAGAAGAATAAAATGACACTGTTTACACAAACACAAGCATTTCTGGATCTGTTTTGAACAGGGAGATCAACAGAGAGTGTTGGCAATAAATCTGTGACCACAGAAAGAGTGACAATGAGAGTGTGACAAACTGAATTTTTATCATGATTTAAAACCACTAATCAGATGCCATAGAGCGAAATGTATACAACAGTTAGATGGTGCTCAAATTTGATTGGTTGAACTGGGTTCCTAAATGATTTAGTCCAACGTCACTGGGACTTTCTTTGTTTGTATCACTAACTGTACAGATTTAGATTTGTGAATTAGTGGTGGGGATTTGGAGACGTGTGACAGTGAACTCTTTTTGTTTGTGGAGCCAAAATTGGCAATAGCTCACAACATTGTCTAAAATGTAGGCTGCACAATACCAACTTTACCAAGTAGGTGGCGCCATGTGATCCCTGTCATTTGAATCACTGAATCATCTGACTAGATTCTAGTCAATCAATATATCCAAAGACAATAATTCATTTGGCACCCTTGCGCAACGCTTGGAGACACGTGACAGTTCAAGTGTTATTGTTTGTGAAAGTAAATCGATTGTGTAACTTTTGTGCATTATGAGTCATTAAACCAAAAAGTTAATTAAAAAACGATTCATTCTGAAATGAAACGCTATGGCTATACAGTACTCGGAAACCTGTGATGATATATTGTACTGTGGAACCTTTTTTATTAGTGGAGAAAAACTTTATAGTAATTCTCCATATTTTATTGATAATGTAGGCCTGTATATTGAATATTGAGTCATGCAATATATATTCACCAACACTACTAAGGTGTCAGGTCTGGTAAGGAGCACACAAAGTAAAAGATTACAAAAACAGTCTTTTAATAAATCCACAGAGCGCAATCCGACATAAAGGGAGGTAGCAAAACACACATAACATTGACAAGACTGGACAAACTCACACTGAACAGAGGGGAGATAAAGACTTAATTAAACGACACACGCCTGAACCAAATGAAACAACCAACAGGAGACAGAAACTAGGTCACACAGAGCACATGGGGGAAGAAACAACATCAGAAATGTCCAGAACCATTACAGTACGCTACTGTAGATTACCCCGATACCAACTTCAATATGTGGTGACAATACTATCTTTTGTGCATTGTGTTTAATTGAATCATTTAAACCAATTCATTAAGAAACAATGACTCGATTACGAATGAAATGCCACTACTGATATGTGTGATACTTTAAGACATGAAACGGTTCATTATACAGTGTAACCATTTTCATTTGTTGAGCAAAACAGGAAAAGTAACTGGGAATACTGCGCCTTAAATGTAAGTTACAATACAAACATCTTGCTCATTAAAAAAGCGCACAGAGCCATTTGACATTTTGGGTATCTTTTCACTTCAGCCCTGATTTTGGCTTCAAACAGCGGAGTAGCCAGATGTGATTTTTTATTGTTGGATTTGCTGTCAATTAAAATCTGTTCCAATAATGACACAAACCATGACTAAAAGTTCTGGGTTTATTGTGCTTGCCAACAGTAGTGAACGTTGATGATTGGATGATCATTATCTCTGAACACCTGCCGCACACCTAGTCCTCCTGATACATACACAACAACTAAACACATATGAAACACATTTACTTCTTCTTTAAAGCACACACATACAACTCTGACAGTCATTACCCTTCCAGGACATGTATCAGAGAGGTTTGGTGATTATTACTGCTGTCCTCACGGGGAGGATTAAACCAGGAGCCATCAAATGGTTCCACGTGGGCTTTACAATAACATCCTGCACATGTTAACAGGAGAAAAGCTGCAGCCAGAGATAGAACAACTTACATATCTCATATCATAATATAGTATGTTTTCAGCTCAGTTTAGTCTATTTATTTAACAAACACAGCACAAGTTATCTTACTCCACTCCTATGGCAGCCTCTGGAGACGTGACAAAGGTATACACAGAATATGAACCCACTGACCTGTTTTTAGTAAACCTTGAGCTGCTTGTGGTCAAGCGGTCCTGCGAAAGACTTTTGAATTAAGTCAATAAATATAGCATGTTGATTATATATATATATATATATATATATATATATATATATATATATATGTGTGTGTGTGTGTGTGTGTGTGAACTCGGACCATAAAAACAGTCCTAAATTGGTTTATTTATAGCAATGGGGTATATTTATAGCAATTTTTATGTCAAAAATCATTGGGATATTAAATAAGGATAATGTTCCATGATGATATTTAGTAAATTCCCTATTGTAAATATATCATGAAGTCATTTTTGGTTAGTAATATGCATTGCTAAAAACAATTTTAAAGGTGATTTTATCAGTATTTAGATTTTCTTGAACCCCCAGATTCCAGATTTTGAAATAGTTGTCAAACATGTCCAAACCATATACCAATGGAAAGTGCTTTTATTCAGTTGTTAGTGATGTATTAAACTCAATTTTGTGAAACACACATAGCAGCCCAGAGACATTTGTTAGTATAATTGAAAAAAAGCATCCACATACGCATTGTGACGGAAAGCAGCAGACTTTCAATTAACTTAAGACGGAAAAAGCTGGAAAAAGGAATACTGCCGTTAAATAACCTTCCAACATGATTTAAGTGTCAGCTTATGGGCATATTACTCGACAAACCAGCTCAGATAATATTATTCCACAATGCCTCTGGCATATTAACAGTCCATCAGCTAAAAATAACAAAATAATTGCGTTGAAATGGGAAAACACAGCTAGTGTAATTTTGCAGTAACAGCACAGTTCTTCTGTCCTGCTGTCAGTCACAGAGAATATGGTGTCATCGCTGGTTGTTTAAATAATTCTTTCACAGCTTTCGTAAAACGAACTATTCAAAAGTCTGGAAATCTTACCCCGCGACAGCTGGACGACTATTGTGTTGTCATAGCAGTGCCAGCAGTGCCATTTTTTTCAGCTTTGGTTCTGTTCTTTCTAAATTATAAACCACTTTCAAGGTCAATTTTGCTGATCACGGTACATATATTCCCGAAAACCGAGCTTGTTGAGCTAGATATAATGTTGAAGTTGTTTAAACAGCATGAAAATATACGTCCTTTCATTCAGAAGAGCAGTAAAGACGGTCCTGAATGACATATTTTGCCCCTTTTATCTTTCATTCTCTCAATTTATAGCCCTGTGGGTGAACTTGTTTTGTCATTACTTGATTGAACTGTGAAAAAGCTTGAACTGATGTTTTATTCATGAACACAAATAATTTCCCCGGAGAGTTTCTTAGCTGGTTATTCCTCTAATTACCTTATATAAGGTGTTCTTATAATTGCGTTGCTCCACATTTCCGTATTTTGACGACTGTTATGATCTAGGAGAAAATAGCATCTTTGGTGTAATCCTTGGCAATATAAGTTCTGTTTTCCGAATCTTTGGTAGAGGGAGGAGGAAAAACATAAAAATAAAATCCATAATTGGCTTTAGTAGAAAAATGCAGGCGTCTTAGACGTGTTATTTTAATGAGCACACTCCTGGCACCTATTGTGCTGTATATCACTAGTATAGCAGATAAGACCACCGCATTCCCCAAATATAGACCTGCTGGTTTCATTTACGGCATAATGCGACTGCCTCAGAATACACTTGAGCAGTATTTGAAAACAAAGACAACATTTGGCATCAAAGCTCACCTTTACATATTTAACAAGCGTTAAAAGCGAACCGTGTGTTGGCTTAAACAGCAGAGACATTTGATGCCAGAAATAGGTTTTTTGTTTCAGACCACTTTTTGTAGGCGTCGGTTTTGTAAATGCTTGCCACAAATGACCTGTCTGTAAAAGCTTTGACGAGCTGTGCGTTTAAAAGTCTTTTTTTTTTTTTTATTCCTTAAGCTGTTTTTTTTTCTGCAGGAGTGTGCTATTCCATGGCGATTTATTTTAAAGACATTCGAAATCCACATGTAGATAAAACAGACATTTCTTGGACTCAATTTCTCACTTATTGCATTACACCTTGGTCTTTGACTATATTCCCATGATGCAATGCGATATCAACGATACCCACCAACAGCAAAAAGTCAGTTCTCTTTATGCACTCTTTATATAGATGGTTATTATTATTTTTCTTTTATATAAATGTATGTTTAAATCACGTGTTTAAATTTAATTTAAGTAAGTCAAACTGCACGGTTTTCATGTTTCTGGTCAAAATCAGTTTTTTTAAAGTTACTTAACTCAATATAATAAAAAATGGAATGTTCCATCAATATTTGCATAAACAAACAAACTTTAGAAGCATTTAAAAAGCTGAACGTTTACAGGAATACCTTTTCATAACGTAACAGGAACATACATAGAACATATAGCTGCATATAAGAATCAGTTTGGGATGCTGATATAAAACCAATGCATTAGCTCATGGCTAACACCTCTGCATCTTGTTTAAAATCTCAAACTAAAAGTATGTCAGTACTACTGACAGAAAGACACTGCACAAGTCATTGAATTATTTGCATGCCACTATTTTCATGATTTTATACTTAAACCACAATCTTGACAGAAGTAGGGAAGTAATGAAAATGCATGGCTGCATCTGTCTTTCACCTTTTGAGTCATTCTCTTCTCACCATTGACCGGGGAGCAATAACGTTTCTACATGGCCTTTTATTTCAACTCTAATGAGCTGCATGTGCCTCCCTGCTGTTTCACTACCGCTAGGGACCGGCAAAAGAGCACTCGCACAATTTAGAAAGAAAAAGAGGAGGGGAAAAAAACAAAAACGTTCCCCTGGGTACAGCAGACCTTGTAAATCACAGGCACAGATTCCTGCAAGTTGTAATGGGGTTAACTTGTAAATTTCATGCAAGTCTTAATCCTTAATTTAGTCCTAATCAAACCCAGAGCGACGTGAAACATTGTTTAGGGCACAAACATTGCTCACAGCAACACTACTGGTTTTTCTTTTTTTTCCCGTTTTTTTTAGATGGCTTAATGAAATCACTTCTGATCACATTTTATTGCTGTATTGTATTTGAATATAGTGTTTGCTTCAAAGTCAGCTTTTAAACCAGTGTAAATATAACATGAAAAGGATCGCTATCAAGTTTGTAAATCTAACCTGCAATTTAGAAAATGTCATTTAGCCTACAGTTTATTTTTCTTGCTTTCATCAATAATCAAGAACATCTGATCATTTAAAACAAACTCACTCAAGTGCTGGCGTTCTTACTACACACCAGATACAGGTGGAGAGGAGGGAGATTATGTTTTGATGTTACATTTTTGTGTAAGACATTTTTATATTGCACCTTGTAAAACTCTTTATAACCCATATTTTGTAGCCAAAATATATTTAAAATGTATTGTAAATATATGTTATAAACAGTCAAGCTCAATGAAACATACTTTCTTTAAACATAAAATATATTTAATGTCTGCCTAGTTTGTGTACTGTGTATATTTATTATGTCTATATAAATACAAACACATGCATGTATATATTTAAGTAATATATATATATATATATATATATATATATATATATATATATATATATATATATATATATATATATATATATAATGAATATATAAATATATATACATGAAAATATTTTAAATATATATACTGTATGCATGTGTGTTTATGAACATAACGTAACAATGTACATTAATTTATGTGTAATACATATATACACACTTATGATCACACGTTACAGACAACAAATAATGTTTTTCTTTATATTTGATGTGAATATATAATAAATAATGGATTTTTTTATATTGTAGCTTTTCAGAAATACTTTGCAAAACATTTTGGTATATACAAATGTATATATATATATATATATATATATATATATATATATATATATATATATATATATATATATATATATATATAAAATGCAAATATAATACAATACATTTGTTTGCTCTACTAGTGCCGTGTAAATGCAGTAACTAAACACTAGATGGCACTGAAAACTCATCTTTTATCCTCACTGAAAGCCGTGCGGTCTGGCGGACTGTTCGTCGGCAGTGTTTTGTTTACACATCCGTTCTAGTCACCTTGCTCGGAGATGATAGTCGCAAATAGCCTTTTCTCCATTACGTGCATTCTACGAAAACAGCGAGTCAAGGTACAAATCACCTTTCGGTTTAATTCGAAAGCTGCTCGGCAGTTGGCGCGAATTACAGACGCGGGAATCTGTGTTCCATACCTCCACTCGAGACGCTAATTATGGGGTCACTGCGGTCTCAAAAGAACACGTTCCTTTTAAATATAACCGAACTTTTAAAAATTGCGCTGACCGCAAACGCATGATTACAACCAAGTGGCTGCGCGTTTTAGGGAGGCAGCTTCAACAAACGCTGGTGAACAAGAAATCGCGTTCATATGAGGTAAAGTTAAAGTTGATCATAAGTATCGCCAGAACGTTTCTAATATACCTTCCTTATTATTTCCAAACTTCTGATTTGCGCTAAAAACGAACCGCATATTGAAGGACCTGAGCTCGCGCTGAACGCAGTTTAAGACAAGACCGTGCCTGCGATCAATGATGTATTTAACAGATGAATCACACACTCCTTTCCTGACAGCGAGAGAGAGAAAGTGAGAGAGAGAGAGAGAGAGAGAGAGAGAGAGAGAGAGAGAGAGAGAGAGAGAGAGAGAGAGAGAGAGAGAGAGAGAGAGCTCAGCATGGCCACACACAGGACATCTCAGACATTTGCTCCACCCAAAGAGGATATGCATGTGGAGCCCGTAGAGAGGGGCTGAAACTATCCAACCTGAATCACAACTTTTTCCCTGTCCGGGGGTAAAGTCCTGTGCGCGCGTATGAAATCACATGGCGTTTTAAGAATGCTTCAAAGATGGCGGTTTGTTGTAACAGAGTGCAGAAAAGTGCATGTTTGGAGGTGCTGGTGCGGGAGCGATGGCACGCGGTCCTGGCGAGTTTAAGCGACGCGTCGCTGACGCTCAGCTGCGAGGAGCCCGCGACCGACGCCGGCGTTAACCTGAACGGCATCACCACCAACGGCTCCTACGGTGACCAGCCGGACCCCGCCAGCAGTCCCAAAGCCGGAGTAAGGACTCCTTTCACGGACGCGCAAGTTCCAGAAGCGATCGCCAACCGCAAAAGATGCGTCAAAGTTATCAAGCAGGAGGTCGGCGGGTTGGGGATAAGCATCAAAGGCGGGAAGGAGAACAAGATGCCTATTCTTATTAGTAAGATATTCAAAGGTCTGGCTGCGGACCAGACGCAAGCGCTCTACGTCGGGGACGCGATCCTGTCCGTGAACGCGATCAATCTGCGGGACGCCACGCACGACGAGGCGGTGCAGGTGCTGAAGAAAGCGGGCAGAGAGGTCGTGCTGGAAGGTAAGGACGGGAGCAGGTGTGAATGGACCTGTTGGTGAGAAGAACTGAAGCTTAATCTATATTTGGTAGATTGGACTTAACCTCACTTTATGCTTTGGCCAGTCTAAACTGGTATGTCGCGCGCACTGCCTCTCTAAAACCAACTAAATGTCATCTTGGAAACCAGCTAGACTGGCATGAACCGGGTTAGACCAGCGGACCAGGCCGGGTTAAGCTGCCTTCGCACGACGCGTCCTTCGCTTGCACCTGTGGGAAGGTCACTGCCAGAGTGATGGACGTGTTTGCTGTGCCCTCCAGTGTTGTACGTTAAGGATGAAAGCACCCTTGAGAGTGATAAAGATGTGAGGTTCCCCCTCGCTGCATCATAAAAGCATACCTCAGATTTCAGAGGGACGTTCGTAACTTTGCCACTCTCCGGGATGTTTCCTTTCAGCTTAGTCATGTTGAAGGTTTCCGCAATACAGCTGAAGATTTTAAGAAATGCAGTTAGACACCGAATGCATCGGTGCAGCAGCTGGTAATAAAGTAGATGCCAAGCAAAATATACGGATAGTGCGGCTTATAACTTATTTGATTTTTGTTTTTTATACAAGTTAAGAGCTAAGTTTGGTTATGCTTCAAAAAGGTGCTTATTGAGATCAGAATGTGGGAGAGTTTTTAGTAAGTGCTGTAAATCAGGCTGACATGTTGTCTTTATTCGGTCAAAGATGCATGAGTCAGTCACAAAGTTTATGCAAAAGCTCTTTCAATATCAGTCCTACTGCTAGACATGCCGCTACATTAGCTATTCTCTGCCGTGAGAGACTTTAACCCCATACCACCGTATGATATTTAAGGGTTTTCTTGTACACTGACCAGAGGGTCAGAATAGTCTCCGTCTGTAAATAATTTAAACGGGGCATTGGAGCTCAGTTGTGGATGTGTGCGTCAGTGTTTTGATTTCTTCATCTGACCTGTTGAAACACCATAAAAGTTTGTCCGTTATGACTCTATCGGATTACTTTGGAAACCGAACTTTCGAGTTGATTCAAGCGACTAAATACCAAGTTTTCGTATCTATATTTGGCCTGTTCAGTGGCTTCGCAGCTCCCCACCTGACGTCTTTGTGACTAAGTGAACACAGATGTGCTGTAGTTTTTGTCATATCCTCAAGCTTCAGGATTGAATTGCCCTCAGAGGTCGTATCGGCCTGTGCTTCAGTCGCTGATGGGCCGACGTTGGTATCCGTTTTTTTTTGCCTAGCAGGAGAAAATAATATTGGAAATTCTTTCTCCCTTATGTCGTTCCAGTATTGTATGACTTTCTTTCCTCCATGGAACACAAAAGAAGTTTAGCGCTCAGGGTTGCCTGTTTGGATTGTTTTTCAACCCAGTCCAACCAAAGAAACTAAAAATGATGGCCCACCACTGAACGCAACCCTCAGATTGTACGAAAATGTATGGATGAGATTAAAAAAAGGCCTCCAGTTAACCAAAAGATCTCATAAACAATCCTTGTTTGTCACGCTTGTAATAATCAAATTGCCTGAATGTGGAAAAAAACAGGTACATTTTGATTGAATATAGTGAGCTATTGATTCAAAGCCATTGCATATCAGACTTCATACCTCTGGCTTTTTTAAAGCAGAAAAGGAATCGTGCAAGGATGGGTTTGATTCCTGCGTAGAACTCATCATCATTAGCACACTTTGAAAAATTGATGAAACATTTCACTATATACTCATCATCGCAAATCTTCAAACAGAAATTACGATTTAAAGGAAAAACGTTCAACTGGTGTTAGCATAAAGGTCAATTAAGTTTATAGTTTAGACCACTTTCGGTGAACACGGCGTCTAATATATCCATCATCTGTTGTCTATCAGACTCACTATTTTGCTCAAGCAAGTGGGTTTTGCATGTCAAATCAAGGCCCTTGATTCCTTTCCCCAGTCCTTGGGATTTGGCTTCTTTGAATAATTCACTTTGACATTTCTTGCCAGAAATATTTGCACGTCCTTTTCCTCCCAGATGTACTACACCCAGCTTGTATTTTACCCTGTCACCACTCTATCAATCAACACCATCTTCTTTTAACAGACTCCCTGATGCCTTTCCATACTCTTTGTCTATATATCCTTGAGAAACACATTTGTCCTGGGGGACAAGTCAATGTCTTCGGCAAAATTACAGAGCCAGTCACATTGAAGTCAAGGTCTCTGGATGATATTAAAGAAAAATAAGTGCGGTATCAAGAGATTTGACAGGTTGATACCTACCTGTCTATGTGTGCGCCGAAAAAGTAAAGTACTTTTTTGTCTTTTTTTTGCAGCGTCACTTCATGCCTCAAATGAGCAATATACCAATCGAACTCCGAAAAGGGCTTTATTCTCCCTCTTAGAACAAAGAATCCCATTCTTAAAAAGCCAGGCAGTTTGTAATGAGTCTGACCGGATAAACACAGCACACAAAAAGCTGCTCTCGTGTACACCTGATGTTTTATGAAGATAAATTAAATGTGTGTTCAGGCGCTGAGTGTTCAACAACACGCTATTATGCTGAAAATAATTGCATATGAAATTAATAGTACTGTAGACCAGGGATGTTTTGAAGACAAAATGGATTTTAGTGCCTGTATTCATAGATATGCTTTAAACTAGAATCACTGCTCTTTAAAAAACAGCCAATTACTGCGGTAAGTGAAGACCCGGCTTAGAAGCCTAGACAAAGAAATGGGGATAATGAAACGCTCTGGAAGTCAAAGCACATTTTCAATGTTACTAGTGCGAAGCATGACAGCATGACTGTGCAAACCGTTTTGGTTATCTTACCTAAGATAGATGCATGAGCCAAAAGCACGAATAAATCATTCCTGGAATGTGGCACCGTACGCTTTCTGTTTTTTCTCATTCGCTCATGTATTCGGGTATTGTAAATAAATGATAAAGTGGGAGAAAATGAGACGGGGATTGGAATGAGGTCTGGTCCGTTGGAGAAGGGGGGGTTGGGGGGGGCTTGTAGTAAAGACCACTCTCACAAGTCACATGACCTCATTCTTAAAGCATGCGCTAGATGCAGGAAGCGGGGACGGCACATTTATCAAATAATTCTAACCTTAGCACTTGTTGCCCGGTTAGTTAATGGTTAAGGGAAGCGCGAGTTCGAACCATTCAATGCAATATAATCTTCTCGATTCAGCCTGGAACGTGACTTGGCCAGCTCTTGACATTCCCTTTAACAAAAGTTTAGGAGACACAGGAATGCGTATTCTCAAACAAAGTCAACTCCACATAGCAAACTATAGAGATAACTGAACAGTAGCCACAAGACTAGAATAACTGGTTTCGTGTAACATTGATCCGTGTTTTAAACACACAAACCACCTGGAACATAATTCGGTTTCATTTGGGTTTAACATCAGTGTTCGAGGCCATTCTTTTATAAACTACTCCAAATAATTGTGCAACGGTGGCGTTGAGTAACACAAGTCAAGTCTGTCTTCTTTTATTTATGAAGCACTTTATACAATACATAATATACGATTGTTTAAAAGCAGCTTTACAGTGATAAATAAGAAAATAGTAAATCAATAACACAATCAATAAATAAAGACATCAGTTCTGATGTAAGGTTAGTGGAAAATAGTAATGTTATTATTCTGTTGATGTTGCTAATTCAGTACAATATTGTATGTATGTGTGGTTTATAGTCCTGTTCATTGGTATGCTGATGCATATTGATACACAATATAATTTTAAATGTCTTCTTAATAGTTTATTGAAGTTTAATGGGTTAACAGTGGCCGGGGTAAAACTCCCCGATACGTACGGAAATAAACTACCTTTCAAAAACAACATCAAACGTTATTAATAGTATTATTAATTGATTTATTTTTGAGCACCGAACTAGCGTGATCATTTCTGAAATACATATATAACATTTTCCAATTGCATTTTAAAATATTTAATATTTTCCAGTGTAAAATAATTCACAGTGTTGCTATCCTTGATGAGCATCCTTTCAAAAAACAAAGAAACCTTACAGAACACAAACTTTCAAACCGTAATGGATCTATTTAATATAGTTAAATATTGATAAATGTTGCATAAAAATGTTGCATAAAACATATCAACAAGCCCTAATGAATGCTACTGATAGATGCTTCCTTTCCGCTGTGTTGTAACTACATTTGAAAGCGAGTCAGTGAAGTGCATAAATGCCATATTTAAATTTATGGACAGATTTTTGAAATTTCGGTGGTGCTTATTGCGGTCATGCAGCTGAAGTTTTTACTTAAACTCTCATTGTGATTGGTGCTCTCAGCTGTTGCACTTAACATTCTCCCTTGAGTGCACATCATAATGAGGGCAATTAATGTCCACTCCCAAGTGTGAATGTTCAAGAAAAATGGATCTCTCATGGACTGTTCGCCAATAAAACATGGATTTAATAGCGTCTATGAAAGCAGTCAACCATAAACACACCATTTCTCATGCTAATTTTCATAATAATTTAACATTTAGCTCGAAAATGACCTATTAGTCGGCGAACGAAAGTCAGCAGCATTTTTTTAGAAAGTTATTTTTGTAATGAAACATAGAGGACGCATCTGTTGTCTGATGTCGAGGTAAGATGATTCCGTTTTAAACAGAGAAGTAAATTTTAAACAAAGAGAAGTTCTAACTAACTGTTTTACCACAAAGTTTCCTATCGCCTTTGTAGAACATAGGAAATCCTTTCAGAGGTTTGTGTTTGTAGCCGGTCTCTCAGCTTGTCCTTGAGGATAAAGGACCACAGGAGCTCTTACGCCTCTGAATAGAGTTCCACCTGCTGTGTGGTGGACTCTAAAGTTCTGAGTAGTAATGTTTTATGCAAAAGCTGACTGAAGAATCCTTGACCCTGAAGTACACAGTAACATGTGAGACTCTGGCAGTGGCGTTCTGAATCACTTCCTCATTCAGATTGAGTATATGGATTATTTCGTTATCTTGCTTTGTTTTGTCCTTTGTCTTTGTTACTCTTATCAGTACGAAAGCGTAAAGACAGGGATTATCGTTTAGACATCTAAGTTTAGTGACCCAGCAGGTCGGGCTTCGTGTAAACGGAAGGGCATGATGATAACGCATAGGCTACTTTGTGTGTGATTGGAGGAAGAAAATGCTAGTCGTCATCTCCTCCTCCTCACCAGCTTTTCGTTAAACTCTGGATGCATTTTTAGACATACAGAAACTGTTTAGATGAGTGGTTGAACACGGACATTAAACTTTCCCAATATAGGTAGGTTCAGAAACTCGAAAGTTTTTGACAAATGACCATTAACTTGAGAATGAGAACGGACAAACTAATATTACTAAACTAACTTATTGTTTTCTGTTTTGATACCCTGAAATCATGTTGAAAATGCTTAAAAAACAGTGTCAACCAATCACTTGTGGTGTTTTTGCTATTTAATGTGTATTATTTAAGTAGATGTTTTGTTTTATACTGCATTAAGTGAAGATCAAAATCTATAAATACTTTTTTTAAAATCTAAAATATCAAAATTTAAAGTGATATCAGCTATACACTGCACAAAAAGGCTTTTCTAGCCTAGATTTGTTTGTCTTGTTTTCAGCCATAATATCTAGAAATGTTTAAATCAAGAAGGATTTTCGTCTTGTTTTAAGAACAAAAAAAAATGAAATAAGCAAAATAATCTTGTTTTCTGTTTGAAATAAGAGCATTTTGCTTAACCCACTGGCAGAATATTTTGCTTTACTTGTCTATTTTACAATATTTTTTAACTAGGGTTACAGCTATCAGAAGTTAGTAGGACATGTAGAGTCCCATGCTTTAAATCACATCTGCGGCCACAGGACTTTACTAGTCTCTCACAGTGCACTGGTGTGATCTTGATCCACTCTTCTGCTCCACTCTCTTCCATAGTTTGGTAACTTTACTGGGTTTCTTAGGCATAAATTTGTTGATAAACTTGCTCTCACGACTTCTCTTAAACATGCCGAGACGGATCCATACCCTGTTCGTCACTGAACTGGCAAGCAATTCCAGCTGCAGTGTTTAAACGCTTCTCTACTGAGAGACTGTCTTCTTTTGTGGACCTTGAACGTCCTTGTCATTGTAAAACCTGCAGTTTTTGAGAAACCACACATTTGTAATCACCAACTTCTCTTGCAATGGCTGTAAAGGTCACAGGGCTTCAGTGGCAGAGAGCAGCCAGTCATCTTACAAAGTTCCAAAATAAACACCAATAACCTGAAGGTATCTGTAAGTGTGCCCTAATTTTGATCCGAGTTCTTTTTCAAACATGTAATTTAGCTTTTTATACTGTGTTTCGGAATGCAATTAAAATGCTTAAAAATGTAACTTCTGTTAAGATAACTTGAAATAGGACTAAGCATTGATCTTGAAATGTAGAATAATTGTAGGTTGGTTGTTTTCCAGTTTTGATCTCCTGTGTATGTGTAATGTTCAAAAGCATACGCATTTCAAAGATATATTTTTAATTAGTAACTATAATATACATATTTGTAGCCATTTGGTAGTTAAAACCTCATGTAGCTTGTAGCATGCTACATGCTAATTTTATAGAAGATAAAATATCCAACACTGGTCTCCAAACCTAAAAGCATGCAGTTAGTGTACTTTACTTTTGAATATAGTGTTTTTTCAGGTTGAATTCTGAATGACTGTAAATCATTCTGTTGATCTTTCATTACTTGGTCCTGCGGTTAGGAATTGTTTACTTATCATACTCGGGCAAATTATGTGCAAACGTGTGTGTGGAGAAGCATTTATGTAATATACAACTGGTATGTTACCCCCAGGCATTCAAAATGATTGTTTTTACCAAATTGATGTCATGCCAAATAGCCAAACAGCCCGTTTCAATATGTCTTCTTTATGGGTAATTGTGAAATGCCTCTAGTGTTGTGAAATAGCTCTGTGCTCACTTGGTCAACAGCTTCCTGTAAAGATTAAGCTGTCATATGGAATGGAAATAATTGGCCCTCAGCGTGACGTTCACCTGAGAAGCGTGGCGGTTGTAATCTCATATCAGCAGGTTCATGTGTAGATGCTTTGGCCCCCGAGTTCACTGGCCTGTCATAAAACCAGCAGTAATCGCCCAGCAATGCAATAGGATACTATGCAAATGCGCGGTGAATTGATTTCCACGCTCGGGACAGCTGTGGGAGTGAAGTGGTTTTGCGTAGGGGTTTCCTGCTTTCATTTCTGACTGGTTAAGGCCCAGCGCACACGTGTGATGGAAAATTAACTCGCAGAGCTGTTTTGTTGTTGCCTTTTGAGTATGTGCGTCTGCTGATACTGTTATTTTCATCAAAGAACATGAAATGAAGAGAACGTGGGAACAGTTCACGGTACTCGCGATAATGTTGCAACCCTTCACTGACCCCTCTCTTTTTTTTTTTCCAGTGAAGTACATGCGGGAAGCGACGCCATATGTGAAAAAAGGTTCACCGGTGTCTGAGATCGGCTGGGAGACGCCGCCTCCCGAGTCCCCTCGTCTCGGCAGTCCTCACTTCGATATCCCCAGCCCCCCCTCGCTGTCCTTACAGGGCGACCGCAGATACATCCCCCTCAAAATGTGCTACATCACCCGCAGCATGACCATCCCTGACCCAGAAAATAGGTACTGCTTCTTATGCATTCAATGTATTGACCACAGGAAGTTCGCGAAAACTAAAAATATCGCTAAAATCGGATACGTAGATGTTTAAAGGGTTAGTTCACCCCAAAATGAAAATTCTGTTATTAATTACTCACCCTCATGTCATTCTGTAAGACCTGAAGATCATCTTCGTAAATCACAAATTAAGGTATTTTTGATCAAATCTGAGAGCTGTCTGATTCTCCATAGACAGCAACACACCTGAAATGATCCCAGATCCAGAAACGTAGTAAATACATCGGTAAACAGAATGAGGCAGTGGCTCAACGCAGTTTTGCGACTTTACGAGAATACTTAGCTTTTTTTTGTGCAAAGAAAACAAAAATAATACAATTTATTCAACCGTTCTTCTACACCGAGCTACGTCTTCCGCCGTTGTAGAGGGTATCACAAAGTGTACGCACTTTTTCCCCTAGGCGTAAACAACACTTATTATTCATGCACGTTTATTATTCCCGAACGCTCAGATATGTTAAGTAATCAACATCAAGTATGTTAAGTAATCTCCAAGCAAAAAAAGTAACTCGGGGGGAGAAGAATGGTTGAGTATATTGTTGTTTTTGTATTCTCGTAGCGTCGCAAATCGGACCGTTTAAACAATGTATTTATTGTGTTTATTTTTTATTATGGTTTGGAACGACATTAACCCTTTAAAACACTTATCAATAATTGAATAAATATCACAGTATTTTCGTCAAAATGAATTCAGCATTGTGTGTACTTTGCACTAATATTATGGACTTTTGTCGCGTTGTACTTGTTAAAATAGTGAAGAAGGTGATTGGAAGTGTTTCAGACAATCTCTTTGTAATGCCGTCTCAGTGTAAGCAGCAAGGGGTCTCATTATTCAGCGGGTGAATGTGACAACCCTGGTAATGCACTCCACACAACAAATGCTTTATGCCGGTCGCTCACTCCGTCATGTTTGATGTCTAAAGAGTGCTAGTGTCCTCTGCTTGTCAGTGGACGAACCTTCATGTCTTCAAAAGTGATGGAGGACAACATCAAAGTCCACGTCAACAATGACTTCAAGGATTTCGTATGTTGCCAGAATGCACGAGCTGGGCACTTTCCAAAAAACATGGCCAGAAATCAATCCAAATAAAATGCATGATATGAAGCCAGACATTAATCCGGCGACCTGTGGCATGGCTGTTTTGAATTACTATGGAATGAAAGAGAGCTCACACACCATGTTCAAAGAATAGCAAAAAATATGAATAAAATATTTATTAAGAAGTCACGAAGGTGCTCGGTTCAAGGTGACAGTATGTTTTCTGGTTACCAGTGTCTGTAAGATAAAATAGAACATTTATTGCACCGCTGTAGATGACTATGAAAAGACACAAGTCAGTAAGATATATTTAGTTAGTGCTGTCAAACTATTAATCGAACAAAGTAATTTAATAAAGAATCTATGAAAAATGTATCACAGTTTAATTAATGTATTTTTAATGTATTTTGATTAAATAGATGCAGCCTTTGTGAGGACAAAAAAAAAAAGATTAAAAACTAGCCAACCATAAACTTTTAAATGGTATATACCATATACAAATATGAATATAATTATCTGATTTGTTGTATATCAGTGCAACGTAGTTAACACAAACAGTTTTTCAGTTTATATCAACAAAACACCTGCATGTTTCAAAACCATAACCATGTACACTATTTTCAAAATAAGTTTTGTAAAACATATTAATTTGCAAAATAAAGTCTTGATACGTAAAATTGCGCAGCTAGTGCAAACATTTAAAAATGAATTAATCCATACCTGAAGGACACACATATATGTAGTTTTAAATAATATATGTTATATAAATCTTGTGTGTTTTTTCTGTTATTTAAAGTGCTTTTGCTTGAGAGGTAAAAGTTCCCATCAACCACACTCTGTTTTTGTGCTCAAGCCATGTGTTTTGTTTTTTTTTTTTGCAGTATATTGTACTTTTGTTGTCAGAGAAACGAACGCTGTGGTTTGTGAGATTAACCATAACATTACACAGGAAGTGTGTTAAAAGATGATGTACCAGCACTGAACTGCTTGAAAGTAATGACAGGCGGAGCGTGTCACATCCCTTCTGAAACACAGTAAGGCTTTGTGTCTGTGTGCTGCTGGAATGTTAAACATACTCAATCCTAATAACATTTTCCTAATATCTCTTTATAGATTGGGATAAAAAAACATAACCATCATCAACCTGATGCAAAATCTAGTTATCTTATTTAAAGAACGGGAAATTTCACTGAGCACCTATTTTGCTACGTGTTGCTGTATTGTATCTTACATAACAGCACTCTTCTCCTGTTCCAAGACTGCTGATATTTCGAATAATTTTATGATGATATCACTTTCGCAATGCTCATGGCCTTGGGAGGAATCGCAGCCGTGTTAGCATTCAGTACAACAGCACTCTTGCTCATAAGCCGTTGCTTAAGTATCTGGCGTGGGTTTATAACCTGGAGACGTATGGCGAGATAAACTGACAGGTAGACAGACAGACGAAAGACTGTTCCACTCCTGCCATGTGTTGTCAGTCAGAAACCCTCCGCAGACCGGCTGCCAGGTCGTCAGTTTTCACCCTCCAGCTCTGTTTTCAATTTACACCATTGTGTCCCGTGTCTTCCAGCACATCCATCACTGCGGTGTTCACGCAGGGCTCTATCAACACTGCAGACATTCACGGCTTACCTCAAGTGCCACACTGTGAGAGGATTCCTGTCAAATTCCTAAACAAAATCCATGTGGTATAAAAATAGATCGTGCCCCCCTCCACTGTTGTCTTTTCTTTGGACTGATCAGCGTTCTGATGATCCAGAGTGGAACTTTAACTGGAGTTGTTTTTGGTAGAGGTGAGAGTAGCTGGTGGTTTGGGGTAGGGAGATGTTCCTCCACAACAGATGTGTCGGTGACCCCTCTATCTGTCCTGTGTTACTCCTGCTCTTGTTTGGTTTGACTGGGTGTGCTTGGAGACCAACTAAATTTAGTTCATCTTCTTTGTTTTGTCCTCTTTGACCCATTAATTGGGTGAATGAATGAAGCATTTATATAGCGATTTATTGTGTATTGCCGCACACCCAAAGCCCTTTTCAATCAATGTAGGGGGGTCTCTCCTCGACCTTTTGGCCCAAAATGTTTCATTTTGAAGTGAATCATTTTTGATCGTACATTTTATTATTGATTTATTATTTCCAGTTCAAAAAAATAAATTACGTTAAGTGATTTAAGACATTCCAAGAGGCATCTCAGTACAGGTGGATGGATGACTAAAATTTATGGCTAAAATTCTTCACCTATATGTGATATTCAAGGTCAGAAAACTAGATAAATCAGTAACTACTTCTAGTTAACAAGAATAGGTTGGGTAGTCGTAAACATTTTGTTTCATTCTGGTTTTATTTTCACTGAGATCCACTGTAAATGTCGTAAGTTCTCAGAGTTGGACATTTTAGGTTAACTTTCTGAAGTTCACGATTTATTTTGACTATGAAAGGCATTGAAACACTCACTTCCTAAATTGGACACAGGCATCTCCATTAGTTGTGAAATTCTCCCAATTATAGTCTTAAAGGGCAGAACTCATTGGGCTTCATCCAAAAAGCTTTTTCCTCCAGTCTACTCCAAACACATCAGCTCCATCTGTGCCCACCCCCAAGCCCCTCCAAACTCTCCGTCTTCATGAAAGTAGGTCTATTTTTACCAACACGGTGCACCTGAAAATGATATTGTGGAGTGTAAGGTTAAGACTCTTTCTCTAGATGATGTATGAGAGGAGCATTTATCACTGTAAACTCCTGAGCGTAACTGATGTATGGTTCTGTTTGAACAGGGTGTATCTGATATTCTGGTGGTTAATGTTGACTCCAGAGCTCTTTCAAGCACTGTCTGTGTGTCTTTAAATGACGCAGATGTCTTGTTTTTCATAAAATGTGGTCCAATGTAATTATGTGTATTCTAGTCTGTACTATATTCAACTCATTCAACTCTACCATGTTTATTTTTATGAAAAGGAATAATTATTTCTCCATCTGTTCCTTTTAATATGTGACTACTGTACATATAGGAAGATATATTGTGTCTAGATATATTCATTTTTATAAAGTTTTTCTTGAAATCTGCTTTTATTAACCTTAACAAAGCTTTTGCTCCTTTTCTTTCTTGTGTTTCAGGCAGATTGAGCTGCACTCCTCTGATGCCAAGCACACAATAATCATGCGACATAAAGACACGGCTTCGGCCCAGACCTGGTTCACTCTCATGCAAACTGCCATCACAAACCTCACCAGCAAAGTCATCGGTGAACTCCGAGAACACGCAGGCCGCCACGGCATCGCCGGGAGCCGAGAGATCCGACACCTTGGGTGGCTCGCGGAAAAGGTGGAAACTTGCTGGATACAATTTTATAGACTCTATAAACATTTATTAGGATGGAAGACAAAATTTACTTTTTTTTTTTTTGCCTAACTGAATTAATACATATCAGCTCTGTTTTAGCTGTCCAGTACAAATCAATTTAGTTTGAGTTGAATGTGCATGTCAGGAACATGCATCATCATAGCTCATATTTTCTATGGCCGCTTTTCCACTATAGAGTCAGTGGTTCTCTTTGAAGAACCGTTCCATTAACGGATAACAGATTCTAGTCCAATATGCCAGCCGTTGCCATGGTAACACAAATGTTTACATATGATACGAGGTGTAAATAACCCCGCATTATGGAGAATGATCAGAAATTTCTTTCGTATTACTAATTTGTGTTTACTTTCTTTAAAAGTGAGAGATCCTGAGTGATGACGGTTCAGCGGGGTTTTCTAACCAAGCACGCCAAGAATTCTGGGCCAAAAACGGTTCGCAATTGTGTCGTTCCAGGCTCACATGGAAACGCAACTGGAACCTGACAGTTCTTAGAACCGCTCCGATAGTGGAAAAGCGACTTGTGTGTCATTTAGCTGTATGGCAAAAAAAAACGTACACTGTCTAAACCCACAGGGATGTCTTGCATAAAACCCAGCATCAGCTCAAGGTCGGTAAGCTGATGTAAGCTTTATGATAATTCTGGATCTGCAAAGAATTTATACAGTCACTTAAAACTTAGTTGTCACTTACTTATCACTCTTATTGTAACAGCTAACTAGAACATTTAGTTTATTAATGAAAACAACAAAATTATTTTTCATAAAATCAACCGAAATCAAAACGTATGTTTTTATTATGAAGCAGCCTTAAAGGAATAGTTAACCATACCTGTATGAGCTTCTTTCGTATGTTGAACAATAACAGATATTTAGAAAAGTCCTAGCAATCAAATGGTTGATGGTCCCCATTGTTTTCCGTAATATTTCTTTCCATACTATGGAAGTCAATGGGGACCAAAAACTGTTTGGTTCTTCAACATAAAAAGTAATTCATGCAGGTTTGGAATGGCATGAGGGTGAGTAAATAATGACAAATGGGCACTTCTTCACACATTTGCTATTAAATAGTGGACTATATAGGGGACGCATGCTTTCCATTGGGGCAAATGGAGCTTGGTTTTCGTGAGCACCATGCGAAACATCTCAAGCGGTCAGACAGTTTTTAAACAGCCCTGTCACAAACTGTCAAGCGCTGCTTTGTTGGGACTGTTATGTGAGTGAACTGCTGTTGATTTTTTTTAACAAAGGAAAAATATTTTTAATATGTCCCACCCGACACAACATTTTAATTACATCATTACCAGTCACTGTCTAATTTAGTTCATGATGCACATTTCAAGTTGCCCTTATAGCAAAATGAAAGATGTTATGTTACTGCAATGCAGAGTCATCAAATTGTAGGAAATAAATGAAACCTACATTTATTAAATATAATAATATGTAAGATTAAGTTGAGATTGTGGAGCTAATTTAACAGCCTTTGAATTTAATTTCCCGTACTTTGTTTGATATAACTGTTCTCTGACCTCTGCGTCCCTCCATTAGCCGATTTTTATAGACCTCTTGTATACATTTTGATTTTGTAACATCACTTTTGAACAAACTGTAAAGATCACACACAAGTGTGCTAACAGGGTCTGGATATACTGTACGCTCTGGTTGGAAACTGTACAGACAGTTCCTCTGAAGTGCTCAGAAATTCTCAGAAACGGTGGTGCGCGGTGCTGGAGCGATTGATGGAGGATGACTCTTCTCAGTGTGACCGCAGGTTTTTCCTCCCTATTAAATCTCCTTTTCATCGCCGTCCAATTAGCTGAGGCCTGGCAGGGCTGGCTAATAGAGAACTGCGGTGATGGCAGGGCTGTGGGCAGCCCCGTCTCAGCCTGTCCTTTAATGAGAGCTCCCTAGTACCGTCTCCTATTACCAACCTGCCGGCCCCTTGATGAATAATTATATGAGAGGAAAAAACCTCCAGCGCGCCGAATGCCCGCAGACAGCGAGCAGATTTCTTTGTGCGACGGCCGGAGTTTATAACAAGGGCCAGTTTGT
This sequence comes from Puntigrus tetrazona, assembly GCF_018831695.1. Lineage (NCBI taxonomy): Eukaryota > Metazoa > Chordata > Actinopteri > Cypriniformes > Cyprinidae > Puntigrus > Puntigrus tetrazona. Next base: position 12,795,278 of record NC_056714.1, read on the forward strand.
GGTTACGCGGCTGCTTCTGATGCACTCGGCTCCGTTGGGGTCTCTTTTTAGCCTTAAGGCAAACTGACCCTCTGAAGAGCAGCCCTGTGATTTGTGAAGATTTGAGTGGTCTGTCAGGCTATCAAAGCCCTGAGGAGACGTCTGTCATAGAGAGGGGCTTCAGCAGTAAATCACACTAAGGTTGAACTTAAGGTCTTATTGGGAAAACTTTGCCAACTACTACTCGGTTGTGGAGCGTGTTTACTTTTGAGCTCATTAAAGTCAACGTATAACACCGTTTGGAATAAGCTTTCTGGGGAAAATCTCACAATTCGGAGTTTCATTTCATTTCATATCTCATGATATGAACTTTTTTCCCCGCAATTGCAACAAATAGACTCGCAAGAGTTGTTGGAAATTCTAAAATAATCTGAAACGTTATACATAAAGTCGCTATTGTGAGAAAAAAAGTAATGATGTGTGATTTTTAAAAAGTCACAATTACAATTACATTTTTTATAATGTGGTGAAAACAAACAAACAAAAAAACCCCCACTGAATTACTACTTGTTTACTCGGATAGCAAAATGTAAACTATGAAGTTGTTTATATTGTTTCCTGGATTTATATTGTAATTTTGAGGGGGGGGGGATTTGCAAGATATAAACTTTCGAGGAAAAGGTCTGAGTTGTAAGAGAAATAAATTGGAATTACCTACATTTTTCTGTCATGAAAAAGGCTTCTATATATTAGTGAAACTAAATATTCAGTAAGGGGGAAAACAAATGTGAGTGGGACTTGATTTTATCCATCTGGGATTGATCTGTTTCACAACAGAATGGTGGTTAGAGGGGAGTGGTTGAAAGTAAGATGGGTTTGTGAAGTCATCCGAAAAAGAATGCCAGATGCAAAGCAAGTTATTATACTTAACATTTGTTTTTCTGTGAAATAATGTGCACAAATGAATCATTCACAGAGAGACAGGGGTGTGTGGATGAAATCACATCAATGTATTGCCATTGTTTTTATCCTAATAATGCACCCATACTTCAGTCCTTCGTATTTGTTCGTGTTGTGAGTATTTGCAGTGAGTTCGTTTTTGCAAAGCGTTTCTGTTTTTGTTTTTTTCTGTGATTATTTGCAGCACATGCAATGTCAAACTTTCTTGCATTTTATCGTCTTTTTGTTTTGCTTCGTTTTTTTCATTTGCAGCACGACGATCTTTCTCGCTCACCGTACATTTTGCTTTAAGTAAAAGAATAATAAACTTACTTTCGAGATATTGTTTTACTTTTCTGTTAAATTTAGCTTGTTTCAGAAACTACGACTCTTTGCATATGTAAATTATATGCTGATTAGTTTATGCACGACAAAAAAAAGCACCATGTATGTAGTTTGGTAAGGAGGAAAAAAGGAGAAGGTTGTGCATGTACCCAAAATCTTCCCCAACTGGGAAAAATAAAGTAAACTTCGTACAGATCTTATATATTTAAAAACGTTTGTGGGTTAGTTTCCAGCTATTTTTCTATGTGAGAAACAGGAACTTGTATACGTTACACAGCGTTCTTTTTGAATTCATGTGGAAGTTGCTGACTAAGCACTCGGAGTTGCCTTAATATGCTTTAAACATGATGTGACACTTTTTTTTAATCATCCGAACGCTACATACGATTTCACGTACATTCCATTAATATAAAATATGCATATCAAATCGCATCACACACATCCACCTCTGGACCTAAGTGCTCATTTTGCTGATACATCAATAAAAGTTGAAGAGGCTGAATGGTTTTGAAGCTTAACTTTGTTCTGAAAGTATTTGGAGTTGCCGTGGTTAATCACAGGAAGTGGCCCTACAAGAGACACCCTTGAGAGGTTTACCACTTTGACAATGTTAATTAACAAGTCTCTCAGATGAACAAAAGACTTAAGGTCTGCACTTGACGTTTTACACAGGCTTTCATATGAATAGACAAAGAAAATTAGGACAAAATGTAATTATATGGCACCTGAAAGGCTTATTCACAAGTTATTCATGTGGTGTGTGTGTGTGTGTGTGTGTGTGTGTGTGTGTGTGTGTTTCAGACGGAAAGCGAAAGACAGTGCTGGAAGCCAGTGCTGGTGATGTTGACTGAGAAGGACCTGCTGCTGTTTGACAGTATGCCACGCATGAGAGAACACTGGCTCAGCCCGACACACACCTACCCTCTACTCGCCACACGGTACACACACACACACACACTCACACACGCCGTTAATGCTCTCATTTCGCTTGCACATACAAACACACCTTTGAAAAACCAATCAAGGTACACACACCTGCACTCCCTTCTGTTTAACACGTGCCTCTTTACGCACACATGCTAACACACACACGTTTCGCATGCCAGTTGGCAGTGCCGACCAATTGGGAAGTAAAACACACAACTACAGCCAGTTGGAAAGAAACAGTACAAAAGCATTACGGCTATTAAAGGCCCGTTGAAGCTGTATGAGGTGGCAGCTATTACTGCAAGGGATAGATTTGAAGTCCAAGTTTAACTGGACCGCAGCCCAGATCTCACTCTAGGGCTGATAGGGCAGTTATCACAGGCTCAGTTGGCATGCGCTAATGTTTTGCTGACCCTGAGATTGTCCAAAATGGCAGAAAGTATCGCCGTGCTTTTTTTCTCCAAACTTTTTTCCGAACTTATTTTGGCTCGACTTCCTCTGTTAAATCTCAAGTTTCTGTCAAACCGGGCAGCCCCGCCAATCGTGAACACTCGCCGGACCAATCCAAAGCCTGTATGTAGGATGTTTTGGTTGCTGAAGTATTTTCCCATTCATTTGTCCCATAGGGCTTAAATCTTCATTAAAGAGTTATAAGCCATGAGCAAATCTAACCAGCTCAAATCGGTTCCCCTATGGAGAAAATGAATGGGAATTTGAATGCCGCATTCTATTTAATATCAAACCTAAACATATTAATATCAAAGAAACATATTAAATGCAAAACTCAGTCATGTTGAGTAGCACTGAATTTCTATGGGGTGGTATGTTTTTTAAAATGTACCATAGTAAGAACATTTTGACATCATAATTTTGCACATTAAAATGCTTGAATAAATACGACATTGCAAATCCTATAAAAAAAAAGTACAGCAGACATCATTGCAATCTAAGGCACTTCCTTATAGAAGCACCACGGTAGATATCCAAAAACCGTTTTGTTTGTTATTTGAAAGTGATTTCCATGGTGAACTTATCTTGAGTATTTAATCGTAGGCTGGTGCATTCTGGGCCAGATAAGGGTTCACCGCAGCCTGGTGGCGAGTTGTGCTTTGCTACACGGACGGGAACCAGATTGGGTATCGAAGCGCATCTTTTCAGGACAGAGACGTGCAAGGACTTGTCACTCTGGACCAGACACATAGTCACTGGCTGCCACGCAGCTGCTGAGATGATCAAAGAAGTCACTACCAGTGAGTATGGATCCTACATCCTGCTCCTTTCACGGGTCCTATAGCCTCTTCACACCAACACGCTTTCAAGTTTCTAAAACGGGGTTTTCACATTGATTTTACAGAACAGTGGGGTCCCCAGATCCCTGGTGGTCCGTGACCTATAGGCAGGGTATCTGCAAAATAATTTAGGTACATACACACACACATAAAGATCTTCAACAACCTGTCAAAGTTCAATTTAAGTTTGAAGTGAAAAAAAATTATATTGTACAGTAGAGTGTACTTCTCAAAGTAATCATGAGCTTATTAAAAAGGCTGTTTAAGAACAATCATATAATTATTCTTTCATGTTTTAAATTTAACATTAAAGCTCTGTTAGTTAAGTAATAGAAGTAATGTTAAATATCTCATTTTAAATAAATGGTTAATTACTTCATAAAGATTTTCACAGCTCCATTACTGTAAAAATGTTTAAACGAATGATCCCTTTGTCCAAACTATATATGATTTCAGTTTGGTCTAATTAGGTGCTTGCTACAGTTTAATTGTACTGCTAAAAGAGTAAATGTAAAATGAAACTTCATCTTTATGGACTCCTCAGGTTTGAAATATGGTACCAGGATTATTTGTCATTTATTTCTTTTTTTATCTTAGTTAGCAGCAGTCTGGAACTTTGCAACAACTGTCAACCGAGACTCTCATTTACCTTCTTCCACACGGTTGTGTTTACATTCATCTTACGGCTGTAGTTTCTTAAATGTTAAACGCGTACTTATGTCAAACGTAGATTCGTGGCTACTCGCAAGCTTCCACGCAAAGATATATGCGCCCCGGGCTTCTGAGGTTGCGGTCCGTGGATCCAGCTGTACGGCGAATTCCAAAACGTTCTGTGCCGCAGTACAATATTTCTGAGTTTTGGATGTGCGTTATTCATACTGAAGTCGTTTAAGTAAAGAGTGTATTTTTAGAATGGAATGCCATGGCAGAGTTCCTGTGTGGTCTCAATGCAGCAGGCGAGGGGCACAGAGCAAAGCATTCTGGGAATTGAAGCCTGGACTGATAGGAAATGTATCTGCCGTTACTGAACTGCAAGTGAGCCCCTAGAGATCACTGCGCCTTGTTTGGAGATTTTTTGCGGTTTTCCCTTTCTGTTAGATATTTTCACTGTTCTGAGATCAGGCTTTCAGATAATTTCTACTTAACCTACAAAGCTGGAATGGCAAGTGGGCCGAGATTAAACTGAGCAATGATTAATGTTGATTTTCCTGTCACGAGCTAAGCATGTTAACAGTGCTGTGAGAAAACTTCTGAAAGAAACACAATAAAAATAGACTGACCTTGTTACAACACGTCACTCTCTAATTAATACATTTGGGAGAAGAGGATAATTACTTGGAGTTTGTAGGAAAGAGCAACAGATGCAGATCCTCTCAAAACAAACCAGACCAATAACACGTTAGACTGGATTTGACATATTTGTTCCTTTAAAAAGATCCTGTTTGCGTCAGGATCTTGGAAGCGCTCCATATTTGGGATTTTATGGGAAAGGCCCATTTGGAAGCTGATGCTGTATTACCTGTGTTTAGTCTAATCTTATAATCTGTTCAGAGACTTTGTGTCTCCGAACAGTCATTCTCTTAGTTCTCATTTTTTGGGTTTTTTGCATGTCATGTATTTTTTTTTTATTGCCGACCACAAGACTCTAAAATCCTGTTTCAGTCTGGATACAGTTTAATGGGGGCCAAGCAATGAAGGTGCTTAGGCATCTATTGTATCCATTAGTTTTCTTCTTCCTCCACTCTGGGAGTCTGTGGCAGAAAGTTTGGTCTCGATATTAAGCATAGCAAATTTAGAGTCTGTATCACGTATTTCTGCCAGTAATTTTGAACCATAAATTCTAAAAGCAAAATTCCGATTCCTTGGTGCGTACCGAAATGATCATTTCTTGCAATTGTTCTACTTCTACTTCACACTTTTTTTCACCTGTCCTAGACAATTTATCTGATTTTCACCAAAATGGATTCAGATCAGATTTAGAAAATGCTGGTTTCTGATAGATCAAGTTGTTCGCTCAAAGTGCATTAATAAATCTGGTGAAATTCACACAAAAAATGAATTTAAGGCTGTCTCCACAATACTTAAGTGGATTATGACCAAGCTTGACCTGAAGGCACAAGTAGAAGAGCACCAAATGTTGTTTTTTTGTTAATAATTTCCAAACAGTGTAATTAGATTTGGAACAGCACATCGAATCAGTTTTCATCGAATCATCGAAACCAGTTTTCCTTTGTCAGCCATTTTGAGCATTGACCATTTCGAATTTTGTAGTAAAAGGCCTGGCTATATTTTACAAATGTTTAGCATGGCGTTATGAATCTTCTAGAACTGCTTTCTGGAAAATTATTAAACGACTTCATTTAATCATTTAGCCTCTGTTGTGCTTCCTTAATGGGAGCTTACCGTTATAGTCATCATTATTTGTTCATTGATGGCTCACTGAATAGTCTGCACTCTGTGTAGATGAGAATAAAAAGGCCTAGTAGATATCAAATCAAATGAGTGATATTTTTGAATAAATATAAATAATACTAAAAAACCTAAAAATAAAATATTAATAAAACAAACTCAAGCCATTTGTTGGTTGATTTCCCTAAAACTTGTTACGTTGGCTCTGGGGCTCTTTCCATATTTCATCTTTAATTTAAGCGGCCCAATACATCATTATCTGGCTTCATTTATAATATAGTATCTTTAGTAGGCATATGCCGCTACACATTTTTTACAATGTTGTGATTAATCGCTAAATCTTTTAGCACGGAATATGGTATTATTACGATATCAAAATGAGCAAAAAAGCCTCTTTATTAACTAATGAAGACAGAATAATAAAGATGATTAAAATAAATAGCCTACCGGGACTAAATTTAAAAGTCGCTGTGAATGAAGGCCACTGCGAATACAAAAATCTGAATAGATATTTGAGTCATTTCAATTAGAAAGTAGGCAGCTGCTTTGCTTGTGGGGTTTCCGGGGTGTTCCAGCTGTTCAGCTGCCTCTGCTGTCAGAGGGCGAAGGTGCGCTTTCATTCAGAGCGTCTCTCGTGGCTTCATAGTGAAGCTGCTGGCTCCTTGATCACCTCCTGGTGGCTGGATGCAGTACAGGTCATAAACCCCGCCCTCTCCATGTAAACCAATTGGACCAATTGGAAAAAAAAAACATTCAATAATATAAAACATAATTTATTGCACTTCTAATACAATTTTCCAAAACATGGTTTGTTAATTATGGTAGTTATTTTCATGCTGTAAAAAGGGGGCGTGTCATTGTTGGTTGGGTCTGCTCTACCTCATGACAATACTGCACAGATTCTGCGTCCATCTTTTTACAGTCTGTGGTTCCGCCATGCGCTTCTCACGAGTACTTGTTTACACCAGTGTACGCACGTCACTTCGAGAGTTGTGCATATTACCATTTAAAGGGAAAACTGTTCTTAAAATACATTAAATAAAAACGATATAAATAATAAATTTTCTGTATTTTGATGTGCCCATGATAACAATACCGTGCATATTCATTTTTGTGATATACCTGTCACGTGTCTAATCTGTAGTGCTGGATGGGATTATATTATTTGGTCTTCTTGTTCTGTTCATGTTTACTAAGACACTATATGAAGTAAATGTGTTGTTTTTAATAAATTCATAAAGATAAGCCTGCATAGACATATGAGGAACATTCACGTTTCCGATGTACTGAATCATTACAAAGCTATTGTAGTTCAGAGGCCCCAAAAAATTCCTATGCTAAGCTGTTGATGGTAAAAAAAAAAGAGAGGCTGTTTGTGACTGACTAAAACCCCATCTGGTGGGAAAGAGTCCCTCAGTCCTGAAGATCAAGCTGTTTTGATGGGGATAAGGTTACAGTATTGTTAAGAGCAACATGGGAACGGTATTCCGAAATCCCCTTTTCAGGAGCCCCTCACGCAGAGTGTGTAATTAATAGGCGTTTGAGTATTTAATGTCAAATGTATTTCCAATTTAATGGGTAAATTGCAGAAGAAGATGCTTTTTCATTGCTGTGATGATCTAATCAGCCTAATGGACTGGGCTGTAGCCAGAGCCGAGGAGTTTCTCAAAGGCACACAATGTGAAGAGAACACACTAGCCTCGCAATTACCCGGTCAAAGAGAGATTCAGGGAGCTTTATTGGGGCAAATGGAGGGAACAGCAGAAGTGGATCACTGGCACACTCACAATAGACATGGTAACAGTAGGTTTCTACACGTCCTGTGGTGCCTGATGAGCTGTAATTGAACGTATCGGAGGGGTGATACTAGATACATGGAGTCCTGTGATGTATTTGAGGAAACCACGGCGGTATTGAGCGGATAACTGGTGATGAATAATGTACCAATTATCAGGCGAATCAAAGGACATTTATCTCACAAATGGAATCCTTTTTCATTTTATTCGCACCTTAAAGGAATTTGCTAGAATTGGTCGACCAGAAAGGCAGTTCCATTAGTACTGTTCGGTACTGAATTTATTTATTCATTTTTATTTTGATTGTTGTAGTACTTGGAAAATATGTTTTGGTGTGAAACTGTACCCAAGTCTTCACACATTTACAAAAATATTTTTATTGGATGAACTCGATTTAATTGATTGCAGGATTTCCATCCAATAAATATATGCAGCCATAAAAAAAAACTAATTCACGTGATAAAAATGTAATTGTGTTGAGCCAATCCAGCCCTGTGTAAAGCATGATGGGTAGGGGAAAATCCACTTTCAAGTTACGCATGTACATGCATTTATGAAATTAAGAGGCTGTAAAGAATTGTTGGATTAACTGAGTTAATTAAGTTAATTGAACAAGCCTCGAAAGCTATAATTGAAACGTTGTTTCAAAATGAAAACGTGTAGTTAAACCAAAACGCAGCTGTTTCAAGTCAGTTTAACACAATGGAATTGTTTAAAAGGGAAACCTACTGTAACAATGGTGTTAGTTGACAATGTTTTTTAAAAATAAACAGAATGGTGTTGGAGAATCTTTTTTTTTGTGTGTGTGTGTGTAAATCGGAATGTCATCTACTCACAAAAGTAGCTGCATTACAATGGGACGTTCTTTCACGTCTTTTTAATCCTCTGGTATGACAACTCAAAGTGTTTGTATGGTATCTGTGATGACTGTATGTTTTGTTTCTTCAGGTTGTATGTATCAGGGTCAGGACTGTCGGTTGGTCATTCACTACGAGCGAGGTTTCTCTGTCGTAACAGATGGAGAGGACAGCTCTGTGGCACAGCCTCTCTTCAGTTACCCGTTTGAAAAGCTGAAGATGTCTGCTGACGATGGAGTACGGATCCTCTACTTGGATTTTGGCGGAAACGAGGGTGAAATTGTGAGTAAAAACTAAATTAATCATTCGTGATGAGAGTGCTGTCATTGGGCAATTTTTCGGACCGCATTTGTACTGCACTTGTACTGTACTGTACTTAAATACAATATTTATACAATTAAATAATAGTACAATAGTAAGTAGTATAGTATTCTTGTGGCAAATTATTGAAAGTTGGATCACAAAATCATCATTGTTGAATTTCTGAAGGTCCACGTGTGACTGAAAACTCAGCTTTTTCATCACGAGAATAACATTTTAAAATGCATTAAAATAGGAAATCAATATTTAAAATGGTAATTTCACAATATTGAAGTTGTTACTGAAAAAATCTTACAGTTTTTAAAAAAATCTTACCAACCAATTACTGATTGAAATAGCGGTTTGATTACAATTTGAATAATTTTTTTTTTTTTAATTCAGTTGCACTGTAAACAAATACAGAGATATTTATCAAATATTGTCAGTACAATCTATTGTTAGCTGTATCACACGTGAAATTCGTTAGAACAGGAAATGATGCATGTCCGTACTGATGGACAGCTCATCTCTGAAAGACCTCTCTGATCACAATAGCGTTTCTTAACACGTGTTTATCACATCAGGAACGTCCCTTAATTGCTTTTTTTTTTCTATTCACAGCAACTGGACTTGCACTCCTGTCCCAAGCCCATTGTTTTTATCCTCCACTCCTTCCTGTCTGCTAAGATCGCAAGATTAGGATTGGTAGCCTGAGATTGAACTGTTATAGACTTAAACAGTGACATGATTTATTCCAACATGGAGAAGGGAACCCCGTAACGTAGTGGAGCTCGCAAGACTGAACGAGGGGGGTGATGCAGAGCTGGCGCTGTAGCAAACCGGACCTCTGAATGATTTTAATTACGTTTCGTTAATGATAAACTATGTATTTTTCAGAGAGATATTAATTATAGTGAAACACAATTTCACATTGATTTTCTACGAAAAAAAAAAATCGAACTATATAATGAACACTAACTTGTAATTGGAACTAAAGAGAAATACTTAAAGTATTGTTTTAGAATCCAATACAGCAGAGTATTCAGCACTTACAATGCCATTAACTTCTATATAACAGGAGGGAAGGCGGCCATCTGTATGACAGCTGTCTGAGTAATCACATCTGTCTGGCAGCTAATGTGGATTAAAGAGAGGCTAGTTTAAACCTTGTTAATGCACATAAAAGTTAAACGGCCTAAAACAGTCATCTCGTTTCGTTTCTGGTGCTTTCACTCGGGAGATGCGCGACACTGATAGTCGCGAGGAATCAACAGGAATGTTCTAGAGTGCCGGTCATCAAAGAGGCATGTCAACAAACTGTCGGCTTTCACAAGGCCTTTGTGACAAAAGAGGAAAATCGAGACAGGGTCAGCCCTCCCCTTCAGAACTCTATCCGTTTCCACAGTTTCGGTGACTTTTACAAACGTCTCGCTCGTGAACTCCGGAGTCCTGCTGAACTTACTTTTGACGTGCAAAAGAAATCTTTACTAACGCCGTCACATTTGTGGAGCTGTTTTTAGGATGTTCTTGTGTGATGTGCTTGCATGCACGCTAGCACAACAACTATTGTGGAGGCTCAGATTTGCTCTCATTGGCCTGTGGTCATATTTAGCTTCACTGTGCAAACACACAAAGGCCATTGAAGATCTTCAATGTCAGATTATAAATTAGAGCAGTCGAGAGTTTTCAAGTTAACCAGCAATTAGTGTCCATTGTCAGGCACCGCGCGTTCCCAGAGCACTGCTCCATTGTAGGGGTTATGGATTTGGGGACAGCAGGGCCCCTGTGGCGCAGCCTTTGTCTCATCTGTGAAACCGTCCCTGCCACATTCCAGCACACACATGGCAGGTCCAGGAGTCACGGACCTGAGAATCCGTTTTCGAAATGAAAGCAATCGTTCACTTTGAGATTACACGCGTCACTATCAAAACTGAGCACCTCATTTCCACACCACGAAACATTGCGCTGAACGAAACGAAATATGATTGGTGGTTTGACACGTCGGTCAAACAGCCTCATGGGAGGACCTTGGCCAATGAAAGCTGCCATGGATTACAGAACTTCTGCTTATGCAAAAACACCGCTGAGTTTCATAACAACAACAACAACAACATTTAAAATGTCTTGTATTCAGCAGAACAAAGTAAATGTAATACAGGTTTGGAACAACATGAGGATAATTATGAAAATTGAGTGAACCTTTGTTTTTTTCCCACAAGGAAATCATACAGGATATGCAGCTGCTACACATGGTTTAACTGATTCTTCAGGAATAATGTTATTCACACTTCTTCATTTTCAGCTTAAGTTTCAATAAATGTTCACTGGGGACAAAGTTTCAAGTTCTGAAAATGACAGCATATTTTCACAGTACAATGAACTCTTCTGAAAAGTTCAAGGAAATTTTGATTCTTCGTGCTGTGAACCCATTAATATCAAAACGTCAGCATGGAGAACAAAGTGAGATGCTTACGCTGTAGAAAAGAGTCTGAAAACAAGGCCAATATAGTTCACCCATGCAGATCAAAATACTGATTCAGCTTGCGAAAAATGGAGTATCATAATGTATCAATAAACTAAAAACATCTGTTTCATTCGCTGTCGTAACACTGAGTTTCACCACACGAACTAGAGCAGCTACGGTGATAAGCAACGAGTGAGTTCAGATTGCATATTGCCTTCGAGGGCTCTCAGGGTTGCCAATGTAATGTGCAGCCCCCTTCCTCCTTTCCCATCACCCCTCTGGGCACCCAGGAGCAAGAACAATGGCCCTGTGTGGGACTGGAATGTGTCCGGCAACTCTGCCAAACGATACACCCTCAACCTTCTCTGGGCAGGGAGTACCATGGAGCGGTTACTCTTCGTGACCTCAGCCCAAAGTGACCTTGGGTAATCTTTAGTGCAAAACCGATAGCTTGTGTGTGACCAACGAGAAAGGAAAGATGAGGTAATCAAAAAGAGAATGAGGTGGTTTTGGAAAAACAGAGTTGAGACGCTCATGTGTTCCTTGTTTCACGCTCGAGTGGTGATTTGAGCGAACTGATTGCTGAAATACGATCTGGGCAGAAACACCCTCTGACTGATTTTCATGATGCAAAACAGCGTTTCTCAGAAAACATGAGGCCGGATTTGGCTGTTTGGCAGTCAGACACTCGGTTAAAAACCACATTTTTAATACATTAAAATGATTATCACAAACATTAAAAAAAAAACAATAAAGAAATATGTACAAACAATAATTAATGCTGAGAGGTTCTAAAGCATTTTTTTTCACTTCGTAGCATCATGATGTTCGTTCTAATGACGGTGTCCTATTGCAGATTTACCTGCAATGTTTCCAGCTAAAAGTCATCTTTTAGATGATTTCTCCACAACCCAATCAATTACCTGTAGATGAAAACAGCGGATGTATAAAACACATTTTAGAGTATCAATTTTGAAGGCATCTTACAAAAATAACTCAAAACAAGAGTTGTAATCTTTTCTGAGAGGACCCAAGTTGATAAACTGAAGCGCGTGCTTTACCTGTTTGGCATTGTTACTGGCTGCTTTCTTCATTTCCTCATGAAGGCCACGTGAGGTTTTCAGATCCTGTTGTAGAACAAATCCAGGTCGCTCATGCTTTATTGCATTCATGCATACTTATACTATCATTCATAGGTTTGAGGACAGTATTTCTTTTTAAAGAAATAAATACTTTTATTCAGATTATTAAATGAAGCTTGTAAAATCATGGTTTCTATAAAATATTAGGCAGAGGAACTTAATACTAATAAATCAGCATATTAGAAAGACTAACGAAGGATTATGTAATAATGAAGATTGAAGATGGCTGCTGAAAAGTCAGCTTTGCCATCACAAGTATAAATAACACTTAAAAAATATTCAAAAAGAATAAATTTTTTAAATAACACTGGGGGATAAAACTTACTGACCTTTATGCTCTACTACAATTATATATATATATATAAATGTGTTTTGAGTTTGACTAGCATACTATTATGAAAATTAAATTTAAGCAAAAATATGGATGCATGTATAATTTTATCGGAATAAAAACAAATGAACTTGTATTAACTTAAGCTCAAGTTAATGTATTCATGAAAAATTACATCTAAAGGGATAGTTCATTCAAAAATGAAAATTGTGTCATTAATTACTCACGTCTCTCCAAACCCATAAGACTTCATCTTCAGAACACATATTATACTTTTGCTAAAATCCGAGAGCTTTCTGACCACATTCTACCTGTATTCAAGGTCCAGGAAGGTAGTAGACGGTGGTAGACGGTTGACACTGATGTCACATGTAATATTTTAATAATGTTCTTACCACTTTTCCGAGCCTTGAATGTTTCAGTTGTGTTAATATCAGAAAGCACATGGATTTTCATCTTAATTTGGGTTTCGAAGATGAACGAAAACCTTCAGTTCAGAATGAAATGAGGGGGAGTAACTAATGGCAAATGTTTTATTTTCGGGTGAAGTATCCCTTTAAAGGTTGCCAACACTTATTTATACAAAACGTCACACAACCATGAGATATTAGCCTCCCAAGTTTACACAGAATATCAATGTCAGTGCAGTATCAACTGCCTTGACCTGTCCTGACGAACAACATTAAGAACTGCGCCGGTAAATGAAGGCTAGCCTAACATAACAGGCTATTTATATAGAGAGGTCTTAAAGGTACTCTAGCAGAGACGGCCTGTATACACTGAGTAAATGATGAATGATTCCGGTACGCATAAATCAATTTCAGGGAAAAATACTAAGATGCTACAAAAGAGGTTTTTTTTTTCCCCTCACTGAATGCTTTAGGAACAAAGCGAATTGAAACAAGTTTCTTGAACTAAGTTTTTGCTCCCCTGTCATGGATAAATGATGTAGATAACATCAATCGGCAGCGTTTACGCAGCATATTTTGAGCGCTTCAAAGATGTCCTAAAGGCAGGACAGCAGGGTGCGAGGGAAAGAGGCAGAATGATTCGTACCCACCTTCAGATAAAACTTTGATATGTCAAACAGTCTTTGACTACAGGCTTCAAAGCACTTGTGCTCGCTGCTGATCCCGTGTTTATTGAGCGTCTTAGCAACCACCTCCCTCAGCATCTGAAGCAGAAACAACGGATGAGAACGATGCACAATCACGTAACTACTGCTCTCGCAGACCTCACATAAAGACCTGACATTTGCTGATGAATGGTAGTGAATTCACTGAATAAAGCAAAGGGTTTAAGGGTTTGAATGGGTGGAGAGCTGTTTTGCTCTCTGGAATACTTGATTCTGACTGGTCAAATGCAGCATTCAGTGGCTAGATATTTTGAAATAATGACCTTTAAACTTCATATTTGACCGTAGTCCCTAGCAACCAATTTTCGACAAAGCTGTACTATTTTTGTCTATGTCTCTCTTAGCACTTAAATCGATAGTTCATACCGTTATATTAATTTGTCAAATTGTGATGTTATAAGGAGGATTAGGTACATTATCAAAATATATTTAGGTTTTGCTTTGTTTAAATATATTCAATATTACATTTCAATAAATTAATGTTTTAAACTATTCAATTTGAATCATTTTTTATGGATTTATTCATTTCGCCTAAAACTAAAATGAAACCCCCGATAAAATAAGTGTAAAAATAAACAGCATTTTTAACTAAATTATGAGACAGCAAGATAATCTAGTTATAAAAAAAAATAAAATAAGCATGAACAAATAAATACCCCAATCTGACCTATTTACATCAGAGTCAATAGGCTTGTGGCCAGCTCTCCGTAATATAGCATGACTGCTTTGTGGGTGACCCATCTTTTAAAACTTTCTATTTCTGCCCCCCTTTTCTCTCCTGTTTCACATTCTGTCTACTCTCCATTCCGTTCTCTATAAATAAAAGCAGCGACACGATATATATTGCGCATCACTGAAGCGGATTTTACCCCAAATCTCAACGGTAAATGGGAAAATATTAATTGTCCTGGGCCTCGTTACTAGCACTTACCCTGTTGTGTTTCTGGGAGCGGGACTCGGTCTGCGTCTGGCTGGGTTTTTGACCGGTCGACGGGTCGGCAACCGAAGCAGAACGTCTGGCCAGACCTGAGCTGGAACGGGACTGGGCTGCTTGCTGCCGCAGAGCCCCCACAGCTGGGTGAGTACCACCTGCACCCAGAGAGTCAGAGCTCTCTGATTTACAGAACCTGCCAAAGGGATTTTAAAAGGGATGAGGTGGATGGTGTAAGATATTGCTTCTCCTAGATCATCAATCCCACAATCTCACTTTGTAACTCGCATCAAAACTCTAATCAAAATGACTTGATGCGACGGCCTACTTAAGCACCGGAGCACACACTTCTACCTCTTTTTCTTCTGGAGATGTCAGCTCCAGCACTCTCCTTCTAAACCCATTTAATAAGAAACTGCTCAGTCCCAGGACTTTTTTTTTATCCTTGAACATAAATTTCCAGGCTTGTGCTGCTTTTAGTTCCCGATGATGTGACACCGCTGTGGTAATTTCAGTCTGAGATGATGATGATGATGATAGGCCTTAAAATTAATGTGGCCCCTGGAGTTCTGCAGTAGGTCAGCATAAAAAAAAAAAAATAATAAATAAATAAAAAAAAAGTCAATAACCTGATGTCCTGGCAACACATCATCTAATGCATGCTGGGCTTCTGTGGCGGCAAAGAAGGCCAAACATTAGACATCTGATCACTGCCATATGTGAAGCGCATTTAGAGAGGGGTCTACGTGATTTCAGCTAAAAATGCTGGAAATAGCAAGACTGTGACATTCATTGCAGCGCTGCTCAGTAATTTTCATTCATTGCTCATTTCACCCTTTGACAAAGCCATCAAGCACAGATCTATATTCAATTTGGGTGCGAGTGACGTATGGTGCATTCAAATGCATGTAAAGTGAAGGGACGGAGGGCCAGAGGAAGGCAATGATGAGCAGGCAGAACTAAAATGAGCCACAAGGGAGAATCAATGAACTTACAGCTTCAGAAAACGAACCTAACTGCAGAAACATTAGTTTGACTGTCTAATTGAATGTCCCTTTTCTGAGAACTGGCATGTAATCATGGCTCGACCCGTTTAAATACTGGCAAACAGAATATCATTACAACAGACCTGCTTTAAACACCCTTAATAATAAAAAATATTATCATCAATATTTGTACAATAAATGTACAAAATTTGTACAATGATAGAATACACTATGAATCAATTTTTCAAGCCATGTTTTTGATTAAATGCAACCATCACAAAGAAAAATATTGCATTGATTAGGTTAATCGCATTTAAAAAAAAAGTTAATGTTGGCATACTGTGTGTGTGTACCGTGTATATTTTTTGTATACACATATAGTCTATTTATACAATTTTTTGCATATTTAATATCCAAAATAAGTTTTTATGTAATAATATTTCAGAAATAATTTTGTTTATATTTTAAATATATTTATACATATTACATTTTATTCATATAAATATATACATGTAAATACTTTCTAAATATATGCGTTTATATATAAATACTTTTTTTGTTATGATTAAATCACAATTAATTTTTCTCCAGCACTAATGCACTCTAAATACTTTATATAGAAATTGAATATATTCCTCAGTAATAAATACACATGTATGTGTGTGTATAAACAAACTTTTGCAACCTGATGCAAAAATATAAAATACAATATCCCAAGAAGACATGTGGCCATCTATAGGTAAGAAAATCCATGATATGACCCTTCATCATTAGTGTGCATGTGGTGTTGTCACCTCTTGTGTGGCTGGAGGTCTGCTTCGCGGGAGCGGCGTTTGAGGCGGGACATCTCGCTGTGCAGAGCTTCACCGTCAGGCACACTGCCCGGTTCAGACAGCACAGCTGGGGAGGGTGCAGGACTGAGGGCGAATGGCACAGGGCAGGGCTCCTTACAGCATGTGCTCTGGGTCTCATATCTTATTAGACGAGACTGCAGCTTCACAAAGCCGCGGTCTCGCTCAAGGGCCTTACGCTCATCCAGACAGAACCTGAAGCACACCCAGAGAATGCTTGAGAAGATGGAGGAATTTGGGAGAACAGATTGTTAAATGGATGGGGGTTTTATATAGACACACTTACTCTATTCCATGGTAGTGGGATTGGGCTGCTTTTGAGAAAGGCAGCTTAGTCACCTTCCTCGGTGTGAGGTCAGGAGATAACTGAAATGCATGTTCACTGCACAAACAAAAGCACAAACCGCATTTAGAGACATTCAGTTCAGGAATTATTAAATATGAGTATTTCCAGAAAAAGTGTCTAACTGGTAGAAGAGAGCTTATGTAGAAAATCGTCACATTCCGTTTTTTTTCCTCACTGTATTTGATATTATCTTTATCTCCATCTTAACCTCCATTTTATTATTCACAATCGAGGCACCAAAAATTAATGAATGAATCATCTTATGCTGTTCCAAATGCATAAAACTTAAGCCTAAGATGATTTATTAACCATTTTTAACAACATTTTACAAACATGAATTAAAATTTTACATTTAATTTCAATCATTTATTATTTTAACCACATTTTAAAACATGAACTTTGTCTGTTTAAAAAGTAAATTTATTAATTAAAAGTTTTATGTTGGAATTATTGAAATGCTAACTTACTGAATTATTCAATTGCTAACTGTATTCAGCCATATAGACTTTCAAACAGTGTGAGGGTGAATAAATAAAGAACTCAGGTCTGAGCAATCCCTTTAAGACCAGTGCAAGCAGAAAATTAAAAATAGAAATCTGTAAAAACTTGAACAATGCTTTAAAACTTTCTGCCATGTACACACGTGCTCCCTCCTGGTCTAGAGGGATTTGAATTGTGGTTTTAATAAGCTAGGGGGAAAGAAAAGTCATTAAGAGACATCATGTCAGACACTGTGTGTATGATCAACCCTCTAAGCACTGGCAGCGGCTGTAGCTCCCCACTAGGCAGTCCATCAGGGGTGAAGTGTTTGAGCAGCTCTCTGGCATCCAGCAGTGTAGAACTTCCCCTCTGGCTATCTTTAGGCCCCATCAGACTCTCAGAGGAACCACTGCTGAACAGCCTGCACCTGTGGATGACACTGAAATTTATTTATGTAACCGACTGCAAATTTACTAGTCCAGCCATTGAACAAATGCACCAGCTATTTTCCCAGCTGATCCACTGTTTTGAGATCCATTAAGCCCTCAACAAAGACAACAACTGAAGGCTCCAGACATGCTAATGAGTTTTCAGATAAGGCGATATGGTACCAGATGGTTTACCTGGATCTTTGTCTGGCTCTCTGTAGGTTCTCATAGTTTTGTAGGGCACTCCTCTCTGGCCATTCTGTGTGAGCACAATGTTTCACATCTTTGGAAGAAATGTAATGGTTAGAAAGAGTGAATAAAAAGCAAATAAAAGTTCATCTTAAGTAAGAATACTGCGTCAATTAAGGATCCCATATCTTTATTCACACAGGCAGAAAAGAGTTTCTACTGAAGCTCTATGGTACATTTTTACTAGCCATTTGGTTTTGGGGGAAATACCATATATAACAAATACTACATTTAGACTAGTGTTTGTTCTATGTATTAAGGTGGAAATTTAACAAACTAAAAAAGGAATTAAAAAAAAAAAAGAATTTGGGAAAGAATAAAGGACTAAAGCACTGTTTAAACTAGTGTGTTTTAAAATGAAAACGATTCTTGTCTACACTGGCTGGCATTTTTACTGTCTCCATCCACATAACACAACTGAAAAATGTCACATGACCATTCATGCAGGTAAAACCATAGATATGCATTCATATATCTATCCATCTATGTATATGTGCAATAGCAGATTTCCTATTATTGTTTAGATGGCAAATGCGTCTGTGTACTCTGGATGGCCTAATGGGATATCTATATCTATGGGTACAACAATGAGCATGATTGCTATTGTTTGTATGGTGGTCAAGGATACGCAGGGTTAATGTGGGCAGCTGTCATCTCTCAATGTTTTGGTCAGTTTACACGGAAACGCAAGTATAATATGAATTTGTATAATAAAGCAGAACCAATCTAGAAGCACTGGTATAAAGTAGATTTTATTATAGTAACCATGAGCAGTAATCAATATGACATGTAATATTATTAATGTATGATAATCTAATAATTATCATCTCTATCAATCCATTTTATTTGTTTTGTTACAAATAATATAAGCCTAAAGCAAACTGCTCCTTACCACTAGTGTTAGAAGAGGAAGTCCGGTTTTCCTTCTCCAGGAACTTGTGTTCAGATGCTCTAGACAGTGTGGAGTCATGCATTTGAAGGTACTGCTCTCTGGCCAAATTCAGAAGAGCCTTCAGTTCATTCACGGGAATGGCAGCAGACTTCTGTGCCTCCTCTCGTCGCCCTAGGCACACATCAGATGCATCATTAAATGTCTCTCATTAATCACCTTACCCTTTCAAACCAAACCGTAACATGCTGTATATGTCTGCTTCATGTTGACTTTCAGATTTCCTGTAAGGCACACTAATGAAACGCATCTGAGACAGCTGTATAATTAATCGTGTTTTCAAACCACGACATCCTCTCTAGAAGTCCCTTAAGTTATTAAAGTGTAAAATTTTCAGTACTAACTTTATATCCAATATATGGTTTCCTCCGTGTACAAATTCTGCAAAGAAAAAGTGTCAAACGTCTGATACAGCCTAGGAACTAACCTGAATTTATTAGCTACAAGCCTAATAACAGTGCTCTGACATGCCACAATTAATCTATCAATCATGTAGTCTATCATGCATCGTAAACCGTTGTTAACACAGTAGGTGTTGAGGGTCTGACAAAAGCTCTATTGTTTACCACACAAAAGAGATCTTAATTTTCAGAAAGCACCACGTGAGACTCAGAACGTGTGACCAGAGGAATATGATTAGAAATGTGCTGCTCTGGGGTGACTGAAGCACAGCGTGTGAATACTTAGAGGTCCTGGTGAAAGATTTTCCGTTGCCTGGGAAACACTTACGGCAGCATTCCTTAAGGACCAGAGTCTGCACCTTGGCCAGCCTTCTCTCCCTTTGCAAGAACTGCTCTCCACGGAGACACGGCAGGGACCGTAGCCAGTCAGCAGTGCTACTCCCTGTGGAGAGACAAGAGAAGAGAACGAGAGTCTCAGAACGCAGAAGAACGAGTCAAGAGGTGTTAAGTACCACGAGAGAAGCCTGCCCAAAACGTCCAATCGTATAATTTGAAAACCGCAATACTGTTCTTTCTAACAAGCTTTGTTTTAGTTACTTTAATGCTCTTACGTGCGCACTAATTTGAAAAGCCATTATTATTTCCTTTGACACTTCAGCAAGATCAAAAAGTACAACCAAATTCAAGAAAGAGAGTTTAAGTATGCAATGCATGTTGAAATCTTTAAAACCACAGAAGCATGTTAACGGTTTCATAACCACCAAGAAAATTTCCAGTGAAATGCATTTGCGTGTCCACACTGGATACAAAATTGCTGTAAGGCCCGACAAAATCACAGCCAATCAAAAGATACATGATATTTAAATGTACATTTGCTGAAGGCAAGCAGAAAGAGATTCCCATGCAGCTATCTACAGAGTATCTTGTTGGCTCATCAGTCACAGCTGGTTTAATCAAAATTCTATTTACTAAATATATCTTTAACTAGTTGTTATGATCTGTCATGACTTGTTCACATTTAATATTTCTTTTTCCTTCCACCTTTCTTAATGCATTCAACATTTGCCTTAACCTTTTGTACTTTCCAGGTCCTGGACAAAACCTGAGCATAAAATAAAACATTAATAATTTCTTAGCAAAACATAAATAAGCAAATATTTAAATATAATAATATTAAATATATAAATAAAATTATATTAAAGTTACTGTGTTATTATCCTTTTGCACTAATTTTCAAATATACTAAATTGCCAAAAGTATTGGGTCACCCCATTCCAATGAACAGGTTTAACTACTTTTGTACACGAGTACAAATCTTAATGCTAAAGCATATAATGATATTCTAGGCAATTTTATGCATCTAATTTTAAAGCATCAGTTTGGACAGGACCCTTTTATATTCTAACGTGACACTGCCTCTGTGTATAAGGCAAGGTTAAAAAAAAAAAGAAAAGAAATGGTCAGTGTGTGACTTTAAATGCAATCCTTGAGCAAAAAACTCATCACTAAACACCAATGGTTTGTACATATGGGTGCAGTCATGTTAGATACTTCCAAAACTTTTGAAAATTAAATTAAATACATGAATTATGCTTCCATCTTTGTTGCCACAGTTTCGGAAGTGCCTTTTTCTGTTCTATAAAAAGGGGGTGTAGAATACTTTTGTCCATATAGTGAATATATGCATTTAAAGTCACACCAGAGCTGGGATTAGGAGTTGGCTTTATGCAGACCAGTCATGTTCCTCCACACAGACTCAATAATTTTTTTTTTTACCTTGCCTTTTACACAGAGGCATTGTCACGTTAGAATAGAAAAGGGTCCTGTCCAAACTGTTGCTATAAAATTAGTATATCAAATGTATTAGAACATACACTGCACTCAAAAAAAAGTTTATAAACGCCATAGAAAACTGAACAATATTGGCATGAATCCTTTTTAATTTGTAATAATTTTGCATTGATAAAGTACAACACAACACTGTCAGCCCCACTATTCGAGCACAGACCTGAAAATGTCATTTAAAAACTTAAAAGCCTTCAGGGGCAGACTATAATTACATATTAGCAAAATTTTGAAATTATTTGTAAATAGTTTGTTAAACCATAAAAATACTTGTAGTATTAAGAATCTTAAAATGCTAATACATATAAAAGCAAAATCTGTGATGCCAATTTGTTTTGTGGCAAGCTGCTTACAGAAAACTCCCAAGTACCAAGCATCTCTTCAGAATCCATTCAGAGAGTAGACACCTGAGGGGTATCCTGGAGAGCTCAACATAAAGCGGTTTCTCAGAAAAGCTCTTGTTTGCCTTTTTTTTTTGGTCCATTGTTAGAACCTAAGCTGAACCATCGTTGCCATATTGGGCACCGACATAAACAACCACTCGCTTGTTTGTGTCTTAAGTTATCAAGGTTGAGTTATGGATCTGGCACAACTTTCTGTGCTCCACGGAAGCCAGAGTAAACCCACGCATTCTCTGATCTCAAGAGCAGTAATTTACTGTAACAAAGCTCTCCAGCGGTGAGCTTCAATACAGCCACTTTCGCTTTACAAAGAAGACGTATTAAGAGTAGTAGCGAACCACAAACCACCTGATTACATGAGTAACAAATAGATGCTAATCAACGAGAAGACATGGCAAGTCAAGAAATGATACATATTACATGAAATAGCCAAAATTGTGTTTCTTTCTAATTTGATTATACTGCAAAAAGGAAAAGTGGGAAAAGAAACAGGAAAATTATACATTGAAAGTAAAAATTCATGTCCTATGCCCTTGTCATGTCATGTTCCAGAGTTTGTTTACTTGAATATTTGTCCAAGGCTAAATGTCCACAGTTGCTACTTTGACAAAGAAAGGGTTTGAAGCATTTACCCTTATAACGTAGGCACAGCTTAGGACTGTGCAGTTCTGGACTTAGGGGAACATATTTTCTCCTCAGTGACAACTTGGCAACATCCAGGTGGCCTGAGCCACTGCTGTGATAGATGAGACTGTTGTATGGGTTTAATCTGACTCTAATAAATGCGGTTCTGGAATGCCACAGGGTCCAACTTACTTTAGAAGAACTGTATTAGTCCTCTCAATCCAACAGTACACATTGATTTATGACTATGCTCAAATATCCAGCTCTGGGCATACTGTTGCATCTGTGAATATTCATGCTGCCATCGACTGTGCGTTTAAATGAATGGTGATCATACCTGAAGAAGGCGGAACTTTTTCCCTGATGAGGGCATTGAGCGTTGCCAGGGCAGCGGCTCCATTGATCTGACTGGCCGTGTGTATCAGTTGGGCCGTGCAGCCTCCTGACTCCGCCCCCTGTACCAAGAAGAGGTAGCGGCCTCTTTCACCTTTTACCTCCACCTCAGGCACTGCAGGGATGAAGAGTTAATAGTACGCTAGCAAACACACAGAAATAAAAGTAGGCAACTTCAGCACATGAATGTCAGCGTATAATTTTACAACGTGTGACGCGAGTGCTGGGCGGCACATTGGGAACGAGCATGGTGCAATTATACACATTAACTAGCTGTTTTTTAACGCTGCTCATACCAGGTATGTCCTTGGGGCGTTTGGACATGAAGTCTCTCCATTTGCAGGAGCTGAGCTGGGAGGCCGCTGGGAAAGTCTCCGAGCTTATCACACAGGACAGAGAAAACAAAGCTCCCACCTGCAACAGGAAACACTTTTTGTCTTTTGTCGCCTCAGTGTTCCAGCTCTGGGAAATAAGTTGCTGAATGCAAGTTATCAATTTCCAACTATCCGTCTCAGAGGACTTTGACAGATTTGGCCGAATCTGAGTTGGAAGGGTATATATATCTGGCCTGGAAGACAATAATTGGTGATGATCATGTTGGAGGTGGCCTTACCTCTCCACGCAATGTGCACAGTTGGTCCAAGAGTAGCTTGGCTTTGACAGATTTAGAGGTCAAACCACTGTAGATGAATGTCAAGGTGTGAAACAATACAAAGAGGGAAATTACAGTGCAGTTTATAGTATAAACAGTCATGAGGACCATGCCATCTCAAAAATCATTAGCTCTCGTGACATTGAGAGAAACCTGGTACAGTTAGTAAATGGTTAACTTTTTTTAAACATTTATATACACTACCATTCAAAATTTTTGAGTTGGTCAGTGTTTTTATGTTTTCTGTTGCTCACCAAGGTTAAAATAATGTAATTAAAAATACCATAAAAACAATAATATTGTAAAATATGATTACAACTTGAAAAACTTTCCTACTTTAATAGATTTCAAGAAACATTTCTTACTATCCTTTTCAGAGATACTTTCATGAATATAAAGCACTTATTTGAAATAGTAATCTTTTGTAAGATTATTAATGGTGTTATGGTCACTTTTTATAAACTGCAACCTCACATTATATTACTAACCCTAAACTTTAGAAGTTTCTTCAGATAAAAGCATCTGACAAATGCATAAATGTAAAACGGATTATGCCTCATTAATTTTTAAAGCTTTCAGAACATCAACCAGATTCTTCCATATACGGCAAAAAAGGGAAATGAATTGTGCAGAACCATCTACAGACACTACCTCTAATAATAAAAAAAAAGTTAGTACCTAGTTATTACCTAGTAATTGTAATTACTACAATAAGCCCATTGTATCTATAGGAGGAACAGGATTGTAAAATAAAGTGCTACCAACATCTCTGCTTTATGTACATTTACAATAAACATCCATAAACATGGAAATGACCAATATGTCTTTTGGGAAAGATACAGTTCAAACTTTGCACTGGAATGGAGAAGAATGGGGAGATCTTTGACTCTGACCAGCTGAATCAGTTCCAACACAGGCTGGTAACACTGAAATACCTAAAACACACAAAACCAAGCATGTTTACCAGGGTCATAAAATATTAACCATAAAACATTAACCATTTGTGTCTTTGAAAGTTGTCACTGTAAGGAACTAACCTAACACACAGGCATCCTGTGCTAATGACTGTAGGTTCTGTCAAGTCAGTAATGCATTATTCAAAACAAGGCAAAAGCAGAAAGGGAGAAAAAGGACCAAAGAAAAACATTAGAGGACCAAGCAGTTTAAACCAAGCAAAGGGTTATGTGACCAACAGATTAAAGTGTTACTGGCTGTGACAGCAGCTGGCTAATGAAAAGAAATAAAAACGGCCCTTTATGGTTTATTTGCCATTAGGAGAGTAACAGTTAAAGCTGTTTTGGGGCCGCTGGGTGCTTGTGCCCCTGAGTGTTGAAACAAAATCAGCTTTGTGCTCAGACAGGACTAAACCAGAGCTTTTGGGCTGGAAAATGAGAGGCTGAGAGGGAGCTGGCAACATTTCTAACTCTTTATCAGCTCTTTCAGCTTCTATACAAGAGAAGGCGAGCAGAGAAAGAGGAAGTCAATCTGAAGAGATCTGCTCCATTATTCAGTAGTTCTGGGCTCACAGAAAAGATGAGTACGATGCAACATGGTGAAATTAGTTCAAAGTCTTATTTTAAGTAGTCTTTAAAATACTGCTGCAAATCCCTGAGAGTTACGGGACGGAAAGAAAGATGATAATATCATGTTAACAATTAGATAACTGGGTCTGTCAAATCAAATAATGTAAGTGTATATCAGAGAATCAAGGTACTGACCAGTGATTTTCAAACAATAAATAGATCTCAAACAAGTAACTGAACTATTTCTATAAGAGCATTACAACTTAGACAATATTAAAATTCTCTAGATCCAAAAAACAAGGCCGCCAAAAGTATTCATACACACTTAAAAAAAAAAAAAAAAAGTGTGAATGTCTTCGCATTGCATGGCAAAAGATTAAACTAAGTGATGTTTGTTTTAAATAAACTTCCAAGGTTACCATGATGTAGAATTACAATATTACCATACCTTCGCATTAGCGATAGCTTTTGTAATGAATTGCTGAAAGAGCTCTGAATGAACGTTTGAATGTAAGTGCTGTCATCTCTCATCAAAGACATACAGTCATTGTGGCAGATGGGAGGTAATGCCTTACTCACTCCGATACAGAGGAGAAAAGCATTTTCACATTGATTGCAGTGCCCATGACAATAATAAATTTCATAAGTACTGCAGGCATAAAAGAAAAAAGAGTTAATGGTACTAATCAGCACAGAGGCAGTGAATGTACGGCACGAGTCCTGTGTAAACAGACTGCGGGGTGCAATCGGCTCCGCTGGAGGGGCTGAAGTCTCCACTACCGCTACTGTGATTAATCTAGGGCCGAAAACTCATTACGATTACATTCCACACTTTCACTTTTATGACAGAACGACAGAGATGCAGAGAGAGCAAGAAACAGGCAATAATTTTTTTTTTTGAGTGGCCTCTTTTATAGGGCCACAAATGCACTGGATAATTTTAGTCATCGTGTGAAACAATTTTCAGCAGGATTGTTTGATATTAATATTAAAAGCTTCGTATGAGATCTCATTCCCATTTCTCCCAGTAAGAAACGCTCATGACTCTAAATGTGCTACATGAAGTGTCACAAATTTAGTTGACATCATTTGTAATAAATTCAATAATACACTTTCACGATGTGAACAAAACCCCAGCACTAGTAATGTAATAAAAACACACACAAAAAAAAACCCTTAAAAATTAAATAAGGAATATTATGAACAGATTTCTGGAGGAGAAATTGAAGTCTTTCAGCGTCAAATGAATGCAAACAATTTAGTTTATTAAAAATAATAATCAGAATAATCAGAAATTGTAAGAATGGTAAGAATGGGTTGAATCCGCTCACCTCATGCTGTAGTTTATGATCAGTGTGGCATTGTGGGTCTGTGTCAGGATATAGTGCATCACTCAAGCGATTTCTCCTCTGAGCTCTCAAACAAAAACCTTCAAACTTCAGCTCAGAGACAAACTGAAAATGACATAAGAAAGCTATTCAGAATGAGCTGAAGAGAGATTTACACGTGTCATTCAGAAGGGTTCATACTTCACGGCGATACTTGTTCTGTTTCTACAACTCAAGAGTGACAGGAACTAATTTATGCTCAAGCCTAAATAGTTAAATTCTTCATTTCTAAATCAAACAATTTTCCAAAAAACATGACAATGGAGATTGTAGTTCTCACAGTAACACTGATAGACTCTCTGCGTAGCATGACATGAACTGAGTGAACTTGAAATCCAAACCCTTTAACATCAATGATCTCTGTATCAGCATCATGCTCATTACCTGTATTAATGCTGTTCATTTCCTTTTAACCAAGAAGAATCAGAACCTTTACTGGTCCTGCTATCTCTCCTTAACCAAAAGCACATTTTCTGTATAAAGCTCTCTTCCTGCTAAGACATTAAATTTCCCTACCTAAAATTTACCTGAATCAAATGATTTTCTTTAAATCTACATGCTTACTAAGTCTTTCCATTTTTGTTTTTACAGTTTCATAAACCAGTAAGAGATATTGTTTGCTCATACATCATTTCTTGTAAGTGTTTGCCCTCTGCTGGACAGAAGAAAGTCTACAGTTACTGTGTGTGTGTGTGTGTGTATGTATGTATGTATGTATATATATTTAGGGGTAGTTGACAGTTAAAAATTGTCCTATGGTGTGAGAAAATGTAGAAAAACAACATACAGATAAAGTGAGAAATCATATGTATAGTTACAAATAGCATGAGAGATTTATCTTCAATGTTACTTTTTTTTTTTTTGACGTCACACCATAAGACAGATTGAATTGCTAAGTCAATTATCCATGTATGTATTTGTGTGTGTGTGTGTGTGGTACTACTATTGTAGTTGAGGTTTGCATCTCATTTTAAATAAAAATTAAAACAATTGTAATAGTTTTATAGTTAACTGATTGGTACGTTTGAGGTGGGACTATTTGTTTGTCCAACCAATGGCAAACAACAAGAGCCTCTTTAAAACAGTATTTTTGCAATTCTGTAATGACCTTTTTCTCTCTAATATGAAGTCCACCTCTCCAGCTCTCTTTTCCATCCACACAGCCATCAATCATTGATAGAGAATATAAGCGGGCATCTAGGTACGTGGCTGCTTTCCGCCACCTTTACAGTGCAGAAACAAGAGAAACAGGGCAGTTAGGCATAGGAGAGCTCATGAATAGAAAAGACAGGTCTATTATCTCAAGAACTGTGATATTATTACTGGAGAATTTTACCCTGCATTGTGTTCAGTGACCATGATCATCTGAGCTGAATGCCATGCCTTCATGTGCTTCAAAGAGCCAATCATAGGCAACATATCCTTCAACCCCGCCTCCTCATCCACACACAGAACAATCACATCGAGCAAAGACTTCCCTACAATCAAAAACAAACATTGCATTAATACAATAAAAAAGCAGTAACGCTATAACGTTGTTAGCAGTAAAACAAAATAAAGAAAATATTATTATGATAACTTTACAATGCCCAATACGATTTAATATAATAAAAAAGTACCTGGTGGAGGAAGCTTGTCTGCTAAATGATGAAGACCTTCAGCAGCCTCTTCAAACAGTCTATCGTGAATTTATAAAAAAATAAACACAGTAAGTGTAAATAAACATAGCAATAATCAACTATCTCACTGAAACATGATTCATTCTTTGGTCCAATAAGTTTCTTCAGTTTGAGATAGTATGGGATGACAGTATCAATCACTATCTCTCACTCTGCGTGGGATGGGTTCTCTGTGAGCACGCTCTGTTCCTCTTGCTCCTGAAGGGCAGCGATGCAGGTGTCTAAAGCAGATGGCTCTGATTCCTCACTGTCACTTCTCTGGGAACACAGCTCCTCCCACTCTGAGCTGCACCACTGCAAATACACAGTAAAGAGAGAGAGAGTGTGTGTGTGTGCGCGTGTTTTTCTAATTTTCTACTCATTTAAATTGTTTCATATATACTAAATTTTAAAATATTTACTTCTATTAGGTTAAAATGTTTTCCCTGCTCATTGTAGTACTGACTCAATAATTAAGATTTCTATTATTTATTTATTAAATATTTTTATTTTGAATATAACTTTTATGGTTTTCATACTTTCACACAAATGAATTTATTACAATATAAATTGTATTTATTTTTGTCTAATTTCGTACTGTCCATCACTTTACTTTTTAAAATATATTTTGGATGTACATATTAAGTGTAGTTATTTATTAATAATTTATTGCTTTTTAAACATTTTCCATATTTTCCACAGTCCCCTAGCACTGAACTAATGTACAATAGTACTTTATAACCAGAGCTGGGTAGTAAGTGATTACATGTAATCTGGAGTATGAAACAAGATTCTAAAAAATTCAGCACTTATAGTTAGAGTAACTTACATTTTAAAATTCTCATAATCAGACTGCAGATAATTTTTATGAACTACATGAGTACATAGTATTCTATAATATCCAATAAATTATTCAGAATATATTGATTGTCCCTAATTTCTCTTTTTCATCTTTTAAATTTTTAAAACAGCCTACCAATTACATTTATTCAGAAAATCTAGTCTGTGTGTGAATGTCCACAGAACAAATCATAAGTCAGGTGGCGACAAAGCATTAGACCACTGGATTTATAAATTCATTTCAGGCATAAGAAAGGTTTCAGCATTGCATCAACTGTTGAACATATTTTTATTTTAATTATCACTTTGTATGTTTTTTAACAAAGTATATTTGCATCTTTGCTGTTTTAAAACACAAATATTTGCATTATTTCTTTTTCTACATGTAATGCAATTGTTTGCATCGACTGGTCTAGCCTGAAACGTAAGGTTTTCAAATGCTACTTGAGCATAAGAAACAACATTTACAGGGCAATTACTTTTAGATTTCTATTCTATTTGGCATAATTGTGAGCTCAGCAAGCAGGATTTTAGGTTTCAGGATTCAGGATTCCCCTCATCCATCATAGGACTTGGTCTTGTATGAGCTGCCTGGAGGCATTGCAAATATGGCAGCTGAGAAAAAAGGCTTTCCTTGAAAGGGACTTTGTTTTAAAATAAGTTTAATATTTTAATTTTCTTATGAATTGTTAGTTTTTCATTAAAATCACACACCTTGTGAAGTTACTTTACGAACAGTTTGTAATCAGATTATGCTACTGACTACAAATTTTGTCACATAATCTGGAATCAGTAATGGTTACC
This sequence comes from Puntigrus tetrazona, assembly GCF_018831695.1. NCBI lineage: Eukaryota > Metazoa > Chordata > Actinopteri > Cypriniformes > Cyprinidae > Puntigrus > Puntigrus tetrazona. Next base: position 12,824,940 of record NC_056714.1, read on the forward strand.
ATTTGTAAGTAATCTACCCAGCTCTGTTTATAACCTGTTTGTCAGACCCAGTTTAAGTCATTTGCATTACCAAGTGCACAAATATGTTCATTACCTGTGTTGTACCATAACTGGCTTGAATGGCAAAGTACCATCTCTGTGGGCCAGGACTACCACTCAAAGAGCAAGCTACACAGATTTAAACAAACAAAAAGTCAAACCTGACACCAAAACTTAAGGAAAACGAGAGACAAATAAATAATGAACAAACCTACCTGGAAAGGGAGGAATGCGCGTTAAATTCGAATTAGAAATGTTCTTGAGGTTATCGAACACTTTTTTTGTTTCATCAAGCCCTACAATAAAACCAGTAACGTTATGATGTCAAATCAACAACAGACAGCCAATGCAATATACTTCTGATATGTATTTCTGGGATCCGCTTACCGTTAAAAGAGCTCTCTTTCTTTGGCTCTAAGTTGATTATAACAACTAGCACATATCTGTCCATAGCTGTATCCTGTCGCTATCATATAAAAAAATGTCAACTTGTTACAACACCACAGAGACTCGAGTACGAAACAAATTTACGCGCGTTTACAGCCAGCGCGGACGTTCGCAGATGACGCACTGATGACACGCGCGCTACCAAAAAATACAGTCGGTGGGAACAACTTAAAACACGCTTATAAATAACAATAAGTGGAGATAGCGGTGAACTAAACACAAATTAAAATCAAATATTAAGGTTGTTCTAAATTACATTATTAAAGTAAAATAATCTGAAAGCGTTAAAAGCATAACTATGAAATATGGAACCACATTTTCATTCTGTTGGTGGGGGGACGTAAATTGCTGCTGTACCGCTATAGCCACATTGAGGTCAAATTTATCAAATGCTTATTTAAAATGTCTAGTTTTTCGAGATCAGCCCAGGCAAGTTGTTTATTTTGGCTTACTGTCGTATTGGTCAGATGCAATTTATAAATATATTACGCTTTCAGCCATTTCTTATCGTATGGAAACATGATCTTTCTGTTGAACTTGTGCGTATAATGAACAAGCGTATACTGATATATAATGTATATAACGAGTAACGTTATAACGTCTGCACTTATGTATATGGATCTATTTAATTAGCATTGTAAATTTATTGTAGTGTAACGCTGAACATTCGTGACTGTAGATGAGTGTGGTAAATGTCTACTAATGCATTATTGGACCGCCGTCAGGTAAATTGTACAGTTCTCCAAAAAAAGATTTTTCTTTTCTTTCCTCAACTTCACGTCGCCCCAAATCTGTATAAAACGTCTTATTCTGTTGAGCACAAAATAAGATGTTAAGCGGAATGTTACGGAATGCTCCGTTCACGTTCCTTGCATCTTGTTTCCTCGCGTTAAACTGAACGTTGACTGATCTGGCAACGGACAAAACAACTGTACTTAAACTATTAGTGCTAGAACTATAAGTGCTTGCGTTCGGTCATTCAGCTTGCATTTCATAAACTGCTTGCTCCTTTTTTTCCCCCCACAAGCAATGGGCGACCTTTGCGAGATCCTGGTTCCTGATAGACGCGAGGATGCAGCCTGTTGGAAAGATCGCCGCTTTGTGTTCAGTGCATCTTCAAGGAAAGCATAAACCCATTTACCATCCACTGAGTGAGTAAATGTGTTTACCAAGGCCTTTCTATTCATCTCCCACCTTGAACTGACTGGGAATGCGAAGTAGCCAAATGGCCACAAGATGGAAGCAAACGAGCACTGTTTTTAAATATCGGCCTCGATGTAGTGGAATGCATTTATATATTAATGTATGTAAAAACGCATTTATTGTAGTTTTTCATTGCCCCATTATGTGTACTTTGCCGTTTCTTTATATTGTAAATGAGATATTGCACATTGTATTATGTGTTCTGTTTTATAAAGCACGGACTATCTGTAATTTATGTAACTTTAAACTCAATATTTAATAATGATAATAAAAAAGAGCTTCACGTTGTAAGAGTAAACATGCTGCAAAACACATTCTCCAAAGCTGTGATCAAGGATCCATCCGTATAGATTCCTGACAGGAACTACGGTCCTCCCCTTGATCTGAATGTGAGAAGCTGCTAGCGTGGCAGCTAATTCCACAGAGATGTAAGGTGTCATGACTTCTGACTCCGACAGGCTCTGGAATTGATACATTAGTCTGGAGCTGCACGTTTGTGTGTGCCTGCAAGCTCGCTCGCTCGCTCGCTCGCAGACCCCGCTGATGGTGCTCGCTTCCTGAGACATGCTGGGAGTTTTTAATGAAACTCTCACTCTCTGATAGATGAATGAGCATAACAGGCCAAAAGATGAAAATTCAGCGCTGTGCGGTTATTCTGCCAGCCGGCAAAGTCTGGGAAAGGAGGGGCTGTGTTGTCATTTGCTGGGTTTAAAGGAATTTATGTTTTTGGGTAGGATTTTTTATTTTTTTGCTGTTGTTTATTTAGACCCGTGTGTAAATGTATAAACGTAAATATTAATTATTGGCATTTAATTCTTTTTAATTAATTAATGTTTAAAAGTTTATTTGTGTATGTGTGTATATATATATATATATATATATATATATATATATATATATATATATATATATATATATATATATATATATATATATATATAATATATATATATAAATATTATATAAATGAATATTGTCCTGATATTTAAAAAATATTTGCCTGTATATATTTAGATTTGTATAGTTCAGCATTGATCATTGAATCTGATCAGACCAGAGGCATCTCGTTTAAAAATGACCAAAGAGTTTGAATATTTTTCCTATTTTACACTTGACTATTCTGTAGGTACATCATGTACTGAGACTGTTGGGAAATGAAAAGTTTCAGTTTTCTAGGCTGATATGACTAGGAACTGTACTCTTATTCCGGCGTAATAATCAAAGAAGTTTGCTGCTATAACACGGCCGCATCAGGCTCCATATTTGTGTTTGTTAACTTGTTTATTTGTATCATTTACGTTATATGCATGTTTTGTTCCCAAGGTGATATCGGAGACCACGTGGTAGTCATGAACACCAAACACATCGCCTTCTCCGGAAATAAATGGGAACAGAAAGTGTATTCATCTCACACTGGGTAAACAGAGCCCTCTCCTTCCACATTCCAGCTCGACTGAGGACAGAACACGCTTTTTATACTCTTTCATTTATGCCTTCTTCTCGGCTGTGTTTTCTTTGTGCTGACAAAAAGCGAAAAAAGAAAAAAGGAAATCCGAGATCTGAACCACGCGATTTACAATACGCACGGTGCATGCAAAAAAACCCCAAAAAAACAATACACTGCTTCCCAGAATGTTTAGAATGTGACTTATAGGTATGATTCGAAAGACTAAAGACCTGCTTTCTCATCCCACAGCTACCCTGGTTCGTTCAAACAGGTCACAGCAGCCCAAATGCACCAAAAAGACCAAACAGCCGTGAGTATCCGTCTCTACATTTGCTGGCAATACTGACATTTCTCCGTGACCAGTTCTATTTAGCAGTGATTTTTACAATAACGACGTACCGCCGTCACTCACAACCTCGCCACCGGTTCAAACCTGTTCATAATTTGAATCAAATTGCCTTCCACCTTGGAGGGAGGGAGGTAAAAAAAAACGATTTCATTTATTAATTTATGTAAATGATGCCCAAATGTTTTTTTTTTTAATAATAATTTCAGATAGTAGCTTTCACCGAGCGAAATATTCCCTCACAATCAGCATGCCACACATTTGAATAATAATGCAGCTCAGACCCCGTATTGCCCAGTTCTCCGTCATTCTTTCGGTGCTTATCTGTCTCACTATTTCCCCAGTCTGTCCTTCACCGAACTAAGAAATTGTTTTCTCTCTCGGCGTCAGAAAGATTTTAAAGTGCTCTTTCGAGGCTCAAACACCTCGACATTATTAAAACAGCAGTCTTTTCTAGCCTGTCTGCTTCCAATATACACCTCTACAAGTGTCACCTGTCGCTGACGCGCCTGGATTGAAAAACACCCTCTCCGTCTCTCTCTCGCAGGCCTGCGCTGTGAATCACACCCTTGTGTTTTTGGAGAATTACAAATACCAGGCAGCTCGGATAATAGAAACGGCTTTAAGTCTTCTCATTATATTCTTGTGTTGGATTAGGATGGCGCTCGATGAAGTGGAAGTGCTATAGATATGGAATATATTAGAGGGAGATTATTTGTGCGCGTGTGTGTGTGTGTGTGTGTGTGTGATGATAGTCCAAGTCAGGACTGTGGTTATCGCATGTTTCTGACACATTCGGGTGATAAAAGTTGTGTCTTGCGATAGTGTCATACTCCAGTATATTAGTTTAAGAAGAAAGCCTGATATTAATAGAAAAAATATATTTCACCACTGTAGCAAGGAAAATGCATTCATCTTCTGTTGATAAGATATATTGAAGAATGCGTTTAAATAAATAATAATACTATGAAAGTCAATGGGTACCGTCAACTTGAGGATGACAGGATTTTCATTTTTGGATGCTTTAAATTGCTTTAATTTAAACCACATTTAAGATTTGTTTTTAGCTTTTATATATTTAAAAATAAATAGCTATTGTAGAGCGCATATTCCATCTTTCTTTGCTGTCGTTCACCTCCTTAAAGTGACCTTGACCGTTCCGTTCAACAGCGACAGTCGGAGCCCATCCGTAGTCGAGGCACGCAAGCTGCTGACCCCGAATGGGTTTTCTTCTGTGGGATGCAACTGAAGAAGTATAGTGTATTTGCTGCACCATGGCCCAGAAAAAGCCAGCTCGGATTCATCCCGTGCCGCCCCACATCCTCTCCAGCGTTCTGCTCGTTCTCTGTCATTAACAAGATGAATGCTCGACTTGGGCTGAGTTATTCCAGTCGAGGGGGGAATGTATCAGGGATAATTGTGGATAATGATCAGAGGAAGGTGAAGGAGTGGTGAAGAGCGATACCCCCTCAGACAGCTTTCATCCATCAAACATCTACCAGACGGAGGAAAAGTCCCTGATTAATGTCCTGATGAAAGAATGATGGGGTCGGGTTGGTGTTTTGCGGATGGGTGGATGACGGGTCAGAAGTGGACACTTGTGTATTCATTTCGTTGTGGTGTAAGCAAAGGGACCGATATTTATTAGTTAAATTGTGACCAGTGCAGTGCCACACTTGCGTAGTATTTATGTGAATTTTAAATTTGACGGACATGATTGCTTTCACTTTTTGGTTGTGTTCAAATAACACAGACACATTATCCACCCTTTTTATTCCAATGTAAATAATAATACAACACCCATAAAAATAGCCTTATTAATGTAAAATGCATGTTGCGTTTTAATTATAAATGAATTTTAATAATTGTACATTAATTATAAATCATCTGTAAGCTAAATAAAAAAGGTTTTCCATTAATGTTATTACGATAGGACAATATTTGGCTAAGATATAACTATTTGAATCTGGAATATGAGAGCGCAAAAAAAATCTAATTATTCAGAATATCACCTTTAAAGGTGCCCAGATTAAGTTCTTAGCAATGCATATTACTAATCAAAAATTAGCTTTTGATATATTCACGATAGGAAATTTACTAAGTGTTTTCATGTAACGTGAACTTTAATATTTTAATGATTTTTGGCATAAAAGAAAAATGTTTAATTTTGACCAATACAGTGGCAATTGCTACAAATATACTGTCTGGTTTTGTGCTCAAGGGTCATTACATAATGTATATGTGTGTATTATATCTTATCTATCTATCTATGTTTAATTACTTGTTTAGGTTATTTATTTATTTACTTATTTTGAAAACAAAACAGCAGAAATCACCAAGTTTCCTTTAGAGAGACATTGACTAAACTCGTGGCCAAATCTCTGGTCTGTTTTTTTTTACCCCACAGATCATTAAACTGGCTGTATACGGGATGCTTCCCAAAAACCTCACCAGAAGGACCATGATGCAACGGCTTCACCTCTTCCCAGATGATGTAAGCTCTCCGTTGATGCTCTGATTTATGTCCATTGATGCGCTGTCCAAAGCTTGACATGTTTGGAAAGGAGAATGGTGTCAGCGTGTTTGATAAATGTTTCAGCAGAGGATGGGATGTATCCGTTTAAGAAGCTACATAATGCAGTACTACAGCTGCGTAAATAGTAAAATTACATGATGCTAATATCCTGCTGCGCAGTCACTTCATAATTCATCCTTATGAATCCATGTGATAAATAAATGTTTGAATACGAAATGATTTTTTTTGCATTATTATCTTTGGAAATCGGGTGGTTCTGTGAGTTCCAGTCAGACACCTGTCTCTGATCAGAGTCACATGTATGCGTGTTTCTTGTTAGGTTCTTCCTGAGGACATCCTGAAGAACCTGACAGAGGAGCTTCCTCAGCCCAGAGAGATCGCTCGGAAACTCAGCGAGTACACACAGGAGGAGCAGGACGCTTTCCCCATGCTCTGGACCCCGTGAGTTTTGCCTTTCACTGTGTTTTGTAGCCTCTCTTAGCCCTTGTTCCTGCTTTACTATATTTCCTCCCTGCTTCTGAAGAGCGTGAATCAGTGTTGTGTTAGATTTAGAGCCGAGTCGAGCTGCGGTCCGGTGCCGGGCGGTCTTCTGAGGGAGGGAGCGGGTGGATGGCAGTGTGGTCGTAAAGAACTGATGTTTAATAATCCATCTGTGAAGCTGCACCTTTCTGGATGGCTGCTTTGCTGGTCCCCACACTGCAGACATCCAATCAGATTTATGAGAGCTGAGTCACCGGCTCGGAGGCCAGCCAATCACACACTGCCTTTGAGGTCACAGTGGGAAACTTTGCTTTGCACACAATTTTTTTTAACCACTTTTCTGATAATAAAGTGGACTGGCAGTTTATTTCTTTAGAGTAGTGTTTTGCATCACCGCAGCCCAATAAACAGTGTTATACGGAAATAGTCAAAAAAACGTATGTTATATAAACGTAAATATTCACTACAATTCAAAGCCTTTTTTTCTAGAAATGTATACTTTTATTCAGCGAGGACGCATTGTATCAGTAGGTAAAGTGGAATTAGAAATGTATATTTTATGAAAGATTTCTCTGCTGTTCATTTGTTTCATAAAATAATCATTTTATAATCATCAAATAATCATCAGCAGTACATGTTTCAACATTGATTACATTTTACGATATATTACAATAGAATTGTTGAAAACTCTAATAATATTTCAAAATATATTATGCATATATTATCAAATAAATACGGCCCTGAGCAGAAGAGAACATAAAAAACATACTCAACCCAAGCTTTTGAACAATAGTTACATTTATATTAATATATAATTTTGTCAAATACAATTAATTACATCCAAAATAAAAGGTTTTGTTCACATAATATAACTGCATGTACTTTGTATATTTATTATGTATGTATAAATATACTCTCAGTATACTTGCAGTATATATTTAAAATAAAGTGTGTGTGTGTGTGTATATATATATATATATATATATATATATATATATATATATATATATATATATATATATATATATATATATATATATATATATATATATATATACACACACACACACACTAAGTTTGAAAAAAATATCTAGTTCAAGTACCCTCTGTGTTACACGTACACAAAAAAAGGTGTTTCAGAGGTCAAGCGCTGTGTATGACATGCATGCCTCCTGAGATACATTTTCTGCCTTGTTTGGCAGCACAATTTAGATCCTCCAAGACATTTCATATCGCTTGAGATTGTTGCTGCTGCTGTACTGCTGTTAAACGCCTCATAAACCCTTTACATCTGTGCAGATTGTCCCGCAACTATAGTCAGTAAAGTTTCTCATCCTGAGTATTTCATTTGCCCAGAACTCCCAGCCTGTATTACTTCTGGACTTAATAGTCAAAAGTTGTGGAATAGTAACACTTTCCTAACCAAAAACCAATTCTCTGCATTTTTAATTTAGGCATTTTTTTATTTCTTTCCCGATTTCTGACATAAGGGCATTGCTCTCCCTGTGACCTTTTGTGAGCCTTTCTACTCACGCCACAGGTGACTGATGAATTCATTATAATCGGTATCGTACAAGTGTGGTCAGACGAATCTCAAGGTATGAAACGTAATGGCTTTATGGGTGCCGTAGAAGATATTGAGATTTGGGAAGTGCAGTACTACTTGGGGAGGTATAAAAAGATGATAAGAGTCCGGAGGTGTGGTGCGGCCCTGGGGCTGCTGAGAGAAGCTTTCAACTGTCTCGCTTCAGCTCAAGGAGATTTACCCTCTCTCATTTTCTGTAGATATCATATTACTTTAATGTAAAATCACTGAGCGCTGAAAGGCAAGTGACACTCTTCCTCAGTTGGATTTAAAGGTAAACAGTGTTACAGCATTTCAAAGGCGCTTTGCTGTGCCAAAAGATGTACACAGGAAATTTGTAGTTCTACTCATCAAGGAAAGCCGGAGTGCTATTACTCTTCAAAGTGACTTGTTATTTTCACCTGGCAAAGGATGAGTGACAATAAAATGTTCAACTATGTATTTCCTTCCTGCTAGAAACAGTCATTTGGTTCATTTATGCACATGATTTGATAGTTAGCAGCCGCGCCGTTCTTTGGCATGAACGAAGACCTCTAACCACGAAAGCAGCGGAAACAGCCAAGTGAAAAATACTTTTAAGAACAATATGGCACACGTGGGCAGCGGAGAACAGTCTTTTTAAATATGTATGTTTTATTAGAAGGTGTGTAATATTCGTTCTTAATAATGAATCAAGTCTTCATGTTAAATTCAAGATCGTGGTTTGTAGGGAAGAGAATCGTAAACTACTGAATGAATTTTGGTTCTAATTCATCTTAAGGATCTGGGTCTTAGTAGTTGCTACTACTTTTCGGGGATAACTATTTGAAGAAGGAAAGAAAAAAAGGAATGAAAGACAATTTTAATAATAAGCTTAAATCGGTTTATTTTTAAAGTCGTTTTTTGGGGGGTAATGCAATAGGCTGCTAAACATCAGTAATATCAACTGGTATGTATTTATATCTTTTACACATTCTCACAATCAATGTTGATGCTTTTTATTCACCTGTAATGACAGACTCACAAGAATCAATTGTTCAGGATTCTAAATACAGTAATTGGTTGCTTTTGATTAATTGAGTTGACCCAACTCATAAAAATCAATTTCTTTAATAAAAATATTAAATTACATTTTTCTGATTTTGTCATTGATAATCACATTTGTGTTATCAGTTCGGTAACTGTGTTCCAGTGCCATTGAATATATTTTGCAGTATATTTGTCAGTAGGCTTATTTCCATAACCCTTCAAATTGCGCAAATTGTAATTAGGAATCGAAACTATGTCTATAATGTAAGCATGTCAATTTTGCAAAAACGCCTATATATCGCAAAAAACAATCTACACTACATGATGTGTTTTTTTTTATGAAAAAGGAATCATTCGCAAAACATGCACTGCTTTTTATAATCTATAAAATATAGCCAAAATCCAAATCTTCAGGGTATAAATTGACCAAAACCAAGGCTTTATGTCGGTGTTGGAGTCCCAATGTCATTTTTTCCCCCACTATAAAAGTCCTTTAAACCTATCCTAATAACACATAATGTCAGAATATTACCTCATATGAAGGAACTGGTTTTCTTGAATTTGAGGTTGTGCCTCTATCAAAACGGGTCAGCCATGGTTTCGACATCATTTATCCCACATTGCGTTTTCTAGTCGTCCAGACAGCCGCTTTATTTAAGGGTTTAAGATCAAAGCGTGTGTGGTTGTTCTTGGCGTGTTGGTTAGTTAGGGGTCGCTGTGTGACACCCAGTGTTCATATTCCCCTCAAACAAACACCGAGGCGACCAACTGTGTCTCTTTATGCCTATATGGCTGGGTTTGTTTGTTGTCCCCATTGTATTATTTTACACAAGCCGATTCCTCCTGAGGAGCCACATGGAGCGTGTAATTAAAACATATCGGCGGGAAGGAGACGACAATGTGATAATGAGACAGGCAGATCTCCTGTAATTAAATTGGAGTAAAGCAACGTGATGTTTGTTTGGTAACATTTGATTGGCCGATAAGCTGGCGAGTCAAAACAGCTTTTTCCTCAACGGTCTGACCACAGCTGTAGTAAATATGAAATTAAAAAGATTGTAAATTTGACTTGCTTCAGCATTTACGGGGCATTAACTGGCTGGCAGTTTGATGCGTCTCTAGGCTCGAAGATTTTGAGAGGCATTGCTTTATTTAATGTGGCTGAACCACAGCTTTTCACTTCTGTGCCAAGAGATCTGAGAGTTTAACCTCATTTCACCTCTCACGCATAGCTCTCTCTCTTTCTCCCCGCATACACTGTCTTTTATGATTATAGAGCAATATGCAAATCTTAAATTAAATCATGTCATTTACATATTGTCAGGACGAAATGCACAGCCGACGATGACTCAGCCGTTTGATTTAAGCGTCACGTCGCGGTTATTACTTTAAGTTCCTGTAAATGCTCGTTTACACAGAGAACAACAGCTATACTAAGTTGTTCTAAAATATAAAAAGGTCGAGGTTATTTAAAAGATCAACCATCTACTCAACACGTGCACGACGCAAGTCATGGCATAATTTTGTGACCCTGTTGTGCATTTCTGAAAACGATCATTTTGTAAAAAGTGAATGAAAACATCCTGCAGAGTTTGAAATTTAAAAGAGAACCTTGCATGAAGTTGTCTCTCATTTTTAAACGAGCCCCGAGCCGTTTTATGCAGACGTCAATATGAAACATTAGCATATCGGCCACGCACTTGTCGCAGACGCAGTCCCGAATCGTTGGAACGAATCCGTAAAACAAATAAGGTAATGCATATTATAAGAAAACAAGTTTATTGACCTTGAATGCATGTCAACCTGTTGTTTGGGACTCCCAAAACCAAAATATGAACCTTTCATAACCCATAACCGAGGCACTTTAAGGCAGCGTTGATTAGCGTATGCAACAGTGGCACTTCATTTACATAGAATTAAAGTCTAACCTCATATTACCTAAAACACTTGCTTGATTCTTTTGCTGCCTTGTAAGTAGCAGAATGTCCTTCAGGAAATGTAAATCCGCTTGGTTTCATTCTCTTATAATAGAGTTGCTCTAATGAGAAACTTGGCTCCCAGCATGCAATTGGCTTTTTGGTCTATAGAGTTCAGCCAACAGTGAGATGTTGTCTGAAAATAATCAAAGCTTCCATTATTGTGGCGCTCTTGGAAATGATTTAAATGCTGAATTAGTAGGTGGCATGGTAATGGCTAGTTTACATGAATTACAAGGACTTTCAATCTAACACGTTACAATAAGTTCAGCATGAAACAGAGTTCCTAATTGATTATTGAGCATCTCCGTTTTGAATTTCTATGTCTTCCGTCAGAAACCTGATTGATTAGCAGCTGGCATCTATGGTAGAAATACAAGTCACAGAAAGCCTGCAGTCATTTGAAATACCAGCAGCTGACATTTACAATGTATTTATTAACTCAATCAGGTCCTTGTTTGAATCCCAATCTCCGGATTTGCTGAATTGCCAGTTGTTTTACCACAGCACAGCACAAATATGCTTTTTTGTATGTATGCCAGTGCCTCGACGGCACAAACGTGAGTGTGAGAGCTCTCAGATCTTTATGTTTCTCAGACAGCGTTTGTCATGTATTATTTAAAAACCTAGAAAAGCAATCCTCTCAGGTCTGTCTCTAAATGATGGAAATGTGTAAAGATTCTGAGATGTTAAACCTTGACTTATTTTTTGTAGGTTCAATCGCATTCGTAGCACTTGATTTAATTGCTTCTTATTAATTGGTGATAGTGTCGTAAAAAAATATATTTTATTAACTCATCTTGGTTTTACTATAAATGTAAATGTAGTGCTTAATTTTTTTAATTATTAGTAAAAATGTCATAATCAGTCGTGTATGTGAATGTAGGGACGTGAAAGTGGCAGATAATCATGTTAACACAAACTTGTAACATCATGTTAAAACAGGCTGGCAGACTAGTAGTTATGGAAGTACCTGACGGAAGCTACTTATAAAATATCTGAAGTTATATATAGCCTAAATTCACAGACATATTGCATTTTTCCATTATGATTCAAACCGCGAAATGCCCTTCAGTGTTGGACATGGTAATATCAGCAGTGATCAGATGCCATCCTGAGGCAGTGCTTACGATGGTGACAAGGTGACACTGTTGTCATGGTGATGGATGTGTCTCTGAGTGAGACCCTTAATGTGGGTCAGTGTCATTACTCTGCGGGCCCCTGGGCCCCTGACCCCTCTGTCCCTCTTTGGGTCAGTCTCTGGCTGGACAGTGACAAGGTGTTGAATTTTTAACCTTGAGATGAAATTTCGTCAGTACCAGATGGCATAGCTACATGTGACATCACGGACACACTAGTGTTTTTTTTCAGCATTTTGGGAAGTTTCTTTTACTCGGTAAAGTTTGTGATTTATTGTGGAATATCCCGAATCTAAAGTTGACGCAGTCTGATAGGTCTAACTCGATCTGACAATCTTTTTGTATCAGCGGCCAATGAGCTTGCTGCTCTACATTCAGATACTTGACTAATGCTTGCTGTAGCAGTGGCAGGATGCTTCAGAAACCCTCCGCCTTCCCCAGCTCCACCTGTATAGATCTGCTATAGACCCAGTGGATTCATGGGACGGATATTTCCAAGAGATGGTTTCTATGTAATACATTTTAAACAGTAATTAATTCTATTGATGTCAAAGCTGAATATTCAGGAGTCATTACTTGCATTCTCCAATTCGGCAATCATTGTAATATGTCGATTTGGTGCTGAAGAAACATTTTTATTTTCAGTGTTGTAAACAGTTGTGCTGCTTAAGAAGTCAATTTAACACATCCTTGGTGAATAAATGTATTATTTCTTTAAAAAAATGCCTGAATTTTCAACAGCAGTGTCGCTTTTTTTTAACGTTTCTAAGCCGCCCTAACAGGAACACATTTTAAATTAATTGTCATATAAATGAGAGGAAGCACTATGGGATGTCATGTCAAATTATGCATTGTCTCTCTGCTGACGTTCTTAAATGAAGTCAGCACAATATTTTGATCTTTTATGCATACCAAAAGGGTGTAGTAATCTAAGCGGGGAAACTTTTTAATTAAAATTTAATACCGGTGGAAACAAATCAGTATATTCAGTGATTAATTTTTTCTGGCTTCCAGGTTCAAAGTCAGAGGCGCACCTGCTCAACTAACAGCTTTACAAAATTGCTTACCCTTCAGTTGACTGTGATAATGTATTTGTTGACTACAGTTTGTCCAAATCAGTCTGGAAGGTTTAAGTTCCTGTAGGCCATTTTACAACCGTTTCAAGAAGGCACAATATTACTGACTTCACTTCTGTGTCTATCGTGTGTTCACAGGCCAGAAGACTACAGGATGAAATGACCGTCGTAAAGCAGTTTCCCAGATCTTCCCTTTAAGTCCATCCAGGAGTTTGAGACTCGGAGATGTTTGTTTTATATATATATTGTTATTAGTGTAAATTCTCAAGAAATAAACAGTTCATTTGTCAACTTTTTGCTTATGCTTTATTGAAGTATGGGTGCGTATCTAATAAAGATGAATTTCTGGATATTGTGTATTTATCTAAACCTCAGCCAAGGCAGAGAAGTAGTCGGACAGTGTTTAGTCATGACTGTCTAATAACAGAAGTCTTGTCTTGCAAATAGCTTTAGCGGCCTCTCTGAAGCCCGATCCAGCTCTAATTCAACTGCCGTTTCAGTCTTAATTAACATCACATGGCTTTGGCCTTTTGAAGTCTGCTTTACTTGCGTCGGGATGGAAACGAAACCCACTTGTTGGTCACCGCTGCCTTTTGCGATCTCGGCTCCGTCACAATTCATTTTTTTTTTTACGTAAAGGTAAAATTGAGTTTGCTTGTAAAAAGTGATTTTACGAAGAAAGAACTTCGGGGCTTGTTCCATTACTCGAGCTCATTAACCAAACACGGTTATTAAAAAGAAAATCTGTCGTTTTAAACGCGAAATTAGATTTTTAAATCCGTTTTGGGTGACCAGTTGGCACAGAACAGAAAACCACAAAGGGCAGGCGAGACGTCATCCAGAGTCATTGTTGCAGTACGGTTTTATTGGTTACAAAAACAAATAATAAAGTAAAAATAAATTACTTTGTAGATTCAAAGGTCTGGTGATGAGTCTTTCCACTGGCATCCGCTTTCGTTCTGAAAGGACGGTAGACCACAGGCCTAACTCTAACTATTCAGGTCTCTTTCACAGTGAGCAGACCCATTGGAAACAGGACCACAGAGACACGGAAGGATGCCATGCTGAGCTCTTCTTTTATACAAAAACACTTTGAGAGCTTCCACCGCATCCCCTGCATGAAACTTCATCTTACAAGACCATATGTAAAGGACGTTCACATAAATGCGTGATAATACGATTACGATCCCGACAAAATGCGCGGTGTTACACTGCGACGTACTTTAACCAGCGAAAATGTAGGCGATCAGGTTGGTTTTATTAATGCGTTGTTAAGTGTGACTGAAGAATTCGTCTTCTCATAAATAACTGCTAGTGATAAGGACATCAAAAGCATGAACGGAGGTATTTTTCTAAATAAAATAACTTAATAGCCAGTTCCAGATAACTGCAAAACGCTGTAAACATCTGTGAAATCCGTAACATAGTAGATCACCAATTTGCACTTAAAAAAAATACACAAACTGTACACACACCCCTATTATCATTTACAAAAGATATGGAATACACGATTCAAAACCGCTGCGCTGCAAAAATCATTTTGTAAATCAGCATTTTTGGCGTTTTCCAGTAATAATATCTTTCTTCAATTATTTGTGGAAATGTTGGAACTCATTTTCAGAGAATAGATTTTTACTTTTTATTATGTTTATTTTTCTTATAATTGACAGATATTTAAGCATAAATTTAGATTTAATTAAGTGAGGTTAATAAAATGTGATTATGAGAAGGAATATAAATGCAACATATATTATTATTATATATCTTGGGAAAATTTGATATGTGACCTTGGAGCACAAAACCAGTCATAAGTCAATAGCCAACAATACATCATATGGCTTAAAATTACTGATTTTTCTTTTATGCCAAAATTTCCTACTGTAAATATATCAAAACTTAATTTTTGATTAGTAATATGCTTTGCTAAGGACAACTCTTATCCTAACAAATTAATGAAAAGCTTATTTTATTCAGCGTTCAGATAATGTATGAATCTCAATTTCACAAAATTGACCCTTATGACTGGTTTTGTGGTATATGATTTATTTTTGAACTGTATTTTATTGAATTATTTTGTGATATTTCTACTGGACAACCAGACAAAAAATACTGCTTTTTTTTTTTTTTTTTGTTAGTTTTTTTGCAGTGTTCCTTCCTTGATCTTGCTTTTCATCTCATCGGCTACATGCAGCCTCACAAAAGACAGAAAAGTCACTGGATGAATATCGGCACAGTTTCATTTTCTAATCTTCTCCACAAACCCACCCCCATTAAGATGCATATAAGCAGGCACTTTTCGGGTTTTCCCTCAGTCCTATCCTGCAGGATATTCTGATGAAAAGTGTTTGTACGTGGACGGTCGGTTTGCCGGGGCTGGCCACTCCAGCTATCTGGCCTTCACTTGCACTTCCGACTCCTCGACGATCCCCTCTTCGGTCGTGCTGCGGGAGAAACGACTCGTGCCAGGTGACCTCATCCCCTCCGTGTCACCAGGGTGGGCGGGGCCAAACCTGGCGGCATGGGGGTCAGGATATCTGGGTTGATAGTACTGAGGAGGGTAGGCACGGTTGCCACCGTAAGGGTCCTCTTCCTCCTCCTCGTCGTTGTTGTAGCTGGTGGCGGGGCCGTAGTTTTGGTAGGGGTTGGAGGGTAACTGTTGTACTATGGGAACATGGGGGAATTAGATCGGTTGCCATCTTTTTCGGTCACCACCACCAAGTGAGCAGGCGTTGCGTTAGCGAGAAAAGGAAAAAGTAAAGAGATAAAGGCAGAAAAGGAAGTCAGAAAGGTAGAAGAGAGTTGTGACTGAGATTAGCTTAGGGAAAAGGTTTAGCATGACTCAGTTAGCCCCTGAATTACACCATCTATCTTAAATAATCTCAATTAATGCTAACATTTTATTCAAACGTTCACCACAGCGACTGATTTATTTTGATTTATTTATGGCTCAGGTGACTGGCTCAAAAAATCTGACTGCAGAATTGAGCAAATATGGCCAATTTCATATCGTACGCCTGCCAAGCAACTGGCATTAACACAAACAGGAACGATAATGAATGGCTTTCTCCAGGTAATGATTTAGATGCACACTCTTAAAAATAAACGTTCTTTTTTTAGCAACAATGGTTTCATGAAGGACCTTTAACATCCATAGAACCATTTTCAATGCAAGTGGAAACAGGTTCTTTATCTTCTGAAAAAAAATGACCAAAAAAAAAACCTAAAATAGATCTTCTGTGATTCTGAAAACCTCCTTGTGGAACCTTTGTTTTTAAGAGTGTGGTTTTCAGATTTCAACATTAATGCCAGAAAAGGCTGAAAACACTGAGATTTGCATAATGCTCAGAAGGGTTAAAAAGGCTTCAATGGTGGTGACATTTTGAGTTAGGGAATCAAGTTGTCGAGTTCTGGGATGTGTGGAAAAAAACCCTCCCCAGATACAGTCTTTGGTTTTGGCCCATGGAATGAGGTGGGATGAAGAAATGGAGGGGAGAGAGAAGAGCAGGTGGCTCTCTACTGTTTCTCAGTAGTCATTCTCATACTGCGCTGGACCTTCACATGCAGGTGTGAGACAGTGATGCCCCGGTAAGAGAGGAGAGAGACACTGCAGTAAGTGTGAGCTCGAAATAACCAACAAGATGCTCTTGGCAACACTTCGTCTGCCAGACCATAATCTTTACATAGTGGCACTTCAAAAGGAGAGTCAAGGATTCTCTATAAGGCATTAAAATCTGGTCAATACACATAAAACGTACATTCTCTCATTAGAAATGAAGTATTATCCCAGAGAATGAGGGCTGAATAAGTTACAGAGCAATTTGCAATACTATTAAGCTGTGTTGCAAGATTTTATGCTGACTGAAAGCTTAAAGCTATAACCTTTATAGATCTTAAAAGTGTTGATGCAGTATTTCATCTATTGAGTGGAATATTACACTGTCATTTAACAGCCTTACATGGCAGAAACCCCACAATACAAAACTGCAATAATCTGTGAGGCATTGAGTAGAAAGCTTTGCTACGATCTGATAAATCAATTATTTAAATGAGTGCTGTCCAGTTCTGTCCAGCGTTTCTCATATTAAAAACTAAAATGCTGAAATGCTTGTAAGCACACAGCTCACTCTTATATTTTGATAGCATTTAGACTCCATGAGAAATTTATAAGTAGAATAACGCTTTGGGAAGGGCTAGTTTAATAGGATGTAAATCTCTGAGTCAGACCACAAGCTTGTTTAAAGCAATGGGTTTGCCATTCATTAACAGTTATGGGAATGCAATCTCAAGCGAGAATGTGCGAAGCACTTCAAAAGGCCGTGGAGAATAACGGTATGGAAGATGGTGTGGTGTTTCCTCATCGGTTTGCTGTATGGTGATTATTATCAGTGAAGCCTGAAGCAGTCTTAAACCCACAGCTCAATGAGGACTCGTCAGAGACGCTGTTACCAGACTAACTCTATAATTGACTTTCAGATGTTCAGTACCCATGGTTACCTTGACAACTACGTGCAGATTTCATTGGGTTTCATTCACTGGGCATACACATCTATTTTTGCATAGAACTTTGTTTTGCATAGTACGTTTTAATATCTATCTATCTATCTATCTATCTATCTATCTATCTATCTATCTACCTGTCTATATGTATCTTTTACATCCATTCCATTCTTCTTTTTTGCTGTCTCATTTCCATCCACTTGTCCATTTATACTGTCCATCCAACCAACCAATCCATCTATCCACCTACCCATCTGTCCATAGGGTCTATCCATCCATCTAAAGTGCCCATATGTACATAGAATCCTTCCATCCAAACACCCACCCATCTATCCATCTACCCATTAATATTTAGTGTTCATCCACCCACACATCTGTCTATAGAGCCCACCCATCCACCTAATCAACCAACCATCCACCCTCCCATCTGTCTATAGTGTTCATCTATCCATCCACCCATCTGTCAATACTGTCCATTAAAACCAATCATCCACCCACTGACCCATAGTGTTCATCTATCCATTCACCCATCTGCCTATAGAGTCCATCTACACATCCATCCACCCATATGTCTATAGTATCTATCCATCCACTCACCCATCCATCTATGGTATCCCTCCATTCATCTATCTACCTACCCATGCTATCTAGCCCAGACAATTTTTTATTGTTTAAAGTATATTATATATTAAGTTAAATTTTACACTTGGATAAATTTAAATTATTTTATGTTTATTATATTTCTAATTCAGGTTAAATTCGGGAAGGTGAGTGAATTTGGCTTTTTGGATGGGTATGTCAATTTTTGTTGGTGTATATTAATATAATTATTGTAACATCATTTAGAATAATTTGCATTCATCAACATACAAACAAATATGTGCATATGTTGTAAATCTGGTGTAAATTGTACCCGAGAACCTTTGTTTCATGCATATTGCAAGATCACTTTTACACACTTATTAGTGAATGAGACCCACTGGATGTACCTGACAGAATAAAATTTGAATAAAACTGAGAATCCTTGACAGACAGAGAGAGTTTGGGAAAGAGGAAGAGAAGGAGAAGATTACCTCCAACATTGTATCCTATGCAGGAGTTCTGGTCACAGTAGCCGGGGGGTCCGGCAGGACCTGGGCTACCAGGGATACCTGGACGTCCTGAGGTGCCTTGAATTCCAGGTCTCCCTGGAGAGCCCTGACTTCCTGTCCGACCTTCTCCAGGAGGCCCTGAGGGAGATAAGACATTGGTCATTAATATCTGCCTAAAAACAAAACCCTGCTGAGCTCCACACGCAAAGTGTGTCTGGATTCCTTTCTCACAAAATAAGTTTTTGCCTTTTCCAGTCCACATCCTTCTCAGATGTCACTGGCTGTTACAGCTATGTTGCTTCAATGAATCTCATTTGTGAAGAGTATTGATCAAAGTGCAATTAACAGCGAGCCGATGCTGACATTTTTCAAAGTCTACCAACCAGCCGTACTGCTAAAATCAATATGAAAACATTTCTCCCTGACCCAAATATTGTTTCAATATCTGCTTGATATTCAAGACAGGAATCAAAGGAACCAAAGCAGATCAAGATGTGTGCAGAGGTTATTAAAAGTTTGCAAGCTTGTGTTTTCTTGGACAGAAGATATTTAATAATGGAAACTCTTGTAGTCTGTGCAATAAGAAGACAATCTGACAATTGAAATTAATTTTTACTACTGGCTTGACTACAAAGAAGTAATTGATTTTGACTTAAATGTAACATGTTAACAGTCTGTTACCTGGGGGTCCTGGAGGACCACGAGGGCCTTGTGTCCCGATTCCTGGACTGCCCTTCTCTCCCCTATCTCCTGAGAGACCTGGACAAAGATAGACAGGGATCTGTTAGAACATGCCATCCCATCTGAATAAGCTGTATCCTTCTCTTTCCATGTGATTTAACTTCTTCCACATCTGTATGAAACCATAAAGGAAGAAATAAATGACCTGGGGCCTCATTCATAAAACTGCTGGAGTGCTTATCTCCATTAAAGAGAGTTTAATATTTAATGTAAATATGTACTGTATATCGAGTTGAAAACAGAGCTTAAATCATTGTTTTTACTTCGTTCATATCACTCCAGGAAAAAGAGTTTGCATGGGTCAGAGTTTGCGTGCATGGGCACAATTTTTCCTGTCAAGTTTGTTTTTATAAATCCAACCTTTTGTGCAGGAAGAGGCATATGCATTATTTTAGCTCTGATTAATGCGTACGCAATGTTTATAAATGAGACCCCTGGATTCTGTTAATAACACATTCTGACAATTGTTTTCTCATGCAAATCAATCAGTCTATCAATCTATATATAGTATCTTTCTTTTTTGAAGAATTCAGCATCAGTATTGAAACAGTAAGTGGTTAACGTTCCATTTGATCAAATTAACCTCTACTGGCAGATGCTGTAACTACACCAAAAAGCACCTTGAAATGAATGGGAATAATAAGATTTCCTTGAAACAACACGGTTCATTTGTCCAAACTGTTGTCTCTAAGGGTCTGAACAGTCTGAATGTAAGCAGCTTTTTGCCCCACAGGCAGTCTGATCTTCATCACCTCTGAACAACACTGACAATCTAAAAGAGAACTTCTGAATAGGATTCCTCATTATAGGCCCCATGTTAACATAAACAGACAAATATCCCCCCTATGTTATCCCTCATTAGCGGCTCTGTTTTGCACTGACTACATCATAACCATACTCTGCATGTTCCTGCTTGATATCTGAATGTTTGAGTGCACAGATCCCTGAGAGAAGCAGTAATGATGGTGAAATATCTCATGCTGAAACCTCAGGCTGTGTGTCAGAGCTCTTCTAATTGAGGACAGGAGACTGAGCTGTGTGGACACTCACTCATGATAAAGACTCTGGCTAAGAGTTGCTCTTGGCAGGAAGGTCATGCAGATCTAATGAAATTTATGTACAGTTGTATTCAGGGGGAAAGAAAGTTCTATTTTTTTGCTTGTTTTTAATCACACAGAAAAAAAATGCTTTGGACCAACTTAAATAAAAAACTTTGTCACCATAAACATAACCTATATTAGCTATAATATGAAAGTATAATTTTCACTTAATATGAAAGTTTGTTATTTAACGTTTAATTTATTTCATATATTACAAATATGCACCATATTTACTGTAATGTTGTAAAAACAAAAAGATGAATAAAACCATTACTAAGTTGATCTGCACATACACTCTGGTATAAAGCAAATTTTAAACAAAATCATTCAATTTAAATTTTTTTTCTATTCAAAGTGTCATTTTAGACATTTTTAGATGGAGCTTTCAGGCAAACAGTTTTTTTCACTTCGACAGAGCAGTTTGTGGTTGGTTAAGGAACCATCAACCTCAATTCAACTGTTACATACTAAAGTGACTGAAGCATTTACAGTGCTTTGTGGCATCTTTGAAGTAGTTGTTCTTGGCTTATTAACATTAACCATAAAAAAGAGTTAGTAGTTTACATATTGTTTATGATGAAGGGTGGTATTGAGGTTAGCCAAGATGTCAACAAAATTTATTACGGATCGGGTCAGAGAGGTCTTACTAATGTTAGTATTATTATAGTTGCAAGATCTCTGCTTAACCTTAAGCTGCAGGGGCAAAATTTATATCCATCAACCAATCATACTAATCAACTATTTATATTACACTTACAAAAGAATCCAGAACCCATTGTGCATTTTGCATCTAATACCCCACTGACATACTAACTTTGCTATTATTTGGTTACAACTTTTACACAATTTATTCTTCAAAACGTATGTCACACACATTTTTCTACTGTTGTATTGTGCATACTTTATCAGCAGAGAACAGTATCTAATGATACAGTAGGTTATTTCAAATGTAAAAATGTTTACCTCTCTCTCCTGGACGCCCATTTTGCCCACTGGCTCCAGGGAATCCTGGTCTGCCAGGAGGACCCTGCTCTCCCTGTGGCCCCGGAGGTCCTGGTCGACCAGACTCACCTGGTGGACCCGGAATGGTACGTACAGAAACAGACTGACTGGGAATCTGGTTCAGAATTGAGTTGTAGCGGGACAAGTGACCTGAGGGGGTTAGAAGACTTCCTGTGAGTCATGAATTTGGTACAAAGGGCGTCAAATTAAATAGTATATGTACACAAAATATACTCACTCTGAATTAGCTGTTCACAAACTTGTCGCGCTATGGCACGGACAGCGGCCTGAGACTGCATATCACCCTTTAAGAGCAAACAACATAGTTGTACAGTATAAGATGTACAGTATCAGGATGTACAGTATCATATTTATGTCATTTTAAGGTAAATATTATAAATCATTTTAAACCTAAGTCATGCACTGAATGTAAGGTAAACACTAGGAGAGCTATGAAAAAGAAAGTAGTGTAAAATGAGTCTGTTTTGAAGATCTTAAGAACTATTGTTCTCTATTGAACTATTTTCCTCAGAAAAACTTTCTGGGATACAATAAATTGTGATTAATACACACACACACACACATGTGTGTGTGTGTGTGTATATATATATATATGTGTATATATATATATATATATATATATATATATATATATATATATATATATATATGTGTGTGTGTGTGTGTGTGTGTGTGTGTATATATATATATATATATATATATATATATATATATATATATATATATATATATATATATATATATATATATATACACTGTATATGCTGTACTTCTAAAAAATAACATACAAGAGTACAAAATGTGGTCGGTACTAGTGTGATCACAGACCATTCACAGTCCACCTAATGAAAATTTCACACAAAATGCAAAGAGCTGGAGAAAAGTGACAGTTCCATTGTGATTTTGCCTGATTTCTTCTGCTACACAAATTGTGAGAGTCAGTTTTTCATCAGTCTGCCAAAAAAAAAAACCTGCAACAATGAAAGCTTCTGAGGAAGAACTAGAGTAGTCTCAAACTTTGCACATATTTATTATTTGCACATATTTAACTTAATATTAAAACAACTACTTTGTTACTTGCCATACTATAGGAAATAATAATTATCTAAAAATGAAAGGAATAAATTAACTGTTTTGTCCATTCTGTGTGCTAATTAATTTTCCAATCCACTAACGCCACTCTTAACACCTTAAAAGCAAGCACACAACATGTATTTAGACCACAAGCTGCCGCTGTGGAAAAAAAAAAAAAAAAGGGAAAAAAACAACTCAACAACACAAATATGCTTTAGCTGCTTTAAATTCAGCCTAAGAGCCTGTACAACACGGGGGTTTAATTCACCCAATTTAACACTCTCCACACAACCTTTGTGCGGTGGCCAGTACCACAGAATCAGAACCAAATAATTCTATATAAAAACACAAATACATTGTTGTGTGAAAGCTCTGGGCCGAGTCTGACTGTGAGGCTTGATAGACAGCTTTAGCTGTACCTGTGCTACTTCTAATGCTCCCGCAGCGACTGAATTAAAAACCCCAAGCATTTAGAGAGAGTGGAAAAAAGCGAAGGAGCTATAATTCAGCGCTGCTGCTGTGATTTTTATCAAGAGGCCTGTCAGCAAGCCTCTTAATCCTGCCGCTGATAAACCACCATTATGTGCACCACCCGAGTGCCACGTGCCTCCACCCTAATCTAAACTCCATGACAGTTTAGATGCAGATTAGAGACTCACTCTCTCTCCTCGTTCGCCTTTGGTGCCGGGAGGCCCCTGCAAAAGAGAAAAAGAAAGTGAAGACAAACATTTCAGAATTCACCGATTGGAGAAGAAAAAGACGAAAAGCAACACAAAGACATTAATGACTGTTTGGAGAGGGGGGATTTGAATGTGAGAGCGGACCAAATCGATCATGGATGAAACGCATGAGCCAAAAACATAAAATGGATGCGTCACTGACCTAATGTGTTGGAAAACAGACTGGGATTTGTGGCCAGAGTGCCGTGGCTGCTAAACAATTCTGATATCATAACATCTGGGTAAAAATGAGATGTAACCCTGAGACAGACTCATTGGAGGCTCATTGGGACTCATCGTGAGGATATGTGGTTGTTGCGCCAGACTGTGTGAGAATATGATCATAGTTTATTTAAAGTACTGCATGTAATTTCACACATCGGAGCAGGAGGTTATGGCTCTATATCTATATCGTAGTAGAATTAACAAAGCCCTGCTCTTCTATAAACTGGGCCACAATTGGTCATAAACTTGTCATCTTACTGACAATCTCTCTTCCAGGGCTTATAAAAAGAAAGACGTACAGGTTTCAAATCAGTGTTGAGAGGTTACGCTGCAATCGAGCTCTGCAGATGTTCCTCAACAACTGCGCTGGAGCATATGGTTCTACTTTACAAATCTATGAGAACAAATAGAGCTCCAACTTATGTAGGTGTCACTCAGCAGGAAGCTCATAGAGACTGACGTTAATTCAGAATCCCTTGTGCTTCTTATATAGAAATGGGAAACAAACAGTTCAGCTGAAGGCTCTGTGCAAACAATACCTGAGGTTTCTCAGTTTGTAGGTCTTTCTCTGACCGGAAGGACTGTATAAGATTGATCTTTGTGGGCTGAAATTGAGCTACAGATAGCCTAAGAACTAAGTACTTCAAAGCCAAAAGTCTACTCATGTGGAGCTGTCCACTTTAGCATTCATAACCAATTTCCAGGCATGAATAAAGTGACTCTTCATGATAAATTCTGTAGGTGAATTTTTAGCTTCTACACGTGTGGACCTTTAAAGCAAAATTCTCTCTGCTGAATAGATCAGGCTTGTCAGTCTAGGTTTTGTGTTATTCTAGCTTGATGTCCTGAGTGGCCTTGCTCTTGAAGGGCCACTATCCTGATCCAGGTAGGAGGTAAACTCAGTAAAACATTGGTCCTGTAGGAGCAGAATATGACACCTCTGATTTAGCTGGAGGACCATTATAATCATTCCGTTAACCAGCAAAACTAAGTTGTCTTTCTAGCAAATATGGTTAACTAAAGCAAAGTTCAACAGTAAGAATTGCTCTGCTGGCACCATGGCAATGGTAAAAGTTGAATATTGGAGTATGACCTTCTTGTGTTTGCCCATCTTTATTGCTGAGCCTTGCCAAGAAAAGCCTAATGCCTAATATCAGTTGAGTGGGGAACCAAAGTACCAATTTGCTTTATGAGCTCAAAATATTTTTAAATCTGGTCTCTGTGTCTTCAGCTTGGTGGTCTGGTACTTCAGTGGGAATAATGCTGGAGTCTGACACTCAAGAGAATGAGTCAGCAGTAGGACAGTCTGCCAGAATGCAATGTTCCTTCAACTAAACAAGAACTCCACAAAACCACATTTACAGAACCGAGCCAAACACTTTACCTCTTGCTTAAATACAGGGACACAGATTAATTATCAGATAATGCCAGTCTACTTTTTTTTTTCTTCAACATAACTGCAATGCAATACTCACAGGTGCCCCTTGATCACCCATTTGCCCTGAAGATCCACTTGGTCCTGGAGACCCAGGAGCTCCAGGGCTTCCCTAAAATTAGATATTGAGGACAAAAGGTTCGTTAACAAGTCTCAGAAAGACTCAACGCAAATGGGAGATTTATCATTTTATATACCATTGGTCCTGCAGGGCCTTGTCTTCCCTGGGGTCCATCCTTCCCCGGTAGGCCCTAAAAATTATAAAAACAATGATTTGTGAAAACTGTGGTATATCAATATCAATACAGCATAGTGTTTTCTTTTAGCACATTTATATGAAACCGTAAAATGCAGAAGTCCCAGTTCTCATAACGCAATCTAAGAAACAGTTAGCAGAGATGAAGATAACACATTATAAAGTGCCAGTGCTTCCTATACAAAATAAATCATTAGCCAAGTCGTGAATGGGAATTTGTATTCCAAAATAAATGTGATGAAATAAAAGCTGCCAAATAATGTTGCAAACATACAGCGTGAGGAGTCTAGTCTGATTCATAAACAAGTGACTCTCTACAAGATCAACTCACAATTTACCAACTCACTAAAATTCACTGAATCTACTGGTGACTCACTAAATGAACAGCATGTGTTTAACTCTGGCTGACCTCTGTACACTGGCAGCATGAACTTTTTTTTTGGAGCAGTTAACGATTCCAGATACACAAAAGCTAACAGCAAAGTAATAGAACAGGTGGAAAAGTTTTTTAACTGGAACATCCATTCAACTACTGTTTTATACTGGGATGCACCTGAGGTACCTCAGTAGGGGATAGAGACTCAACAACAACAACTTTCTGTCAGATCTGTCTGCACAAATTATATAATACGATTCTGGCTGCTTCCTTTTAGTCAGTGGTCCAACTGAGTTTAAGTGTTCTTCCACTGAACATGCCTCATTGCCCTAAATATCAGGCTCTTTTGGGAGACAGGCCAGTGGAGGGAAGGGAAAACAATGTAACATTTAAAACGTCTCGAGTGTAACATACTTTTGGAGTACCACACTTTAAGAGCATAAAGCCTCTGAATAGTTAGAGTGCACGCAACATATGCAATCCCATATGAGTGCTTGAGGTCACAGAAGTTTTTCTTTCACAGAAGCTATGTGTGTGTGCCTCAAGAAGGAGTCATGGTGGAAGCATGCTATTAACACCTCTTTGCCTTGTGCTCATATTCAATGAAGCCCAACACGCCATTTATTCACTGCAAAACTCCATTCCAGAACTAGAACGATCCCATATAAATTAGGTATTATTTTAAAATGTAATTTATTTCTGTGACATCAAATCTGAATTTCACACTTTTGGGATATAGTTTCACAAGATCCCTCAGAAATCATTCTAATATGCTGATTTGGTGATCAACTAACATTTCATATATTCTCAGTGTTCGATATGTTGGTGAAAACCTTCATCTTCACATACAAGAAAAACTGAACACAAGAAATAATTGAATCATTTTCATTTATATTATCCAACATAGTATGCTTTAATCGATTTAGAAAAAAAACTTTTTTCTGCATTTAGGGACATTGTTATATTCGCATTGCTTAATTTTATTGCATATATAATGTCCCACTTCGTCGTCAATCTAGAAATTTCACCTCTTTGCACCATGCTTTGTATCTAGTTGAAATCGTTTAGCAAGTGAAAATTCCAGAAATACTAAATAATTTCTTCAGCACTTCATTGTGTGCCGCTTACAGGCAAGACAACCCATTCATTAACCTTGGAACTGTAATAATATTCTTTCACAAATGTTCTATTTAGAGAATATCATAAGTTCAAAGCCAAACATCTGCTTTCTTTGTTAAACTGTCACAGTGAGTTACTGTGTATGAAACCACAGTGGATTTATCCCTCAACCTGCTTTAAATCAGCTCAGTAAGCAGCAGTGTGGTCTGAAACACCTCCATGTGTGCTCCTTGTTTTTCTTTTCTGATGCAAAATGACAGATTTAGTCAAATATTTCCACTCAGGCTGCTCATTACTAAACAGAGATGGAGAACTTGCACTCTCTCACTTCGACATTAACATTTAATTACACCACGCGGCTTTTGGGAATGGTAATCGAATAACCACCTCATGCATATTTTTCATTACAGTTCACAGAATGAGTCTAGTGTTCCTTTTTTTCAATCTTAATCTGTATAGGCTACATACATATATGCGACACTCTTTTACGAATGACAATATTAAACATCACTACCTGTGACAACACATGCAGTGCAAAAACACCTAAACTAGGAGACAATTAGATTTCACGTGTCACATGTGACATGACACTAAGACCATTTTTAGGATCTGTGAATCACATGTGTGTGATTTTGAAAATGTCAAGTAAGGCTTTGTTCACAAGTTGCTTAATTTGGTTTGGAGACGTGGAACAAAATCAATAACGAAAACAAACACGTTGAGCGCTTATTATGACAGTCTAGCGGGACAGATCTGATTAGTTCAGGTTGTGCTGTTATTGACTAGCAGTCCTGTAAATTGAATCTGCGAGTCAGGGCCTCCTTCAGCGTAATCAGATCTGTTCAGACACAGAAGAACACATAAGCTTAATTTGATGAGCCGCCCATGTGGAATCGTTCTTATAAGGCATGACTGAAAGTGTGTTTACTTAATAATATCACTCAGGCCATCAAAGTTAGCTCAAGCATTAAAGCATTAATTATGAATTAATTATTCAAAACAGTGGTTTTAAAAGTGAATGCATTAATGCAAAATTAACGCAAATTAACAATTTATGCCCCTTGACCTGTATGTAAATTCTGTAGTTAGTAATTTTCCTTCCAGTGGAACTTTGAAATACCACTTAAATGCAAGGTGTACTTTTGCGATTGCAGTAGGGGATCATACCACCTCTAATGGCAAGAACTGTTCATGTGCAAAAAAATTAAAAAGTACACAGGGGTTTTCATATGCATATACATTACAAAGGCTAAAAACATTGAGATGTGACTGAAAGTATCTGTATGTATGTTTAAAATAAAATATTAAAATCATTTTAATAAAATAAAATAAAAATAATATAAAAAAATTATCTAAATTAAATGTAATTAATTAAATTGATAAATATTAGTTTTAGTGTTAATTTAAGTGTAGACAGTAGTGATGGTTTATATTTGTGAACCATCAATAAAACAATTACCAAAAGTGATTGACAACCCTGAATATTACATAAAAGTCATTTGTAATGGTACAACTTCCTCAGCTTATCTCATATCATTATAAAGAACTAACAATATAATTTGTATTGAGGATACGAAAACACTTACTCTCTGTCCTGGAGGTCCATCTCGGCCTGGTCCTCCACCAGCACCTGGTACACCCTGAATGTAAATAAACAAGACAACATAATCAATGACAGACATAGCTGTTTACAAAATGTGTGGCCTTTGCCGAGTAATAAATGTTCAGCCCTAGTGTTTCAGGTGGCCATCAGCATACACAAAACGTCTTCCATTCTCACACGCTTCGATATTGACATTATCAAAGTGCTCAATCTCAAGGCTGAGGAGGTAATCGAAAGTGAAGACCCTTTGTGTGGTCTGAGTCATTGCGATTTGAAGAGCTGCTCTGCTATGATATCTTACATAAAAATAAACTCATGTGGGCTTTAAAGAGTTGTACCAACAATGAAATCAATTCCAGTCCGTTGACTCGCATTGTAAAGAACCCACTGACTTTCATTGTAAGGGCAAAAAAAATTGAAAGAAACATTTTTAAAATATCTTTTTTTTGTGTCCCACAGAACTAACAAAGTCATAAGATTTGGAAGGTGAATAGAAATATATATATTTGGGTAAACTACTGTTAAAGCACTAAATTCACAGAGAAAAGAAACACAGAGACTGTGACACAGTTTGAAATGTCTACTAAAGACAATTAGCATTTTCCACCTCCTATGTGCACCTCCATTGAGCATGTCCCATGTTTTTATGGCTGTCACCACTTGCATCGCTATTGAACAATCCCATAATTCCCTGCACAAAACTCAGCTCCTACAGAGCTTGAACTGAAAAGGTGAGCATGTACAAATATGTTAATTAAGATGAAAACGGCTCCATAATGATATATCCCATCCTTTCAGTTAGAAAACTACAAATAAAGCAGTTTATCTTTAACTTCACCCCATATACCTGCACCACACACACACTAAAAAGAGTTTCATTGTTTCCTCACAAGTGTAATTCTGTATTATATATGGGGGTCTCAGTGCCACCG
The DNA here is from genome assembly GCF_018831695.1 of Puntigrus tetrazona. Lineage (NCBI taxonomy): Eukaryota > Metazoa > Chordata > Actinopteri > Cypriniformes > Cyprinidae > Puntigrus > Puntigrus tetrazona. Next base: position 12,854,413 of record NC_056714.1, read on the forward strand.
GCAGAGACAGACCAGGTAAGAGATGCGGCACATGATATGGAGGACTGGCAACCAGCAGCCAATAAATATAATTCACAGGCTGACAGGATAGATTAGCCCTGAGTGAGAACTACGGGCGTCTCTGCTGCACTACGGCAAAGACCACTTCCTCCTTACTGCCAACATAACTCTGAAAGAACTCAATACCGGCTGCTAATGGAAGCGAGTGTGCGGATGGCCCCTCTGCTTAAAGGAGGATATCCATCTCAAGCCTAGACATCTATACTGGAAGACTGAAGAAAGTATGGGTGTGTGTGTGAGTGTTTGTACTTTGACCACTGGAAAAGCCAGGATGTTCTTTTCGTCACCCTGGAGAACTCTAGGGGAATTTTCCTGAGTGGTTGTCATTGGCTTCACATCAAACAGCTATTCCTCAACAAATGGAACTGTCACTGTGAATGTTTTAGAAGCCTTTTGGTGACACTTTCAGCAGAAATCTAAAAACCAGCAGTTGGTTGTCACAGAAAAGGGAGAATTTTAACAAGCTTGTGAAAGGAGCTTTAGAAGCATAAAAGTCTAAGACATCTGCTTGAGGCAAAACTACAAATTCCATCCCGCCTGCTAAGAATTGTCTTTTGAGTTAGGGCACACTGGATTCTCCCTCAAATGAGATCTTAATATGATCATTTTCATGTCAAAATGCTGTTTTATTATTAGGTAGAGGTGTGTGGTGGACTGAAAGGAGTAAGAAGAGAAGCTGGGTTTGATTTCCCAATGTACACTGCATTTGTACATTGTACATTTGTACAATGTTTTGGGTCTGTAGGATTTTAAACTGTTTTTGGTCTCATATCTTATTGGACCAATAATACAGCAAAAACAGTAAAGCGGTGTTCAATTCAGAATCCATTCTATTATACTGAAATGATGCGCAACCATTTTATTTTTTAACAGCAGTGTTGAAAATCGTAGTGCTGCTTAACATTTTTGTGGAAACCATGATTTATTTTTTAAGATTCTTAGATGAATAGAAAGTCCTATTCAACTTCAACACTCTCTCCTTGCCTCTGTTTGATCTTAAATGGCTTACCAACAAAGAAACTCACAAGTCAGGGAAACAGCTCAGTCTCATTTAGTGAAATCTGTGCACAATTATGATAATTTCTTCACTACCTGTGGTTTACAACTTACTTCTTGTGTGCCACTAACTCTGCCAGTTGCATTTAGACAAAACCTACTTCCTTTCTCCTTCCCACAGTTCCTCATTTGTGCCATCCTGTTTTCAATCTCCCACACAATTCCCATCACTGGATGCGAATAGTGCTGCAGACTTGTCTAGACAATATCGGCCCTCTCTTCTCTAGGCCAGCACAGTCTACTCCCTCCGACCTCAGATTGTCTAATATTCTCCATGAACACTGGTCTAAACTCATGCATGCATGTCATTTGTATGCATGAAGAAAGTGGCAGAAATCCAGCTGACCTGAGTATGTAAGTCACTGCTTTCCTTCTGTTTTATTCTGCTAAGGTCCACACTGCCAAAACCTCACAAGATCAACAGCTACACGCAGACATTCAACACTCTCCTTTGTCCCCTTCTGCCAATTTTTTTCAAATACAAATCATCAGCAGTCAGTTTTTCACACAGAGTAACCAACCACATCTACAGCCAACAACAATCTCATCTCTTTATTTTCCCACAGAGACAGAAGTATTAAAACTTCTAGTCATCCTCCACCGTGCCCTCACACATTCTACAAGCTATTTCTTCTACACTATTACCTGCATTCACTCACACAACAAGCATCTCTCCACACAGACATTTTCCCACCACACTCATGCAGCATTGAGTAAATTTCACTAAACACCTCCCATTCATTGTAAAGACACGTAAACCAGTTGTTTTCAACCAGGAATCATCTCTTCTTACACAGAAAAACTGACTGGATTAGAACCAATCTGGTTTCCTGAAATGACTATTTGAATGAGACTGTATTACTGTCAGTTACTGAATCCTTGTAAATTGTGAAAGCTTTTGACACTGTCAATCACCAGATCCCTCTGTCCACCCTCTCATCACTGAGTAACACAGAAACCACTGTCCACTGTTCTCTGGTTTTAATCCTATAACTCATAGGTTGTTCAGTGTTGTGTAGTTCGGGGTTCCTCAAGGATTAGTTCTTGGACCATATATATATATATTAGTTCTTCTCCATATATGCTACAGCACTGGGGACTACCATATAGACAGAAGGATTCTCCTACCATTGCCATGCTGATGATGATTTATTAAATTATGATTCAAAGATAGCTGCAAAAATCTGCATGAATGAATGAATGAATGAATATCACCTCAAGATCAACTTAGCAAAGACAGATCTTCTTTTTTTTCTCTGCTACTCCACTGTACAGTACAATTATACCATCCAGCTAAGTTCACCAATAATTATCTCTTCAAATTCAATCAGAAATCTTGGGTAATCTTTTATGACCAGCTGTCCTTCAAAGACAGATTGATCATGTAAGTTTGCATTGTTACTGAAGATAAAACACCCCTATATTGTACAGTTTCAATCATTGCTCTCATCAAAACCCTTTTTGTTCATTTTTTAAAACTCCTGTGTCCTCTTACTCTTTCGTGCTCCATCTTTACCCTATAGACGGGGAGTTACAGTATTGCACAATATCAGGAAGATCAGGGGTCAGTTGCATATGAGGTTAAAACTAGTCTTAAAAATTTGTCAGCTATTTTTTTCTTTAAGTCTGTTCATAGTTTTTATAAAATCAGTTACATAATAATGTAGATTAGTCTATATCATACTCCAGGACTGTTTTGTTGTTGTTTTCCATGCCCCATGTGCTCTGTATGTGCCCTAGTTTCTGTCTTTTGTTAATTGTTATTTTGGTTTAGGTGTGTCTCGTTATTACCCTCATTAGTTAGCCTTTACAAGTCTCATTAGTTCTATGTGTCAGCGTCTGGTCATTTCCCTAATGTTACATGTGTGCGTGCTACTGTTCACTGTGGCTTTATGTTCTTTTGGAATAAAAGTAAATCTCCTTCTTACGTTTCTCTGCTACACGTATTGTGATAGCTCAATCCAAAACATTTATTTATTAGTATGGCTAACTGCTAGCTGGTGAAATGAAAGACACTATCTTAACATAGAGGCTTTGTTTAAGCAACTGACCCCAGCTCATTCTTAATAGAGCATGTTGTCCATCATGTGCAATCAAACCTCTACAAAAGATTCAGAATTATCAGCACAACTAGTCTTCAATGAGCCCAAGTCACGCCTCTTTTTATCTCTCTTCACTGGCTACCAGTTGTGTCTTACATCAGGTTCACTGATACTTGTATCAAGAACAACCACAGCCTCCTCACCCTCTAACCTCCATACATTCTTAGGTGTCTACATCCCCACTCCAGAAGCCTGAAGCCGGTAAGTTAACAGCACCTTATCATTCACTATTCATGTTCATTCACTATTCCTTGCTGGTGGAATGATCTGCCAACAACAAATCTGCCAGTGTTACATAAAAGTGATTTTACAATTACTCCTTCATATTCATACCTCAGTTAAAATACAATGGGCAAAAGGAGCAAAAACCCTTCCTCTGAAGCTTTACTTGTGCTATTTATTTTTTGTGCAATTTTTTTGTCATTCATAATTCTTAAAAAAAACTTCATAAAAATTCTGCCCATTTCTTTGTTACATACAAAAAACATGACAACTGTACTGTATTAGAAACTGTCATTTCTAATATACCTCAGAATTCCTACTGCCACTTTAAAAAAAGGTTTTAATTATGTTATAGAAAGGTGTCTCAGTTCTAAAACATCTGTCTACTCGCTAACAAGTGAGTTTTCATACTAGGTTTATGAAGGCTGAGTAATTCATTAGACTGCCAACTGAATGACATAATCTGTTTGTATTAATCACTTTATATGAAACAATTTTCTTGAGTTCAGGATAAGCAGCAAATACAGACACACATGAATGACTTATCACTCACAATCTACACACACACAGACACTCACAGGACTGTGATAATTATAACTCTCTGACAGTGGAGCCAAGGTTAGCTAATGAGAGACTATGTGGGTGTTATGAAGCTGTCGTGAAGTGCTGATGAGACAGGCAGGCGATATATTTTCCCTTACCTGAGGACCTGGCAGACCTATTTCACCCTTCTCTCCTTTCACTCCTGGAGCCCCCTGAAGAAAGAGGAATTGAAAGGCAATATTTAAGCAATATTTATAAAAATAACGAAACAAACTGTTTATTAAAATCTAGTATTGGTCTTACCGGTGGCCCCTGAATGGACAGTCCATTTGGCCCCTGAGGACCCGGTGGCCCTTGCGGCCCTGGAGGTCCGATATCACCAGGTGGCCCTTGAGGCCCCTTAAACATAAAGTTAGGACATTATCTTAATAAATGTAGCCTATAAAATCATCATGGGTTCATTGCCGGGCTTAATTTCCTCAATATAATTACATAACATTTCAGGCCTACCACCAGCCGGGCTGCTGAAACAAAGTGTGAATGCCCTGCAGTCTCCTTCTCCATCAGGAATGCAATAATCAAGGAAGCAAAAGACACTCGTCACAGTCTAGATTGTGACAAACCTCTTAGGGGTCATTTGGACAAAGTTTACATAAAACTTTAGAGCGTGAAATGAAATGATGTCTGCCCCAGCATGACTTTATTTGGACACAAGCATGATGTATTCTGTGAATGGACACACACATCTGGAGGGACTTTACTGTAGAGGAAGCTACAGTTGGACAGAGAGACACAAATAAACAAAGCAAGCTCTCTGAAAATCCAGAGCGAGGGTGAGATCTGCTCACTTGTATGCTCCAAAAACAACACAGAGGCACATGCGTTATGTCTATTTCCACATTTTGAGTTATTCTCCAGTGTCTATTCTTTTGGGAAATAATGACAACTCTGGGTGGCCCTGCATATGGGATACATAAAGCATATGTGTACTTTACCGTCAAGCCTGGCTCCCCCCGATCTCCTCTTGAACCTCTGATACCAGGACCGCCCTGAGAGTCAGGCACACACAATTAGACAAACACAAACTGAAAGACTCAGAATAAGCAAACACATTTTCTTAATGACCAGAGCTGGGGCATGTGTCAAAAAAAGCTATTTTAAACATTGTCGCTGTGAGCTGCCTTGTTTCCTACATGAGTAGCGTACTAACCGTCGTGGACCCTCATAAGTGACCAATTCGGAACACTCTAGAAAGAAGACTTGACCAGCAAGAGTTTGACAATTGTAGTATTTTGACGATAGTAAGTTAATGGCACACTACTCTACAGTGGTTATCAACCTGGGGGATAGGGCCAACTAAGTGCCTTCAGCAAACTTTCGAGGAGGCCTCAGAATGACTTCAAATACTGCAAAATTGGCTAGTTGAAAAATATCAGATTAAATCTGCCTGCAGTACGGTAGACAGTATCCTTGACCTGGTTCAGACCATATCCTGCCTGCTTATGACTCTTGCCCCCACTGCTGGAGGCAAACGCTAGTAATTTAACCCTGTTTGCACGTCTTCCTTTTCCTGTGTTTACTCTAATTGCATCCCCAATGGCCATGGCTGCAATAAGGTAGTTCTTATCACTGAGGGCTATGGGCAAATTTGATTCATGATCTTGCTCAAAACACACTTAATAAAACCTGCTGGTGGCGGTGCAAGCCGAGATTATGCAAGTATACATATTCATTTGAAATACACACATGATGACTTAACAGGACATTTTCGATTAATTTGAGCAGCTGGTGTAATCATAGAAAAGACTTCAGAACACATGACAGTAATATTAATATTAAGAATAATATATACAAAACTGAAATGCAGTCATCTTGCTTGCAACCACCTCTTGGTCATGGAAATGGGTTTGTATGGATGAAGGAATCTATAAATGCAGACAGGACAGGAGTGGACTAATCGGTTTTGATAAATCGATCTCCTCGTAATGACTTTCTCGAAAGAACTGCTGTTTATACACCATGGCCTTTTCGAGGCCTCAGAAATACATTTTCCCTCAGGGTGCATACGATGCTGCCTTCCAAATGAGCTCATTTATTTGTTCCCGCCATATTGAGTTCAACCTGCAGCATGGGCTGAATTGAGCAATCTAATGCTAGGTCTTTTTCTCAATCTCTTAAGCAGTGTCTCGTTTCATTTTATATCTTTAATATCTTTGTGCTTCTTCTTAACACGTTCTGTATTTTTTTTCCCTAAAGGACAATATGGTTAAGGCTTCAGACTAAAAACTGAAAGGCTGGAATCTCAACAATTTTTACAATTCTGTGTTCTTGAAAAAAGACACCGGAACCTGGAATATTCATTTGTTCAACTATATAGATGAACATGTCACAGAGTCACAGCATGCCTGCTTTTATGCTAGAGTGTGAGTGTATTTGTATTTGTAAAGTATGTCATCCAGTGCTACACTAACGACCTTTAATGCTAAGGTATTACAGCATGCTTGTGAGCTACAGGTGAAGTATCAGTGTCAGCTTGGATTAATGCTAATATATGAGAAAAATTTTGTCAGCTAAAATATGTCAGCCCGACGCTAATGCTAAAGTATAAGAATAAGTTTGTCAGTTAAAGTATGCCAGCTAGCAATAATGCTAAAGTATAAAAATGAGTTTGTCAGTTAAAGTATGCCAGCTAGCAATAATGCTAAAGTATAATAGTGAGTTTGTGTATTAGCAACTGCGGTTTTTATACTGGTATGGCAGGAATTTGGAGTAGCTCTGTCACCAAGAGGTTATGCTAAAATTGAGAAGATAGATTTTATGCTAAAGTACATAAGACTGCTATTGACATTTGTATGTTTTTTGTGCTATGTTTCTTAAATTTTGGCATATTAATCATATACTTATTACATATAGAATCGTCCACTTCACCACACTGCCATGTAGCTCATTTCTAATTGGTTACATGTTTTATTTTGTAACCCTGTTTAAGGGGCCTCTCCCTGGTCTACCCCCTCTATGTTCTAGTTTAGTATAGATCACATAAGGATCGCTGTTAGTGAGACGTAAACAATTGTATTTACCGGTGGTCCTGAGGGTCCAGGCGGTCCTTTGCTGTCCTGAGCACAGGTGCAGGCATGGGGCATTGCGGGACAGTCCTCTTCTACTCTCTGAGGGAAGCACAAACAAAACAAATGTCGTACACCATTTCAAACACGGAACTATTTCCTCTCTAGAAATCTAACAGAACTTTATTTGTCCAAGTCAACCATGGATGTCTGTGCAATTCCCTCAAGTCATTAATTCGCAAGTGCACAAACACAGCAAGGGATCTGGAGATATTGTTCTTCCCATCCATGGAGGACCAAGTCTATTTGTCTGTTACAAGACTACATGATTGAATTATTTGTAGAGTGGTCATGGATCTTTAAAGTTAGGGATGATTGCCATAATGGCAATATACTGTATACTGGCAGTACTATAAAGTGATAAAATTATTAATCACAGCAGAAAATCTTAATAAATAACGATAGCCTGTTACAAGGTTACTTATGGTAATTTTGTTTGCTTTTTGTTATTTTTATTTATAGTTTTGTTTACTTTTGTTTTTTAAAGAATGTTATTTAACAGCTTTATGTGGTCTTACTCATTTTATTAAACAGTGTTTTGACGGGACAGGTCATCCAAAAATGAAAGTTCTGTTATTACTCACCCACATGTCATTCCAAACCCGTAAGTATTTTCGAACATAAATTAAGACATTTTTGATGAAATCTGAGAGCTTTCAGATTGTTAATAATCCATGTTACTATCCAGTGGTTGCACCTTAATTTTATGAAGTGTCTTTAACTGCAGTAAAATTCAGATGTAGAACTTGTTGTCAATCAGAGGAATGCAAACACACGCGCCTTGGTACTATTATGAACGCATTAAATTCTGACACGAAAGAAAAATTGTTGAATAAAGTCTTGATTTTTCTTTTCTCTGCACACAAAAGGTATTCTTGTAGCTTCAGAAAATAATAGTCGAATGTCACATGGACTATTTTAACAAATGTCCTTGTTACCTTTCTGGGCCTTGAGCATCAAAAATATCTTAATTTGTATTCAGAAGAATGAAAGTCTTACAGGTTTGAAACGAAAAGAGGGTGAGTAATTAATGACAGCATTTTCATTTTTGAGTGAACTTAACTTTGACAACTTTGTCTTTACATATGCCACACCAATATTTTCGGTAGCTGAAATAGACTGGTATTCTTAACATTATGTCTTAATCAAATGTGTGTTTAAGTTCATAAATGATGAAATATAAAGGCATCCTCTAATAGCGAAAACATTGTCTCATTATTCTTTACAGTGAATTTCTGGCGATCACTCTGCTAGTTTGTTTATTTTTGTATTTTTTACAGTGCCCTAGTCTAGATTTTGAGGTAAAGAGGCAAAATCAGTGGATCAGCGCTGCTGGGCTAGAGTTTTTAAACCCCTTACATAACTCTTTATTTTAATAAACCAAATCAGTTGCAGTATGCCAGCAGATGTATATCAGAAGCAGGGCCACATTTGTTTGTTGGACAATTCTGCCGTAAGCTATTTCATGTTAGACATGACAAAAAGTGACAGAAAAATGCCTAGAGCTATGATGGTCCCCAGTTAAGGTTAAAGGCTTGTTAGACTAATTAGTTCATCAATAACTGATTCTAAAGTAATTATGAACACTAAGTATGGGTGATAATATGGAGTGCTGATTGGTCATCGTTGTATATTTGAGTTTTACATTGTAGTTAAATGATTTGGGGTTTCAGCAGTGACAGAACTGCAGTACTTCATGTAATCTGATTAGGGTGTGGCTTATTGTATAAAACATAAATTGTATAAAATACCGATTGGTCAAGTCTTACCAAGCCTGGGAGCTCACAGCACTTATCCCGACCGGCCCACGATGTACTGCAGACTATGTCAAACATCTGGAGCTGAAACTGTGGACAGGATCATAAAAACACACACAAACAGAGCAAATATACAAGGCTGAATAGCAATCACTCATTTGACAAGAAATGCAGCAGTCGAGCATTATAAATCTTATCAACAAAAAACATTTTATGAAGCCTAAACAAATTGCAGGGGATTGCTGTAAATCTAAATAAGCGCAAACTTTATGCATTTACTAACAGTCGTGCTTGAGATGCGTCTGATTATTTGTTTGGGCTGAATGACTGATTCTAATAGTTTTTAAACTTTTGCACGCTACAAACTCACATTACAACCCCCACCAGCATAATTACAGAGACAATTAGTCTCATCAGTTGTGCCGGCAGCCTCTGAGGAGAATAAAATCAGACGCACTCCTACACAATTAGACATAATGATCCACACATTCTGATGGAAAAGCTAAAAGGCACAAAGTCTGTATTTACCATCTTAAACTGAGTGCCCATGCTTTGAATTCCACAAAATCATTACATGGCTGAATCTGAGATGACTATTGTGCTTTCAAAGGCCTCAGAGTTTTAGACCATCTTTAATAATTATCAGACTCCAAACAAAGACTTCTCAGAAACATTCTTGCACTTGTATACTGACTTCTTTGTGTCAGTATGAGACAAAAGCTGCTCCTGTTATGGGCTCAAATGAGTGATCCTTTCAGGCCTGGCAAGTCTAGTCTTTTTGGATTGAGGCTGAATGACTGTGGTTTTACCGGGGCTGAGTTATCTCTCCTTCCACGTGAGCGGACCATGCGTCCCAGAACCTCCACTCCATCAATGGTGATGTTCCCTGCAGCGTTGATGGATTTCTCTCCCACCGTTTTGCAGTCAATCACCACTTTAGCAGCGGTTCTGCTGATGGCCACATGAAGCTAGGTAAGATAGAAAGTGAAATGTATAATATATAAAAATAGGTCATAATAAAGTATGCTGCAGCAGATGTATTGTATTGTGTCATCGGATCTGATAATAAACTACCAAATGAATCATGTGCAGAAATACATTGTGGATGATATTTTGAGGAATTAAGGCTCAGATAAGGTTTTCTTTGTTGGAGTTGAAAAGGGATTGGAAAATGTTCCGCCTGCCCACATTCTTTTATTTCGTTTAGTATTATTTGAATTAATATATATAAAACTTTAGTAAAAAAAAAAAAATAAATTATACGAAGCGTATTTGCTATATGTGAAGGAACTGTGAAAAGAACAGAATACCTAAAACTGGCTTTACATTGGACTTTTAATAACATTTCCCAAATTCTACTTCTGCTGTGTCTTGATGCACGTCCTTGCAATAAATTGCAAGAATAAATGCACAATATTTTATAAATTTGAGGCACTTGTTTTTAGGTGGTGATCAAAAACAAGTAAAACATTTATCAAAAATGAAATAGAGGAAAAAAATTGTCTAAAAGTATGATAGTACAATTGATTAATTCAAAAGACTTTAGACAACACTTTACAAAAAGGTTCCATTTGTTAACTATGTTTTTTACATTAACTAACTACAAGCAATACATTTGTTAAAGTATTATTAATCTTTGATAATGTTAGTTAATAAAAATACAGCTGTTTGTTGTTAGTTCATTTTAGCTCAGGTCCATTAATTAACATTAACAGATACAACTTGGATGGAGCCTTATTGTAAGTGTTACTGTTCTTTTTCTAACCATTATGTCAAAATGTTAGGCTTAACAGGGTTAAATATCAAATTCTATGTTTTCCATTTCATTCTTAGACTTCAAGTGAGTCTTTCGGAAACATTTAAGTTCACTAATGCACACCAGTGAAAACCAAATCAACCTTGCCGTGTCTACATTCGCTGTCTCTCCTGATTTATTGTCAATCACTGCAGTCAGTCAGATGAGAGAACTGTAATTGTCCATGACAACCACCAAAACTTAAACAGAACAAGCTAATACAGAGTTAACAAAAGTTCATATTTGTACGTCAGAGTGTATTTCAGTATGAGACAGCACACGTCGTCTGTTAATGGATTTGGGGTCTAAAACTCAATTTTCTCCAGTTGACTGGATGCAAGTGCTAGTGTGCTGTCAGACAGGCAGGCTGATAGCAGGCTCAGACCAAGCTCATTATTGTGAAATCTCACATTAATGTCAATTATAAAGCATTATGAAAGGAGGCTGTTTAATGCTCAGAAATTAAACTTCTCTACCGGGGTGGAGAAAAAAAAAACAGGCTGAGACAGAAGGAATTTGGTTAAATCCGTTTTGGCAAATGTGGAATTTCATACTTAATATCGCCTGCCATTTTTCTGAGAGGCAGGTGTTTCTGCAGCAAAAGCCAATTAGATGTGTGCAGCTAGCAGTGACGTGCCGTTTAGGAAGGGACGGCTCCGTGTGCTGCGTGTGGGACTGAGGGTGTTTATGAGCGTGTCTGAACTGCTGGTAATGATGATCTGCTAAGCAGGACTGGCTCCTGATGGTCACATCTGCCTCCCGATCAGTTTCAGGATAATTCTTTTACCGGCATGATAAACTGGCTCATTTCACACGGCAGGCTGCCCCCCATTTTAAACATACAGTGGTCGTTTGTTGATCTGTATTTTTGGATTGTACGGTAATACAGGTTAGTATGTTTTAGGCTTTGTGTTTGTGTGCATTATTTAATAATACTTTTAACAGTAAAATAATAATCTGATATACTTAAACAACACAAGGCAAATAAAACTGCTTTTTCTCAGTGTTTGACTTTTTTGTCAACTTTGTACCATTGGCAGTGAAGTCTTTCTATATATATGGCCTAAGGGACAGACCCAGGCAAGCGTTAGAGGCAAAGCCCCTTTAAGGCATGTCAGTTCATTTGACGGCCACACTCATAAAGCCCCAGGGCAGGTTTTTAAAGTTCTCCAAGTACAGTCTTATCTACTTGAACTGTGACAAAGTGAAGCCTGTTTAATCGTTTGTCAAAATCACTTGCTTTAAATTACACTAGAAATATTGAACAATACAGGGCAAGGCGAAGAACAAAACTAAACAAGGCAAAGCAATGAAAAACAAAGCTAAAGCAAACTAAACTTCACATTGGTCCAGCTAATTCATACCAACATAAGAAAATGATTCTGGTGGGACTAATATTTAGATTAGAGTATGACTTTATTAGGATGGCACTGCCAAGACACAAATGCTTATTCACAGTGATGGCATATTTACACTATGTTTGAGGTGTCACAGTTTGTTAGTATTTAGTATATCAGTGCAAACCAGCCTCTACAACCATAAAAATATTATTAGCTTTTATTCTGCTTTGGTTTTTGCTGATTTCTGTTGGTGTTGTTTTTTAGTTATTTTTCCCCCTCGGTAAAACTGATGCCATTATTACTATTAATTATTCATTACTATTAATAAAACAGCGTTATTATTATTTGTAATCATTACCATCTTTACATCTTTACATCTTTAAAATAAAGGATAATTTGACATTCTGTATTTGAATTGGATATAAAGATGATAGTAGTAAGATAGTTATAGAACGATAATAACACCGGTGACAGGTTTTGAAAATATTATTTTAATTGAATTCTAATGATTATTTCCAATGCTCAAATCAATTTATCATATTATAGTAAAGTACATTTTAATAATTTTCTCCCACTAAAAATCATTCGCTCAAATATTAAATAATCTAATACCAACAACGTTTATAAATGAACTAAATGTGGAGGGAGGAAGGGATGAATGAATCAGTTCTTGCTGCAGATGCAGAAACATCTACAAAGCTAGAATGTGATAAAAGAACTTTATGAATTTGATTACAAATCATTTATCATATGTATCTACATATTTCTTCATGACGTATGCTGTTTACGAACAAGTGTTGCCGGAATAGCAATGCTTCACTCAGTTTGAATACGCTTGTGTCAGCACTTCCTCCGAAATGTATTCCACACAGTTCTAACCTTGACTCTAAATGCACACAAAAGCATAAAAGTACAGAATAGCATCCATAAGATGAGCGTGCATCTGAAGCCTGGCAGCATCCACATGGCTTCCTCTCTCGACCTCACGAAATTGCAACTGCTGGAGTGCTGGTTTTAGAAAGTGTGGAATAAGTCATGGTTGAGAGGAACGAGGTGTTTTTAAGAAAGAGTCCCAGACCCTCTGCTCAGATCATCAGGAGCTCTTCCAAGTCAGGGGCTTTGTTTAAAAGCTGTCATAACAACTGAAGCCAACTGTGCGCTACTTGGGGGTCAGTGGTATTGAGGACAGGGACTGCCGTGCAAAAAGGGTTTACGCTGTGGAAATCAGATTGAGCTGTGGCCAGATAAACTCTCAGCTTTAGCCACAAGCCCCAAATACGAAGCTCATTAGCAACTACTAAATGGAAGCGTGCCAACTTAATGCTGTAGCAGCGCTCTGTAAAGCAGATTATATTATTTTGTGCGCTCGGTTAAATGCAAATAGAGATAAATTAATGTAGCGTGTCTTAGTTTGCATTTGTCACACCGTTAAACACTGTGTTTATTTTTCATATTACATATGTGGGTCGTTCATAAATAATCAAGATTTTCTGTTTTATAGCTGAAGCTTTGGATTGAATTCAGTTTTCTCCCATAAAAGTGATGGTTAATGTTTATTTTGACATCACTCAAATCATAAATGATCATTTGATATTCGTTCAGTAATGTTATCTTGTTTTAATATCACAAATTATGCAAGAGATTTCTGAGATTCTAGGTGTCAGTATTACCAAAAAACTGCTAATAAATTAAAATAAGTAATTAAATTGCAACATAAAGTAGTAGAAAATCTGTCAAGTGAACATTAAGCAATGTGACAGTATACTTAAAAGTTTGGTTAAACACGGAAAAAAGCCAGCAACTGGTTTTGTTAAATGTTTGACCAAGCTGGTAGTTTTATAAAATGATGCCAATAAATAAGCAATTATTGAAATGGTTAATAAAATAACTTTTAGTAATACGTTTAATACATAATAATTAAAAAATAATGTATTAAATTGCTGATAATAAATGTTCAACTTTTGATTATTAATAATACCTCTAATAATTAATGTTATTTATTATCCAACTCGCAAAATATGTAAGTAAAATAAATAGTAATGTAATTAATAAAAATTACTTAAAAAAATATTTGTTAAATAGTTATTACAAATTAAACAAAAATTTACATGATTATGAATAATTTCTAAAGCATAGAGAGAAAGTTTACATCTAAATTTACATCTAAAAACAACTTTTCTAGAATGATTTTGTAATATCAAAATGCAGGTTTATAAAAGTAGACTAAAAAGTTTAACTAAAGTTTAAAAATGAGAGATAAATAATAAATATCTGCTAACTTATAAAGTCATACAAGTTATATAGCAGATAAAAGGGGATGAGGATTTTTCAGAAATCTGACAAATTCAGTTTCTTGAAAAGTCAAGAGACACGTTCGTCATCAGAATTTGAGAATTAAAGTTTAAAAGTTGTCTTTTAGAAAACTACCGAACAAGCGATATAAAAGACAGGTGAAATTCTTCAATGAAAGTGTCTAAATCCTGCTTATTCCCCACCATTTGGATGAGACAGGCAGAGATTTATTTATTAATTCAGGATCCGGTGCTGAAGTAATCTGTATTACTCACAGACTCTAATCTTGACGAGCTCTGCCAAGAGGGATTACCCTACAAACACATCATAAATGATGTCAGGAGAATACTCGCTCATAAACACACACGCCACTGCTTCAAAGTCTGCGGACGGCTTGTCATGCACTCAAAGGTAGAACACACTTGGCAGGAAAAGGGAATTATAACCAGACAAGCAACACCCAGAGCCTTAGAATACATCAGACAGCCTCTCAAAACTACTGGAGGGCGGAAGAGTGATAGAGAGCTCTTCACCGGCACGGATGTGAAGAAAGAATACAGAAAATGAACAGGACAGGGCTATCATAAGCCATTTTCATACTGTCAGGATTCTGTAGTGCATGCCCTGGGTGAAATAATAATTGAAATTCCCTGGTGTACATTTTAGAAACATGGCTGACAGCATCGCTTCCTGTGTGTTATTGACCCTCAAAGGAAGCTCGTAGAACTTTTAACTGTTTTGCGTTGTGTAAAAAACGCATTTAAAACTGTTCATGTGCATATAGGTGTGAATACATCATGTTTTTGCCTTTGCATCATTTTAATTACATTTAGTTGAAATGAAGTTAATATAATACTCTATTTTTAATCATAAAAAGATGAAACGATCAAATAATTGGCAGATTGAGATAACTGTAAAGAACCTAAAAAAGCAGAGAAGAAATGTGAAGATCTGAAAGCATAGTTTTTACAGTAACCGAGCAATTAGGTGTTTGAAAGCATTATGAATCTACTGTAAATTAGAAAAACCTGAATTTCACGTGACATCAAATTCTCTTGGGTCCAAACGTGTACGTAAGGAAGTGATAATGAGGCAAAACAGATGGCTAAAATATACCGAAAACATCAGAGGTATTCGGTTATGACAGTCAAGGCACAACTATAAAGAAAATGAGGTCACTTTTATGAAGGAAGATGTGTGTATTCAGCTGTATTTAGTCATTTGGTACGTGAATGGTCATTGTATGAATTAACATAAACTTTGGTTGCTATAAGTCCAGCTTAAATCATGATTTTCCCGACAAGAAAAAGAAAACCTCAACCGTGAGCCCGAAACATGAACGACATGTATAGTTTCTGTAATCATAGCTGGATCGCAAATGAAAGAAAGACTGACCTTATGGAAACTGCCATAGAAAATCTTCTTAATTTCACTTCCTTCGAAAGTCACCGTTTGAAAATCTCCCTTGTAGTCGTAATTGAAAAAGGTTAATGTTTTCCCTCCGTCTAAAGACAGGCAAAAGAAAATAAAATGACTCAAGTCGACTGGTTTTGTTTCAGGACAAAAATTTTACATTTTACAATCCAACATGTTCTGCTTATTTCCAGCAATACGTGAAATGATGTGACAGACTGAATTAGAAAAACTGACCATGGCTTTAGCTACATTTCAATTACGTTCCATGCTCTCCCAAGCCAAAGTTTTATTGCAGAAATTTTTTGGTCAGCACACAGCGTGTTAATCCCATGCTTACACACATTAATGCAGTTTTGTGAGAGGTTTTTAAGAATACACTGGCATCTGAATCATTTTTGCCACACAGTGTTAAACATCCAGCTTTTGACGCCTACAACAAATAAAATGCAATGTGTTTTCTACAACATTAAAAGCAGGTCATCCCATACTAAACTTTTTATTTTTATACGGTTAATTATCAGTGTTTCTGTTTGCAACCATTTTAGGGTTACAGCCCACCAGGTGAGAGTCACTGTTTGATGAACATATCATTGATCAAAGGGAAAATGATTTATACATGAATAAATTATTTAATCATTTATTCAGCAATTATTTGTATTTTTTTAATTAAGAATCGAATATTCTATGCATAGGAACATAAAGCAAATCAAAAACAGTACTACTCACTGTCCAGGATAATGCCCACAAGTGGCTCATTGTTTTTGTCAAGGATTTCCCACAATGCAAAAGGTTCCTGAGGAGTTTCAGGCAGTATGCGGAACAGCATAGATATAGTGTAGTCAGACGGAAGGCCTTCAGGGTGTAGATACCTGTCAACATAAATCATATATATACAAACTCTTTCTCATCAAGAACTGAAAATATTAGTTTTTGGGGGGGTTTTAGGTTTTGAATAAGTGGAAGGAAAGAGGACTTCATAGAAAAGGACGATATTATGGTCACAAATTAAGACTCATTTTTGATAAATAGATTTTAGCCGCATTGTACTCATTAGTTCCTTTGTTTTAGTTCAATCATTGAACATATTAGTATTTACCTAAAAAAGAAAAATTGGCAACAAATAAATATCTATTTTTTTCTGCATGTCATGTATAGGGACTGTACTGAAAAATTGTTTCACATTTAGTTTATTTGATTAATTAAAAATATTTAAAAAATATTTGTTCTAAAAAAATTTAACAATTGTTAGATGTAAATTTGTGAGCCATCAGAACTTGTTGATGAAGTCTTGATATTCACATCGTGAGTGTAATCTTTTTTTAATAAATTTATTTATTTTTAGAGAGCTACAAAAAATAACGGCAATCTTGTCGACAAGTGCAAAAAACATGTAAAACATATTGATATTTCTTATCTCCCTTGGTCCCCTGGTCTTTCAATAAAACTATAATACTTAAAACAGGACACTAGTGAAAATGAAAATGAAATCAAAAGGTTGGATGGCTGTATTAAATTTAGGCCTGCCCATGTTGTTTTTACGTGTTTGTTTTTACGCCCAATTCTATTGAGCTATTCTAAATTCCCACAATCATAAGCAATAAAAGTGCAGACATACATAAAAGTAAAAACTACGAGTTATGGGTGCTTAAACAGCTAGTTAGGGGGAACCCCAAAAGCTTTGACACAATTCGAACACTGGTTGTCGGGGGCCTCCCCAAACCTTTCATCGGGGGGCACTCTAAACAGTTATAGTTGAATACTGCAAAATAAACTGCGCAACCAGATCTTCTACTGCACAAGCGCTCTCCTCTGAAGAACAAATGCGAACTGTATCCAGAGCGCCGCCATTACCTTGCGAGTCTTTGGCCTTTCTCATAATCACAGATGAGATTATCATAATAACAGTGTTGTAGTAATTCCCAGCTGCCTGAGTGCGAGTTAAAGCGAGGCTGCGGTTTGCAAGATTTACAGGAGAGGAGACCCTCACGCTGAAACCCTCCACTGTAATAACAACATTCTCCCTGAGCGCAGGAAAGTGAAGCCTAATCTAAATATTATCACATGCTAGACAGGAGGAGGAGGGTCAGTGCTCTGGGATCAGGCACAGAAGGCCCGGTCGCTCTTAATTTTGCACTTAAGCGAGGGGCTAATCTGTTCCTGCTCACTTCATTTAGATTCCATTAAACTTGATCTGTATTATGGTTTTGATTTGACAGGTGACATATTACAGCTAACACAGATTTTTCTCGTTTTCAGAGAGACAGTTTCAGTTGAGCATGCTGGTAAGCTTTCATATAGCGCATATAGAAATAAAGCACACACACACACCTGGTGGGCTGAGAGACGAGGGCGTCTTTGTGCAGCCGGTAGCAGGGGTAGCTGTTGAAAGTCCCGGGCTCCATTGAGACACCTTGCACGCTGCTGTAGTGCTTCTCCACCAAACCAAACATCTCCATCATACGGAAACCTGCAATGGACAACAGTTAATGTCAGGTATGCTAATCTAACGAAACAGTAGCAATTGGCCGTTTGAGGTTTGTAAGACTTTATTTTAAGGTCTAATTCTCGCAATCGAGGAATCATTAACTATCACTTTTGCTTCAATAAACTCCTAGTTTGCTGCTTATTAATATTTAGTAAGGTAGTTGTTAAGTTTAGGTATTAGAGATGTATAATGTAGTCATGCAGAATGTGCAATTTATAAGTACTAATAAACAGCCTACTGCATATATTAATAATAGGCATGCTAATCAGCAACTAGTTAATAGTTATACTAGTTATGCTCAAACATGCTGCATTTGTTGGTCAATAATACAGTGTAAAAAACTACAGTAATATTGTAAAATAACAGTTTTCTAATTTGATATGTTTTAAAAATTTATTCCTGTGATGGCAAAGCTAAAATTTCAGCAGTCGTTACTCCAGTGTCACATGATGCTTCAAAAATAATGCTAATATGCAGAGAAATATTTGTGTTTAAACCTTTAAATATTTTCTGAAGAATCTTTGATTAATTGAAATTTATTTGAAAAGTCCATTCATCCATTTATTTCAATAATTTGTTTCAAAACGTGAAACATGTACGTTATATTAGTTCACTACACACAAAGTGAAATATTTCAAGCCTTTATTTGTTTGAATTTTAATGATTATGGATTAAAATTGTGTCCCAATCTAGTCAGCTGGTTAACACAAAACACCTGCAAAGGTTTCCTTAGCCTTGAAATCGTCTCAGTCTGGCTTAGTAGGCTTCAGAATCATGGGGAAGACAACTGACTTGATGGTTGTGCCAAAGACAATCATTGACACCCTCCATAAGGAGGAAAAGTCTTCAAAGGCAATTGAGTCACAAGTGACTGGGATGAACACAGCCTTGAGAGGATTGTCAAGCAAGGGTTATTCAGAAATCTGGAGGAGCTTCATAAGGAGTGGACTGAGACTGGTATCAGTGCATAAAGAACCACCACGTACACACGTCTTTTTGACATGGGTTATAGTGTAGAATTCCATGCGTCAAGCCACTCCGGACCCAAAAACAACGCCAGAAGTGTCTGCACTGGGCTAAGAAGAAAAAGTACTGGCTTGTTGCCCAGGAGTCCCAAGTCCTTTTTGCAGATGAAAGCATCTGCAAAAAGGACTTGGGAATAACTGTACATGACCGGCAAACTCGCCTGACTTTAATCCCATTGAAAATCTATGGGCTATTGTCAAGAGGAAGATGACAGAACAGAGAGCTGTAGGCCAATATCAAAGCAACTTGGGCTACCAAAACACCTCAACTATGTCAGAGGCTGACTGCCTCCATGCCACGCCACCTTGAGGCTGTAAATAGTGCAAAAGGAGGTCCAACAATGTACTGAGGACATAATACAGTACATTCACACACTTTTTAAAAGGCCAACATGTATTTAAAATCCTTTTCTTATTGGTCACATGAAATATTCTAATTTTGTAAAATACAGGTTTTTTGTCTTTAATCCATAATCATCAAATTTGATTATATATATATATATAACAACTTTATATAAGTTTATAAAAGGAACACACGTGATTTACACAGCAACAATGGCTCAACAGTATGTCTGTCTAGTAAAAGACAGGTCACATGTTCACATGCTCCTTTTTCTTTCTTTCAGATCTAGATTATGGTGTGAATAACATGACCCACTGGTCCTAATTAAGTAAAAGGGTTGTTAAATACTGACAGTGGATGAATAGATCTAATTCTTTAAATAAATCCTTAGATCCTATCCTCCTACCAAGCACAATGATGGAGAGCATAGTGTGAACAGAAGCATTTATTGTTGTCTTACCAGCTAAAGTGTTCCCGCTCATTAACATCGAGGGGCAAGCTGTAAAAGAAAAAAGAACAGAGTGCAAAACCTATCAATTCCCCATGAAACAAAGTGATTTTTGGAAATTATAGGTTGCATAATGATGCATTCAAATATTTTTCTGTTCAGAGACCATTTTCAAACTTTTATTTTAGACTTGACATAAACTCACAAGGGATGATTTCAGAGAACAGAAGAGCAAGGAACTTAAAGTAATCCAGAAGTAATTACCCTGCAATCTAAAAAGTCTTCAAACTTTAATCATGCCTTAATAATATCGCAAGTCATTGCTTACCTGTCTTCCTCTGAGTCAAATGTTGACTAGCAAGGACATCGGTCAAATATATTGTTTGACCAATCAGAGTATTCCAGAGTTTCACATTCTGAGATACTGTAGCAACATTATTTCATTATTTTGCTACTCCATCTACTTCCAATTAGTTTTTTTGACAATATAATTCATCTTAAAGTTCGAATAAGTAGCGACAGATTTTTTCTTGAAGTGTAACATTATTGACAAAGAAAAAAATGTACTTGGACTTGGTTCTACGTATTGATCGTGGATTTTGAGATGCTTGAATGCATTGATTTAATGTAGTCTGGCCAGCAACAGTTTATAATTTGATTGGTCTAAAACTGACTTGACTTGTTGCCATTACACCGTGTCCTAACTACACCACACAAGATTCCAACAAAGAGTACTCTCCAGCCAATCAGAAGCATGTGTGGGGAGGGCTCTCTCTGGAAGCATACTGCACTCTGCCCTTTTTTAACATCATTAAATGTACATACTGAGTGACTGATAACATCTGTGTTATGGAATATATTTGTTGGTTCACAGAGAGTTCAGTTTTAAAGTTTAAATCTTAGTTTAAATGGTTACTCAGGGCTAGATACACTAAAAAAACTGAAAATGCTACAGTAAAAAAACATGTTAAATGGTAATATAAACATGTTTCTTCGTGGTTTCATGTTCTTATCAATTATGTTTAAGGTTGTATGTTACATCTAATGTTGTAAAATTAATGTTTATAGCATATTTCAATTTAATGAGTCACCATGATGTTATTTGTTTGTGTAAATGACAGTGAGCAGCTTCTGTATATGTTATTATTTAAAAGATGCTTTTGTGACGGACTTTCTCATCAACGCCTGCTTTTAGTGGTTATTAGTGTATTTCGAAGGTACAAAACAGATTTCAGTGCTTTAATAGGTTTGTATATTAACATTATATCAGTTAAAGAAATTACGTTATTTGTACTACATCTGCCATTTTTTTTCCATAAATTTTACCGATTTTTTTTTTACAGTGTAGGCCAAAAACTCTGATCACCATAAGAAAGATACCTTTTATCAAGTGTCATTATGACATACTTGTACAATATAGTCGTGGTTTCCGATTGGTCAATATACCATCCTAGCTATTCTCAAATTCAGAAACTGTTGCTATTTCAGGGACTTTATCTTTTAGAACAAGAACGTCACGTCATAAAAAAAAACGTAATGAAAATTGGCATCATTGATATTCTTATTGTGTAGCAAGACTAAGCATGTCTTTGCTTAAAACTAGCGAGTTCTCAACCACATGTCACAAGCAAACTGAAGGAGGAAGTTTCTGGGTATTCTCAAAGGGACGTACTGGCAGTCGCAGCCTCACAAACAAAAGTTATGAGCTGTTCTTCAATTTTCTTGAAGGCATCCAGATCGTCCACAAAGAACACATGTCTCTCGCTTGGTTTGCTGGCAATGTTCACCAGCTCCCCATAGTCAGCATCAGCGAAGCCAATGGCAAAGATGATGTAGCCTACAGCGAAACAAGAAAGCCTTTTGCTTTTATTACAGCATTTAAAGTTCTATTTTTAACAGAAACAACCAAACCACTAGACAGTCGGGGTTTTTCTGTTTATTACTCTCATTTATAGATTCATACAACGGGAAAACAACATCACTCACCCTCCATCTGCATCTCCTTCGAGATCTTGTTGACATCATCTTGAGATCGCCCGTCCGTGAGCACCACCAGCACTTTGGGAATGCCCCTCCTAACGCCCGCGTCTTCAGCAAAGATGGCCTCCTTTACATGCTTAATGGCTCGACCTGAATCAAGAGTCATAAACATAGATGTTACTGCCTCATGCCAGGAGCAGGATTTACACCACTTCACGGACTCTGGGATGCCAAAAAGTGATGGATTTTACAGGAACTCGCATCCTGACAGAGCTGTTTGCATTTGCCAGAGAGACATATTTTGTTGAAACCTTACGCCAGTACCTGCAGAGAGCTGGAATGATGATCAATGGGGTGAAAGAACAAAACCTTTTTACGATAAATAATTATTGAAAGGTGTGAATTCATAAAGGATTTCCTGGAAATGGTGTGAAAATAAAGCTGCTATGATGAGTGGTTTCTGATTCATTGTGTTTTTACAAGTAAAAAAAAAAAATTGCCATGACGGTTCTTATGATTCTGCCAGGACACTGTGAGGTTGTTAAAGTTATCCGACTCTTAGTTTGGCTTTGGGGTTGTCTTCTTTGTGAAGGGTTTGCTTACGATTAGGAGAAAGGAGTTGGTTGGCAGACAAAAAGTACATTTCCGGTAAAGATTTTAGAAGAAATAACATCAGAATGTTTGCCCTTTTGAGTCACACAGATTTAATAGGCTGATTTGAAAGTAATTTTCCCATTTTTTTTTCTGTATCTAGCAAATATTTAAGCAGTTAATTATGCACATACATTTTGGAGCCAGCAAAACATTATACAACCTATGCAACCTGAGAAACTAAATTTATGCAAAGAGTGTGGGAGAGAAATTGGTCTTGTTGCTGTTTAGAACAAATTAGTAAAATGTATCAATAAAAACCATGAAATGTTTCCCTAGCCATTATATAATTAATTTAAAAAGGCTTAAACATATAATAAAAACTATTATTTCTAATAAATAAAATAAGGCTAATAAATATCACTATAACTGTATATATTTAAAATAGTAAGTATTTTATGATACATTGTTTACTAATTATTATTATTAAAATTGCAATAATAAGTATTATTAATAAAAATAATAATTTAATATTTAATACTTTTAAATATATTTATACATTTCTTATGGAAAACCTGTCGGATGTCACACTGGGATGTTTTCAGGAAACATGCTGAAAAATGTAATTTTTTTGGTCAAAATTAGGTTTTCATTAAATTGTTTTTCTATAACATCTTGTCTGTCATCCCTGAAAATATCTCGCCAAATACACTAGTTAATGCAGAAAAATTGCGATTTATTGCAGCAAGCAGAAAAGACACCTATTCTATCAAAATAAACCTTGTAACATATAAAAAAATGGGCATTGATTTACATTTCCCACCAAATGCAAAGCATTTATTTATTAATTTTAATATCGTGAGATTGCGGAACGAAAGCAATGCAGTCTGAAGCAGCTGCTGAATTAAACAATTTTGATCTCAATCTGCTCGATCTGGGCGAAGTTATACAGCCAGACATGAAGGATTGGATGAAAAAGTTACTAAAGTGTCTGATGACAGTTATATGCACAGGTACGCTATTCGTGCTGTCTAAACAACAAAGGGTGCAGACTTTTCAGGGAAACATTAGTCTGTTTGTGCATTGATGAAGTACACGATCAAGCTATGGACGAAATAGGCTTTCGTATGATATCAAAAACAAAAATTTCATCACATGTTGGGTTTTCCTAGATCGCAACGCGTTTAAATACATCTACACATATGTATTTAATGACCTCTGTCATTAATCAACACATTTATTTTTTTTGTGTACGCTTTATAAAAAACATTTACACTTTCATTTGCAGCTAGTTGGGTTACGAAAATTGTGCGAGCCGACACCATCTCACCTGCTATTTTTAAGCTCACAAAGTGCCAAGTATTTCTCACAGAGCAAAACAAAGTCAGACCCCCGACAGACTGAATTTTCAAAGCGCTTTTTCCGTGACGCGTCCCAGCCGTCACTCCCAGCAGACCTGAACTGTGGGATCTAACAAGCAGCACTGCCCCGTTTCAATATTTTACCATTATCACCAACTTGGCACTGCGGCTGCAAGACATCAGCCAGGCTGCTCATTTCTAATTTGCATCTCTAATCTCTCAGAAACGTCTCAGGTTCCCCTGGATCAGCGAGTATTAGACACAATCCCCCTCACAAAAGCTGCACTCTGAATAAAATATGGACGGGCGTCTGAGATGCTGCACTTTGGCGATACATTGCGACGAACTGAACAAGGGGACCCTGTGGCTATGCCTGACTGACTTCTGAAGCTAACTGTTTCTCTGTCTGGCTTTTCTTCAGCTCCTGTCAGAGGGAGACAAATGACAGACTAAGGAAGCAGACGGCAGCACCGTGTGAAGTACGAGTTATTTTTTATTTAAAATAACAGGTGAGAACAAAAGAATTTCGACTGCAGATTGGAGTTGTGGATAACTGTGGCCTTTAGTTGACGGGGGCCAAAAGCACTGCTGTTTGACTGACAGATGAACAAGACATCATGACTGCAGCATCAGTCAAAAGTGTGCGCTGAATGTTCATTCGAGTTTGCAAGTTTCGGCTAATACTTTTCACTCTGAAACGACTTGTTCAAGAGGAGACTGGAGAGTACAAATCAACCAGAACCCTCACACTCATTCGCCCTCACGTCGTATAAACAGGACTTTTTCTTTTGAGGACCAAAAATCTATACACTTTGACAAATAAATAAATGTACACAGACAGATAGAAATTCAGTTTTTTAAGAGAGAACGTAGTTGTTTTCTTAATATTACATATATTCGAAAATTAGCTTCTGCGTTTTCACAGTTCAGTGCTCAAAAACCCGCAGAGATCAGCCTTACTTTGAACAGATCTTCCCAAATTTGCCACTGGATCTAATATATATATATATACATATATTATATTGGTTCCAGAGAAAATATTTGTTTATAATTAGTTCTAGTTTTGGTTGTTTTATACAGTAAAAATCTAATGATTTATATCAGAGCACTGCCTTTGTACTTAATTATGTACTTAATTGCTTAGCAACTTTTGTGATGGCTCTGAAAAAGCATGTGTGTTCGTGATGGTGATTTTAGTTACACTTTTTTGACATTAGATGACGACAAGAGAGTTTTGAATGAGTCAGCAGAAAAAACTTTTATACTGAATGGCAATGAAACAGGGTCAACAACACCTTGTATCACCAACCGATATGCCAGTATAGGTTGTTGTTTGTGCATTGACAGAGGCAGCACGACACGGTCATTATTTTTTACTTATTTAATTTAACTTTAAAATGCAAATATAAGAAGATTAAGAAGAATACATTCTGTATCAGGTGCAGGTAATCACACCCGCTCTGTTCATCTCCCACTCATAATACTCTACATAACACAGTGAGCTGTTAATACAGTAATAGAATGGATCTTTATTGAAGCTATTTAAAGTTCCTTCATTACTACTGAAGTGACATTTTCGAATTACGGACATTTTCATTATAATGGAGGTTTGGGCTAAGCTGTTGAACTGAGATTTGAATCTGTGACAGACGAAAGTAGTTTAAAAAAAAGATTTTAAAGACATTTTTTCTTATGTATTTACACACTTGTGCCGATATTGTTAACTTTTCTATAAACACACTGCATAAACACAATATCTTATTCATATCTGTGTGATATGTCAGCAAATCCCTGCTGTGCTGATAAAAGCCATATCGAAATACTAATCTTGTGATATTGTTCATATAGCTCTCATATGTCTTTTAGATACAAAGACAAGTAATAATTAAACAAATAAGTATGAACAATTATAATATTACATTACTATTAATAACAATAAACCAAAAAAAATGTAAAAATTAATTTTGTGTTCCACAGATACACATACGTATGAATTTGGAATCACATGAGAGTAAATAATTACAATGTTAATTTTAATATAGTAATGAGAAAAGATGTGGGTTAGTATCATGTCATAGGACAAAGATATGTGCCATATCATCAGGTAAAACTTAAAAAAAAAAAAAAAAAAAAACTTAATCAAAACAACATCATCACATTTAAATATTGGCTAAGTAATTTCAGAGAAACATACAGATGGTCTTGACTTCTCTTTTTTCTGAATTTAAACACATTGAATGAGGCCAATCACTTTGATCCTCACCTCATCCCCTGCATATGAATGTATGAAAATGCAGGCAGGGGATTAGCCCTAATACCCTCAGAAAATAAGTCATGCTCATGTTTCAAATGAGCAGCCCGGTAAAGCCGGGATGGATAAATGCACCAGGCTCATAATGCCTGGATCACACGTGTCCACAGACATGTATCTGCTCTCACCAATGAGGCACAGCAACTGCCGCCCACCCACTGACGGGGGGCTCATTGCCATGGAGAATATACCTTATACAGGGACGTTTTTTGTGTGTGAGGACACAGCAGGGTGGGGGCTGCCGTTCCTTCACCGCGTGAAAGGAGAGGTGTTTCATTTTAGAACAAAGACTCACAGCAAGACAGCATGAACACAAGCGCAGGGACACACCATGCTGCTCTGCTGCTCATTGACATGGAGCTATGCAGCTTTTCAAACTCATACTATGAAGTTCTTGGTCTGGGTCTTCTTAAACAGGGCATTAATAAAAAAAATTATATCAAAAGTATTATGGATAAATCTGGACACATTATAAGACCAGCATGAATTTGGTCTAGATCTATCTGTAGACTAGCATGCTGTTCAACAGGAAAACTATGGCTATAAGAGAAGAACTTTAATCTTTGTGTCATTGGCTTTGACTGTTTAAAGGCCAACTTCACTTTGGGTTTAGTTACACTGGGTTTGGTTACACTATTTTGACAGTCCACTTTAGACATTCTACTAACTATAAGTAACTTTGTAACTGCATGTCAACTACATGTAAACTAATTCTCATTCATTTGAAACTTAACGTCTACAGACTCTCAGAGTAGACTGTAAGAGTAGGTTTAAGGTTAGTAGAATATGTTCACATCATTTTTATAGTCAGTATGTTGTAGGACTATTAAGCATTAATAGTAATAAGTTCATTAATACTCTAATGACTGCTAGTTGAAATGTACATAATTAATTTGATATGGAAACTTAATATTGAAACTTGTTTTTGGAGCATATATCTTGAACTACAGGATATTAAAAACTGGCAAAGACAAACTTTGACCTTGGCATGAGAAAGTTTGGCCAGAAAATTTGAAGAAGGAGTTGAAAATACTGACAAGATTAAAGATTGTAATACAATGCGGGCCAGATGAGACCAGCATAAAACAAACAAAAAAGTGATCAAATAAGAGATAGATGGAAGGATAAAGTGATAAACTGAGCAAACGATAGAATGAACGACAGAATGACCAACAGAATGAGTGAATAATAATATGAACAATAGAATGAATGAATGAATGATAGAAAGATGAAGGAAAGTAAGGAAAGGACGTTGTCAAGTACAGTGTCCCATACTTGGAATTGCATGCAACCCATCCATGTGCACACACACAGCAGTGACAAGTGAACACACACCCAGAGCAGTACGTAGATGGATAGATAGACAGACAGACAGACAGACAGACAGACAGACAGACAGACAGATAGACAGATAGATAGATAGATAGATAGATAGATAGATAGATAGATAGATAGATAGATAGATAGATAGATAGATAGATAGATAGATAGATAGATAGATAGATAGAATGTTTGTGTGCACAGAGATCTTTGAGGAGATTGTGATCAAACTCAGTTTATCCATCACAGTAGCAGCTATCAGTGGTGTTTCATTCAGTCTGAGGATGGAGATACATGCCTGTCTTGGTGTTTCCTCCCTTGTAGGTGATGCGCTGCACGGCGTCCAGCAGAGCCTCCTTATCGCTGTAGGAGCTGAGCTTGAACTCGGTTCTGGCGTCATCACTGAACTGAACAATGGCCACCTGTCAGTCGTAGAAAGTAAGTTAGTAGCCATTTATCACGTTTAAAAGCAACAGTACATCAATGTTTATAACAGCATACTATATTTTTAACATACTTTAATATTGTATACATCATTATATTATATGTTTGTATTGCATTATGACATATATTATTATATTTAATTTATTTTAAAATGGCATTCCTGCTATGTCAAAGCTGAAGTACCTGCATCATTACTTTAGCCTTCAGGATCACATTATCCCTCAAAATGTATTCTACTATGCTGATTTGGTGTTTAAGAAAAATGTCAGTGTATCAGCTGGGTATCAACTGTTATGATTAGTTTTAAATGTCCTCGCTCTCTCTTTCTTCCTCTTCATTCTAATGCATCCTTGGACTTTTCAAAAAAGGATTATTGAAAAGTATTAATTTACTATTAAAAAACAAGCTCTTATTCAAAAATGTATATTATGTAATGTCTCTGATGCTAGATAAGACAAAATAAATAAATAAAAAACTCATATAGGCTATGGACGCCTTTTCCCCACCACATTTAAAAAACATGAGGGGTATTTTTGTCACTTTCAGTGTCATATTTGCCTCAAGCCCTGGTTGATATTTCACCCACAAGTGTTTTTCTCAGACATATGAAGGCTTGCTGAAACCTAAAACCTTGTGATTACCAGCTCAGATCTTTAACCACTATACCACAATCTAAAAAAACGAGACGCAAAAGCCATGTCATCATGCATCAGAGTCTGCTGGTGTTGAACCAGTTTGAGCCAAGTCAAACATATCTACATGGTCAACAGCAGACGACAGAACGCAAACATCTGTGTGTAAAGGAAGATGTCTTATAGGCGCCGTGTTCCTCTGTTTACTTTAGCCCCTGCCCTTGAAACATGCTTATTATCCAGTTTTCACATCCCTTGTAGTAGCTCCAACGCTGTGATCCCTAAAGCTGCTGATGGGTTGTGACGATGTTCTTCTGAATCCTGGACTGACAAGTCTAGACTAAGGCTATTTTTATCTAATGTTCTCTCAGGCTACTGGGTTAAATGCTTGTTAGTGTGGTCTCTAGCCCAGGATAGCTATTCCCATGATGCTTCGGTCCAAAAAAAACCTTTTTGAAGCAAACCATGTACCCACATGGCACATGACATGACTCTGCAAATTTATAATGGGCTTAAAATGTTCTTTGGTTTATATTCGAAATTTAAATACGGATCTGTTACTTGTAAAAAAAATAGTATGTTTTATTATTTTTTCTTTCATTTTAATTATTATTTTCTACTACTGAATGTGTACTTGTAGTGTACATAAAGTAGTGTGGATTATTGTAATAGTATTATTATGATGTTTTTATCAGCTGATTGGACTAGTTTGGATTCACTAGTTAGTGATGCAAAGCTACATTTCTCCAAATCTTCTGATTTCCAATGAAAAAAGAAACATTTATATTTTAGATGTCCTGAGTATGAGTATATTTATATATATATTTACATTTTGGGTAAACTATTAAGCATTCTTAAAAAAAATTCTGCAATATGTACTATTATTTTATTTTATTTTATTTTTTTCAAAAGGGGAACAGCTTTTGTCAGTTTTGCTTTTAGCTCAGCCATTTTTTATCTCAGCTTTTAGCTCAGAATTTCTGACATTTATAAAAATGTTAGAAATGTTACACAACGTGAACAAATAAAAACAATACGAAGCGGACCGGATTTGACAAATATTTCACGTGCAGCATACCTGTGTTCCCTCGGGGCCAATCACATCAAGTGCACCAGTTGTGCTGTACAGGAAACGGATGATCTTCTGAAAGTTGTCATCTCCAATACTCCAGGAGCCATCAACAAGGAAGGCAAGGTCTGCCTTGGCTGCTTTACAAACTGAGAGAGAAAGTTCGAAGACAGAGCAAGGGGGAGAGAGAGAGAGAGAGAGGGAGGAAGCAGGTGAAAAATCACTAGCTAAAATAAGAAATTCTCATTACTGTGTAAGCGCTGCAGTACAACAGATGTCAAATGATTCCAAACACTTCCTTTCTCACTGACAGGATCTCCATCACAGCTATCTGGATAAAACAAGGAGGCTTAATTAATTCCCAGATACCTCTGCTATATTCTGCCAGACTGATGCTTTGCAGGGTTTAGGGCTAAACGCATACACTGTCAGTAACCTAAAAATGTGCTTTAAATGCCCTTTTAAATGCCACATACTTAAATTATGCAGAGTGAATCAACAAACCCTAATCAGTCTAAACTTATTAGGTTTTTTCTTCTTACTTTACCCTATAGTAAGTACATGGTCCTTTTAGTAAATGAGTATTACCATTATCTGTGTAACTGCACTGTAACATTGTCACCTTAAAATAAAGGCATAACCTCAAATGTCTGTACTGTTAAGGGTTCGGAGAGTTTCATTGGTTGGATGAGTCACTGTTTTCGGTCTGAACAAGAACGGCACTGAACGAGACACATTGTTTGCGAACAAACTAAAAGAATCAAGCCTTGTGCTCGTAAACAACTTGAATGAACGGGCAAGTCTCATTAGTTTACAAACTAGGACATCCCATTCAATTTGTCAATCTCATTCAGAACAAGGAGATAAACGGGTTGTTTCGGTCATGAACAACTCTGTGAATTGTAATGAATTGGTTGAGTGATTCAATGATTCATAATAAACAAAAACGACAACAATAAAAACACACTAATAGCCATAGAATGTCAACTACTATTATTTTATACACAAAATCATTGTTTCTTTCAGCAGGGTGCATTAAAAGGATCAAAAGTGACATTTTTAATGCTACCGTAGATGTCAAACATTTAAAATGAATGAAACCTTCTATTACTCCAAGGATCAAAAATGTATCAAGCTTTCCAAAATGGCTGCAAAAGACCCAGCTTTGCTTTTAACACTGAATGAATCAATGACCAAATCTGACTGAATCTTTTAAGTAAGCAGACTCATTAGACTTCACTGGAATTAATTAAAATACCGCGCTGACATTTTACCAATTAAAACAGCAGGTTTGCGAGGCATCACACTTTCATCCAAAAGCTAAACTAAATTAGACTTTTTGGATTTCATAAGGTCTTTAAGGTAGCAAATGTTTAACTTTTTACCATGTGACCTGTACTTAATAAGAGTAACGTGTGACATGCAGGCCCCAAAAGCCGAAAAAGAAGCATTCAGTTTCAGGCCAAGAAATCATTCAGGTGTTACTTTATGATGCATTCAACACAATAAACAGTGTAACAGAAATATATTCACCATGACGTTGGAAATGAAGGATCTAAAATAAGATCTATATAAGGAGGTTAAATAAGTTCCGTGTGCTTTTATCAGATGTGTTGGGGAGACTCAGACATATTTATTGAGTTCGGAGTGGCTCAGAGAATAAGAAAAGGTTAGCTGTCAGCAGAGATGTACGTTAGTGAAAGGTCACACAACACATAGGGACATGGCCAACAAACAGGGAAAAACAATGGCAGACAGGCCAGTTTTTCCCAGACTGGTGTCATACCTTCTTTGGCTGGGGGGATGGTGGGAGGAGGGATGGTGGTGGGTGGTGCAGTCGGTGGCTGGGTGGGTGCCGGAGCTGCAGAAACAACAAAACAATACATAAACCAGAGCAGGGCCTGGCTGTCTTCACTTTATTACACACAATCAGATTTGGGATCTCAACGGAAACCCAATTGTAAAAGAAAAAGGACACAATGCTCTTCTGACAGTGGTTCAATCTGTTTCTCAGGCAATGATTGAGTGTGTCGAGGGAAGATGTTGCCTTCCCTTCATCGGCTTGAATTGACCTGTATCAAGTGCTGACAATCTAACATGTGAGCTATATACAATAAAACTTTTACAGTGATACATAATTGCCATAAATTGAAAAAATGCATTTAATCATCATTTTTAGAGTTTTTTAAATAAAAAAATCGAAACATAACAAATTTATGGCATGAATCAAAACGTAGTAAAACAAAAAAGTAAAGAATATCAATAAAATACATATTTTAAAACAAAAAAACAAAACTTTATTTTAATATATTCCTGTGATGTCATTACTCCAGTGTTCAGTGGCACATGATCCTTCAGAAATGATTTTATTGTGTTGAGTTGCTGTTGTTAT
This sequence comes from Puntigrus tetrazona, assembly GCF_018831695.1. Lineage (NCBI taxonomy): Eukaryota > Metazoa > Chordata > Actinopteri > Cypriniformes > Cyprinidae > Puntigrus > Puntigrus tetrazona. Next base: position 12,886,522 of record NC_056714.1, read on the forward strand.
CAGTATTGTAAACAGTTGTGCACCATGTTTTTTTGAGGATTATTTTATATAGTATACACATGCATATTGGGTGAATTCAGGTTCATTGGGAAAACGTATGCCATTAGGCGCATGGGTACAAATGTAATAATATAAAAGTGTAAGAATGTTTGCATATTTTTATTGTAATATGTACTATTTATATTTTTAAAAAGTAGCTATTTTCTTAAGAGTCACTTTGAAAGAATGAATTAATCTTTACATTTAGACTAGCACTTTCAACAAGACCTAGCAAATGATGGATAGCATTTTTTATGTTTTGAATGTTTAGGAAAACAAGACCATATAAGAATAATATAATATATAATATATATATAAGAATAAGAATGTTGATCAAATTTGACAAGGCCACATATTGAGATCTTTGTTGTTGTTGTTGTTGTTGTTGTTGTTTGAGTCTAACAACAAATAGATTCTCAGCTCATAAATTCTTATTTTTCTGTTTATGAATGCTTCAGTCAGTTTTGTGGAAGCCAATTTCTGCCACAGAAGAATAAAACATAAAAAAAAGTAAATGCTGGATTGTAACATCTGTTTATGCCTTTTAGAGATTCTAACTAAAGATGTAAACGCATAATTATGAGAAACAAAATTAAATAAGTGAGCTGCAAACTCGAAATTGTGAGACATGAAACAGTTCTGAGAAATAAAAAATATTGTGAATTCTTTGATATAAAGTTTAACTTTTTTATTCCATTGCATCAAAGGGCCTCCGCACATTCTAGATAACACTGGTGGCAAATAAAATAATAAAGGTATCTGCTGTACAAAGATTGTTTTCTTACTCAAAGGCAACAAACTAAGTCACCTTCAGGTGTTTTACTGGAGCCTTAAAAGACCCCAGGGATGTGTAGTGTTTGACCTAATTTAACACCCCAATAAGTCTTAAGGACAGATGCCATATTTAATCCACCACAATTAAAAATCAGGTTATAAGGGATGGGCAACGATAAAACCAACCGAACAGACCATGTCTCACAACGGTGTAAAATCTACAGTTATCTGTGTATTTACCGGTTGTCGCCATAGTGGTGACGGCGGGACCCTCTGTGTCCTGTAAGAGAGTGTAGACGCTGATCTTGTACTGGGTGTTGGGGGTCAGACTGAAGAAGCACTCTCTGGACGCACCGCCACCGACCCTCACTTCCTGTTTCTGACCATCTGCGAGAAAGTCAAAGCAGCAAGATTGGCATTCAAGCGACAAACGAAGGAAAATAAAAAGCAATCACGACAGCTTTCTCAAGCAAACAGTTGTGCTAATTAATCAGACAGTGCCATTCAAGTCCTCGGGCTATAAACAAAGCCTGAAGTTGTAAATGACAGAAGCGGCACCACAGCGGTTGTTATTTTTAACGGCCGCGTGTCGTCGCTCACAAAACCGGTCGTTTAAATGAAATGAACTAAGAGTAAATCATCTTTTAGGAAATGCGATAGTCAAATCCCAGGGTAGGGGCCAGCAGTACTGCTATTTATCATCTTCATAGCTTCAATTATTTTTTTAAAGCTAAATGACCAATGCTTGGGCTCAGAGAAGAATAACCTTGGTCCATTCGGTGCGTAGGGTTCAAAAAAATGCGGGGAAATGGGTGAACCAACGATAAGCTTGAGTCTGAAAAAAGCACTTTCTTATTCTTTGCACTCGTTTTACTTTCTAAACGCGAAGGTGCACTCGCTTATGCCAATTCTGGTTTATTTTTCCTAGATATCTATCCATCGATCTCTTTGTTTTGTTTGTGATGGCGGACATTAATATCCAGCTCGACTTGGTTCATACATCTTAATTTGTCTGCCATTAAACAGCTGCGTCCGTTGGGAATATAAATGGCCGGGCTGTTCAGAAGCAGGATTATATCACTATTAAATAAGAAAAAAACAGGGAAAAGGTTTTCTTTAATAAGATATTTCCCAAAGCGCCTTCTTTTCGAGCGCGATCTTGAAAGAGAAAAAGCCTCTAGAGTGCATTATGCAAAAAATTGATATGTTTTCTTTGCATTTTCCAATGATAATGTGGACTGGAGAAATTGGGGTGTTATAATAAGATCAACGATATTCCCTCGCTCAGACATGCTTTGATTGTGGAGCTGATCAAACAATGGGATGTGGCATTTGCCTATTACGTTCCCGCTCTATGGAAAAGTAGCTGGCAAGCGCTCCGGCTCGGCTCAGTAAACATCTATCCTCCTTTAAGCGTTTGTTTCAACAGACTGCACTTCTCAGTCCAGTCACATCTCTGGCACAAGCAGGACAGTTCCTCCCTTTCCTCGCATTTGCACGCAGGAACGCTTCGCTTCACCATGAGCGCTCAGTGCTGAGGATTCATATGAATGGCTCAAATTCCTCAGCCAAATTTTCCCTACGAGTGAGATGACAAGAAATGAACGCGCCGTTCCTACAGTTACCAAAGTTTGGATATTATTTGACTAGAAGAGGGCCAGAAGAAAGGCAGCGGGAGTTTTAGTACGGGAAAATACACATGCATTCACCTTTAGTCTTCTCACAAACTTCAGCAGTATTATAATTTATATGTGTAGGCATAGTTTACCATGACTACAGGGTAATAAGCATCTGTTATTCTTCAATTACAACTTTATTCTCCAACTCTTCAACAAAAATCTTTCTAATTCGAAACATAGAATTAAAATAGCTTTAATAATGAATAATTTATTATTTTCACTTCATTATCTTTTACTTTATAAAAGTTTTACTGAATTGACTACCTAGACCTGTTAACATCTTTAGAACAGAATTTTTATTTATCTATCTATCCATTTATTTACTTTATATATGTCACGCGTGTGAAAGGCCACGAGAGCAGACAATGACTATAAATGAAAATAAACGATTTAATCCACATTCGGAGATGAAAGTAAACGATACAAATACAGGCAGGCAGGCAGGCTGAACAAAATCACACGCACATACGGACGAGATCAGACAAACGGAACTGAAAACACAGGACTTAAGTACACAGGGTAATTAACTAAATTAACAGGACACAGCTGAAGACGATAGACAATCAACATGAACTAAAGGCAGGGCACACAGAGCACGTGGCACGAGACAAAAACAAAAACAAAGAGTCCAGAGACGTGATAATATATATATATATATATATATATATATATATATATATATATATATATATATATATATATATATATATATTTTTTTTTTTTTAATCTCATTTATTTCTGGGTTGTCATTACTTCTGTCTTCTGATCCTTCAGATATCATATGCTAATTTAATCTCAATTAATTTTTTTTTCCTTATTATTAATATTGAAAACATTTGTGTGGCAGATTAATGTTCTTAAAATAACCATGATACACGTTTTTCGGCAGTATTATTTTATGAACAGAAAGTTCAAAGAACAGTATTTATCTAACAGCTTTAATATATTTTGGTAAATCCAATACATGCTTGCCGGATAAAAGCATTAAAAAAATATAGTTATTGGTAATTATTTTAAATGTTAAAAAAGATCATATCTCAGTCAAGCCAGAAAAGCAGGAATTTGAACATCACAATTATTCTTATTATTTTTAGATTATGATCTAAAAGCCATTATCAACCCAGATAATATTTGAGAATTAAATTTTCAAGGTTTAACTGTCAAAATAAGTTCAAAAGTAACTGAAGATTCTTCTATCGTTCTGTCTCTTTGAAAAAAGTGACTGTCATTCACTTCATATACAAGTGAACACACACACACACACACAGGGGCTTCAGGCAGGATCTGGTTTTAATAGTATTACTGAGCTGGTAGCCATCTGAGCAGTCACATGCTGGAAGTGGAACAGAAGATTTCCAGGATTGCGAGATAAGCTGGGCCGGTGAGGTATCAGGCAGGAATAAAAAAAAGCAATAACGGGAAAAGGGCTTTTGACTCTGCTGTTTTAAATTTGAATCGAAACCATGTCACACGCTAGTAGAGCAATATGCATACAATAAAAGAGTTTTGTAGAACAGCCCAGAGGCCAAGAGGTCTGCGCTGAAATGAGCCATAATATCCCATTACCTCTGAAACTGAAATTGAACAAAACTGAAATTTATGTCAATATTGCAAAACAGGAAGCCACCTTATAGCTTTGTGCTGTGCTTGAGTTCTGAGAGAGAGTGTGTGTGTGTGTGTGTGTGTGTGTGTGTGTGTGTGTGTGTGTGTGTGTGTGTGTGTGTGTGTGTCACTCACTGAGCAGTGACTCAATGACGACTCTGTAGACGGTGGCGTGGCGGTGAGGCTGCCATTGGGCACACAAGCTGCTGCTGAGCACCTGGTACGTGCTGAGATTCTTCACCCCCAGGAGCACTGCAAGAAAAAAAAACAAGAAACAAGATCAATTAAGCGCAAAGCAGAGCTTGGATATTCTGTGTGTTTTGTTAATCCATACAATGAAAATTAATAGGGTCCGGTGTTGTTTTGTAGCTTGTATTGTACTGTACGGACAAAAACAACATGAAGGTGAGTAACTGAGGACAGAAATTTACTTTTTGGTAATCTATCCATTTAAGATATAAACAGGAGGAAAGCGTTTCATTTAAAATGTGCTTCTTATTGAAACATCTACAATGTAACAAAAGATTAGTATTTGTTATTATGAGCTCTCTATCAATTAAAAAAACCTTAAAGTCTCTTCCACAAAAAAGAGAAAATATTACACTGCAGCTGTTTTTAACAAGAGGTAAGAAAATAAATACTAAATAAATAAATACATATTTTTTGCTTAGAAAAGAACAAGTCGAAGCCACAGCACATGGTTTATATTAGTAGTGCTAAATATTTTTTTCTTAAATAATCAAATACCATTCAAAAGTTTATTTATTTATTGTTATTATTATTTTAAACAAAATTATGCTTTTATTCAGCAAGGATTCATTAACAAAGTGTCAGTGTCAACACATTTAAATCTTACAATTTCTACAATTTCTTTTAAAAAATAAATTGATCAAAAATAGCTATAAAGATTTTTTAAATGCTGTTATTTTAAGTTCTCTATTTATCAAAAAATTCAGAAAAATCCTCAAATCCTTTTTATCACCCTGCAACTGTTTTGGTATATTGGTATATTGATAAAGTATATGTATGTAAATTATATTATTATTTCTCGCTATGCAACAAATTTTTTAAATGAAATACAGGCTTTCTGAACAAGACTTTCAAAAACATTCAGATATAATACAATAGACCCCGGACTGTTGAACAGCGGCGTATTAAACCTGAATGAAAGCTTTGATTTGTACACGTTGGTGTGTATCGAGAGGAAAGCCTCGAGCGTTGCTTCTCTAATGCAGTCTAATGTTCTGAAATGAAACAGCACATGTATACAGTAATGGCTAATGAGCCATAGGGCAGTCAGCGGCTCCTTTGTGCTTCAGGTTACGGGACAAAACCTGTAGGCTTCACTTCTCTGGAAACCAGCACCCTATTTATGATCTCCTCCGATTTCCGCGAAACTCTTTAAATACTGCAAGCCAGGCAAAACTAATGGCCAGAAAAACACATCTGAGAGGAAAGCGAGAGGTTCAAACGGTATTCTTAACAAATACGCTCTCCACTTAAAAGCCACAAATGGCCTTAACCATTTCTTTCTTTGTTTTCCTTCCCTTCGCGCAAACCACACAAAATGTGCTGTGCGAAAGAAAACTCATTTAAAAGCCAAAAAAATAGGCTTGTTTTGGAATTATCACATTTTTGGTCAGCGAAACGCAAGCCCCGAGCCACAGCACATGGTCCGCATTAGTCGCTCAAAACAATACTCGACTTTGGAGCTCGTAGTATTTGAAACACAAACACGATTGTGGCCGTGTCGCAACAAACAAGAGTCCCACGCTTTCTACACGCCAAAAGCTGTGGCGAACCCGAATTCTGCTTGTACTGGAAAACTTCCATGTGGCGGGACACTGCCTTGCGTCTCGATATTATCTTTAGCCAGATCCTAAAAAGGAACTACTTATGCAATCAGGCTGTCCATTGAAATTCACGCTGCGCAACGGAACATCGTGTCAGTCGCGTATGAGACTTGGAGATTTTAGATTAAAAACGGAGACTGTGCACAAAACATATGGCGCACAGTGGTGGTGATTCGTTTAAGGCTTTGAATAATGCATGCGACAAGCTTTCTTCCTTATATAAACTATTTTAATGAACTATATGCATGCAAAAAGGGCCTCTGGCTGATAGTACTAATACAAGGAGGTGGAAATCCATTATTGTGCATTCAATTATTCAAAGGTCAAACAGAAACGTATGAAAAATTGATGGACCCCAAAGAGCAGGGGGTATGCAGATGTCATTGTGTCGGGTGAGACGATATGGGAGGTTCCTCAGAGAGCCACGAAGTGTGAAGGAATAATCTCTGAGATTGACTGGACTTTGTTTGGGCAAGCCCAGATATATATTGAAAGTAGTGCCGTCAAATGATTAATCGCGATTAAACGCATCCAAAATAAAAGATTTTGTGTACTGTTTATATTTATTATGTACACATAAACACACACACAAGCATGTATATATTTAAGAAAAATATGTTACATTTATTAAACTATATTTAAAAAGAAGAAAATATCTAGTCACTGCTTTCAAACGATTAACCATTTGACAGCACTACAATATTAATAGATACATTTTAATATTATAAAAAATTATATCATGTATATGTGTATATTTATATATGCATAATAAATATAGGCTATTTTTTAATGCGACTAGTCGCGATTAATTGACAGCATGAATAAAAATACATATAAATTATCCGCACACAATACATTTTGACACTGTTTTGCCTGAATGAATTAAAAAATAAATGCATGCATACATAAATAAATGTTTTGTTTTGTCTTATATTATAAGCACCGGACTAACACGTATCAAGTTTTTTGTTTGGTCAGGTGTTTTCTTGCACAAAGTGAGTCAGCACTGCCACAAGTGAACCCTAAAAAAAGCCATCACACCCTTGGCGATGTGTCAGGCTTTTTGTGTCGGTAGTCTTTTTCCTTTAGTCAACTGTCTCTAGCTATATTCTGCTGAGTCATCATTAATCTAATTTGAAGGAAACTATATATGTTTAACAGTTTAACAAATACTTAGTAATTGTACTTCATAACTAGATTTAAGTATTATTTAAGGCAATTTGCACCGTAATGGATTCATGTTGAAGTGAAATACTTATAATTACATTTCTAAGAAAAAAAAAAAATCAGAATTTTTTACATTTAGACCTTCGGGGCTTGCCACTTACTTTTTTCCCAAAGGAAAAAATTAGAAGAACATAAAAAACATAAATTGTTAACTACATTTGAAATGTAAATTGACATTTGAAATGATGAAATAATCAAATATGCTGAACTGTGAAATATGATTTTCAAGCTTCAAAACAAAAACAAAACAAAAATACCAACTACAATTTAAAAAATAGTAATATTGTGAAATATTATTAAAAATGTGGATTAGATTTAAAAATCTGTTGTTTATTCATTTCTTTAAATGTGGAGGGTAAGAAAAACTTAATACAAGACTTTTTAAAGACCCAGAAAGTTAGATTTTTTACCCTTACACACATTGTACAGTTACACATATCTAATTTCATTGATACGTGAGTGAAACGCTTTATATATAATATATAATATATTATAATGTTTCATACCGATTATGCCAAAACAGTGTAACACTTAACACTTAAATAACTCTGCTGACAGATATTGTATATAACATGCCTTAGCTTCCCCTTATACATTATTAGAAATGTTTTTTTTTTTTTTCAGTGATAGCGCTCTGTCAGCTTATCTGACTAAGACAGTGGTGACTGATATTGGGCTGGTGACACCACAGCCCACTGATGGATGGCCTCAGCTCTCCCTGAGAAAACATAATCTGTTTGCTTTTTGATGAGAATCGCTAAAACAGGTATTACTTTGTGATGTACCTGGCGATATCAAATTTATATGCAAAGGACTGTCATTACTGGAGCTGTCTGTCTGAATGTTGATATATGTGTAGCAGGCTGCCTATCAAAGAGCAGCTTCTGGTTTCATTAACAGACAAAAGGGATAGTTCCTGCCAGTCGGCTTACAACGCGATACTATCGCTGCCGCATATTATCGAAAACGGTATTAGCAAAGGACGATCACACAGGAGGCAAATTACATCTATGAATGCGATGTGATGCAGCTACAAAATGATTGTGGGCTGTTGGGAGTAAAGTACAGATCTCACGCTGGGTGTGACAAAGCTGGATGAGCGCAGATTCGGGTGTAATTGTGTTCAGGTGTGTGTTCGTGCGGAGGGAGACTCACGTGTTTTGCCCTTGCCGGTGAGGGGTTGGCTGGAGCCGGTGGAGTAGGAGGCGATGACCTGAACGCTGTACTCCGTGTCACTCAACAGATTGAGGATCAGCAGGGTGCTCACATCATCCCCTACAAACGTCTCCAGAGCCGGACCTGACACTGCGCACAGAGCGAGACAAGAGCTGAAAACAATACGAGCAACCTTACTGAAAAAACTGTCAACTATTTCAAGGGCTGGTATAGATGACGCGTTTGTAGTTTTTTTTTCCCAAATAAATTCTCCCGTTCTATTCTGAAAGACTAACTTTTTAACACCAAGTTTATGCTTTGTGATTAAAAAAAATCTGTCAGCATTTAGTCATACACATTTCTGCATGACTTGCTTTCTTTCTGTGAAAAACAAAAGTTACTGTTTGTGCACAATGAACAGGATATAAAGATTTTAAGAAAAAGAAATTATATATATATATATATATATATATATATATATATATATATATATATATATATATATATAATAGATAAAAGATTATTTTTATGAAAGAAGTGTCTTATGTTAAACTGTATTTATTTGATTAATAAATATTGTAAAAGTTACATTGTAAAGTATATTCACAATTTAAAATAATTGTTCTATTTTAATATATATATATATATATATATATATATATATATATATATATATATATATATATATATACATTTTCATCATTACTGCAGTCTTTGGTGTCACATGATTCTTTAGAAATCAGTCTAGGATGATTTAGGGCTTAAAAAACTGCTATTACAAAACTCTGACAATTAAAGGTTTGAATCTGGCAAGATTTTGATGAAAGAAGTGTGTTGTGTTCACAGATTTATTGTAATTTATGCTACATTTTCAGCATCATTACGCTAGCCTTCTGTTTCTGTTTCAATGTTGAAAACAGTTGTGCTTCTTAATATTTCTGTGGAAACCATGATTTATTTTTTTCTTGGATTTACACTGTAAAAAAAAATAATAGTTGAGCAAACTCCAAAATTTGCTAAATCTGGTTGCCTTAAACATTTAAATTCTTTCAACCTTTGATTTTTTTACAGCACTGTTAAAAGTTGAAGGCAACCAGCTTCAGCATTGTAGGATGAATCTTACTTCTCTTACTAGTCTTCTGAAGGAAGAAATTCTAGTGTTTGTACATTTTTATCTCTTCCTTGCTAAATTTATATTATTATTCACTGGAAATCTTCCCTTCGAACGAGCAAGCCGGATCAGAGTCAGCAAGAAATTAGTTGAACTTAAACTTAGACAGTTAGACAGGTTTGTAAACTGGAGGGACATTGAAAAGATCTATGAAAGACTATGAAACAGATGATTTGTTTCGGTGAACTAAGGCTTTAGTTCTAAACAAGAATTTGGACTGTGAATGTCTAAGTATGCCTATTGTATTTAGTACATTAAAATACTGAAATTACTTTACATTGTGTGTCCCTTTAAGCATATTCAACATTCATACAGCATAGAAACAAAAAGAAAAAATACTGTATTCTGGCCCACATAAACTAAATGCCTATGATGCCTCTCTACATCAACATCACAGACAAAACTAAAAAAAGCCACAGGAAAAGAACGGGTGGATTTCACAGACACTTGCACTCATAGCATTACACTATAACCATCAGAAAGCCTGGGAAAACTAGATGTGAAACGAAATGAGAACAAGTGAATCCTCCCCTTCATCGACACACACAGAAAACAAGCTCTGGACAGTAGAAATGACCGGTGGTGGGATGAATTATTAGCAGCTGTTGGGAGCAGTTTGGAAGGACATTAAATGTAGGTGGAGAAGCCATTTCTCTCCACCGCAGATGGGAGTTTAAGATCATATAATGGAATAAAGGAATTTATTGGGCTGGACTTGAGTGGAAAACAGAGGAGCGTGATATTTTTCCCTCTGGTGTGCTGCAGCCACATTAGAGCTTCTGTTTACCATCGAATCTCAGACTGCAGATGGAAGAGCAGTCATAATCAGAGCAGCAGACGTGGAGACTGTATCTCCACCTACAGTTAATGCCCTTTCCAACAAGCTGCTAATAATTCATCCTACCTGTTTATATACGTCTCAAGACTTTTCTTTTGCTACTTCTGGAATATAATGCTATGCAGCATCTTTACATGGGATTGTACAAACATTCATAGGAGACATAAGCGAACAGACTGGAGGGTTAAGATGTGTGTGTGTTTGTGTGTTTAAACAGAAAGCAAAAAGACTTGCAAAATTCTGTTCAGTTTTGAGCCATTATAGGAAGTTTTGTCTATCCTTGAGTGCTGAATGTTATAATATAAGGACTTGAGAATGTACGTTAGCCTTGTGTGCTTGTCATTTTGCAAACTGGCTTCCCAAGGTATCTGGATGGAATTTTTTTGTTGCTTGCCTTGCGGATCCAAATAAAAGAATAAAACGTGAGCGAGTGAGTGTGCGTGAATGTACTTGTATTCCCTATGTTATGGGGACCAAACATCATTTTGACCTTGTGGGAACATTTTTGGTCCCCACGAGGAAACACGCTTATAAAAAAGGTGAAATAAAAATGCAGACAGTTTTTTGCGTGAGGGATAGGTTTAGGGGTAGGAGTATGGTAATGTGATAATAAATACACTTTGACAGTATAAAGACCATTATGCAAACTTCATTATGAATGCTTGCTCTGTGTGTGTGTGGGTTGGCATGTGTGGTTTATGAGGACACAAAATGTGTTTAATGACATGGGTATTACGATTTGAAGGTGGTTTACAGTGACGCTGACAATGTCCACATAATTCATACTGTTTTTGTTTTTTTGAAAATCTAAAAATGCCTGTAAAAAGTTTCCTGTAAGGGGTGGGTCTAGGACAATAGCATATACAGTTATACATATACAGTATAAAAACCATTATGCCTTTACAGAGTCCTCATATACCACTAATGCCAACGTGTGTGTGTATGTGTGTGTGTGTACATACCAGAAATGGGCTGATAGATGACTCTGTAACCCAAAGTGGGGAACTGAGGGCCGTCCCAGCTGATGCGGAAGCGATTATACCATTCATCAGACACTCTGAGGTTACTGGGTCCAGAAAGTGGCACTAACCAATCAGAAGAGAGATTATGATTAGTATTTGTAATGTGGTCAAGTAATATTAATTATTGGTCAATGAACTGTATAAAACACTTGATTGAACTACTAATTATCCAGTGTATCTGATAAAAGATACAGTTAAAACATTATTATAATATGTTTTGTATAATGTTTTTTATTATTATATATATATATATATATATATTAAAATGATAAATCATGAATTTTTAGTAATTTCTTTTTGTGATGGCGATATCTTCAACGTCACATAATTCTTCAGAATTTATTCTAATGTTATGCTTTTGTGCTCAAGAAATAACATTTGTGCTGCATAATATTTTGTGGCATACTGTGATACTTTTTTCAGGATTCTCTAAAGATTTTCCAAAAGTTATTCCAAAAGAATAACAATAAATGTATTATGTATTATGTCACTTTTGGTCAGTTTACAGTATCTTTGCCTAACATATGCATCCTTTGAATTTACAATTGCATTGAAAATAAAGCAATCAATACATTGATAAAGAAATTCCATTTTTGTTGTTGGTTTTTTCTCTCTGCAGGCTGTAGCTCTGAATTTCCAGCATTCTCCTAAAAAAGTCTCTGTTTTCACATAATTAGCACTCCTCCGCAGAGAATATCACCCCACTCATAATTAATTCAACCTCAACCTCAATCAGAAACAAGGGCAAAGGTTTTCCAAGACAACTAGCAGACACCTGATCTCAAGTTCAGCGTGAGGTGACATTAGCATCTCTAATCAGACACTGGGCTGCAATCTGAAGGTGATCACAGGGAGAAAGTTGTAGATAATCAATCCCATCAGAGAAAAGCACACAGGTTTGATCAGTTCATTAGAGTAGGAACACCAGGGCTGGAATGCATGAGATTTATTATGCTTATTTATAGCTAAAATCAATATTACTTAACCTGCTAAAGAATGCGGTTCATTGACTGACCATTCAGCTTCAAAAGCAGTGATGATAAACTGCATCTCGGTGCTGTGATATAAGAGGATCTATTTTCAGCTCATTGCCCCTATATCTGGTGCATTCATATAATCAAGACAAAATTAGCAATAATAGTATGCAGATTTAAAACTGAGAGTCAAAAGATGTCCCATAAGGAGACAGATATTTGACTTGGGGGTTACATCCTGTTTCAGTGAGCTTTAAAAAAAAGGGGGGGTTTGGTGTAGCAGGTATTGTTTTTTTTTTTTCACACACGATTAGTTAGATCAGAAGTGAATCCGCCTCAGGTTCATCACTGCTTTAAGGTCAAATGAATTAACTTATTGAAATCACTAACTAACATGGAACTAAATGAGATCACGCTCCTATTAATACAACGAATGGCATAGTGTTGCGTTTTCACTTGATTTATTAAAACAAGATTAAAAATTCATTTATTCCAACTTGGGAATTGAACCCAGGTCGTTCTGCATAACTAGGCACTAAATATTTCTAATGCTGCATAAGAACATGCTAAACATTTAGTAAGTGTGAGTTGTTGACGTTTTTAATATTTCAAATTAGCCGAGCAGGGTTGTGTCGTAATGAAGTGTTAATTTTATGATTTCTAAAACGAAGAAAGGGAGCCAGGACACAACTCAAACCCGTATAATTATGCCAAAGTAGTATGTAATTAGCATAACCGTATCTTTTTTGATGATGTACTTCATTTACTAGAACTCCAGCAGCGTTTGTTCATTCATACTCACGAGTTTTTCCGATAGAGGCCTTGGACATAGCTGCGGACTCTCCATCTGCATAAATAGGGGTCACTGTGATCTTGTACCTTGTGTCTGAGAGGAGAGGTTGCAGGATCACGCTTCTTCTGTTTCCAGAGACTAACACCTGGAGAAGAGCAGAATATTCAATAGCAGACAAAGCACGGTTTCGGTGTGTGCACGTTTAGCTTTCTCTGTGAGGACCAAATGTCCTCGCGTTCTCTATGTGGAAGACAGCTTCATGCTTTTTGGGCACCAAATCAGCATATAAAATTGATTTCTGAAGGATTATGTGACACTGAAGACTGGAATAATATGTGCTTAAGATTTAGTTTTGCTGTCACAGAAATACATTACAATTAAAAAAAGGTTTAATGCAATCTTAACGTTTAGTTTTTGTCATTCTTAAATGCCGAAATCTGTCCTCGGACTCAATTGTAAGTACTTCACGTATGTATTAGCCGGCAAACCTGAGTTCTGTTTTTGGAGAGCAGAGGACATCGTCTTTGCTGACCTGCCATATAGACTATATTTGTACAGCCCTTTCTAATGATTGACTTTCTGAAGCATTTCCTGAAGCGTTATTGTACATACAATGGAATGATGGATTGTAAACAGTGAGGAAATGGCTTTAAATCTATCCTTCAAACTCAACCAATAAATACCAAAGCATTATTATAAAGGCTAAAATTTTTCATGGGGCGCACTTACACGGTGTGCAAGAGGCGATAACTGCTAGTGTAAGGAGTGATCGTGGAGGATAAAGAACATGCCTGTATAGCGAAACAATTCCAAATATTTGAGTGTTTGATCAGGTCTCATAAAAGCTATTCTGAGTGTAAGCCAAAAGACTAGAAATCTGTGTACTGAACTTTAGGGAGCTGGATGAAAATCAAGAAAGCCAGCCCTCAGCTCTGTAGCCAGCATCCAATCACTGCAGTCATTCACCACAGACACACCATTAATCACACACACACACACAATCATGGCAGTCCATTGCTTGTTGATAATGAAACGTTGGGTTGCATTACGTGGAGTGGCTTCCTGCGTGTGAGAGTACTATCAATGAACAGACTACAAATAAGACGAATGGAAATAAGTCATTTTGGGAATGTTACCCATGCAAAGATTAAGAGGTTACTGGAAAATTAAAGGTTCCGAATTGCCAACAGTTTAAGTGTATGTGTTTTAACTCTGGAATCAAATTATTAGTTACCGCAGCAGACTGCGCAATTTGTTTATGCTGTGACTATAAGTGCAACTTTTCCCCCTTTGTTAATACACATAAAACTGAATCATACACTAAATACACTACTGATCTAAAGTTTGGTATTTTTATTGTTTCGGAATGAAGTCTCTTTTGTTCATCACGGCTTATTTTCTATAATACTTTGATCAATTTCATCTTTACCGAATACAAATATGCACATATTGACCCAAAACTTTCCAATGGTAGCATGTCAAATTCAAATTCAAATTCAAATGTCCATTTTTTGTGTCCTTTGATCAGTCAGGTGCGGTAGTCCATGGTGAAAAGGGTACTGTTTGACCCCCTGCTGTTTTAGACTGTCCTGTTTTTGCTGAGCAGCCTCCCGCAGAACCGCTCTCATTAGAGGAGCTGTCCACCAATCTGTGGTGCTGAAACCTGAAGGCAGGAGATCGTCTCTTTTTAAACTTTGCTGGAACTTTCCATCAAACGAGGCGTGCTCTCCATTACTATCCCTCTCAGATGTTCCCTCTCTATTTCTCACATATTGCTCAGTGACCTAAATGGCACTTGAAAAGATAATGGAATTTCCTTTTTCCCAGTCCCATCTCCTTTATCCATCTCCTTTACAGCTTGACCCCCAACGATTCTCCAGGAGAATTACAACCCCGGAAAGATCGATATTCTGTACAGTTAGGTGCGACGAGTCACCAGAGTTTGAAAGAAACTTTGCGCGAAAGATCTCAAATGTGCCAAAACAAGGTTGCAGCCAAATGCCGAAAAAAACTGTGAACTCCCCACATCAGAAGAACAGCTATGTTTTAATTCACTCCTGCAATTCCTCTTCCTGATTATGCGCCGCAGGAATCACTGCAGGATGTGACAAAGGGACTTCTAGTGCATGCATTTAAAAAGGTCACTTTGAGCAAGACATGTCCTTGCAATAGATAGCACAAGCAGCAGAGCTGCATCGTTCAACTCCACTTACCCGGAGGAATATGATAAGCCTGCAATATAATAGCACAGAGGTAATAAATTTTTCTGTTATATTTTTATAGCACAAGAGCAATATAGGTAGCTTTATGAAATAACAGCCTCGCTGGGACACAAATAAGACAAGTGTATGTTGCCCTCTTTATGTACTCGGAGAAGAGAGTGCAGCCGAACTGTTGGAGAAGACAGGAAGATGATGATGACAAAAAGTGAGCGAGTCCTTGTGTTGTCGTGTTAACATTAGCTGTGGATGCCTGTTTGCTGTGGTTATGTTTACTTACCGTCTCTTCTGTGCGGTCTGCACTGACATACGTCACTTTGTACTGCTCCACGTCTGAGTCCAGCACCTCCCAGTTCACTCGCATACTGAAGGGCGTCTCCTCGTCCACCCACAGGTTAATCACTCCCAGGTGAACAACTACAGGATACAGATCAATTTAGACACAGTACATACTGGGGTACAGATCTACAACCATCCATCCAATGTTTAAATAACTGCAGGATAAAGTCATATTTGTCTTACATGCTGTAGTGGAGGGAAAAGTTGTGGGAACTTCTGTGGTCCAGCCCACTGAAATCAAAAACAAAGCAAAACAAAAAAATCAAAGCGAAACAAATACAAAGCGAAATACAAAATATAAAAGCAAAGCAAAAAGCAAAGAATAACAAAAATAAAACACAAATTGACAATGCAAAACAAAATAAAAGCACAAATAATAACGATAATAATAATAATAATAAACAAAGCAACAAAAAAAAACACCAAAGCAAAGCAAAAAAAGACAACGCAAAAAAACACCCAAAGCAAAGCACAAAAACAACAAAGCAAAGCAAAAACAAAAACAAAAAGAACAACCAAAAAAAAGCAAAGCGAAACAAATCAATTAGTCAGTTTGAAATAATGTAAATGATCTGGTTGATGTTAATCCTTTAAAAAACATTATTTAATGCCTTACGTGTATTCTCAAGCACAACCACAGGGTTGCTCTCCATTTCGTCTTCATAGATGGCTGACAGTGACACCTTATACTGTGTAAAAGGACTCAGGTCTTGAATCACATATGAGTTCACAGCTCCACTCAGCATTATCTATACAACACACAAACATAAAAGCACTCATTTACAGTATAAACCAGAGATATAACAACATTTGAACAGTGCATATAGGGCTGGCTTAGCCTGATTAAACCTCCTATTTGGGAATCATCAACATGTGGTTTAAGAGTTAATTAAAATAATCTGGAAAGCATGGCACAACATTGCTTCTCTGAATACCCAATACACTTTAAATTATGTTACGAACCAGACAAACCACACTTGACAGCAAAGATACTTTACAGTCAATTGTAAAGATTTAACACCAAGCGTCAGAGGGTGATGATGAAGAAACTGGACTGTCCAATTCTGGAGCAAGGACACATCTATGAGAGGATGTAGACTGACAAATAATTTTCTTGTGACTCTGTATGTCGTAACCTAGCCTGCTTATGGCTGTAGATCAATGACAGACGACCATTATAAATGGGGAGGGGGTATTTTCACTCAAATTTGTGCAGAACATACATGTAAGCAGCATTTTTTGCAACCTGGCCTCGTAAAGATATGTACCCCTTTTTGTGCAACATCGTTTTTATGTGCTTTACTGCACATTTCACCGCAGGTTCAAAGAGAAATGTCCACTGAGTGGTGCTAAAATACAGGTTCAATACGTGAACCCTGGCACATTTAAATTAAAGTTGAAATAGGTATTTATTGCGGCAGTTCAGAATTGAAATATGTGTGGACTGTTGCTAAAAGTTATTGCTCTATCATGTTGAAAATATGCCCGAAACCTGCCCAATAGTGTTTACAAATGCAAAACTGATCTAAAAATTCACTTGTTAAAGCAAACGTGTTGATTTCAAATGTGAACCGTAGTTATTCAAACCGGAGCTCTTCGCTCTTCTCAAGCACGTGAGCTAACAAACAGCTATAACATGATTTTCTTCAAGTAAGTAAAAAATTATGTTTTATTAACCGAAGCTAAGAATCGGAATAAAAGGTGTTGGGTTTTACTGCCTCTAGTGTTCATTTCTTTTGGAAACTGCAGCGTTACGTACTTATTGGTACATATTTCGTATCTCGTTAAAAATTTAAATAAGATACGTTTATGTCAAGAGACCAAATAGATTTGTTTGTGCATTTTTGAGCAGAAGTAAAAGTGGGTGCAACAGCATACAGGCAAAACATCATGTTTTGTCCGGAACAAACGTTGGTGGCTGTTCAGAGAAGCACCTACGCCACGCCAACAACAAGAACATGCATTAAAAAGCAACCCTGCTATCAGGAGAGCTTTGGATCTCAGTCAGCTCTGGGCCGTCCCAGCAAACCCCTTTGAGTGAATATGTGTTTCTGGGCTGACTCCTCTGCTCTGGGACCTGAAGCTTCAGCCACATTCCAGTCTGCCTCACAGCATTTTATTATTTTCTGCTCTGGTGGCTCTTGGTAAACATATCGACCTGCGGTGCTATCTATAAAAAACAGCTGCACTGACTCCTGGCCAGTAATAAAAACTTTCTCCGTCACACACACTCACACACGCTTGTGTCTGTGGTCACGCGTGGCAGGGATAGCGGTGTCGGGACGCGTTCAGTATGCTGCTGGTTGTTTTGGTGTTTGCGAGTGCCGGCGACTGGCTATTTCTAATAGTGAATTACAGCTGGCCCCAGGCTCCGGGTCAGGAGAAAGTATTGATTGACTCATAAATCATTTTCAAGGACCTCATAAAATTCATATTTCACTTTCTCTTTTTCAACATATATAGTTTGTTGGATCTAACGTCCAGCAATGGATGTTTAAAACAACAAGCAAGTCACAATGGAAGAGACACTGTGGAAAAGTTCAAGAAAAAAGCAGAAATTGAAGGTTTCGGGTTTTGGCTGGTGAGATGGCATGACTCCACCACCCTACTGCCAAAAAACATCCGTCTCCACTGACAGACAAAATGCTTTTGCAAGCCACATCAAAAATATTTTATTACATCATAGTCATTTTTTGCCAGTGTCCAGCTAATTTATATATGCATTTGTTTTATATATGCAGTTCTTATAAACCGGAGTGTACACAAGTGGTATGTAGGTGCGCATGCATAACTAAAATAAATGCACTGCGCAATTAAGTTCAAACGCTCATTTGCATACCGACATAGTTGACAGCCATTAATGCACAATTACCATTTTAGATTGATAAACTATAATACCGTATAAGATTTCTGCTCTTCAGCGCAAAACCAGAGCAAACTCTCGGGCGAAATGAAAACTTTCTGATTTTAAGTTTGAAAATGATGTAAATTCATATTTAAAAAAGTAAATATTAGCAATTTATTTTTAATTTTACTATAAAATGTATTTGTATTTAACACTTCCTATTTATTTTATAATGTAGTAGTATTATCTCACTTTATTGTTTTGTTTATTATTTTGTATAAAAAAAACTAAACAAATAGAGTGCAATAATATTATTATCACCAATTTTTCATAACGGTTCACACTACAGTATGTGCAGTGTGAGAACCAAACCAATACAAAGGGTTATGTGCACCCCTGCTTATTAATGTTTATTACATTTTATTATATTATATTATATTATATCTCAACATTTTTAATTTTTTTATGCTCATCAAATCTGCATTTGATCCAAAATACTGAAAACACTGCAATATTGTGAAATACTTCATTAAAATTATTATTCAAATACTTATTTTGTATTTTAACTATTTGCAAAAAAATAAAATTTGTATTCAAGCTGACAACAGAATAAGGATTATTTTAACTGAATGAAATGTATTCATTTATTTTAAATCTATTTGTATAATATTGTTAACATTTTAATGTCACTTTCGATCAATTATATACATTGTTGCTGAATAAATATCCATTTATTTTAAACAAAACTGACCCCAAACTTTGTATCATATATTATACTTTTATATTATGTTATGTTATATATTATAGATATTAAAGAAACCAACAAAACCACGTTTTAGCTGTAATATGACTGATCATTGTACTTGTAATCGACTGACCTCCCTCTCTTGTCCTCCTTCGGTGGGTGACCAGGCCATCTTATAGAGCACCACATCTCTGGCAGGATGTGACCAGCTGACCTGGAAACTCTCTGAGGTCACCTGTGATGTCATGAGGCTGAAGGGGGCTGGCACGAGCTCTGAATGAGACATAATGGGAGGAAATACATGCATGAGGAAATAATAACAATAATAATTTCAGTGTCTTGTCTTGCGTTCCAGCAAATTATGCAAACAGCCTTGCGACAAGATAGATACACGTGAAAATTTGGGTTCTCCTTTGTGTTCCAAAGATGAAAGTCATAAGGCTTTGACATGACATGAAGTCAAGTAAATGATGACATAATTTTCATTTTTGGGCGAACTAATCTTTTAATTTCCATTCGGTGAATGAATTCCTGAATATTCTCATTTCCACAGAGAGACCGGCTTTTACCATAACAATCACTTTCGAATTCAAACGTATTCCCTAGAAATTTCTCCATGTAACCTGATTACTACAATGACAATGTCAGGACACCCACAGAACAATGAAACTCAGGAAACGAAGGCCCAGATCCATTATAGATTCCAGCAGCCAATCAATGATTACTGAATGTAACAGCCTGCCTAGAAAGTGATGCTTTGTCCAGGACAGAGAAAGCATCCATTACCTCTTTCCAGCTGGACTAAATTGCAGACTCTGTGTGTGCCGAATATTGTAAATTCTGCTGGAGGAGGAAAATACGACAAAATATGCACATACATGTACATGTTAAATCAGCACTGCTGCAAGTAGATGAGATTTGTTTTTGCCGTGCTCATGATAATGAATACCAATGGGCCCTGTCTCTTTTGGGCTTGGAAAAAATATTTGCATAAATCCACACCTACCGCCCAGCGTATGCAGCCAAGAAACTGAATAACTGAATTTAACCATTTAGCAGTTCATTGGCAGGGATCAAACACTTACTTGTATTGAATCCGCCACTGAGCGCCTCTGATTGGCCGGCATCGTAGAGAGCGAAAACAGCAACGGTGTACTCTGTTAAGGGTGACAGGTTCTTCAGGTACACGTTGGTGACTGGACCCAAATCCACCTGGACAAAAATATATATATATATATTTTTATTTTCGTGCCAGATGAGCATTTCAGTGAGTTTTTGTAAGCATGTTTTCACTGAAGCTGAAGTTTTCCTTCAAAATAAGAGCTCTACTGCTGTTTCTAGCTTCTGTTTAGCTTCCTAAAACACTAGTGCGAATGTAATTTAGACTGAGACAGTATATCACTAATAAAAAAAGTTTTGAGCTCCAAAGTTCAGGTACAAGTCGATTCACTGACATCTTTCTGACTCATTTTTTAAGCTAAGAACATGGGTTGGAGCTCTCAATTTTAAACTCTCAGTGTGTATTTTTATATTGTAACATCCCTATTTTGTATACTATACATCTGGTTAATTGAATGTGAAAATGAATGAGAGCATGATTGTCCAACAGAGAAAGGAGGGCTTGTCATGTATTGTAGGTTGTGCTGTAGTGATCACCTGACTGGTCTGGACACCATCTGTCTTCATATACAACACACGGTAGCCCTTAACCTTCCTGGACACTGCGTCCCAGTTGAGTCGCACAGAGCTGTGGTCAACTTCAGTGACCCGCAGGTTACGAGGAGGTCTCAGGGACACTGCAGGAAGACAGGGACTAATGATCAATCACTGACACTTAATGCGCTTAATCACGGTTAATCGTTGGACAGCACTAGTGTAAGATTAAGCAGGTAATTTTGATTTATTTTAAAGAATCAGTTCAGACTGCCAGTTTGATTTTTTTTTTCATACAAAAACTATATACAGTAGCATCTAGTAGAATAATGTTTTTTTTATTATCACTTTATTTAGCAAGAGTGCATTAAATTAATCAAAATTGAGTATAAAGAAATGTATAACATTGGGGGAAAAATAAATAAATGCTAATAAATGTTCTTTCAATTAATAAAATAAACAGACCAAAAATATGTAAATATTTTATTTATCTATACACAGTAAAAAAAAAATTAATTTTAACTTAAATTAAAATTTCAAGGCAACACAAAGGCTTAACATTTCAACAACATGGGATTGTTTGTTCAGACAACTGTGTTTGAAAAGTTGGGACAACATTTGGGGCGATTCTGTTGGTCTGACGAGTGTTTTTATGTAGTAGAAATAAGCATTTTTTAATATTTGAGACTCAAAAAGGTTTTGTTAACTGGAAAATGAGCAGTTCCATTTTTTACAGTGCAGCCCTACCACTTGGAGCACCTTTAAACACATTACGTTATTTAATTAACTATCTGTCATAATAATTCCAAATATTATACACAAAAAGAGCAAACTGGTTAAAGATTAAAACTGAAATCAGACTGGCTTGGACACTCACTGGTGGTCTCCTGAACAGTTACAGGATCGCTGGCCTCCTCTCCGAACAAGGCATAGACCGTAACGGTGTACTCTGTGTCAGGAATCATTCCAGTCAGCTCCACATCAGTCACCGACTCATCCACCTTTAGCTGTATCCCAAAAACAATGGCAACACCTTTAGAGCAGCATAAAGGCTGCTGAAACACAGATCAAAGTGCAACCAAGGGAACTCAAACGTGATGAATGTTATTCTTCTTCTACGGCTCCCATGAAAAGATTGTAACAGCAAAGCTACTATTTTGGGGGAAGTGTCATCATGCCGGCCCGGGCTTAACGTTTACTCAAACACAGACAGGCACACTCACAAAGACAATTTGCAGCCTCACCTCTCTTTCATCTGTAGTCTCACCGCTCAGTGGAGCGTAAAGGATCATGTACCCAGAAGCCCCCTCTGCATCCCTCCAGCGGGCTCTCATGCTGTTGTCTGTCACTTCGTACACCTCGAGATCACTCACTGTTGGTAGAGCCACTGAGATACACACATACATACAAATCAGACACTCATACTTAACACAGGCGGTCTGTGTTCTTGGTGTTTGCATATTTGTGAGTGCATACATTGCAGTCATTTTATAAATTCATATTTTGTCTTTTGTCAGAGTGACGACATTTAGCGCTGGTAATATAATTGAATCTTAATTTAATTTATTCCTAATTTATATATATATATATATATATATATATATATATATATATATATATATATATATATAAAAATTAACAATAATACTGCTTAAAATTTAAAATAATTTAAAATGTAAAAATCATATATATATATATATATATATATATATATATATATATATATATACACAATATTTATTATTATTAATAATAATAATAATGCTTAAAATTGAAAACAATTTAAAATGTAAAGATCGTATTTATTTATTTTCATTACATTTTATTTAGTCTAGTTTAAAACTTATAACATCTAACACAATTTTGTTTCTCATTTAAATCATGCTTTACTGGAAGAAAATACTGAATAAAATATTTGGTTTTGTGTGTCTGGAGTATTTTTTCATTTTTGGATGTCATGTAAAACATTTGTAAAGATCAGAAGTGCGTTCTGAGTTGGATTCTGGGAAGAGTGTGACTTTGATGGAGTGTGAAGAGAAGCAGAAAATGTTTTCATTCTGGAACAAGCGCACACGAATGATCTTTACAACGATCTTCTACCGCAAACCAAAGACTTTAAACATCTTAATCAACCACAAAACATTTCAGAAGTCAGTTCTGTGTTCTAGACCTGACTGACATGCGTCTGCTCAAAAGCAGTGGTTAGGAAATAAACACATTATATAAGAAAGCGATGATAGAATTAGTGTAAAGGGCATTAAAGAAAAAGAAATGTGGTTTGTGGGTAAGGACTGTTCTACGGTGAAATAGTGTTGAAGGACACGAGCCTGTAGCACATGTGATTTGAAATGTTCTGTAGTCAAGGTTGGTCGTGGCAAGTTTAGAATATGACTCACGCGTGATCTCGCTGCCTCTCAGAGCGTCACTCGCTGCGCTGCGGTACACAGCGAACACAGCAATCTCGTATTCAGTCAGAGAGTTCAAATTCTGCAGGACGACTGAATTCTCCGTGCCGCCCACCACAATCTGTACAGCAAGACAACAGAGGTTTGTGATGCCTAGCACAGCAGTTTGCAGAACGGTTATGAAAAATAAGACGGAAAAACTCAGCTGTATTAAATAATGTGGCAAAGTGCAGCACATAATATTTATAGTATTGTGCTGACACCCATCACGAAAAAACGGAAATAGAATGAAAGATAAAAGGGGCACTGAAAAGTATTCTGACATTTAAGCCACAGTTAAAAAAAAACGTAATCCTGTCATTTCTGTAGATAACAAAATATCAAACCAATTGGGGTTCATTTTTAAGATAGAAAGAGCAAAAATCACTGCTGAATGAAAACAGTGAATATTGAACATCTGGAGAACATCAGCTGACGTATATTAGGACCTCTGACAAGAGGTCTTCTAAAAGACATTATTGTCATGAACATTTTCTAAAACTGTACTTATTTATTTGATCTGGGGAACACAACAGAACGTTTTTTGACCGTACAATAAAAGTGTGGTTAAAGGTTTAGTTGACCCAAAAATGAAATTTCCAACCTAGGTTTATGTGACTTTCTTCTTTCAGACAAATCCAATCAAAGTTATATTAAAAACTGTCCTTGCCCCTCTAAACCGTTTAATGGGGTTAAATGGGTATTTGCGGTATACAGTTTGGAAGATGTGAAATAAAGTGCATATATCTATAACACAATAAAATGTCCCTCACGCTGCTCCAGGGGGTAACTAAAGGTCTTCTGTAGCGACTCCATGCATTTTTAGATAAATATCCAGATTTCATACTTAATAAACAAATCTTAATTTTTCACTCTACATTTTTCTTTACAAATCCTCATTTAGTAGGTAAGTAAAACAATGGCTAATTTTCGTTTTTTGCTAAACTAACCCTTTAAATGTTGCTCTGAACATCTTATGACTGTCATTAAATGGGTCTTTTGTGTTCTACAAAAAAATAAATTTATACAGGTTTAGAATGACACGAAGGTAAACAAGTGATTTTAGAAATGTCTTTTTTGGGTGAACAATCCCTTTAAGAGGCTTTCACGGTTTTAGATCATTTGTGTCATTGCGTATTTGAAATTTGTGATAGAGCATTGGTCACCTCTTCCAGAACATCTGCTGCGGTTGGATGGTAAACCACCCGGTATTTTTCCACACTGCCAGGCGCATGAGTCCAGGACACACGAAAACTGTGTGCGGTCACCTCAGAAGTGACCAAGTCCTGGGGTGGAGATGCTGTCTCTTCAGCAGAAGGATCTCCTGTCAAACATGAGGGAATCATGAGGGCTTATATCAGATACCTTATTTAAGTTTAACAATTAAAACACTCACGTTTAATATCTTTGTCTTGTTGCTCCACTCCATCACACACCTTCCTGGTAAGACCATCCACTATAGTGCTCATGATACTGAAGTCTGCCACATTATAAACATGTGTTTCCTCTGGTTCAGAGGCGATGGCCTTCAGCTCGTTCTCATCAGCATTCTTCACACCTACGCACAGCCACACATATTCACACAGGTTTCTGGAAGATCTATAATAAATAACTTGTGTTGATAAATTGTCAGTGTTGACAGTCTACAATCTTTCAGCAGATTTTGTAAATATTTATTAACAATAACATTCATAAATTACTTCTGAAAAGCTCTGCAACACGTTTACATCAGCCCTGAGTTGTTTATTTAGCACTTTTTTTTTTACATACTTATTAAATACAATAAACACAAAAAAATGCAAAAAATGAATGAATTTTGAATGAATGAATTTTCTAATACCAATGGCAAATAACTCGACTCCAGCACTTCTCAGGATCTGTGCAGGTGGGATAACATCATCCTGGGATTTGCCGTCTGTTATCAGAATTCCAATTTTGGGAACATCGCCACGAGCCCCAGACTCAGGTTTGAAGCTGTTCTCCAAAACGTAGGTAAGAGCAAGACCTAGCCAGACCAAAACAGTAAATGAAAGAGTTTTGTAAAATAAAGTTGCTAGAAACAAAGTGATACAAAAATAATACAAAAATTGTAAATATAAGTAATAGTCCAAAACGTAAACGTAAAACGTCCAAATTACAGGAGTAAAGCCACTTCTGTTCATTTCTCCTCTGAAATTGTGAGAAATGAAATAGCAAAGAAAGTAAGTCATAATTATGAGATGTAAATTTGCAATTCTGAAATATTAAGTTGCAATTGAGCCATTAATTGCAGTCAAAGTCAAAATAATGAGTAATCACATCAAAATTACAAAAACATAATTCACAACTGTGAGATATGATGTCACAAGTACAAGAAAACTAAGTAGAAATTGTGAGGTAAAATTACAATGACAAGAAACTAAGTCAGAATTGTGAGATAAAATTGCAATTATAATAACTAAGTCACAATTGTGAGATATGAAGTCACAACTACAAGAAACTAAGTCACAATTGTGAGATAAAATTACAATTACAAGAAACGAAGTGATATTTGTGAGATATAAAATTGCAGTTACAAGAAACGGTCACACTTCACAATAATGAACTTATTGTGTTGATATTGTATTGCACAACACTTCTGCTGTTATTGAGGTAGGATACGGGTAAGGTTAGGGACAGGTTTGGAGGTATAAGTAGGTTTAAGGGTGGGTTAAGGTGTAAGGGTTGGGTCAACAGTGTAAGACACAACTGTGAGATAGAAATTGCAATTACGGGAAAGTAAGTCACAACTTTGACACATAAAATCATAATTATGACAAAGTCACATTGTGACAAATAAATCGCAATTACGAGGAAGACGTTATTGTAAGATATAAAATCACAATTACAAGAAATAAAGTTTCCTGGTTATGCTGGACTGATTGGTTAGCAAATAAAATGCAAGTTTCTGTGCTGAAACACTGCACACAAAAGTGAAATACTAATTTAGTTATAGTCGTATAGTCATGCCTACAATAACAATTCCTTGTGCTTTTTGAGTTGGTTATCCTCTCTTTCACAAGGCACAGTATATCTGTGTCTCAAGAACAATGGAAAAGGTCTGGAAACGCAAAGCACATTACCTGTGAGAGTGTTGCCTCCCTTGTACGGCAAGTTTTTGACAGCATCTATTACTGCATCTTTTGTACTGAAGCCATTCAAGTGCCACTCTATCCGTGGATCGCCGCTGTACTGGGCCAGTCCTAAAACACATTCAGGGAACACAATAACACTTTACAGATCAGATCTAAATTGAAAAGCAAATTGATATACAGTTTGATCCATTACTATACATTAATGGAACCCACCAATCCGGGTTTTGTCTATTCCCACGTCGAAGGCATTGACCAGGTTTTCGAGGAACATGCGAACCAGGCGGAAATTGATTCGCCCAATACTCCAAGATCCATCGACCAGGATGACAATATCCGCAATGGCAGAAGTTGTGCAGACAAACTGATCCACTGGATTATGAGAGACGAACAGAGAGACAGAAAAAAGAAAGAATGAAACTTGTTGCACATATACAGTCCCACGTGTCTATAGATCTAAAAACATTGTCCTCTGAAGAAACAAACAAACCCAGCGCTATATCACAAATTACACAGCAGCCCGTGAATGCAGGTACGGTTTTATTGAGCCACTTTGTCATTGCACAAAGTATCATCAGAGGGCAGGGAAGAACGCTCTTGATTTATGAACACAGCAGAAACAATCAACCAAAGCAACATTATTTTACTCATGCAATTTTAACAGAGCAGTTTAGGGATCCACACTGGTTAGAGACAACTGATGGCATTTCGAACTTGAACAAATCATGTGTGTGTTTATGTCTCTGCGAGTGAGACGGTAACTCCTGGCAGTCCCACTGTGCAATAACTACATATCCCCACACCGAGGGGGTAAAGTGATGAAGTGTCAGTACGGGCAGTAAATCTGAGGGGCGCAGGACCACAGAGCTCAGCGGTGTATCATGGGAGTCTGTTCTGTTCCTTCCTCAATCATTTATTTTCACAGAAGAACTGGCCGTCAAAGGCTTATAGCATGATGCAAGTCATGTCTATAAGAGCATTAGTGTTTGGCACCATCTACAGAGGCTGAAATACAGAACGGGGATATTATCCAACCTCAACTAGTCCTGGACATGAATACAGAGAAATCCACTGACACAAAGATGGCAGCGAGGAGTAGAGGCTCTTAATCCGCTGCTAATGACATATTTCCATAAGCTTAAAAGAGAGTGATTTACATTTTAAAGGGATAGTTCATCAGAAAAAAAAATACATTTTATTATTATTTACTCGCTTATGGCATTACAAACCTGAATGTCGTTCTTCCATGGAACATAAAAGGTGAAAAATGTTTTCAGTGTAATGGAAATGAATAATAGGCTTCAAAAAGATGCAAAAGGACCAGAAAGTAGACACAGCTAATCATTATAAGTATGTTATAAAGTATGTTATTTTTGGTATTTGTTATTTTATTCATAACGTATGTTTTTTGTGCGTCTTAAATATATTATTCCCACATAAACTTATTCCAGCGACTTGCTAGGTACTGAGACCGGAGTCAGACAAATGAACTAGAATTAAATCTCTGTTGTTGTTGTTTTTTTCAGGTTATTCTATCCCGTTAAGATTTTCAATGAATAACATTTACATTTGTAGCACATAAGTAAAAATTTTCCGTGAAGAATTTTTCTATTTCTTGCATACAGCTATGACTTCAAAAAAATACCCAACAGCTTGTGCCATACATACCACTTATGATACTTTAACTCGTTACCGTTTACGTTTCGCAAACGAAAAAACATGCTGCTTTGAACCAACAACACGGTAAGTAAATTGAGACTTTTCATTTTTAACTGAACCATCTCAGTGTAGACAGTTACATCAAAAGCAGCATCTTGGCAGGCGAAACTACTGGCCATGTCTGTCGAATCAGTTTAGTTTAACCACCAGGAAACGATTTGTCTCTGAGAAAACACTCAATAAACCCACCATTCAATCGGTGCGAGATTTGTTTAATTAACTCCTGTGCTTCTTAATTCCTCTTTACCTATTTATGTCTGTGAATAGCGGCGTTGTTCGATCCACGCCATTACACAAAGAGTGGCTTGTCAAGACACAGGTACCTTCTGCTGTTATCATTGAGCCATTGAGAGCCTCGGTATCACTAATCAACGTGAGCTTCTCTATCTGAGAGCGCGGGGCTGATTGTATCCTGAGATTCAGGGGTGAGGATTCATCAGACCCATCAGCGATCCGGCAACATCGATTCATTAAGCCCTAAGAACCCCGGGACTTATCTACTAAGCAACAGACTCCTCGTTGCCAACTTGGAAAACCAAAAAAGGTCATGCGATTGCTGCAATGCAGCTGCCGTAGATTGCAGCTGTTGGGCTGCACAAACTCTCTTTCGGTTGCGGGACGTCTTCTGGGAGCTCTCAATCAAACATATGCTGGAGGAAGAGAAGAAGAGACAAGCGAATGAGATTAACACGACAGACAATGTAATCAACTCTTCGCATCATTCATGAATGCAAAATCAAGGCCGCGGCGATATGATATATGCACTGTGCATGCAGAGCTCCATTAATTATGCCTATTTTGGCTTTAGTGTCATCGCCAGACATGTTAAATATTCACTAGAGGTGAGACTCTGCGGGCCTGTCCCGTGGCAGGTCACGTTTATTTTTTTCATTAAATGTATATTAAGATTAACTACTGAATGGACGCTCTTGCTGCTCCTGTCAGATCCCTCATGTCACAAATTTGTCAGCTATCTTCATTTCCTTGCCGCTGGGGTGTCTAGACTACTAATGTGGGGGGAAGGAGAATTTTTTGCTCTTTCGAGGCATTGAATAATGATGGAGTTTTTAGCAAGCGTGTCTTTTTGGCTACCTTTCAACTCTCTTTGAGGTGAAGTCATTAAGGAATACAGGGATGTTGAAGGGACAAAGATATAGTGAGCCTGGGGTTATAACGGTCTGCTTGATATCTGGAGTGGTTCTTAATATGCTGACAATATTACCTAAATAATTATGCATGTGTTACCTCGGGTAGCTATTATGAAATACCCAAAACACCCAAACAGGATGGGAACTTAGATAAGATATTAAATAAGAAGTTATTAATCTCAAAAAGCCCATTAGTTTTTTTCCTCCTTAAAGCTAAAACTTTTCAAATAAAATAAAAATAAAATGTTTTTTTTTTATCATTTTATTATGCTTTTTTTGCAATTAATTAAAAGCCCTATAAATCTAATAGATAATATAATATAATATAATATAATATAATATAATATATAAATATAATATAAAAATATATATATATTAAAAAATGCTAATATTTGGGGTCAGCAAGATATTTTTTATTTTATTTTATTTATTTATTTGAAAGTCTCTTATGCTCAAAATTATTTGATCAAAACACAAAAACAGTACTATTGTTAAATATTATTTAAATACACAAATATACAATTGAAAATAACTACTCTTCTTTTTATTTTTTTATGTAGTTATTTATTTATTCATTTATGTATTATTTATAATGATTTTTTGTTAACACTTTACAAAACAATAACATAACATAATAAATTCTAATGTAATATAACAATACACACTGACATCACTTAAAGCAAAATACTTTATAAAAAAAAAAGAAATACAATGTAATGTAATATAATGTAATACAAAAAAAAATAATAATTCACACATGCTCATAAGCCATATACTTGTGAATATGAATGCATCTGAGCTACAGTGGCATATCAACAGGAAAGAGAGGAGAGAGAAAACAAATAAGAGAGAAACAATAAGAGAGAAGGCATTTAATAACTGAAGTGGGCAATGCGATAAACCATAAAAAACCAGAAGAAGAGCTCATCTGGGTCTCTCAGGGGCATGTTTAAATACCATTCAGCACCTATTAAGGTTAACAGCTCTAACCAACATCCCCAAATATGCCAACTTTTTTTCATATCCTAAAGAATGCAGACAGGGGTTATTGAAAAAGCGAGCAGCTGATCTATCTAGCCTCTGTAGAGCATTTTATTACAGCGGCATTTTTCCTCTCTCATGCTTCAGCTCTCTTTCAACTGCAGGCCATGCCAAGTATGCTATGGGTTGTGACATCAGCGGAGGATTCTGGGAGCAACATAGCCAAGTGCCAAACAATGCACAGGCCCAAGAATGGGCGCCTTTGTTCTAAAGAGCACACAAAGTTAATCAGTCCACTCCATCTAAATAAACCGAAAGGACAGATAGCATGCCACAGACTTCTGGGCCTTTTGGGGAACTCCAGAAAGCACACTCATTCTGACCCGTTCCACCATCTTCCTAGAATTTGGCAGGAGAACCAGCAACAGGCCTTTAAGACAATTAAGCATGTCATCTCATCTCTTAATGGGACGTGAAGTGGCAAGAAATATAAAAAGGTGAATCAGAGTTTAAACACAGAGGTCTGTGAGAGACGAGAGCGCAGTGGAGCGGAACAAGATTTAGATTGAGGAGACAGAAGGTGGGCGACGTGTGACGTCACTACATGGACGAGACTGAGCTCATGAATATTAATTGTCTGTATTACACACCGATTTGGCACTGAGATACAGAATATCGAAGCAGTCTGAAACAAGGCAGATACGTTTTAGGAATGTGTAATATGCCTGTACCGTAGCAGATATCGACGAGTACAAATTACAAAGTTTTCCACAACAAAAGCTATTTCCGATTCACTGCTGTTCAAAAGATTGATTATTAACAAGAATGGGTTAAAATGATCAAAAAGTAATAGTAAAAAAAAAAAAAAAAAAAGAAAAATGAAAAAGTTTCGTATAAATGCGAAAAAAAGACATATTCAGCCTGAAAAATAATAAATAGTAAATAGTGTTCACAGTTTCCAACTGTTTTTAACATTTTTATTAAGAATAAATGTTTCTTTGAATGAATCATGTGACACTGCTGAAAATTCAACTTTGTATAAATTAAAATTAAATAAATTAAATTTTTTTGTAAATATATTAGAATAGACTAAATATTTATTATCACAGTGCTGTTGTTGTTGTTTTTTTTCAAATAAATTATATACATGCAGCATTAGTGGGCACAAAAAAAAGTTATTTCAATGACGTAAAATATAATATTATCCACCCCAAACTTTTGTATATATAAGTTAGAATTACAAAGATAGTATAGAATTTATCAGTTTACATTAGTTGATCAGTATCAGAACTGTAGCATGTTTTCTATCAGCTTTTATTCTTTAAATTTAATTCATTTAAATCACATTTTAATTTAATTCAATAGATGCTTTCTATCAGCATTTATTCTTTTAATTCATAATCAAATTGAAATAATCAATAACAGCAAGACCTAATAATCAATATATGAGGAATAAAATGTACGAATTTACATTTAAAAAAGTCACTTTTATTATCTGTCTACATAAATCTACATTTATTTGTGAAGAAACGGTATCCAAAACCCCAGCAGTCCTGTATCAGAAATGTGCTCGTAATGCAAAGGTGTATATATTAATTTCAGCCAACTAACTTTTGTTGAGTGGGCTAAAAGTGGAGGTGCTCATACCCGGGGCCCCCCGGTTCCGCCCCCCCCCCAGCAGACACAAACCTACAGAGCGAAGCGGCGTTATGAGAGCGGAGAAGAGCGTTTGTGATGTTGACGTGTGGGAGCGTTGATGCAGCCCACGTCTAGATTCCTCCAGGCAGACCAGCTGGAAACACTGATGATTACTATTCTCATTCTCACGGCACTCCTGTAAGATCCTCATTCTCATTCAGCGCTAAAGAGGTCAGGCAGCTCCAGACCAAACACGCTCGGTCTGCACACTAAACAGCCTACATGCCTCGTTTTACATATTATTTAACAGTTTCTTTTAAGAGCGTCACATCCATGCACGCTCGGTTTCTGACCAATCGCAGACAGGATTCGTGATTACTCACCAATCGCGTGGCTGAGTTCACTGTCATGTAAAAACCATCAGATGCTTCTAAGCCTCCTTCCGAGAGCGGCCAAATAACGCTGTCCGATCTAATATCTTCCACACAAGTTCAAAGGATTCAATCCTTTAAAGTAAAGGAATTTCAATCATTAATATGGTTTGCAGTCTTTACAAGCTCTTTTTTTTTCTTTTTTTTTTTAAATGACCGTTTCTCCCAGACATGGAAATGATTTATTACGAGGCCCCCATTTATCTGGGAATGAAATTTGACTGCGTCTGATATTTATTAAATTTTTTGAACGCTTCTGTTATTCTCAAGCAGCAGCGGTTTTACTGAAGCGCAGGCTTTGGGCTGTGTCTGGGCTGGAGGGATTGTTTTACACTCCGTCTGGGGTTTGCGTGGGAAGAGGCGCGGACCGAAAGGCCTCTAGACACTTTGAACATGTCACCGCTAATTTCCAAACTGCCCTTCAGCGACACACTATATACAGCATCTGCTAACGCGAGGAGAAGCCATGTTATAGGTACAAATAAATATAAAACAGAAGAGAGCTTGCCTCGGCTTGTCAAAAACTCGCTGAAGATAGTCGGTTACATGCTGAGATCCATGGTCAACAGAACTTTTATCCTTTCTAGAAGTTTATTTTAGACAAGAGGGTACATGCAATGGGCTTTTCTTGGGTGTAACACCATCGCAGACAGATAATCGATACTTCAGACTGTATCGTGTTCGGATTTTTTAATAAATTACACCAATCTCACCGTTCTCAAACAAGTGCGAAGTAGTAAACTTTTCCTGATTTAACTCTAAGCAAAGATGTGTTCATTCTCACAAAAAGCTACAGAAGCTGTCAATGGGATATTCCGCTTTTAACATACTTATATGTATCATACTAATATATACCATTTAGGTAATAATATTTACTTTTTTTAAATTAGGTACAACGGTGCATCTTTAAAAAGGTAGCATCCATTCTGACTAGACAGTATTATTTAGTGTTTTAATTTTTTCGACTACTGGAACGGGGAGAATATAGAGGGAAATCACCTCGGATAACTCACTGCAGCAATGTGAAGAAAGTCGCATAGATTTACAAGAGTGCTGACAGCAGAGTTAATCACAAATTTTTACAGCTGCTGAAATGCGAGACAGGGGGTTTCATCTGTCTAATGTCTATATATCTATCTATTTGGTAAGTAACGTTCAAATAAGTTGGACATTATACCCTCATCAGAGCAAACTTAACAACTCCAGGACAACACAAGTTCTCCATTACTTTTCAATTATTTTACAGAGTGTATATACTGAAATAACTATTACTCTACCTTCTGTTCACGCTGCAAAATTTTGTCTTAATTTCCAGTGGAAATGTCTAAAGGTTCTTAACTCAAGGTGTACTTGAGAAGCAAAACAAAAAAGTTAAAAAGCCTTATTCAATGAGAAATTGATCAAGTTGTCATTTGTGATTAAAACGGGAACAAATATCTGCCTGTGGGCTTTGAAAAATCTGCTTAAATCATGGGGGGAAAGTTTTATTACCCCGTTGATATATTTTTTTCTTTGGTTAAAGCATAAATTAATTTGTTCACACTTTAATTTTGGGATCAGTTCTCTATTAACAAACTATTAACTAATTAAAATAAACTCCTAATTCTCTGCTTTTTAACAGTTTAATAGGTAGTTGTTAAGTTTACATATCGGGTCGGATCAAATAATTTAAAATATGGTCATGCAGAATACGATGTGCTTTATTTTTCATGAAAAGCCAATATGCTAGTAATATGCATGCTAATAAGCAACCAGTTAATAGTGAGAATTGGTCCATATACATGTTACCGTTAATTTCACTTTCTTCCAATTCTCAGAAAATCTTTGTATGTTCAGTTATGAAACGTTTAATGTTATCACAGTAACACTTTATTTTGTCCACTTTAGACATTCTACTAATAGTAAGCAACTCTGTAAATAAATGTAAACTAACGGCCATTAGAATATTAGTAGACTGCTTGCTTAATATCTTCTAACACTTTATTTTGAGGAGTCCACAACATACAACATACTATCAGAAACTTTACAATATATATACATTTATAACCTTAAACCTACCCTAACAGTCTACTCTGAGAGTTAATAGACATGCAGTTGCAAATGAATGAGAAATAGCCGACATGTAATCACAAAGTTGCTTATAGTTGGTACAATATCTAAAGTGGACTGTCAAAATAAAGTGGAACCAAATTATGAATTAATGAATCTTTTAGCTTCATTAAAAAGATTCATTCAGAATCTTTTAGCTCTGATTTAAAAACTTTATAACATCATAATTGGTGAAAATGGCATCAAACTGAATTCTTAAGACCTTTTTAAAAGCTGCATAAACCCTGTTACTTTATGCTGAGGTCTTGATCACCCCGTTGGGGGTCATTTTATGATAATGACCGTCTGACAGTACATTATCCATTACTTGTACCCCATTACATCATCACGTTGCAGTCATCCCAGATATCAATTTTACTGGCACATCCTCAACATCCATTATGTGCGATCCTCATAGGGGTTAATTAGCACTCATTTTCATTAAGCTATAGGCCAGACAGGGTGGAGTCTAAAATCAGCAACAGCTTTGAGAGATGTCGCACTTTAGCATTTAGAGTGAGGCTTTGAAATGTGAGCTTGGGGAATTTTTGCCAGAGAGGTAGAGAACGTGGATGAGACACAAAGAGCGAGAAAAGCCCACCTCGGTGTCCTCTGCTGTAATGAGTGAACTACTTTTCATGTTCAGAAGCACCCCTACACTAGCTGATCTCTGACCTTCTTCTCATGTGCGGGTGAAGGGCAGGACAGAAGATCGCTATCCCACAAGAGCCACTATTAACCAACTTGGTGTTTCATCAATTGCCAGTCCAACCAACCCACACACCAGACCAAAACTTAATGTGCATCATAAAAAAACAGTCCTTGGAAAACATGACCGGAGGCAATACTAAATCCTGAAGGAGGGCAGGGCCTAAATAAATGATAACGCTGGAGATTAACGTGGCGATAAATTTTAGAGCCTGAGTGTGCTTCCTCCCAGCAGTTTGACAGATGTTATGAAAATATCAGTTTGCCCTCGTGTTGTGCCTTCCCTCAGGCCTCAAACGCTGGCACTTTATATGGGTGAGGTGTCAGAGGAGAACTCTTTATTGAGTCATCCATTAGCCGCCCAACACAGCTTTAAACAGCCGTTTGTTGGGTTGCCCCCATTTTGGGCACTATATCTATTAAAATATAATGAGAATTTGTGCTCTTTGAAAAGATACAAGTCAGCTTCAATCTGACTGTGAAAAGTATGCCGCAAAAGCTCGGTTTCTTTATCTAAATTGAAAAACGTTTGTGTTGTTTTCAACAAAACAATCTTCAAAAACCTTATTTACATACAAACTAGCAATATATATATATATATATATATATATATATATATATATATATATATATATACACACACAAGCAATATAACACATTAGATCTTGTTGTTGGAAAATCAGTGTTAATTTTGCATTGTTTATGTACTGTTATATTATTTATTTTAAGTCATTTTATCACCTTTTATCATTTTAGTTGTTTCAAAATATTATTATTTAGTTTTCATTCATTTTTATTTCAGTTTGTTTTTCTTTTTTTTACTATTTTAACTGTCGTTACTTTTAGTAATTCAGTTCTAATTTATTTTGGTTTTATTTCAATTATCAAAAATAAATGTAATAGTTTTGGTTTTTAATTACAACACTGCAGAGAAAATATGATATAATAACACACTGAATTAAAAACATTTTAAACATTAGTCCATTTTGATTTCTATTTGAAATGTAATACATAAATGCATTTAAAAAGGAATAAAGTTAAAGTTGGTTCTCACATAAATCTTATTTTAAGGACGTTTACACATTATTACTGGCAACGAAGAAAAAACTGATTAAGACAATAATTTTTGCAGTGTTTGAACACAAGTTTCTTTTTATGATAATGCTGTATGGTTCCCTAAAGAAAATTTCATCCAAGATTTAAAATCTTAATGACCTTGACTCGCTGCCAAGCGCTCCTCCCAGGCGTATGAATTCACGTAGAGGGACCAACACATCATACTCCCAGATGCTTAATGGTGCTTGTGCAGAGGACAAGCTCCGCACATATATTCAGAGTTATGCCCTGCCGGATTATTACTGATTCCCCCCGGTGGGCGGCACTGGAGCGGAGGTTTTATTACCTCACTACAGCAGTGTGTTGTAAATACCCATCACACACCTGAGCTGGGACTTTCATTAGCGTGTGCAGCCTGCAGGGCACATGCAAGGTCAGAGGTCAACGAAGCAAAAAAAACCAAACAAATTTGGACAGAGTTGGTCAGAGGACACAGTCAGGGGTTTCAACACGATAGACAGAGTCCCCATAAACCACAAATACCAACGTGTGTGTGCAAGTGTGTACAACACTAAACACATTTGAGGTTTAATAAAAAAAAAAAAATAAATAAGATATATATTTAGCAATCTTCAGTGTCACATGATCCTTCGGATATCATTCTAATATGCAGATTTGGAGCTCAAGAAACATTTCTTATTGTAATCAGTGTTAAAATGTGTTAAAAGTACTTATTATGATTATTATTTTACACTAATTATGTTTAGAGTTTATTTCAGTGTAAATTAAAAACAACAAAAAATGGGGTAAAAAAGAAAAACCTTTTTTTTTAAATACTACGCAAAAACAATTGCGATCTAATAAAACATTGCTTATCTATTCTTAAAGTATGTTTATTTATTCTTACTTGAAAATAAGTCAAAACACTGATTAGAAAATATATGTTTTACACGCGTTAGCGCAGGCATTTCCAATTTGGTACGACAAAAAAAGATCTGTCCTAAGCAATAAATTCTCCCATCAGTAACCTGATCATCAGAATGACACAGTCATGTACCGCTGACAATGTTACAGCTGTCGGATCTGCTCTACATCTTCTCACTCCGTGCTTGAAGAGAAACGAGGACAATGTGAAACGTCCAATATAAACGGCAACTCTTCATCCCAAAATTGCTCGGTGAAAGTTTGCAGCTGAGGCCCCATGCAGCAAACGCACACACACACACACACACACACACACACACACACACACACACACACACAGATTAAATATACTGCTCTCCAGGCATCATACCAACTCTTGATGATTACATCAGTGCCTCGCTGGCCCTGAGCTGCCCTCTCTCTTAATTACAGGAAGGGATATTAAATCAGGCATGAACCAGGGCGTCCCTCTGCAATGGTCTCATGCATGGAGGATGTAATTTACCTTTACTTCCTTGCTGGAACACCTACTTTAACGCGAAAGCTTACGGTAACAGAGAGCAATAAACAAACAGGGGTCATAGAAAACAAAATTCGCCGTGGGACTAGACACTGACCCGTCTTTAATGTTCCGTGCTCAAAGAAAAATATTTCTAATGCAGACAAGGGACCAGATTACAGAGGGAAGAAACCTCTTAACAGCTTCTGTTTAATCCAAACTCTCGGTCCCCAGACGGCCATAACCGAAACAGCACTATTGAAATGAAGTCAACAGCAGTTTATCCCTCACTCACGCTGATTCTGCCTAATGGCTATAACAGGTCTTTTGTGGACTTCCTGATCTAGTACTGTAGTTGTAATGAAAAATTCAATCAGGCCTTAATAAACAGCTGGCCCATCTAGGGTTTGTTTGCTTAGCATGGGCGAAAGGCCAGGCGGGCAGCTGTGTGGCGCTAAGCGCTTGTAATGGCCTTTGGTTTCACATCTGGCATGGCAAAGATCAGCGGTCTCTCTTGCAATATGGCTGACGTGATTACACCAGTGCTACTACAAATTAATCACAAAACAGATTCCACATATACTCACTTAATCAGCAGAAGATTAAGAGGCCACGGCTGCAGCGCGAAACGAGCGATAGGGCTGGAATTTTAAACAGAGACGTAGTCCTGGTGTGCTAGGTGATGGTGTTCGGGGCACGTTATTTAACTAGAAACAAAATAATAATAACAACGGAATGTTTGCTGCATTATTATTTACATTTAGATTAGTGATTACATTTACAACCAAGCAAGCGCTGTGATAAGTCTTGGTTATCCTAGCGCAGCACGTGTAGCATTCGTTTTTTTTTTTTTTTTTCAGAAAACAAGTAGAAAGCATATAGAAAAAAGAAACCTAGTTGGTTCATTTTAATTTAATCTGCTGTTTTAGTGAATCAAAAGCATACAGATTCGTCATCAGTCTAGTCAGACTATCTTTTGAGTAGGTTCGTTTTAGTAAATCAAAGCCATTTAGCATGACTAGTGCAGTCAGACACACAAACGAATTGAATCTGTCCCTTCAGTAAATCAAAACTGTGTATGCGTAAACGAACAACTCTTTTAAAGGAACGCTCCACTTTATTTCGAAATAGGCTCGTTCTCCAACTCCCCCAGAGTTAATCATTTAAGTTTTACTGTTTTTGAATCTATTCAGCCGATCTCTGGGTCTGGCGATAATGCTCTTAGCATAGCTTAGAATAGATCATTAAATCCAATTACACCAGTAGCATCACGTACAAAAATGACCAAAAAGTTTCAATATTTTTCCTATTTAAAACATAACTCTTCTGTAGTTATATTGTATACTAAGATGTAGGTTATATTTTTCCTATTTAAAACATAACTCTTCTGTAGTTATATTTATATTTTATATTTTGGGTGGTTTGTCAGTGGCATATTATAAAAATTATTGAATGAAAGATATTTTTTGTCTTATCCAACTGATATCAAAACCTGTGAACATATTTAAATGGTATTTGTTTAAACGCAGGCTCTTATTTACTACTATTGTAGAAATCACAATGACCATGTTTGACTTTCAATATTTTTGGATTGGTTGATTAACAACCAATCACTGCCTGTGTTTAAGTAGTAAGGACAGGTAGGCTATTCATAGCAAAGTTGTTCCAGCAACAACAACAGATATTAGATCCATAAATATCTTGCTTTTGTAAAATCAAGCAGCATGTGCATGTCTGACAGCCTGTGATTAAATTAATTGTCATGACGTGTCATTTTAATGTGTTGTAGTCATTTAGAAGTATTCGTGAACACACTTCCAGGCAGATGTGTACAGCATTCAAATTTTAAGACGTAGTTCAGCTGACACACCAAAAAAAAGTGGCCTATCTGTGATTTGACGGGCTGCTTCATCGCAGCCAAACGCTCTGCCTATCGGCTTCCTCCACCAGCGGGCCGCGGGGCAAGATAAGACGTCACACTCTGAAAGTCTCCTTCAGAGAAAGTCCTGGAGCTCCTTCCTCCTTGTGAGGAAGATCCAGAGCGTTGTCCTTATCACTGCCTACCTCAGCAACCTGCCACCTGAGACCTGAGCCAAAATAGACATTATTAGCATTCCCAGTGCGTCGCACACCCTAATGCAGGGCAGCGGAGCGCTTTAAAGGACAGCCATCTCTGCACCTTATACAGCACCTCCAAG
Source organism: Puntigrus tetrazona (assembly GCF_018831695.1). Classification (NCBI taxonomy): domain Eukaryota; kingdom Metazoa; phylum Chordata; class Actinopteri; order Cypriniformes; family Cyprinidae; genus Puntigrus; species Puntigrus tetrazona. The sequence goes on from NC_056714.1 coordinate 12,926,394, forward strand.
AATAATGTTCTACACCAATGATCGCTTATTAAAAGCGCCTCCCTCTGCGAAAAAATCTCACATTAAAAATACCATCAGGTGAGGCCGATTCTGATTAGAAAAAGGGTCATTTGAGGTGAAGCAAAGTGTTGATCATGCAGTCACCTTGGGTTCTCTCATGGGAGTGTTATCATCTCTCTGTAGATTATAGTGGCTCCAGGTACTGAATTCCTAAAGAACAGCCCTCTCACCTTACTCCAGTGCCCTGCCCTCTGACAAAAAAGGTCAGAAAAGACCATTATCAGGCCTTTCTTCCCACACTATTATCAGGGAGGGTGGAAGGAAGGGGGTTTGTATGAAACAGACGTGACTGTTGACCACCACCGCCTTTTCCAGCGAGCCCAGACAAAGACCACCATGTTCAGACAGCGCAAGTTGACTTCTGAATACCTTTTTTCGTTAAACAATCATGTTTTATTTAAAATTAACAAATCATTCTCCACTTATTTTTTAAGCGAAACATGTTTCTGCTTTTTTAAAGACTTACTGACTGATAAAAATTACGGATGACCATATATCATTTGGTTATACTTTATTTTGACAGCCCACTTTAAACATTCTACTAACTATAAGTAACTTTGTAACTACATGTCGACTAATTCTCATTAATTTGCAACTACATGTCTACTAACTCCCAGAGTCGACTGTTAGGGTAGGTTTAAGGTTAGTAGAATAAGTTGACATATACCTGCTAAATGTTTCATAGTGAGTATGTTTTATGTCATGGACCCATCAAAATAAAGTGTTTCCCGTAAGACCGTTTACCTTTCAAACACAAATTAAGATAATTTTTATGATATCTGAGAGCTATCTGACCCTCCATAGACTCAATAAAAATGATCCCAGCACCAGAAACATAGCAAATACATCGGTAAAACAGACTTCAGTTTCGCAACGCTATGAGAATACTTTTACTCAACCATTCTTCTACCCTGAGTGATGTGTTTCGCCATTTTGGAGAGAACTTATTTGACATTATTGCTTACGTTCGGAAGGAAAGTGTGCATGTGAAGGTAATAAGCATTGTTTATGCTTAGGGGAAAGCGTGTGAATGTGTTGTGATACTCTCTAAAATTGTAAAAGACTTAACTCAGGAGAGAAGAATGGTTGAGTGAATTATTTTAGTTTGGTTTTCTTTGTGCGAAAACATCTTTTAGCATTGCAAAACTCAAGTTGAGCCACTGTTGTCACATGCACTGTTTTAACAAAGTATTTAATACGTTTCTGGAGCTGGGATCATTTTTAGTTGTGTTGCTGTCTATGGAGGTCAGACAGCTCTCAGATATAAAAAAAAAAATACCTTAATTTGTGTTCTGTAGATGAACAAAGGTCTTACGGGTTTGGAACGACATGAGGGTGAGTAATTAATGACAGAATTTTTATTATGGGGTGAACTAACCCTTTAAACAGACCACAAATAATCAAATGACTGCTAGTTGCAAATTTACTTACTGTTAGTAGAATGTCTAAAGTGGGCTATCGAAAAAAAGTGTTACCCATAATTTAAAGCACATGAAGACGTTATTGAAACTCTAATTCGTTTTGACAGGCTTTGTAAAATAATGCACAAAATTGTTCTTTTTTTATTAGTATGCAGGTTAAAATAAGATTTTTGGTCATTTGTGGAGAAAACAATGACTCGATAGAGTCAGCTTGTTTCAGCCGACAACAAATAATGACTCATAACATACAAGATGCTCATTTGTGCTGAAGTCAATGGCGTCGTGGGCAGCACTCCGACACACCGTGCTGCTGCGCTCCAGGCGACCCGAGTTTGAGTCTCGGCTCACAGTCCTTTCCTGATCCCACCCCCTCTCTCTCTCCCACTTCACTTCCTGTCTTCTCTCCAAATGTACCATTGAAATGAAGGCAAAAATCCTCAGTTGTTGCCACTTTCTAGTGAATGGATTCTAAAGATTTGATTCAATTCTAAAAAACTTTAATGTTTAATGTTTGTTGTAAGCAGTCTCATATGTTTGTTGGAACTGATGCCCTCATGGGCAGCGCTCTGACATGTGGCACTGCTTCAAGCATCACAAGTTTGAGTCCTGGCTCAAGATCCTTTCCTGATCCCACATCCCTCTCTCTCTCTCTCTCTTCACTTCCTGTTCTCTCTACAACTGTCCTGCCAAAATAAAGGCCAGAAATAAATTTTAAGTTTGCCAAGGCTGCATTTATTTAAACAGATAAATACAGTAAAAACTATAATATCGTAAAATATGATTGCAAAATAATATCTGTTTTCTATTTCAATATATTTAAAATACATGTTTTATTAATTCATGTTGAAACTTTAGCCTTCCTTGTCACATGATCCTTAAAAAATATTCTAATATGCTGATTTGGTACTTATGAATCATTTCTTGATCATTAATGTTTAGTGCTTATTATTTTTGTGGAAATTAATTATTTTTTTATTAATTTGAACTGATTAATGCATCCCTGCTGTATTAATTTATCTTAAAAAAAACAATCTGGATCGTTCTGACAAAAAAAAAAGATTTGAGGCTCATGAATATAAATTAGCAGCAACCGATTTTCTGAAAAGTCAGGAAATGTGCACTAACCATATATCAGAATTACTGCTTGCCATTTAAGTGTTTGTTTGTTCATCTGACTGCAAAACTGTAATTTGCACAGCCAGCTACAATTTTTTTTCTTCGCCTCATATATATACCCACAGATGTTGGGCATGAATCACAATTACAGACATCCCATAAAGACCCGTTTGGTGAGAAGATAAAAAGCAACAGCTTTGTGTTTATGCCACCTTTCAATTTGCTTCTGGAAACGCTCATTGGTGAATAAGAGGATTGGGAAAAGATATAAAAATCTGACCTTTTTGTTGAGCTCAAAGTGCCATTTCACAGCCCACACTGATGGCACAGATCCCCAGATAACCATTTACTTTCACTCTGTCTGCTTGGACACATTCCCAGGGATGGCACATCAAAGAAGAATCTGATTTTGTGATAGCCCACCAACACACACACACACACACACAGTTACGGGCAGCAGGACATCATCTATCTGTCAGAATATGACTTGTTCCAGCGATAACCCTCTTGTGGCAATTCCCATCATCAAGTTCTTGCTTTGAAATATTATCTCATTGTTATTCTGCGCTAATGAGATCTTAAGCGGAGAATCAAATTAGTGCTCAGTCATAATCAAAGCGTGCAGCATTCTTAACAGGACTGAACAGAATCAGAGCTCCACCACCCACTTGGAGTCCGCGCGCCAAATCCTGCCAACTCTGACGGCAGTCTGAAGAGGAAAACAGGACAGCTAAGGTCTGTGCGAGCCATACCAATTTCAAACCTTTGCCACTTGGCAGGCGCACAGAGGTGTCCTAAATTAAAGACTCCGAACAACAGATGCGAGACCATGTAGCACAAAAGCCGTCCTACAGAGGGACCCGAGTTAAATGCTTCACTCAAGAGCACATTTCAGCCTCCAAGCAGCCTGGGCTGTTTTTACACCCACTAAACATCAATGTTCACGGCTAAACAAAGCCGAATATCTCTTTTGAGCCGAGCAAAGAACGTCTCTTGCAGTCAACCAGGAGCTCATAAAACTTACCCTTGCATTCAACCTCCTCGGTTTCATCTGTACTTTGTAACATAGCATTTAACCAGCATATATTTCTTTGTGTACACTGATGCTCTCAGAACTGTAGCAAATCGCTGTGATATTGGACCGGGCTGAGATACTAAGGTCTGGCCCTGAGAGACATCAGCAGAAACTTTCAGACAGGAAAATCATCTTTGACTTTGACTTCCTGAACATGCTCATTTTTTCAAATATGCCAGGGACATAAAAACCGGCGATGATGGGATCTATAGAGAGATGCCCCCTGCAACTTCAGCTAGTTTCAGTTCTTATACATCATTGGCAGCGGCACGGCTGAAATATCTTGACAGGAGGGCAGCTCTCGCTGGAAAAACAGCAATAATAAGTCTCAGAAGAACGTATGGAGAAATTCATATAGCTTATAATGTTATAAAGTGAAAGATAAAAGTAAAAGTGACTTTGAAAAGGAAGACCCACAAGAGAAGTGCCAACAGAACAGAAAAACCACAAGAGATATGTCTTTAATATCTCAGTTGTCTCTGAAATGAGTGAATGGAGATTTTCATCTATTGCATAAGCTTCTCCTGAGAAAAAGAGTCTCATGTTTTCTCGAGAGCTTCAACGTCACATTTGCAATGTGTGTTCAAATATCCCAAGATACCAAAGTTTGCCAAATTTGAGATTTTAATATCAACTTAAACATGTCCCAACAAATTCTCGCAAGGACAAGAAGAAATTGATCTGAGCTCTCAATTTTAGAACTTACATATTTGGAATTGAACCAATACACTCAATTATACAGTTTATTTTTTACCAATTTAGTGCAAAAAGAAAAGCTTGAGAACTCCATTAAAGGGATAGTTCACACAAAAATAAAAATTACCCCGTAGTTTAATCACCCTCAAGCCATCATAGGTGTATATGACCTTCTTAAGTTTCTCTCAAGCTTATAATCGCAGTGAATAGGGGATTGAAGGCCAAAAAAGAGCAGTCGTTTGCTGTAAATGTACTCCATACTAAGCATGGGGGTTAATAAAGGCCTTCTGAAGCAAAACAATGCATTTGTGCAATTATTTATTATTTAAATTTAAACAGTTGTATTTATTTATTTATTTATTTACATTTATAGAGTGGCATTTCTGTGAATGATGTTAGTACTAAATATGAAAAATTGACAAAAACACATTGATTCAATTCAGAAGGCCTTTATTAACACCGTTTGGAATACTTAAAAGATTGATGCACTTTTTGAGACTTCAATCTCAACTCCCATTTGCTACCATTATAAAGATTGGAACAATTTTTATTATAGCACTAATTATAATCGAAAGAAAGCTATATACACCTAGGTGGCTTGAGGGTGAGTAATCCATGTTGTCATTTTTGCTTTTGGTTCAATTATCTCTCCTAAGCTGTAAAAGAGCAACATCCGATCAATAAAAACATATGGGGAGGTTAAACTTTGGCTTTACCTCCTGAAATCTCATTGCCCTCCTCCACAGGTCCAGGCTCTTTCAGTCTTTGAGGCTGAGTAGTGTCTCCATCACTGCTCTGGTCTTCTGCTGAACAGACATGAGGAATTAAACAAGTGCAAAATGTTCAGCCATACACGTAAAACAGTTCATCTTCAGGATCATCTAATACGTTTTATGTCAGTATACGAATAACTTATTTTAAAACATGCAAGCCCTGTATATTTGTATACACGGTGTTACTATGTAAAACTGATGCTGTTATTTTCAAGGCACTAATTTTTTTCATTGTTTTCTTGAAACTCACAGGAGACTACAAATAAAAAACACATTATTTTCGGTTGCAATCCATTTCAGTGGGATTGCTTCAAAGAAACAAGGTATTTCGTACCAGTATATTTTCCCTGAAGTGCTCGGCTGTGCAGGTTTCCACTCACAGCTATAACCTTGACTGAATACTCGTTCCTGGGATTAAAATCCTTTATTATTGCTTTATTCTCTCCCCTTGCAATTTGCAACTCGGTTGTTTCCCCACCTGTCATCAGACACAAATCAGAAAAATCACAGAGAGGATGGTTAGTATTCACTGTCTCGTATGCTTGTTTCTATACTCAGAAACCTATCAAAGCCTGTTCTTTATTGTCTGACTGCCAATGCCAAGCATTTCTTTAGATGCAAAGTCAGAAGGGAATAATGCTCTTAGTGATATTGCTAAATAAAACTGAATAAAATCATGAATTAATCACTTCATAAATATATACACAGTCAAAGTTTTTTGAACAGTAATATATTTAATGTTTTTTTAAAAATGCTCACCAAGCCTGCATTTATTTGAGAGGAATAAATTATATTTTTCAAATTTCAATCAGAAAAAGTACTTGCCACTTGACAAGTATATTTCAACGTGTTACTTTTTGCTGTATTATATTTTGCTGGAAAATAGACAAAAAACAAACATAAAAAATATTACTGCATTTTTGACTGGTAGTGTATAGCTCATTTTAAATGCAGCTTTTGAACTGAAATTTAGTAATAGATTCAAATATAAATACATTTTCTGCATTACAAATACATTAAGTTCATTGGTTGCTGTCAACAGTGTGTGTAAACAAAGCAAAAAGCAAAATGATAGAGAAAAGCACTTTTAAATATATAACTATGACATTAAAATGATTCAATTGCCAATTAATTATCATTTATACAAATTGTAACATGAATTATGTACACAATTACATAAATCTAATATGAATCTATTTTTCAAAATTTAAAAGAGAAATTAATTTTTTTATCTTTTTAAGTGTTAAAATATTACATTACTATTTTAAGTAATAGTTCTCGATAAGGTACTAGATCAAATCTTTTTTCACCGACTTTTTTATCAGCATTAAGTCTGCAAAGAAGAGAAAGGGACAGTTCTCTGTGTGAACCTCCTTTAACAAGCTCTAAGAACCTGTGAATTGAGAAGTCCTGTCTGGTTGACAATGTTGTCAATAGATAGACTGTCCATTAATGATTTAAAAAACACTGACACTTGTTGATGAATTAATAATAGTAAGCACGTTCATGATTACGCAACAGACAGGCACAGACATAAAAACACAGACATCCCAAAATCTGCCTCCTAAGACATCTAAAAAACAGACTTCCAAACTGATCCAAGTTCTGCAATGCAAAAGCAAACATATAATGTCCAAAACAGCCTAATAAACAATCTGTCCAAAGTAGCTTCGCTCTGAGCCAGAGGAGGAATAGCACTGGTCTGACAAGTTGTGATGCCAAGTTATCACCCAAATACAATCTGTGGGTGGATGCTTTATGGCCATTGCACAGCAAACAACTTCACGAAGTTTGTTTGCAGAATTGACAGTGACAAACAGTCTGTTCTAAAAAGGTCTTGGCCACAAAGTCGTCCCTCTTGCTTCATGACATCCCAGTCTGGTGGCAAAGTCTAGGATTATGACTTAAAAGAAATGTTTTTCTTTTAGTAATTTTGCAAACTGGAAAGAAAAACTTTCACTACCTTAAAGGCATTCTCCACCCAAAAATGTAATTTATCTTTTAGATGTGTATGGCTTTCTTTTGGCAAAAAGACAATTTTAGGAAAATGTTTAATCTCTGTGAAAATGTTGTGAAACTGACATTTACTGTAGGCTACACTGCGATGGTTTATAGGCTTATCAAATGTTTACGCAAAGTAACTACGAGAAAATACATTCTTTGTGCTCCCAAAAGAGGACACAACTACAAATCAGTGGTTAAGTTGAATTTAAAACACTGTTCTAGAGCAGTTCAACCCAAATATTTAGATGTGTCTGACTATTTCCTGAACCTGGAGAGTAGACTACTCTAGTTCTGCACAAATGCTGTTTCTATAAAGTGGGGCAATTCCAACTTTGCAAGGAGAGTCTGGCGCTTCTGACTCACAACCTGTAAGTACACGCCAAACAGATCAGATTTAATTGCAGTGTCTGTTCTCTAACCGAACAAAATATATATATTTTTTACAATAGTGACGTATATCTGAAAGAGTAATTGATGAGAGAACCTTAATTTTTCCGTGAAGTATCTCTTTAAAGACCTGGCCTTTAAAACTAAAATAAAGTAGACCAAAAAAGCTTAGCAGTGAACTAAAAAGTGCAGCCAAAATGTACTGCGTTAGAATCAGTCATGCCTGAACAGCGTCGTACTCATATCACAGTCCCTCAATGTGATGAAGAAGCCTGCCCCTGCAATTCAGATCCCTGACCAATGATCCTGATTAAAATCCTCGTGGCTAGCCGAGAGATCAATTGAAGGGGAGTGGAAGTTGCTTATTCAGCAGCAGCGGGAGCATGATTGGGGTTAGACTCAGAGCAGAGGGAGTCAGAACTGGAGAACCACAGTTTGCTGATGACTTTGCACATCACGCTTCATAGAAAAGTAAAAGAAGACTGCTGCAGACAGCAAACTGTCACCGGTTCTCACGACAACATCAAAGCACTCCAATTCTCATTTGTTTAAACGAGACCAAAGGACAGAACTACTTTGTCGCATACGAATATCTCCCTTCCCTCTTTGATTTTTAAAAAGAGTGGAGCAAAGGGCTTTTGAGGGAAAAATAGTCTATAGTTACATCCAAAAATAGATGCAAAATCAATTTGTGCTTAATCCCAATGCAAAACACTTACTCTGTTTTTCATATTTGACCATACCTATTACCGAAAATGTAAAAACTCACTCATTTTTATTTTGTTTGTACATGTAACTTCTAAAGCAAGGAAAGTACCGTAGATGCCATGAGCCAGAATATACCTTTTCAAGAGTGATTAAGCACCTTGAAAAATGTCTCTCTTCCACCCTTCAACATCTCACGACTCTCTCTCTTTCATTTTCTTGTGGCTAAGGGCACTTTGTGTGAGTCTGAATGTGGTTTTGTGTGATATCATCTCGCTAGGTTGCACATCAGTCTTTCCTGCACAAGCTGAGATGTCCGACTGATGAAAAAGTACTCTTATAAATGGTTCTTTTGATGAGTCAATCAATAATATACACAAAACGGCCTCATTAGTTAGCCCTTTGAAACAGACTCTCTCAGTAAGCAAATCACTTAAAGCCATAACATGTTTTCATTTCTGCCGTTCATTTGAAAATGAACCCGGGAACTGCTATAATTCTACATAATGCCAATATGTAAATAAAATGCATTTTCTCATTGCATTTCTGTTCTGTTTTATACATTTATACACAAATTTAAACAAAAGTAAATTAAGCAATTATTGTTATTGTTTAGCATTGTCCGCTTTATATGAGAAACATAATGAGTGCAACATTTTCTCTAAACAAGCAAAACTATTGTTATGAGCCCACAAAGTAATGTTTATATAAAGCAAATACAATTGTTCACTAAAATTATAGCATCAAGTTGGAACAAACTTAATCCCCATGTTCATATAATATATATTGAGTCACTGTTCATGAGGGAATTTTTCAGAGAGAATGATATGTAAATTAATATTGATCAAACCTATAAAAGACTGCAGCACGTTTAAAGGCGCAGTAATTGACACAATATAATCTCTCTGATCAATAACACAACAATTTTCAATTTAGTAAAAAAAACGGACCAAATACAGACTACGATCATTATAAACATTTACAGATGCATGCACATCTGTATACGAGAAGGAATACAAGACATTAATTTAATCCAAAATTTTGTTACATTTGAATGTTTCTTTTCGTTTCTGTTATTCTTAATACTAGTAGCTTTAAAGATACAGTAAAATGATACTGCAAGTTATTTAATTACATTTTTTTGTCATATGTTTAATTTTAGAAACTTTACCACGTTGGGTTTGCAGCCCTTTCTAAGAGCACCAAAGTTGTTGTGAGATTGGATATTTCCAATGCTGACATCAGATACCATAAACACAAGCAGCTGGATCAGACGGTAACCTCCATCTGACCTCCTTGATTCTGACCAGGTACCGCAGCCAGACATTCCTCACCTCAATCACAAAAGAGTCGCATTGACCCGATTTCACCTGTCCTCGTCTAACCCTGTTCCATCACTTTAATACCTCAATTCTGGCCAATAGAGAGAATTATCATGCACATTAATGCCACTTTGCACATAGGAACACAGCAAATGAGCTGCTATAATTGAAACGAGTGCATTTCCCATCTGTTGTAAATGTCTTAACCGGCTGATGAATATCTATCCTATGGACCCAGACCTAAAATACACAGAGCTCGGGAATGTGCTCTAAGAAACAACGAGTTTGGACACGGCTTATTGTTGCCCGAGAAAAGGGGGTTGTGAGTGTTTAACAAAGGGGTGAGTTTACAGAACTGATGGCTAGTGCACCTGGTTTACATAAAACCAGAATGACCTTGGTTGTTTATGTCTTATCAGGAGCCGTAGCAAAGCCCCAGACAAGGACTATTGTCAAATATGTAAAGAAACAAAGAGTCCTTCAGATCTGGCAAGGTTAACAAATACATCTGTCGAAGCTCACAGAGGGAAGTGAAGAAAATCTGAATGCATTTAAAGACAAACGTAACGCTGAAAAGGACTAAAACAGAGACCGTTATTCATTAATAACAGATTTAGCAGAAAGCAAACCTGTGTGCAGTACCACAACATTTATAATATTGACTGACCACATAAGACCCAAACTAAATAAAAATGCATTTTTTTCCTCTCATTGCTTCTTACCTGGTTCACTGTTATATATAAATTTGTAGCCTTCATATTCTCCTTTGGGTTCCTTCCATGAGACAAGTAGCTTGCCTGCGCTCAGAACTTTAAATCGAAGTCTTCTTGGAGCTGGAACTGCAAGGAAAGGAAGGAATTATAAACTGAAAATGTTCAAATTATAATAAAATAAATCTTTTATATATGTTTCAGATGAAAGTTTAAACTGTACTTGGATAAAAATCGAAGGAAAGGTATGTTTTAAACACCTGGTCTCATAAAAATACGTACCTCTATCCACTTTTGGAGCAACAACCTTTACCAACGTACCTTACTGCACGTTTCGCTGCAGTTTCAGTGGTGCTAAAACACAGGTTCAACATGTGAGCCCTGGCACATTTATTATGTTGATATAGCTACGTATTGCTGTGTTTTTATTACGTTAAATATCCAGGAACTGTCGCTAAAATTGGAAATGCTCTATGATGTTGGAAACATGCCCTACACCAAATCCAACCTAAGACTTCCTCCCGATAGTGTCAACAAATGCAAAACTGATATAAAAAGCCATTTGTTCATGCAACTGTGCCACTTCAATTTTCTTTTATGCAGATTGGAACGGTTTTGTTGAACTGTATTCGAACTAGAGCTCCACGTTTCTCAAGTACATCTCTGTACTCCACGAGCCACTGAGCAAACCTACTTTCTATGAAAACCCATAGTTCAGTGAGGACAGCTTTTGTCAAACTATATTTATTACAATAAAAGCATACACTTCATGTTTGCGGTATGGTTCTGTTCTGGGGGCGAACTCTACGCACCTGTCCATACAGCCGTGCCTGGACAGAGTGGGGAGAGCACCATGTTAAACCCCTCTTGGGTGACAGAACAGATCCAATACCATGCATGCATCTCAATTCACGGTTACCATAAGTAAATACATAGGAAGACAGCCATGTACCTAAATACCTCGACAGATATCAGATTTAATATATATCCCAGCTTAGGAGTTGGGGTGGAGGAGGGAGTTAGACAGAGGTTGAATGAACAAGATATAAATAGGTTGTAATAGGTGTCTGGACTGGACTGGTACATGTCGGGAACAGCTGATCGTCAGCTGATGCAAGCTTGACTGACGTGGACTGCCTGAACTAACACAAGTTATATGAAGGTGGATATGTGTGATGCTAACATTCAAAAGCATCAGTTTTCAAATCTCCCAGCATATAAATATTATTCTGAAGTCACATGAAATTCTTCTATATCTGTAAACTTGTATAATAAGGAATAAAAGGTGAGTTTTACTGCCTCTAGTGTTCATTTGTTTTGGAAACTGCAGTGATACGTACTTGTTGGTACGCATTTCGTGTCTCGCTAAAAAGTGCAACCAGGTACGTTTCTGCTATGAGACCAGGTAGATTTTAAGTCAAATTCTCACTCTGTGTCCAATTTAAGGTTACAATAATCTGTAAGGTGATTTAATAATATTATTTAATTGCCCATCCGACATAATGCACGTAAAATCATGAACAGAGATTTGCAGTTTCATTAAAAATGACAAGACGGTAATTGAGAAGAGAATGTGACTTTTAAAGGTCAGAAGTAGCTTTCTGCTATTTTCTAAAGCATCCTAAATACCAGTGAGGTTGAAGAGGAAGACGAGTCTTAAAAAGTTCAACAAAGCATATTACTTCAGTTTATGAGTGTCTACAGCCATACACAACTGATTAGAGGTCATCTTTCATCATTCAATCCGAAACGTTTTTCTACTGAAGTAAATAAACCCTTCTGACCCATGATCAGTTGTTGTGTGTTAGACCTATGAGAATTCACCACACCCAAACATCACACATCCCACATTTGAGGTAATGAAACATTGATTAATCAATGTTTCTGTTTTCCTATGTTGTTCACATGCCACAGTTCTTGCTCAGGTTCTACATACTGTAAAGTATATATGAAGAAACCATGTTGGCACAAACAGAAAAGGAAAATATGTCAAAATAAAACCCTGAGAGGTCAATGCTATTGGAAACATGGCATTTAAGAGACAGAGATAAGATGTAAAGCTGATCTAGGTGCACCAACCTGAGGAACTGAACACTGCTGGGTTTCCTGTGAGGGGTGAACATCTCGCTTCTCGTGGACACTCACACCACACTCTGTCCAATATGTGTCTATGGGTAGCTACGACTCATTTCCATGAATGAATGTATATAAAAACACATTACTGTGCTTCAAAAGTGGAATATACCCAGCAGGCAACAAGGTAGCAAGTGAAAGGGCCGAAAGATTAGCCTAAATGAAATTTAATAGTGGTTTTTGACACTTAATTCTTAAATATTTACAATATCATTCAAAAGGTTGGAGTTTGTACTTTTTTAAAAGAAGGTAATACTTTTTATTTCAAGATGCTTTAAAATAAACAAATGCTGTTCATTTGATGCATTTATAAAATATTTTGAAAAAAAGTATCAAAATTAAAAATTATGCCTTAATTTTTTTTTGTGATCAACATTAGTAATGCATCAGTTAAGACTTAAAAATATGAAAAATAGAAACAGAAAATAATTTTCACAATATTAATGTCGATTTTTAATCAAATGAATGCAGCCTTGAGATGTTTTTATAAAAAAAAAACATTTAAAAAAAACATACTAACCCCAACTTCTTCACTTATCACTTATTACAAATAATTGAGATAATTCCTTTCTACAATAACTGCATAGTAATAACTGCATTAGATAGTTATGTCTAAAATTGCATTTTAAGTTTTTTACTGAATAAAGAGAATCAAGAGAATAAACAAGTCAAAGTTAACTTGTCTATATGTAATAACACTTAAGAGATTTACGTATCTAATAATTATTATATCTAATTCTTCACAAAAACATTCAGTATATGTACTGTATAGTGCCTGTTTAGCTTTAAAAAAAAAGTTATGGAAGACTAAACTGTACTCTATTCATAGAAAGTGTCAGCGAAAATTCTTAGTCATTCATGTGAGTGGGATGAAATGAGTACTGATATAGATCCAGCCATCCAGAGAATTTGGAACATTTTTCACAACAGATCATCTGCGTATAAAGTAACCACCCTGGTAGTACGAATTTAGAGGGGAAAAGCGTGTTGTTGTGCCAGCTCGGTACTGCACACCATGACGGAAATGAAAAATGTATGCGAAACACAACTCAGAAAGTAATTCCAACAATGTTGAAATGCTAAAACTCTCCTCACGAGCCATGAATAATGAAGAAGAACATAATGCATTCATCGGCGTGAAAAAAACAACAGATTTCTGGAAGCAGTTCCATGACAGTTTCATAGAATATTTCTTGGAAAACTGTCTTAGCACACCCAGGTATCCACATCTCCTGGCTCTTGGTGATTAAAGGTTTTGTGCCAAATAGACTCCTGTAGAGATTGAGGGGGAGGTAAGGAACAACGGCCATGGAGGTTTAAGGGTGACAAGTGCTGACTTGTAACTTGAAACGAGAGAAATACGAGCAGAAGGTCCCGTAGCTGTCTGTACGTTAGAAAGGCGTACCCACAAATCCGCAGGCCTTTGATGTGGTTATCTTTCATCCTTTTGGAGACACTCACAGAGTTCTTACTCCAAAATCCACTGCATCCTTTTATCATCGTGCTTCCAATTACTCACCTGTCAGAGAGCTCCGTGCTTGTTTTGAACGTTTATTTTCTACAAACTCAAAAATCGCTGTTGAGGGAATTAAAATATTAATGCCTACTTAGCGGGAGCAGTCAGAAACATTCTGCACTTTACAATCATCTAAGTCTGTTGAACGCAATGTAAATTTACACAGATCTGAGAAGCAGAAATAATGCAGGATCAAATGAAAAGCCAGAAGACTCGCGTCTCACCAATGTGTAAAAACACATCATCTAGACAAATTGCTTAGTTAAAGGTTTTGTGTACTGCCTGTGTATACCCAAACAATTATGTTGAAACTGTGAATGTGAATTAATTTTTGCGTTTGACTGCTTGAGAGTTTGAACAAGATTTCAGACAGACTGTTTAAGGTTGACCTTCAGTTCCTTTGTTTCATTTTTCCACAACTTCATCACACACACAATACAGCCCCTTCCAAACGCTTTCATAATGTCTCATCATACCGCTTTGTATCACTGACTGCCTCTACCCATTCAATCTCAGCAGGGCATTGTCAGCATTTGCAATCATTTTTGCTCCGACGCATCAAGTACACACAAACACAGTGCAATGTTTTCCACATATTATCTATAGGAGTTGAGCCCAACTGAAAGCATTTGTGGTAGAGTGTTAATTACAACAAATAGTCATTTCAACTCGGACAAAAAAATAAATAAAAAACTGATGCGATAGCAAGGTACGTGGGGTCAGTTTTCTGAGGATATAAAAGCAGAAATGTTTTGCATTTTTTGTGCAAGTTGAAGTCATAAGCAGCAATAGCCAAAAATACATTGTACAATGCATTTTATGCCATTAAACCATTAGGATATTAAGTAAAGATCATGTTTCATGAAGACATTTTGTAAATTTTCGACTGTAAATAAATAAAAACCTTTTTTATTAAATATAAGCATTGCTAAGGCAATTTTCTTAATATTTCTAATTATATATTTTCGCACCCTCACATTATCAAATAGTTTTATCTATAATCTATTATCTATTTGTCTATTACATAAAAATTGGTCATATCATAACAAACCATACATCAATGGAAATTTGATTTATTCAGTTTTCGAACGGGGCATAAAATCTCAATTTTGACTGGTTTCGTGGTCCAGGCTCACAAATTGCCGTAAAAGCTACATTCAATTTTCATCAGAACAGATGAAAATAAAAGCTGCCATTTTAAAAAACATATGTACTAATATATGTATTAATAAAGAGACAACTTCCGTTGTAAGTGCCAGCCCAGATTTTTGGCTTGTTTAAAAGAAGCAACAAGACGACAATTCATTTTCATGGTAATCAACACCGAAAGCACTTTCCATTCATCTTAACCCGCATTAAACCCAGAATATTCCTTTAACTAAAGTCTTTGGTTTGTTTATTCCCATTCAGCTGCACCGCTGAGCAGTTTAAAATGACATCAACAGCTTTCAGTGATTTGAGGGATGAAAAGAACCTGTCTAAGCAGCATAAATTTAAAGACTACACATGCCCATCACGCAAGTGCTGGTCTGGGAAGTAGTGAAAAAAAAAAAATTCAAAGAGTAATCCAAACTTTATCTTCGGAACAGAACCTCCCTCTCCATGATGATGATCCAGCTCCACCTTTCACTACAGGGCCTGCGAAACTCTTTCCAAGCAGAGCAACCAATTAAGCCTTTAAGCTGCCTTGAGGGATATTATCATTGTGGTCCCCTGTGATGTTAGGCTAAACGCTTTTCCACATCTCTATCCCATCTAAAATCCTCAAGACTCGCTCTGGCTCTTTTTACTTTCTTACCGACAGACGGTAGACTAAAACGAGTCCTCTTAGGAGATGCGAAGGAGCACGAAGGGTCACATTCAAATGCAACCCGGCCGTTGTGACTGTACTATGCATTAAATGACTAGGACAATATTTCACATTTCGACGCAGCCACACAAAAGCCAATAAACCAGAGCAAATACCAATTCAGAAGCATGACGACAGCAATTACCTTGAGCCGAAACAGGGGTGAGAAACTGAATCAGTGCCAGCGAGATAAGCGGACACCACAGCTTAATCCTCGATCCCGACACCCGCATCCTTATAGCCGTGTGAGTGATGCTTGCCCTGCACCTACGGAGGCAGAGAAGCAGCGAGTGAGTGGAGGAATTCACTGAAGCTGTGTAGCCTCAGGGGGATTTCAGAAACACAGGGAGGGAGGAGGGAAAGTCTGTGCGGGTCAAGAACAGTAAAGACTTTGTTGAGTTTTGATGGACAGCCAGCGAGAAGTGCTTCCTGAGGACCATTGTTGTTCCTGAGAACAAGCAGGCCACTACGGCTCCTGTCATTCATGTCGGATAAGAAGGCTGACGTGTGTTTAGAGAGGAAGCCGTCCGGGCTTGTTCAAGAGGGCACCCCCACTTAAACTTAAACAGTGGTCTAAATTAGGGTCAAGAGATTATGCCGGTTAGATGCAGACTGTGGTATGTAGTTCAATAAATCAGTGTTCCTTAGCTGCTTTGACATATGGCTCCTTCACTCCCTCTTTCTCTCTCTATATATTGTTGTTGGTCATGATATGCCTTTTTAAATGGAACATCTTCCGAATTAAAGCTTGTTTGGATAGCACATGGTTGTCCATCAGCGTTTCACTATTAATTTATCTCAAAGCATGCTTTTTATCCTGGAAAATGGGATAAAAAGCATGCTATCGAGGCTTCGGGCATTTCGTTTCAGTCAAATATTTGTACTAGAACAGAAGCCTTTTTTAACAAGCCCACAATGCGTGGTTAAATTAACTTGCTTGTCTGTCTTTGTCCCTCTCTTTCTCTCTCTCTCTCTCTGTTTCACCTGCTACTGAATGATGAATCCTGAAATAAACATCAAGCGCTCACCTTGGCTTCATTTCTATTCTCAACAGCACAGTAAAGATGAAACGCGCTAAATTTAAAAATAGATGTAGGATACATCAAGTCAATTCTTTGAGCATAGGTGGTGTCTGGGACATCCCTGTGATTCTCTCTCTCTATCTCGCAGTAAGAGAGAACACTGTATTATACTAGCAATAATAATCATCATAATAATAATAATAATGAGAAAGCATACTTATTTATAGGTTATAAACTATTATAAAATCGTTTGTAAGAACATTTGAAAGTTATATGACGTTGTTTACCTCAGCTTATTTTGCGATTAAACAATACAGACTTTATATAAACATCTGTGCTATATTTAATGAATCACTTTTAAGTGCATTGTGTAAGAGAGAAATTGAACAAAATGATACCTCAAATTCTCCGCAATAAATCCAAGAAGGTGCATAACAACGCATAGAAAGTGCCAAAAAAAAGTCAAGCATATATCGCATATATTTTCTAGTCTTCGCCCTAAATAATTCTCACGGTGTTGCTTCAACAAACGCGCTTCAGATAATGAGTAGAGAATGTAACAGACGAAACCCGCCAGCAGTCTTTACCTTTCACACCATCCGCTTCAGTCAAATCCGCTTGATCTAAATGCGATCCAAATTCCCGCGTCTATTGATGGTCAGACTTCACTCGTATCTTCTCGCAGCGTCAGTCAGATGGCTCGCAGCGCTCTTCGTGTGCGTGTTTCGTCTGTCTTTATTCGCCCATTCTCTCAGCTCTTCAGCTCTGCACCTCATTTCATCCTTTAGTCTCGAGTCCGGGGGAAAAAAAAAACGTTCATGCGACCAATTGCAGCCACTGGACGGACGACGAATGATCTCACGACAATCAAGAGCCCTTCTCAAATACTTGATCCTGCCTACATGGAGGCTGTTCAGCGCGGGAAAGAAAAGCCATTATCATTACATTTCATGGGAATGCAACTGTAATGAACAATCATAACGCCTACACCCGGGCGATGGATTTTTAAATTGACTGTTATGACACCGCTTAATTATATTTTACTAACTGAAATTAATTCAATAAGTCAGCGTGAGCACTTATTCAGTTACTTTCGAAATTTGAAATAATTTTAGTTTTTTGTTAGTATTAGCCTATCTGTTAGAGTTTAACCTAGATTAACTTTTTAAACACTTGCTCTGAAACATAACTCGTGATATATGTGTATTTTAAGTGCAAATATAATACACAGGCTACTCCTAAAACTTTTTGTTGGGTTTTCGACTCTTAATTTGGAGAGCGTGAACCCTCCAATACTGTAGAATTGCACATTGGGTTCAACTAAACTAAAAATTTCAACATAGAAACCCTCAATATCTCCAAACAATATGCCCTGCTCTTTGGAAGTGCTTGTATTTTGATTGATCATCGTATTGTGTTTCTTCGTGTTAAGTTCTCCCTCAGCACACCGAGAAGAACTTTTTATCATTTCAGAAACACCTGCACCTCCTTATATCAGTTCAAGTTGAGCAGGGAACAAAGCTATCTGAACGTACACAAGACGTGTTGAAGGGAAGAGATGTGAAAGATACGTGAGATTGTGCGTGAGATCTTTCTCACTGTGTGTGCAGGTTGCTGGTTGGACAGAATCCAGAGTGCGGCGTTATTTTGGAAGTTCTCTGCATGACCCAACACTTAGAAGTCTACCAAATTCACACTTATCACCAAGAAGTACTAAACAGGTGTTCTCTTGCCCAGGGTTTGCCAAAGTACTACAAACCTAAATTGCGTGTAACCACATTCTTGTATGCATATTCTGCTTGGTTATGGGGATGAAAGAATATCTGACTGTTGTTATTCATTATTTGCTTGCCATGGGCCATCACACTGGCAGCACTTCCCAAGAGACTGCGGATTTGCAGTGTGAATGAACCGCTTCATTTGCATGACTCATCCGATGAGTAAATATATTACAGAGATGATCAAGGGTTCATAACACCCCACCATATGATCACTCACAGTGTTTTTGAAGGTTATAAGTGTGTGCAAATGTTTATGCTCGCATTGTCGATTTCAACGCAAACAAATATGACTGCCAAATATCGATTTACAACCGATAACGACATGTAAATGTGGCTGAAAAGTGCATGAAGTGTTTTAAACTGCTCCGAATCGCTCCTGAGGACAAGACTTGTGCCCTCGCTTCCTGCCGAGCATTAAAGTGCGCGAAAGTGTACGCCACTTTATCGCGAACTCATCCTTCAAAAGAAAGAGGACGTTTTGATTTTTGAAAAAGAATCTTATAAACTTCTTCACAGAATAAATGGCTCATTGAAAGCAGCCCAGCTTGCAGCGTATACAGCATTTATCAACTTCAATGTACAGTCAGCGCGGGACTGGAACGGTGACACCTGGATGCCGAGATGCAGTGGCTGTAAGCTCTTTAACTCTGAATGGCTTATTCCCAAATGACAAGGCCGAGCGTAATGAGGCATTGTGGGCTAATCAGCGGGTTCATTCAGCAGGCTCCAAAGGAACCTTATATTACTCAGCGACTTCTAATTAACCGTGGGATATGGCAAAAGATGATGGTGTGGAGGAGTCTGCGAGACCCCGGGGATACAGGAAAGAGCAGTTCACGCAGACAAGCAGATGCACGCTCGCACATAAAGGCAGTTTTCGCACAAACACACACACACACATAGTGTTCGGATGGATTGCATTGTACTGATGCACATGGTGACAATACGAACACACCTCTCAAGATGATCAAAGGTCTGCAGGAATACAGAATGCAGACATTCTCAGGCGCTTCACACGGGGGTCAAGGCCGCGACATGGACTATTCCAGCGCATATCGATCTTTGAATTTTCAGCAGCCGTTTGGATCCATAAAGTGAAAACGCCTGCCTCTGTGTTTATTTAATATGGCGTCCCTTAGCACAGTGGGGAAAGACGCGGAATACGGCTCAGGTTTGCATATTCATATGAATCTGGCAGATCTCCAAATTCGTTTGAATAGTACGAAGGGGCTGATGAGCCATGCCCTTGTTAAGACTTATTTTTAGGATTTGGCCAGTTCTCTCATCTCAGTGTGAATTGCCCGTGAGGAGGTTTTAGAAAAGATTCATCATTAACACAAAAGGTTAATATTTTCCACAGGCCGTCTGTGAAGGTAATCAGTACACATAACTGCTCTGTCTAACAGTGATATCTTGCATAAATGGGCTGGGCAATGTTCTGTGCTCATAAAAATGCAAGGAGCATGTGGCCTCTATGAGTGTCTCTATAAATGTATGCACGTAAAAATTTTGAATTGTATATACCAACACACACACACATTTTCTTGTAGCTCAAACAGTAGAGCAACGCTAAGGTCATGGGTTCAATTCCAACTAATAAAATGTCAATGTGTTAACTGCATAAAGGTATGTATGGGTTTTTTTATCTATATATATATATATATATATATATATATATATATATATATATATATATATATATATATATATTGCAGGCATGTTGGGCAGAGCTTTGGAGCAGGACTGAGGGATTATCAAGGAAGGAGCGGTTAGCATCTGATAAGGTTCATCCATCAGTTGTCACTGAACTGTTTGGCCTATTGAACTAAAAAAGCATCTAGACTCCCTTCCCCTCCCACTTCTGGGAATCAGCAGCAAAGCATAGCTTTAGGACATAAACCTCTGCACGGTCACTTACATAGACAAATGTCGCCATCGTGAAACACTTGATTCACTTCGGCTACATTTCTGCAGTTTAATGACGCCCTTCCTGCACTCCTGATCTGTCACATACTTTCAAGTCACCCATTAAATTAATTTGCAATAATCAGGGTTTATTTGATCTGTTCTAATCACATCTTGTAAATCTTTCAGCTCTTATCTTGTCAGATTCGATTAAAATGGTATAAGAAATTTTGATCCTTGACAATGAGCAGAGGAGAAAAAAAAAAGCCCAGTATTACTTATTAAACCCAGGTAACAGCCTCGGTGGGGGGATGGTCGATTTAAGACAGAGGTTAAATGTCTGTTTGTCTGCTCTTACCTCATTCAGTGTGCAGGGAATTACCCAAGATCCTCTTTTCCTTGAAAGACCAACTGCTATCAACACTTACAACTCACCTTGTCCCGCTCCTTCAGCCGGAGCAGGTTTTAAATGTGCTTGGAAGAAATTAACGCGGTTACATTATGTTTGCGATCAGACAGGTAAGATGAATATACTAAAATAGAAGAGCACTTTAGCACAAAATGGAAAGGCACATTGCCTCGGTAAGAAGCATGTAGACAGAAAAAATTATAACGCGAAGATTACACAGGTCAGTTGTTTAAAAAAAATCTCATCATCTTGACATTGTTCTGGCTGCTGACGATCAATATTTTAACTCGCAGTTTTAATGAAACATAATTAAAGTATATGTCGTATCAGACGACGCAAAGAGTAACGCTGCCCTCTAGCGACGAGACAATCAAGTATGGCTCTACTGTTACTCAGAAAGAAACTCTTAAGTCCTAAAACAGACACAAAAAAGGGGGAAATGAACGAAAAGACGCGAAAATCTAACGGTAATAGTGAAAGCTATATTTACCTCATCGGAAAAAAGCGGGAAAATCAAATATGCAAATGTACGTTAACCAACA
Source organism: Puntigrus tetrazona (assembly GCF_018831695.1). Classification (NCBI taxonomy): domain Eukaryota; kingdom Metazoa; phylum Chordata; class Actinopteri; order Cypriniformes; family Cyprinidae; genus Puntigrus; species Puntigrus tetrazona. The sequence continues at coordinate 12,947,820 of NC_056714.1, forward strand.
GGTGGCGCTAGTAAACCTGAAGAAATCAGGACGTCAACAGCATTACGTCATCTCTGTGCCTCAGTTATCGTCTCAGGACTGGTGATCAATAGCCTACCTTTTGATGCATAAATACAGTCAGAGGCCACACTGAAAATTCAAGTTTTAATTTTAAATGAGAAATATACAGAATCATTTAGGGTTTATCACTAACCTGGGTCCATGTCCATGTCATTTATAATAACATTTGAGAGAGAGATATTAAGGATGCCATTTATGTGGTTCTAAGGCACACAAGACAGGTTTTTTTTTAATGAAATCAAGAAGTTTAATTAAACATTAATCAAAACACATATTAATCATGAATTAGAGCTGCACAAAGAAATACTATGGTACCATGAGTTTACTCCACGGGATAGTTTACCCCAAATTAAAATTTTGTCATCATTTACTGACCCTCAAGTCGTTCCAAACCTGTATAAATAATGTGTATAGCCATTAAATTACACAGTTAAAAGAAACCCATACAGGTTTTGAGGGCGAGTAAATGAGGACATCGTTTTTATTTCTGGGTCAGCTATCCCTTTAAACAAAAACACATGCATTGAACTCAGCTGCACTGAACTCGAGTTTTAAATGAAACTTCCTTTTTCATTTTAATTCAGAACAGAAGAACTATAAGATTATTCGATTAGCTTAGACTTCCCGGCAGTGAGGAAGATGTGGCACATATCTGGCCCAGTATTTAACAGACTACCCTGATACTGATTGTCATGATCACCCCCAAAATCTTCACCTATGCTGTCTTTAAAAGAAGACTTTATCATTACAGATGTTACGTGACCAATTAGCAGCACAATACAGGTCATTAAGGCAGAAGATTCAAGCTTACTTCCGTTAAGAACAAAGACTGTGACTATAATATGCCATTCTTATCAATACAAATGAGTACAATTGCACAATAAGCAACCTGCAAAAAAGTGTTCACAGAGACAGAATATGTGGAAAACGAACACATTATAGATTTCACATTGTGTCATGACATGTGCTCATTTTTACAGTTGCTTGCTTCGTACAATACACATGCATATAGGAGTTTGCATGTACAGCATTACTGTATATTTCAAATTTATCGAATAAATCCTTAGGTGGAATTACAAATGTATTTCTTAAACTAGTTACATAAATTTGGTGAGCAAATTCATATACTTGTCTCAGTGACTCATTTACTCTATAAACACACTACATGAGTATACTAAATTTTTCATGGCAGTAAGTTTTAAAGTTAAAACAGTAAGTCCCGAAAAATACTCTATGCAAGTATGTGAAAGCAGACCTGTAGAGACCAAAATGTCTCTGACCGTGGCTGCAATTTTTAATTAGCGTTTTTTTATGATCACTTTCTCTTTCGTATCGGCCTCTGTCAAAATGCACCAACAGTTTAAAGGTTTTGAAGATAACCGCTAAGCTAACTTTCCTGAATAAAAACACATCTGGGATAATAATGCATGTCATTATTCAATCGTCTGCGTTTACAAACTTGTATAAAGTACATTTCTGCCGTAACTTTCCTAAAGTGAAATATTGTCATATAATATTAGCATTTTACAGGTAACTACTTGCCTTTTTGATGGCATTTAGACACAATACAAACTACTTTCACAAGATACTTTTAAAACAAGACATGAATACAACAACATCTTTCAGATGTGCGTAGCGTTTTAAACATTCACCTAAAGTCTTGTAAGTGCTGTTGTTGGTTGTCCCCTGCATTCGGATGGATATATCAGTATGTATCATTTTACTTACCACACTAAGGTCATAAAATACCTGATACAATGTTTTATTCCTTGCCTAAACTAATAATGAAAACAGTCTAAAAAGAGCACTGAATTACGCTCTCACCTGAATGGCACACATATATTAGTTTGGCATCGGTTCTGCAAACCCACCAAGAGTGTTTTAAATGCTACGGTTCTACTAAAAATGATATTTGGCAGCTGCTTTTCCCATAGAGTTTGTCCAGTTACAGCCTTGGCTGACTTGGACCAGTAACAGTCAATGAGGAGCCTATGAGAGGCACGGATTCCAAAGCATGGATTAGTGTCATGCTAATGGTTCGAATCGAAATGATGAACGGAATAGCTCCACTCGTTTCTCTCAACATTCTATTAAACAGAACGTCGACTCACTGAAGAAAGTCCACCTAAGATTAAAAAAAGAGAGAAAGAGAGAGAGAAACAGAAACACAAGAGCGTCTGTCTTCAGTAATCGGCTTCCTCCATAACCTCCATGACCACTGTTCTGGGGCCAGTAAGGATGAAGCTGCTGACAGCCCTGTAGTCCATATTGAGCACATTCATTCCATTAACCGCCACCACAAACTGACACACCTGTAGAGATGAGAACGAGGCAAAACAACAAGAGTTTTATGTTTGGTTCCATTTGGTACACCCTTTTTGTACTTTGATAAAGGCATAACAGTGCTGAAACACAACATAATGATTATAGAGCATATAAACCACATATATGGCACAATAAACGGATCGTAATTTTTCTCAGTACAGCAACATGACACAATTACACCTTTCAGAAGAACAGATAATGAGTTCTTTTTTTAAAATCTGCTATATTAATTCTCATAGAGGTTCTGCAGATGAATAACATAATAGCCTGTATGTCGTTCCCGGTAGACCCATAATGGCACTGCCATCAGAAATGAGTCATACCATTAGCGTTATCAGCATCAAATGATAAATAAACAACACGTGAAAGCTTGCCATTTTTGTTTAATTGTCAGCATGTGTTCAAAACATCTGTTCTGGCATCATTTGTACACTAGGTGCCTCCAGCAGCCTCTGTGCTAAGAGGTACAAATGTTTGACTCAGTTGACATCAGTCTTTCTGAGTTATGACAACTTCTACTGAAATTATGTTCTACTAACAGGAACATAATCATTTATAGCATAAACACAATTTTTGTAAGCTTCCTACTAGTTTTGATATATTTCACTTGAGTTGTGGCACAGTTTAGCACATGCTATATAGCTAATTTTGTAAATGCATTGAACATCTGAAAAATCTTTTGGTGGTGCTGGTCTAATAAATTTGTTAAGCAATATGGTTACATTTTGCAAAAACACATTTGAATTCTCTAAAGAGCTAATGAAACCAAGGTTGAACTTTTTGGTCATTATTCGAAATGGTATGTTTCGCGCAAAAACAACACTGCACATCACCACAGAAACACCATGCCCACAGTGAAGCACGGTGGTGGAAGCATCATGTTTTGGGGTGGTTTTTCTTCAGCTGGAACTGAGGCCTTAGTCAAGATAGAAGGAATTATGAACAGTATCAAATACCAGTCGATACTGGAAGAAAACCTTCAGGCTGAACATGAAGAGGAACTTCCCCTTTCAGCGCAATAACGATCCGAAGCACACATCCAAATCAACAAAATGACTTCAACAAAAGAAGATTCAAGTTTTGGAATGGCCCAGCGAGAGCCCAGGAGAAGCCTTCGCAAACTGACAGATTTGGAGCTTTTTTGCAATTCAACATGTGCCATGCTCACTCATACCCAAAAATACTGTGCCGTAATAAAATCAAAAGGTTTGGTTTTTAAAGGAGTTACAACAAAAAAATATCCATGGAAGCAGCGCAGGTGCAGCATTAAAAACCTGCTCAAAAGGTTATCTTTAAAAAGTACAATGCCTTTACCTGAAAAACAGACTAAGCATATTCACTCAGTATGCAAACATGACCTTATGTAATGAGCATTTAAAAGTAATGCTGAGGGAGTGGTTTTTGTGTTTGTTTTTTTTAAAGGTGCATAACTGTAAAGGTTCATTATTGTTGTAAATTAGGGTCATTGTTTAAAAATGAGGAAGGGCAGGTATTATTCGACACACACACACATACAGTAGATATTAGGTGTTTTAGATGGGGCCTTGCTTAAAGAAATATCTATGTTTTGAGTGCTCTTGAGGGAAATGCAATCAGATCAGCAACCAAAGTACATTACGATTGCTCCACACAGAGTACTTTGCTTAAGGTCAAATGACTGGGTGGGTTAGTGTAGTCGGGTATTTTGTAATCTCTATCATCTCTATCTATCTTTTAGATCCTAATCTAGCATTAACTTAAAAGGATGGCAATGAAATGTAGCAAAACTTAATGATTTACAAGCACTATTTTGTAAAGAGCACTTTCACTCTGAAGGTGTGGTCACATTACTGAAATTTCGGTGGAGAAAGTTCACTGTTTATTGTAAACAGCGCAGCAAATCTACAAAAAACAGCTCACACAGAAGTCAGCTTCAAACCAAGCAGCTTTCTGGCGTCCAACACGACACATTTGCATGACTTATTCTAAATATAAATATATAAAATTTGCCAAAAACATTATTATTTGTAATCTACAGCCTCAAGCATAAATTCTGTCATATGTAACTCAGTATATTGTCAGGGTGTTCATTTTCACCTAATTTTCACCAATTAACTTGCATATTATCGTTTGTGATTTACTGAAGAAAGTCACTTACATCTTGAATTTCTGCATCCCTTTAAGAGCCATAATAGTGGGTTGTGTCAATTTATTGGTTATTGGCCAGAGGTGGAAAATGATTATTAGCTTATTGGTTTGGTCAATATTTGAGCATCCCTTTGGAATGAGACATAGTGTTTTCTCACTGTAATAAATGTTGGTAACACTATTTTATGGTGTCATAAGACTGAATGGCTTTATTCTCAGGGGAGTCAGTCGAGTCATCTTCTATCCACTGCTGAAAACTTTAGTTTTTCTCTGTACATGTTAAAATTAATGTTGAAATTAATGTTGAGGTTAACCATTTTAAGCCTCAACATGCCACCAAATTGTCAGCAACAGCAGAGCGATACGTGTAAATACTGACGGTCAAGATGATTCGTAGTACCCAGATCAGCCTGTGTTATTAGTTTTAGTGGTTGTTATCTAGGAATAACAAACCTTGTGGCGAATGACCATTTAGAATCAAGTAAATGAGCAACAGTAGAAGCCTATTAGATCTACATAATTACAAACTTTAACTGTTCCATAACTTCTAAGTACTTAGTAGGTAATTACTCTATGGACAACTGAAAGTTGCAGTATGACTACTGTACCTTCATTCCCGCCGCGGCAGCGGGTCCGCCAGGGTCTACTGCCTGGATGTGGCAGGGTCTATTTCCTCTCACCACAAATCCCCAGCCCACTGCGTCTCCCACAATCTGCAAATACATACATTCAAACACATTAACCAATTAAGTTCTAGGTCATACATTGAGAAAGCCATTCCATTTCATTTTGCCTTACGTGAATGTAATCAATTACGTATACTTGCATATTGTCAAAGAAATTGATTTATTTTAGACAAATTTTAGCTTTGTACTGTGCCATATACTTGTATGTTGTGTATATATGCGGCCATTTTAAAACTTCTATTCAGATGGTTGTACTGCAGGGGTGGATCGATATGGTTCAAATGTTTGTGTTGTGCAATTGCATTTTGGATGGATTATAAACGCCATTATCAGTGGATGCAGTTTTTTCAAAATGCATGGTAAAACACATGCATGACAATACACAGTAAAGTACATGGCAGCTGATGACAGAGTATCACATTTCAAAGGCTCCTTAATCGCTCTTGGATTTTCCTGTTGATCCAGTTGAGGATTAGAATCATCTCCACAATCATCTCCAAGGAAAAACTTCCTCTCGCTATTTTTAGTTGTGAACTTTTTCCTTCCCTACAAATGGATTCTCAGAACCAAACATAGTAAATTATGCAATTAGAGCTTGAAGACTGAGCACATTTGGCAGGAGTGTGTGTGTGTGTGTGTGTGTCTTACTGTGAATGTCTTCTTTATGTAAGGTCCACCAGGAGTCTGAAGTTCCTCTGGGCTCACTTGTCTCTTCAGCACTGTAAATATACACACAATGTTCCTCTGTCATGAACTCTACAGTAAATCATGTGACTATCTAACACATAGTAATAAAAGAGTCATGTTCAACTATTCACTGCTACAACGAGTCTGATACACTACTGGTTCATTACTTTACTCCTCACATTATTTAAAACTGTGGTCCAGTGATACCATATTTAAGAAGTGGACACATCCTAAAAACAAAACACGCTTCTTCAGAGACACACTTACAGAGAGAGAGAGATAGAGAGAAATTAAGCTATAATGGAGAACTGAAGGTTTGTGTTTAATGAAATAATGAGGTTGATAATGATGGTCTAATTTAGCACAAGGGGTTCTAATCAGCCTGATCTCTTCATCAGTAACGTAATGAGTGAGGCAAACCCTGAAAAATTTTAATCACAATCCAGGATCCAACTGCACAGCTATTGACTGGATCCTGACTGGCTGATCAGAGCCCAATTTAAAGAGGAGTAACAAGGGCATTGCAAATAACAAAAAGTGTCTTTAACGAATAGTTATTTTAAAAAAACGATGTAATATCATATAATATAAATATAATATAATACAATTCGTAATATAATTCCATGATATAATTCCAAACCTGTATTCTGCTATTTTCTTAAATATTTTCTCTTGGTTTTTAACAATCTTTATATATCTCTCACCATACAAATATTATCTAAACAGTTACTTTGTATTCATACATGCAAGTCTTTTTTGCCACTATAAAAGAATTAAATTTTTTATGTTTAGTTAATTTTCATACAGATTGATTGCTTAATGTATATTTGTTGATTTTGGGTCTTGGCAGGCAAGATTCGCTACGAACAGCCATCGTTAAGTTAATATTTGTATTCTTGTGTTTACGCTGAAATTAAACACTGAAAAAATTAAAAGCATGCAAACCAAGAATGATATTAAAGTGAGTGAAGAAGAACAGGTTTTTGTTGTAGAGTGAACCCTCCCTCATTATTTCCTACCATTCACTGGACTCTATGTGTGCATACAGGGTTTCTTAACTACAAACTTTCCATTTCCTATTCAAAACCATTCTCTACATGCCTGAAACCTTTCACACACAGCGCCACATCCTTTTTAACACAAGGAAAAAGGATTATGTGTGTGTGCGCGTGTGTGTGTCAGAGAGAGAGAAAGAAAGAGACTGAATATTTACAATAACATGTCAACAAGTGATGCAGATGGATCGTGCCTCACTGTTTTTTCGTTCTCTCTTATTCAGTTTTTTTTTCTCATTTTGTTCTTATCCAGTTTTGGGAGGAGAGCTCAGTAATCCCAGGATTGGATGAGCAAATTGACCAATCAGAGGCATGCAACAGTCCTGCCAAACTCAGAACACGCTCGTCTCCTACACACCGGTGTTTCGAGTAAAACACACAAGCATTAAACACAACATCTGGAAAAGCATCCTATTTTCCCTCACAGATTGAAAATGTACATGTCATAACGTTAAATGCTCTGATGGCGGGATGCATTTTGGATCTGTCTTGTTGTTAAACAAAAAGCAGGTCTTGGTTTTAACCGTGGGCCTCACTGTTAGCGGAGCGGGAGCTGTGCTGTGGTAAAGTGAAAGCTGAGTCATGTGGTAGGTGTGGAATGCTTCATTGCAGGAATGCTTCAGGCTGGCCTTGGATCGCCATGGAGGCCGATGTTCTAATTTGGTGGTGTAGGAGGAGGACGCTGGGATTGTGTGTGTATAAAATGTTCTTCTGTCTCTCTGCCTGCTGGCTGTGCTCCTTGCCTTTCCTGAAGGGGACGATGTGTTCTTGCCAGACTCTCTCTCTCTCTCTTACACACACACACTACTCGTGTACTACTACTGTTCAAAGTTCTCAGGCTGAGACTTTTTATGGGTCAGAGAGTTTACTACTCCATACACAAACACTCAGAAGGGAGCAACAGCTGGATAAAACAGATTAAGATATATGGATGTTATGTTATAAATGCATGCTACAGTCTGTTCCAGTGTAATTTATTACATTTATTTGACAGTAGTTACTTGGTGGTGATAAGACAACGTCATCAAGTAATCAAGACTTAAACATTCACTCAACTTGAGAAGAGCTTTTGCACATTCAAAAGACTGTCATCGTTTACTTTTTCTAGATAATTATAAAAGGAGAAACTTGATATTATAAAAAGAAGCCTACTGAAGCCATGCAATCAACACGCTCTTGTTTTGTGCCAAATGACGTTATTGTACCTCAACTGAACCTCTTATCACATTGATAGTATACATTTTGGAGCTTTGGTGGAGGGAAACTGAAGATGGGGTGTTGAATTAATAGAAAATAAAGCAACCCCCAATGTGGTGATGTGGCCATGAGATTTATGTGGTTTAATGTACCAGAGTTAATTATTCGGCTTACACTAAGGTTCAGACATGTAAAGACAGTGTTCACGTGTTATATTTCATGACATACATCAAGTGTTTGTCCTTTAAATGCTCTTGCGTGTAGGATTACTTCCAAAATAACATTTAGACCAAGTAATGGAAGCTTCAGCAATAGCAGCCTAATGCAGTCATTAATGAAGTTATGAGAAAGAATGAGAGAGAGAGAGAGATTGTGTGTGTATTACTCTGTGATTCTGTGCATCTTGCCTGTAATGGCATTCTGTTTCATAACAGCATTGCATTTCCTCACTGGCGAGAAGTTCATATCTGTTTTACTGATAAAATCCTCTGAGCAGCACTGGCAAGTCAGCATGTTTCGGTTTGATTGTGTGTTGTTCTGGACATTTGTATAGGAGACAGAGTGGAAGAAGGAGAACATGTGCTTTCCGTACATAACAAAATGGAATTTTGTGGCAAAAAAATTAAATATTTTTATCCTTTATCACCTTGCAGACATTTGAAATAACAAATCATTTGGCAAAGTGCTGAAGACATGTAATGTGGTCAAGACCAGACTGGAACTACTTTAGTCATCCATTTCCCTAAAAATAACTGCACACTGGTTCCTGAACCAATTGGATTCAAGTTTTCAACAGCTCCATAGTATAAAAAAAATAATCGTCCAACCTCTTCTGTTTGTGCAATCTATCAAATAAATTTTGAAAGGCTATGTTCCTGCCTGTACAAATAAACAAAGTCTGAAGTATACTTAATGTGTAAAAGCAGAACAAATCTCTCTACTGTTAATGTCACGTTCGCGCTTTCGCGAGACTAAGCACACGGCGCGTGAAATAAACTTAAACAGATTTAATTCCAAACGGGCAAAATAATAATAATTACAGGCAAGCAGACAGGACTGCAACAATTGAAAGTAACCTCAACAATCGGACAAACTGAAGACAAACACACAGGACTTAAATATGCAACGGAATTGATTAAACTAACGAGACACAGCTGAAGACAGTTATACAATAAACACAAAGGGAAGGTAGGGCACAGAGCACGTGGCACGAGACAAAACAATAACAAAAGTCCAGAGAACGTGACAGTTAAGGTGTTGCCATCTTATACCAATTCCTGTAATATTTTTTAGGAAGAAAAGGCCAGTTGTTGATTAGCAATAGTCTAATTCAGACTTTTTACAACCTGAATTCTGAAATGTTGGGATGTTTTTTTTTTTTATTTCTTATTTTAATAAAATGAGACTGAGAAAATACTTCATAACAGAAAATAACAAATGTTTAAAGGAAGAAAATGTACACTTTTATCTTCTAAATTTGATGCCTGCTACAGGTTTAAGAAAAGTTGGCATGGGGAAAACAAAGGTCTGAAAAAGCAAGAAATTTTGAAAAGACTTAAGCTGGGAGAGCATCTAACAACTAACAATTAATCAGGTCTGTAACATTATTAGCTATAAAATGTCTTACAGAGGCAGAAGTTAGGAGTCTCTCAGATGTAAAGACGGGCAGATTCTGTCCAATCTGTGAAAACACTTTGGCTTTGCAAATTTTATTATCTGTGGCGCATAACATCATTAAACGATTCAGAGATCCTGAAGAAATATCTGTGTGTAAGAGACAAGACGCCTGTGGTTTTCGGGGTCCTCAGAAGACACTGCATCACTCATCTGTATGATTCTGTCATTGACATTACTAAATGGGCCCAGGAATACTTCCAGAAACTACTGTCGGTAAACACAATCCACCATGCCATCTGAAACTAAAGCTCTATCATCCAAAAAGGAAGACATATGTGAACATGATCCAGAAGCACTGTCTGTTTCAGGTAAGGCCTTGCAGGACGATGTAAAACCACATACTGCAGCTATTAAAACAGCATGATTTTATAGTAGAAAAGTCCAGGTGCTGAATTGGCCTGACTGCAGTCCAGATATTTCACCTATATAGTATATTTGGCACAAACCCATAAAATCGAATCCCAGATGTCTTCAAACTGTTTTGAAATGGAGATGCTACACCATGGTCAACATGCCCCCTTCCCAACTATTTCAAGAGCTGGACCAGGCATCACATTTGAAATGAGCTCTTTTTGCGCAATAAAATTGTACAAAGTTAAATTCGTTATGTTATCTATGCTTTATTGTGAATAAAATATTGGCTCATGTCAAATGAAATTCTTTTAGCTTTGATTTTAATCAAATTAAACAAAAAGAAAAAACATCCCAACATTTCCAGAATTCGGATTGTTAAACAAACCAGCTTTCTGTTAATCAGAGTGTCGAATGTGCATGACCAACAAGGAAAATCTGTCTAGGGATCCTTTTTGGCCTCAAATAAAACTCCTGCAGATTTCTATTGAGATGACTGGATTTTGACTGGATGGTAAATGTCACCACACTATTCTGACCTATTGATCTACCGAGTGAACTACTACATTAAATAGAATCTTGTTAACTAGGGGAATCTCTGTCAGAGGGGTGAAAAAGTTCATGGGAACTACACAGCCGACGCCTCTTAGAATTACTGTCAACAAGCACAATTACAGTGGAGGAAGGCCAAGAGGAACAGAACTGGCTGATGTGGCTTTATGACCCGAAAGCACACAAACACACAACCTTCTGACCCACCCACAGAGCCCTTTAGAAACACGGCAGACATGTACCGTGTCCGCTGCAGATACATGACACGCTCTACACAGCATGTTCTGAACAGTAACACCACAAGCAAAACTTAGAGAAAGCTGTATTCATCCTTAGCAAATGTGCTCATGAATTCATCCTTAGCAAATCGAAAACCTAAAAAAAGCCCACAAAGAGCAGCTATGGTTTTTTTTAGAATCACGGTAAGTCGTCATCGTCTTAAGAAATGCAAAGTGGGCCATTTTATTCAGCCATAAAGAGAGCCGAGATGGTGTAAAAGTAATGGCTAAAGCTAACGCTAACTGGTTTGCTAATGTAAACGCGAAGGTTAAGAAGCGTAAAGACATTTGATTTGCTTACAAGTCATTTTTTATGCTGACATGCCCAAACTGTTTGAGATATGTGAGATGTTTGAGCACAGATAGGGGCTTATCTTACCAGATTTTGGGTTGCAGAGCACAGGGGGGCTGCTGCTGAGCGTGGGGCTGCTGCTATAATAACCGCTGCTGCCACAACTACTGCTCATACTGCTCCGCCGTACTGCAGACACCACCTTTATCTCTTTAGTGGGGCTTACTGAGGGGAAGGAGATTGAGAAAGACAGAAATAAGGTTAGATGGAGACTGGATAAGGGGAAGTGAGAGGGAGAAGAGAGATCAGTTAAAATACACACGCAACACTTCTGCCAGCTCAAAACATCATTCCAATAGTGCTTGTGCAGTGGTGATAGTGTTATGGTATGTCAACATCCGCTTTGCGTGCACTTACTAACTGAAATAACAGTTTGGAGGCCTAACATCTGTTAGTGTTCTCCTTTTAACATAAATGCTTTGTATAGGATCGTGTAAAGAACACGCATACACATGGCTAGCTATCAAAATAGGCGTTCATCAGACTTCTAGCTTTATACGCGCTCAGAAAAAAAAGATTCAAAAGCTATCACTGAGATGAAACGTAAAGGTACATCTTTGTAGCCAAACGGTCCATATTGGTGTTTTAAAGGTACATATCAGTACATGAAGTGTACGTATTTACCTCCAAACAGTATACAAAATTACTTTTTGAGAAGTTACCGCCCCCAGTTACAGTTTATAGAGCTACAGTAATTATAGATAAATGCTAACACTACCACTCTTCATAATTTTATCATTTAAAAAAATGTATTTGATTAACTTGGAATGGTACTTAAAACAGGAATGTGATGAAAAAAAATCTAATGTTAATACAAATAATAATACATGAATATAAAATGAAATTAAACAAAATGTCTATAAAACAATAATACACAACTGTATATAAATCAACTTTAAACTGATAAAAGTCATATTTTACGTTTATTCTTAAAAATGTAAGTAATTTTAAAATCAATAAAAAATGGCTAATCATTGGTCAAAAATGCTTTATCTAAAATGTTTATGGAATTAAACATTTTTATTTCAATATATAAGTAAATAATTAAATAAATATTAATAAGAAAGTAAATTAGTAGATAATGTTATATTTTTTATTATTCATCACTGTTTTCTTTATTATATTTATTTTGATATTATTTTTATAATATCAAATAATTAATAAACAAATTGTGCTCTCAGAAAAAAAATATTATATTATGCCATATATATGCCATAAAAACATAAAAAGGGTTGTGTGTTAATCAACCTAAATTTACATACTTGCATATGTTTAAACAAAGGCACACCATGAAAAATTGGAGTTCATATTTTATGTAGCTATGAGAAGAGGAACCAGAGAGGCCCAGTCCCAAGACGCACTGAGCTAACTTCCTCTACTGAGTCACGGCAGCGTGATACTGAATCTACAAACCACACCAACACTTTAAAAACACTTCACATTTACTCTAATTCATTATTCAACATGATTAAGGGCTTTATTTCAGCGTTATCTAATATAATACTCCGTGTCAAAACACTAGCATGAATATTTTTTTTAAATCTAGGTAAAAACTGAGGTTGCATATAATGTTTAATATGCTGGCAAAATAACTCATATGTAATATAACCATATCAAACAGAGGAATATTGGGCAAAAGGGGCATGTTACGTTTGCTTGTCCTTACATGTTTACCTTTCAGATACAGTACTTATCATAAAGATATGTCAGATCCAGTGTACTAAATCTCCCAACGTGATCTGGAAGAAATCTGCGGCAATCAGAAAGTACAGTCTTTCCTCTCGATTTCCAGCTTTTATGGCGGAGTGGTGGCTTCATTGCATAAAAACAAGCTTCATTTATTCTTACAATAGCATTATAATTTTTCATTATAGGTAAAACACTGAAGAAATACTGTATGATTATTGCTTATAAATAAAGTGGACAATATATATATATATGTATATATACACACATACACACACACACAATACAATATATATACATATCGCAATATCAAGTTAAACCAATATTTTAATTGCCTGTTCTGTGTGTACATGATATGAGGATAGATTTACTCAAATGAAATAGTCAAATGCTAGAGTAACTCTCAGAGCAGTCCTGGAGATGTTATGCATGTACTATATTTATGTATTAGTCAGAGGGCAGACGTTAATATCCCCAGAAGCATCACGCACACTTCAGCACGAGTAGGAAACAAAAACACAGAGACATGCAGAATTGTTTTTCGGCAGTTTAATATTGACAAACACTAGTGGGAGCGGGAGTGTGTGTGGTCACTAAATAGCCTGATGTTATTTAATAAAACAACAAGGTATATATCTGTTCTATAAAAAAGCTAACTTTAAATAGCTTCTGTTGTGATCTGGCCCTATAGAGAAAATAAAATTAACTTGACCTTCAAGGGGGGGCGAGCAGGGGAAACACTGATACAGCCTTCCCTACTTAAAAGCATTTAGTACTTTCAGTACACAAACTCCATGAACTCTCACTCCTGAAACCTCTGGTATGCGCGAGTAAGCGTACACAGGATGTGAGAACATCTAAACATCTAAAGCGTCTATCAAAATGCTAGCCAGTAAAGCATTTAGTAATGTCTATTCAATGCTATGTCTATAAAAATATAATCAGCAGACAAAAATAAGCTTGATTTATTCATTTAGCTTGATAGATGTTTTTACGCAAATATGATTAAAACTTCCTCACTACCCCGAAATTGATTTTGGTCGTCCTGTCTCCGTTATCTAACCATGCACTGCATCAGCAGCAAATTAAAATGCACGAGACCACATCCAGAAGTTCATTGTCTAATTGCCACTGCAAATCACCGCAGTTAAATCTAAAAATCAATACCCAAACCACCGGGTAGCACAGTTGTGCACGCATTCTGCAGATTTCCTTTATGATCACGGACAAACCTGAAAGGAAGCTGGTGTTTCCCCCCTCAGAGCCCTGTTTGCGAAGACAGAAAGGGCTGTCGTGGTTCTCCGGTATGCTTCGACAGCGCTCGTTCAAAAGCTCCATCAGCCGCCGTCGTCTCCGGAAATTCATCCTGAATTGGTAAAGCAGTCCGCCATCCACAAAATGGTGTTTATTAGAAACTAGGGTGGAAAAAATGAGAAATGCACAGTCATATGTCGGTTTACTGGGATTTAAAGACGTGACCTTTCAAGCCACAATAGTCTAAAATCTAGAAGTGAAAGAAGTCAACACAATATTTATATTTTGGATTTAACCTTCAAGAAGAAGAACATACCATTAACTAAACATTTATAGTTTTTATTTATTTCATTAATTGGGCAGAAGTGGCACAAAAAGTCCCTTCTTATTAGGTATTTATTTAATTATTTGTGTGTGTGTGTGTGTGTGTGTGTGTGTGTGTATGCACGCTAGAAGCAGGAAAACCAGTTTAACCAAGCCTAGATACAGTATGCCAGATTGAGTGCCTTCGTGTAAGAATGCCATAATCCTATGCAGGAGTAAGATAGCAATCCTAAACTCCCTTCTTGCATAATATCCCATGAGTCACGTTTCAAACTGCTTTTAATTTTAAGCTTTTACCTTATTCTGCCATGTCTATACCTCAAAGAAATACAGTGGGAAAAAATGCAATATGACATTATGCCTTTAAACGATGTAAAATACTGAGTAATAATGCTATCAATACCCATTAAAATATTGAGCTTTAAAAAAAAACGAGAAAAAAGGACATTTTGTCAACGTTTACTCACCCTCATGTCATTCCAAACCTGAGTTTCTTTCTTGAACATAACAAGAAGATATTTTAAAGAATGCTGGCAATCAAATGGTTGATAGTCCCCATTGACTTCCATACTATTTATTTAACCACTATGGAAGTCAGTGGGGACCAACTGGATTCTTTGTAATTCTTTAAAAAATATTTTCTTTTGTGTTCACCATAAAACTTACACAAGTTTAAAATGACATGAGGGTGGGTAAATAATGATTTGGGGTGAACTGTTCCTTTAAAACAAGCAAAATCAATCCGATATGTTATGGGCAGTGAAGCATAGTGGATGCATTTGATTTGCGGTGCGGAGGAACGCAGATAAATGTGTGTGGGAGAGAGCTGAGCTAAATGAGCTAAACACTAACTCATTGTCTGAATAACACTTCATGGCTAGTCTAGCAGAACAAGTGTTTTGCCTGTATGCAAAAAGTATAGTCCATTTTTTCTGCTTACTCACGTAGCATGGCCACAGTTCGCTATTTTACGGCACATACAGAGATACAAAAGATAGTACAGCAAAACCTAAAATTAAAAGATAACTTTACATATGCACTTAAATCAAATATCAAAAAAGCTAAATAAAAATGACATATAAACTACCATTGAAGAGTTTAGGGCCGCATTTATTTGATTAAAAACGCAGTTGTTTTAGCTTTCTTAGCCCAAATCATGCTAAAATGTCTTTTTCGCTAAACTCTTCACTCACTGTGTCCTCCTGAGCAAAACTCCCACACATACATCTCTGCCGTCTCCACCCTAACAGAGGGGGAATGAGTCATTTTTCAGGCTCATTCAACAGCAACTTTCACTGGCTGTGAAACACCGAAAACAGATTTACACACGCTTCTCGACACAGTGCAGCGCGATTCACAATCTAGCTCAACACATCCAGGCAGTTACGCAACTTCATGTCAGGGGGCCTCTCTCCAGCAGACAGCTAGAGGCTGAGAGGGGCCAGAAGCGGCAAAATAGCAAGAAAGGCTGAAAGCCTGCTTTATTTTACTCCTTTCATCTCTACCGTATCCTTTGCCCTACCGCCCTGGGCAAAAAAAAAAAAAAAAAAAAAGAGTTTTTTTCACTGATTTGTTGGTTTAAACGGGCAGATTTCCCAGGATGCCCTATCATGATCTGCTTTGTGTTGACTGTATCTAAATGTGTCAGCTAAATTCAAGTCGGGGCACAAACCTTTGTTCAGTTTTGGTGTGGTTTTGTAATGTCTGTATGCATGTGGATATAATATAGGGAGACGCTGTTTGAGGTAGGACGTAGTAAAGACACATGAATATAGAACTGCTGAATCTTGGCAAGTGAGCGTTTATTTAAGATGAGAAATGAGCAGGTTGTTCAGGAGTTTAGGAAGAATGAATGATTCCTAATTTGGCAGGATATGATCTGTTTTTCTTGCTGCATGTAAGGATATAAATTAGTGACAAACAGTGACTTATATATTAAAAAAACAAAAAACATGACCAATCTATTTACATTTAAGGTAAGGCGAGTTTTGTTTTAAGGCTTAATTTAATAGCGTCGAAGTCGTCTCATTTTAATCTAATGTAAGATTTGTGTTTTTCCTGTGCAGTGGGAGAGGTCGGAGGAGGCGGCCTGTGATTCCTTTGGGAGATTTCTTAAAGTCAGCACAAATCAGACAGGAAAGGTGCTGTCAAACAAAGACACTGTATCAGACTCAACAGGGCTCTGATTGTGCTGCTGTGCATGTGACTGATGGGTGTGTGTGACTAAACTCAAGGGTATAGCTCTGTTCTGTGCTAGTCACTGTGTGTGTGTGTGTGTGTGTGTGTGTGTGTGTGTGTGTGTGTGTGTGTGTGTGTGTGTGCGTGCGCGCGCAGGTCTGTTTTGGGTGTATGTACACGGTGGTGTATTATGCATGTAAATCCTTTAGTGTGGATGTGTTCTAGTGTGTCACGCTGTGTTTGGCTCTTGCACGGTTAGAGGTATGTCCATCTGTTGCTGACCATCAAAGAGTCTTTCCTCTTGTTGAGTCATGACTCCACCGATCACCCCTTGTGATATTTAATAACACAGATGATGTAATACTGCACATGTACTTGAATAAATGTACATTTTAAAGGATGATGCATGTAACAAATGATACTATAAATTAATGATACATTAATCGGTATTAAAGAGACAGTTAATTAAAAGTGAAAATTATCATTTACTCACCCTCGTGTCATTCTAAACCTGTATCATTTTTTTTCTTTCGACAAACATTATCAATATTATTGATAATATGTCATAAATTATAAGATTTTTTTTTGCTCATTCAACAAACAATTAACTTAAATTCAGGAACGATGCCCTCTAATTTGTGGTCGATTTATGACTGGTTCAGTAGGTCCATACATTTAGAGTTATGTTTAATTTAACTGACCAAATTAAAGTTTGATTTAGTGCATTTTACATTTAATGTAATGCATAAATATCATATGGGATAACCATCAAGTAAAAAGTAATAACATATTTTCATTGCACCTTTAACACATACTGATTGCATCTTAATATTTATTTCAGGAAAAGGTAAAACTCATTATTTTATATACAGTAAGTCATGAAGTTTTTGAAAAGTAACACTAATCGCGATTAATTGCATCCAAAATAAACGTTTTTTTGTGTACATAATATATGCATGTGCACTGTGTGTATTTATTATGTATATAAATTCACACACATACAGTATACTGAAAATATTAACATGGATATGCATTTATATTCTTATATATTATATTACAAATAAAATTATTTAATATATAAACATAGCATATTTCTTGAATCATGCATTTGTATTTATATAAAGATAATAAACATACACATTATACACATATGTATTATGTTAACATAAACTTTTATTTTGGATGTGATTAAAAAACGCATTTTAATAAACAATACCAAATAAGTTAATAGTATAAAAAATATATATTTGTCTTTAACAAAAAAAAATATAATGTTTATTTACTTATTTTCACATTGCATGCCATAAAAAGCCAAAATAAAAAAAAATAAAAAATACAAAAACATATCATGTAACTGATTTTTTCTAACAAGTCCTATCGAACTTGGCACACAATCATGAGGGTCCGCGAGGGTCAGACACATGACATAATTGTGTGGCTTTTTCGAAGAATAAGGTTTATGCCGCAGGCATCTGTTCTACCCGTGTGCTTTGCTCACCGTGCTGGATGATGCCATGCTCCAGCAGTCTGCGTCCCAAGCGCTCGGCCTCCTCTCTGGTGGGCATCTCACCTTCCTGCAGGAGCCAGTCTATAAACTCAGAGGCCACCAGCGTCCGCTCGTACGTCACTCCCTCCTCTTCACGAGTCTGCAGGAGGGTGTTTTCAGTGTTCATCAACCTGCAGAGAGGGGCAGCGTGCTAAGTCAAAACCCACTGCGTATATCATTAAGAGATCGTTCACCACAAAACGGCACGATTCCTGAAGAGATTAACGCGTTTCTTCAAAACAAGGTCAAAGTTCACAGTGCCGCTGAATTTCGACAACAAAAGAAGAGCAAGAGAACTTTCAGGAAATGTGGCATTCTCCACCATTCAAAGGCAGGTGCTGACGGGTCAAAACCAAAGACACGCCGTTTGGCTGTCAGCAAGCAACCATAGCTAAATAAAGATCGCCTTGAGAGATACGTGCCTCGAGAGTTTCAAAGAAACAACCGAGAAAAAAATCATTTATAATAGAAGGATATGCACAGTGCATGTAAGAATTGCAGGCTATGGGTCAGTATCTTCAAGAAGAAGAGTGTGAAACAGCTTGAGCAAACATCCCGATGGGCCAAACAAGGGCACAAATGACTCACTATCGGTCAACACGCTGTGCCAGCAATATGAGCCTCCGTATTAAATGTTTGCCATGCGCATACAGAGTCTATTCTTTCGAGGCAAATTGCGATTTCAAACCGCTCGCAGTTGAGCAACCGTATATTAATGACTGACTTTTGCAAGAAAAGAAATGTGACATTGACCTAGTTTCAAGCCCCTTACCGTTTTTTTTGGTCCTCGTTCTTTCATACCTAGCTTTTCTCTTTGCAGGTCATCATTTTAACCATATCCTGAACGCTACACTAACGCTGAAACTCACGGATCTGGCTGCATCGTACGCTTGTGACGCAAAGCAGCTGTCTCTAAATATCGCTTAGTGCAGCAGTCTTGTCAAGTCGTGAGAAACAATGTCAGAGCTCAAAAATAAGGGTGGTCCAGGGAAGAGAGGCTTGTCAAATTCGGTTGATGTACACTATCATGCAAAAGTGTGGGGTTTTTGGTCGCACTTTACATTAAGTGGCCTTAACTACTATGTACTTACAATACATCCAAAAATGCAATTTACTTATTGATACAAAGTGACTGTAAAGACATTTGGAATGTTACAAAATTGTTATATTTTGTTTCAATTTATAAAAGTATTCATAAAAATCCATTCCCAACTGTTTTCGGCAGTGATAACAGAAACGTTCCTTGAGCACTGCATTGGTATATTAAAATAATTTCTGAAGGATCGCATGACACTGAAGACTAGACTAATTCAGCTGAAAATTCAGCTTTTCCGTCACATGACTAAATTACATTTGATACTTTTAAAACAGTAATAACTGGTTATTTTTGAAACCATATCTTGCTGATCACAAACGTTTGAATAATACTGTATGAAACAAAATTTATGGAGATGTTGCTGCGGTTTTTACAAAAACAAAATTACAAACCTTTACAAAAATATCTTATAACTAAATAACCTTTACAATATATTACATTTTTCTAAAAATCTTTTATGAAATATATAACATCAAAACACAATATAATAAATTATCTTATATAACACAAAAATATAAATAAATCATATATAAATAAATATGCATTATTATTTTTTTTCCATCAAAGTTAGTTGCCAATGAAATCAGAAATGATGTTAAATGTTGTTAAAGTGGAAGTGGAAGTGAAAGTAATCCTTATAATTTAACAGTTTATGTGCCATTCAGGAGTTCTCTCAAGCACTATTAACCTTATGATAAGAGTAAATGCAGATTTTCTTGTTTTTATTCTTCCAGCATGCATTTCTACAGCAGTGTAATTCTAAGTGGACATCTAGGAGTAAAAGGATCCAGATGCTAATAGATGTTTTCAACATCTATTACAACATAAGACCTCCATTAGGACAAAAGGGAACAATCTGAATAAACATCGAAGCAGGAAGTTCTTGAAGCTATTTAAGGGGCCATACTCTTCTTTTTTACATTTGGCTTTAGTAACCCAAGCCCACAGTACATATATACACTGAGAACACTAGCAAACAATCCTTTTTAAACCTCAGGAAGGCATAAAAAATACCAAGGTGGTTGACAAAGGCTAATCACAGTTGCTTGGAAACAGATCGCAAAACATTCCTGGCCATTTTCCTACGTAGCTCTTGACCCATAATCAGACGGAGTACTCCATATACTCTGAAAAAAACATTTGGTATTTCTGCTGATATTTCAGCAGACCGAGCTCTTCAGCGAACCTAACGAGCTTCCCTAAGAGCAAAGTCTGCGAATACTGACCGCGAGCACAAGTGTGTCCACGGTGATTACATAAAAGCACACTGGTGGTTGTGTGACAGATGTCTCCCGCTGGACTTCATCTTCCTGTTATGCAAGAGCAGGACGGCCCGTAAAGGAACGTCTACAGTGCAGCAGGACAGAGAAACCGCACGCTGCTACCTCGACCTCATCCCGGTCATAATCGCAGAGCAAACACAAGCTGCTATTGCAAGACGGGTGAACCATTCATGGCTCAGATTAACCTTGCTTCAACAGTTCACTACTTTAATATTTCACTACATGATGCAACCCAAAAGCACTCGCCTTGCGTCGGATCCATTGCAACGCTAAATTAAGACCTGAAATTAACCGACATTCTAATCGTCTTTCAAAGAAACCCTGTAAAACATAAGTTTTTTAAAGAAACACACCCCTTTTTTTTAAATAAGTTCATTTTCCAACTCCCCTAGAGTTAACCAACAGTTTAACCTTATAGAGTTTTACTGTTTTTGAATCCATTCAGCCGAACTCCAGGTCTGATGTAGCACTTTGAGCTGCAGCTTAGCATAGACCATTGAATCTGATTAGACCGTTAGCATCACGCTCAAAAATGACCAAGCACTTTCAAAATTGTTCCTATTTAAAACGTGACTCTTCTAGTTACATCACGTGCTAAGACTGGCGGAAAATGAAAAGTTGTGAGCCTCTACATTTGCAAAATAAATACGACATTACTTAATTTAGAAATGACTAGATCACCTATTGTCTTTGCTATTTACATACTTTCTATAAAATAATAATAATGAAAACAAATCACCGTATAACTGTTGGGTCGTGTACAGCAGTCATTCATTGTCATTCATTCAATTCAATGCATTATTTTCCATTTTTGATAACTATTTGTTTTACCAGCTATTTTCCCAGTTCACACAACGTGCAAAAGATTATTCAAATATATATTTTAAATTCACATGTGAAGACAAGACAAGTTCAAGACAAAAACAAGACCGGAAAACTAATAATATCGTTAATATTAAGTTAACATGAAATCAACTAAAAACCCAAATGTTAAGTAACCAGTAAACTCTTTACAGCAAACATATAGAGAGTGTGGTTCTGTGCTGTGCGATACTTGCAGGTTAAGTAGATCCTTCTAAATGTAACCAGCTGGAACACAGCATGCTCAATCTGCTTGAAACCTGTGTTTCTATGGACACTGTTCATTTACCGGACAGACTCCAAATGCTCAAAATCAATATGTACAGACTTGTGCCACACATGAACAATAACGCAATCGCACCCTAGAGAGGAGGAAGAAAACTACCTCGCTTGCTCTTCTAACAACCTCCACCTCAATAATGAATAAGAAGCAGAGGAAGAGAATGATCATGTTACTGTTTAACAAATGGACATCGGAACAAATAGTAAACAATTAATAATGCAATAACCTCTTAGAATCGGAACCACGTATATAAGCGCTTACTTCTCATATATCCGCTGGCCTCTCATGAAAACTTTGGCTTCGCTGTCCAGTGGAAAGGTTCCGTCGTCCTTCCTGAAACGGTAGAACAGCTTCATATCTCTGAACTCCTTGTGTTCATCACAAACTGTGAGGACAGACAGATTCAAAACAGGTTTGGTGTGAGTTAAGCGCGGCTGAAAAGTGAACAAGACACACTGCTACAAGAAATGGTTTAAAGATCAAACTGGCTCGATCGACCGTGTAACAGAGATCGTGTTTTGTCATACCTTTGAGCATAAAATGACAATAACGTTATCGTTTATCCTTGCTGCTCCTTTAAAACCAATAAAGCAATTTAATGGGAACTCTGCCTGTAAGGGCTCCACAATAAGTACAAACACCCTAAAAATATCCTAAAAATATCCTAAAAGCCGTCAATATGACTCTGAAAGTAATACTGCTCGAAATCTAAGCTGTTATTCAATTTTTGCCAGAGCACATTGCAGCCAAATGATGTGAAGAATGACTTAAATTATGGTCTGTTCATCAACACAGCTACTGAACGGCTTGAGAACACTTACTGTGCAATTCTAATGGGACACTTTAATGGTACTTTTACAGGGATTATTCATTTTTTGGAGCCCCTGTTCTCCTTTATTACACAGAAAGCGGCAGCCCGGATAATCTTTATACAGGTACGTAGTAATAACATAGGTATATCGTTTTTTTGGTGAACAATCCCTTTAATATAGTGGAATACAAATCTAGCAATGCAAGTACAGTATGTGTTGGACAAACCCACCATGGTGAATGATGCTCTGGTCAAGAAGTTTCTGCATGATCTTGATGGAAGTATCTCTGTCAGACGCTTCTTTGTGCTCAATTAGCCAATCAACGATCTCCTTGGCCACAAAGCAATTGGGATAGGTGCGGAGATGATGTCTCCTGTCTTTAATAACTTTAGCCTCATGGAGCCGTAGCCTGGAAAGCAGGAAATAATTTAGATCAACCTCCATCTTCCCACATTTTGGTGTGAATTCTTTATAATATCCAGCCATACAAAGCCTGTAACTTCCCGACACACTGACCTCCATACCTACATTTACTGCTATATCTTTCCTGGGTCGATCCATCAAGAGCCAGACGGAAATAACTTTCTGATTTGTCTTAAAAAGTAGAAATGTTCCGAATACGAAAACCTACAGCTGACATAGAATTAGACGATTATAGAATGGAAATTCATATTTCAGTTTCATCTCACCTCACATGCGTAATGTTTTTAGACTAACCTTGAGTCCAACATGTAGCTGTCATTTGTCTAACTGTATTCAAATTTATTATGTCATCTGGTCTTATGCAATAGTTTTACAGCACCTTTCACTTAATCGTCTGTCTTAGATTAAAGAATTTATGACAACAGGGCCAAACCTTGGTCACTTTCATTTCTCCTTTTTACAGAAAGTTTTTTTTTTTGTTGCTGTTGCTGTTTTTGTTTTGCAAAAATGCGATTTTGTCATCATTTTTTTCGCCCTCCTATCATTACAAACAAAGACTTACTTTCAGAGACTAACGTTTTTTTTCCATACAATGAAACCCAAAGGGATGCGAAATGTTTTCAACCCCACTTACTTTCATTACACAGACAAAACAGTGTTTGAGTAAATGAGTAAATAACGGCGTGGCTTTTATTTGTGGTGAACTGTCTCTTTAAGAGATGCAGAAACAATTAGTTCACAGTAACAAGAACAGAAACTGCAAAAAAAAAAAGGGTTCAAAGTGTGCAGGCAAAGTTTAGGCACCCCGTAATGGAGTTCGTCATATCTTGTCCTAACACTGATAGCTACATATTCTGAATTATATTATCAGCAGCAAGCAGTCATGCAGCAGTTGGCGCAAACGCACGGGGCCGACAAATGACTGAACAAAGACTCACATGACTGTAGCAGTGGGCAGCCAGTAGTTCATACCATTAAAGTGCACTTTGGCACTTTTTGACACCTAACAATAGAGACATGTGGTGCAACGTTACCATATAACAGCCGTGAGTACGCCTGGTGTATTCCAGTGGCATGCGACGGGACGACTGCAAGGAGGGAGCCAATTAATGTTTATTTGTTTTGGCAGTCATGTGGAACTAATGGACTAATTGGTTCAAAATAAATGATCGTTTCATGTTTTATATGAAGTCGTATCCCTTTAATGTGATTGGGATGCAGCGTTATTGTCATGAATGAAAAAAAACATAAAAATAAAGACTAACATAACTTGGAATCTAAACGAATCGAATCGAAACTAAAATAGACTGCTATGCTAAAATCAAAATAAAACAAAAATAAACACAAAAATGGTCCCAAATTAGTTTTCGTTTTTTGACACATGATCAATTTAACGCCATTTTCACACCAAGGACGATACCCGTAAGAATAAACATATAGGTTTATCATAATTTAGTCGTGAAACAGGAACAATATTATTCAACAAATATATTCAACACATATACTGCTATAGTTATTACTATCTTCATATTTATCGTTTTAATGTGAAGTTGCCGTTATAATTTGCCTAATAATGAAAATGCCATAAAAACACTGAAATATAGAGAAATGTTATATTATTTTTTTTGTATGTTGTAGTTTGCGCTTTATATTACACCGTTACGTTTATTTTAAATAAATTAAAACTACAATTGCGATTAGCAATTTTATATTAGTGTTTTGGTAGTCTTGACTAACAGCTTACGTACAGGAATCCATGGGAGCTTTCATTGGCCAAGGCCTGCCCATGAGGCCCTTTTACCGTTTTGTTCTAGATTCATGTTTCGGACAATGGAAATGCCATAATAAAAAACAAAACTCTCAGACATATTTTAAAGATTCTTTGCCGCAGACTTTAAATATTTTACATGCTTCTAAAATTCCAGCGTTTGGTTTATCGTGATAAGCGCTCGTGACACATGCGCCTCCTGCATAATTCGACCAATCCGACGACGACTTCCGCACTCATAAAGAGTTTCCGCTTTTGTGTGCCATATGCATCAGATGTTCAGTCAACGTGGCATCTGAGGCTGAGATAAGTATTCTGGCGAACCCAAAATGCTAAAATATCATTAAACCAAACCAAACGGCAATACGGAAAACTAAATTCAACTAAAAATAAATAAATAAAACAACCTTAAAAATATTAAACTACAATAATAATTCTGAACAGATGTGACCAAAGCGAGTGATAAACTTCATACGCTCTTGAGCAATGTTTACGCCACAAAAATAAGTATTTTATTAGTAATTATATAGTTCAATACATTTCGATTTTTTTTTAATACTTCTGATTGTTGTGTAATTTCCATTTCAGATTAAAAAGCCCTCTAATATGTTCTTATTTAAACCTGTCCGCAAACTGAACTCAATTCTGTATCGACTACGAACAACAAACAGAGACCCGGCTGAATCAGGTGCACCTGAGCTAAGGCCTGCTGTCACCGCCTGATTACTGATTATACAAACCTGAGTCAGCTTTACACGGCAAGGTGGAAGTGATACCAGCAATGAGAGATAAAACTGGTTCACTGTGACCTACAACAACAGGATACCGATATTCCCAGACAACTAGGAAATAAAATCTTCCTCTCGCCCACCAAATGATGTCTTTACCTCCAGGGGGTCCGTTAGAGATCCTTTAACATTAGTATTATTATTATTATATTCACCTTAAGCTAAATCACTGAATGTGTAATTCTGTACAAGACACAATAAAACAAAAATCTCATGAATAAGGTTTAAATATTAAGTGTTAAAGTGATACCGGGGGGGAAACTACTGCTCCCTGTCCTGGGATTATTTAGCAGTCAGTATAATCAGATGTATCAACTAAACATCATTCACTTCCACTGTCAGAAAAATTATTTTTTCAATGGAATATAAAACTCTGCTTAACAGATTTATAGAGGTCATTACAATTTTTATACTTGAATAAAGCAAGACTTTAACAAAGAAAAACCTCATTTCCATTCAAATCCATTCATTTACCAAACTGTCCACTGTTTGCTCTTCGGCTGGATAGCCACTTCTTTTGCTCCAAATATTTCTGTATTAGTCTGTTTTTTTTTTTTTTTTTTTGTCATAATTTACTTGCCCTTGTTTTGTTGTAGACCTGTATGAATTTCTATTTTCTGTTGAGAAGACTTTTTTTTAAGACCGTAGGTAATCAAATTGTTGGTAGTCACTGAGCATTTCCGTCTATACTAGAAGTCAGTGGCTACTGGCAACTGTTCGGTTATCAACATTCTTCAAAATATCTCCTTGAATTTAAATTTTTGGTTGAATCATTTAAATCACCGGAGAAGTGAAAAGTGAATGGCAGAGTCCCTAATCCAATTTTTAAATATACGAATCCTGTCTACATCAATATCATGCATTTACAAAATAAACTGAGTGAATTTTATTTCCGTGACTTAAAAGAGTAAATAAAAATATAGGAAACGGATAAATAGTGTAATAACAAATAAATGAGCACAAAACCGGTCATAACAAGCACGGATATATTTCTACCGATAGCCAGTTTTTTTTATGCAAAACATCATTACGATATTAAGTAAAGTTCATGATATTTTGTAAATTTCCTACCATAAAATATACAAAACTTAACTCCTGATTAGTAATATCCTAAGAACTTATTTTGGACGAGGCTTTGTTTTCCAGCAGTTGTATCTCAGCCAAAATATTGTCCCATCCTAACAAACCCCACATCAATGGAAACCTCATTTAGTATATAAATTATATAAATCAGAAAACAAAAAACACACACACACTTATGTGGTCCAAGGTCGCAATGGGTGTCCCTTCATATACTAAACCCGCTATATTTCAATCAGACATGTATAATAAAGGAATAATTGGATTATAAAGTGGATTAATTGTTTAAATAGCCGCATTGGCACGTTTGAAGAGATCTGCTGATAGCGACGCGACAAAACCAGCGACGTCGCGCTTGCACTTCCATTCACTTAAACAGAAGCGTTGTGTTTTTGACGCGTCGCGTCGGTAAAATCGCGGCGTCGAGAAGCCACACCTACCGTAACTGTTCTCCCGTAACGAGGACTTCGGCCATGCGCTCCAGCTCAGCAGCCTTCTTCTGCATGGTGTTCCCGATGCCGTCCATCTCCGACAGCCCGGATGGATACACGATCATACGGGACAGACCTGGGAAAAAAAGCGCTGCCCGTGAACACTCGCGGCGCGCTTGGGTTCGTATCGGGTGTATTGAACACGCCTCTCACACGGCAGATCGGGATAGGCGTGATGAGCATTAATATTTAAGGCACAGGAACTGCCCAGCTGAATGAAATGAGTGCGTTTTTGCACAAATGCAATGCCATCCGAAAGATTCGAATGGTTTCCACAATGAAAGCGCGCCGAGATAAACACACGACGAGATCGAGAAAACGCTGTTTACCTTGTTGTTTTCGGCGACGAGACGTCAGAGCGATCCGAAACGGTGTTTCCAGGCGAATAGCAGCGATGTCAGTCACAGAGCATCCCTGTCCAGTCGATCACAGGTGAAAACGACCCGAAATAACTTGTCTTTTGTGTGCCATCAAGTGCCCTCGGTCATCAGTGGGTTTGAGTGCACGGACCGCAAAGCCTTGCCATGAATCGCATCGAAGTTTCACACAAAAGACGATTCCTGAAGGCAGACTCGGGACGGTTCGTTTTCTTCGTGCTGTTGTGAATTGTTTACTATTTTCCGCTGAAAGCACGTTACTGCTCATGTTGCGGGGCGAGTCAACTTGACCATCCTCATAGGGGGAGTTCACCGCGAGGGGCGGGGCCTGGGGCCCATCGATGTACTCCCAAACACTCAAACATGGGTTTAAACATTTTACTTTGTGTTGTTGTGTGAATGACTTTAAAATAAATTAATAAAATACTTTACCATGAATACATCTTTTATTTGTGCTATCAAAAAGGTAACACCTTTTCACAGTGTTTTTTTTATGTTATTATATTTTTATTATTTATTCGCTTTAATTATTTTATTTTATATAGCACGTACACAGTGTCAATGCTAAATGCACATTTAAATTTTTTAAATATTATTTTTTGGGATTTTTAAATAACGATACAACAGTCATAACAGATGCATAGATACAATTAGGTACATATGCACATGTAATTAACAATAAAAATAAAATAAGTTATTTTAAATTATTTAACGAAAAACATATAAAAACACAATTTTATTGTCCCAGACCTTTTTTAATTCTAAAATCTAAAACTCTACAGCTATTTATATAAGATATGAGAATGTAAATTATTACTTTTTTAAAAATACGAAAAGACTGAGGTGAGCATAAACCATTTTAATATACTGCATGTTTATTGTCTTTTTTTTATTGTGTGATTTTATTTATGTACTTTTTTGTTTATTTATTTTATTATTCTTTTATTTTATTCAAAATGACAGTCCACAGCTGTGGTGTCATGTTTGCCACCACAACTAACAATTTTGCCCCATTAAAGCTTTTTTTTTTTTTTTTTTTAAGTGTACGTTTAGGACAGCAGTGTCGACGAAGAGCATAATACATATGGGGCAACAACAGAAAAACAGAAACGTCTCTTGGAGACACGATACAGTGTACAGCTAGTTTTCAATGGCACTGCACATTTTTGTGGGCATCAAAACAAAAATTCAAAAAGTACAGGCCAGCAAATTAAATCGTGCCAAGCGCCATCTAGCGGACAAGTAACGCCCATGCAGCATTACAACGGTCCAACGCTCATTGGCTCTTGCTGCTGTCAATCAACTTTATCTTCCGGCCAAACTTTCGCGGGAAAGTTGAGAGCCGGCAACAGCGCGAGCATTTATACCGAGTCGACTTGGATAAAACAAATTTTGACAGCATGAGGACACTAGAAGAGGTTCAAGCCACGCTGCAAATCGCTAAAGTAAAGGAAGAAGACCTGCAGCCCGTCACGTACTCTCTTTCTTTCGGACACAGCGTATCGTCGGGCGATTACTGTCTCATGGAGCTGGATGACACACTTTGCAAACACATCGAAGCAGGCAAGAGGTAGCTGGTATTGCTTTCTTCTAAGCGGCTATGGTATTAATTTATCCAGTGATCAATCGCACAATTAGTAGTACATGATGTCGTGGTGTCCGTGTTTCTCATTAGTCTAATAATCAGAGGCGATAAAGACGAGCACGCAGTCCTGTGCAGCGAAGACAAGACCTACGACTTAAAAATCGCGGACACGTCGAATCTGCTGCTGTTTGTACCAGGATGTAAAACTCCAGAGCAGATGCCTGACATCTCCGCATCTCCTCAGCTCCTCATGAGCGCACAGGTCACTTCCTGAACATGGCCTTTTATCCTGCTGTACTGATGGAGAGGGCGATGCCGATTACGCGCTTTGGCAAGTAATGTTTGTATTTTTATTTTTTTTTTTACAGATTTGGGGGTTTTCAAATTGTTACTGGGAGCTGAGGAGGCAGAGGCCGAGGTTAAAGAAGCTGAAGAAACTTCTGATGGAGAATCCTTATGATGGTCCAGCGGTGGGAGCGCAGGAGGAGTCACCGGGACCCAAGGTACACCTCTGATAAAATCTTACTAAACAACAGCAGATTTAATCGAGCTTATTCATCTTGTGCAAAAATCACATCTGTTTTTTATTTGTCAGTACGCTATGGATGATCTTCTTGAAAGAATACAGGCGAGTAGAGAAGAAATTGAGGCACATCTTAAAAATGTCCATGCTTGTGAAATTGACGGTAAGCTCTAATGTGGGGTTTTATGCATATAATGTTTGGAAATGTGACCAATATATTATTCTTTATGTATTTGAAGATATGTATTGGATGAGAAAGCTTTTAGGGAATTTGTTGATGAAGTAAGTCATTTAGAATTGTAGTTGCTGGATATTATTATTATTTTATCTAGGAATTATTTTTAGTATTAGTTTTAAAGGTCTGGAGGTAATATTTAATAATAGAAGACTGTCACTGTTTAATAATAAATACATTTAAAACTTCTTATTATTACATTGTCAGTAATTATGCTAATCTGATGTAAAATTTTCTATTAATATAAATAGTTGACAGGTTAATAAAATAAATACAGAATTAAATTATTTCAGACGTACATCTGTACAACAGATTCTGTTGGGATGAGATGTTTTTTTTTTCTGAAGAATGAAGAGTTT
This sequence comes from Puntigrus tetrazona, assembly GCF_018831695.1. Taxonomy (NCBI): domain Eukaryota; kingdom Metazoa; phylum Chordata; class Actinopteri; order Cypriniformes; family Cyprinidae; genus Puntigrus; species Puntigrus tetrazona. Next base: position 12,978,119 of record NC_056714.1, read on the forward strand.
TGTTTGTTTTGTAGGATTTTGGAGGGTTCTGGACTTTGATTATGAGATGAAGCTCCTGGGTCATGTGACACAGCTGGTGGACTCGGAGTCTTGGTCTTTCAGTAAAGTTCCTCTCAGTGTCTGTCTAGAAGAGCTGGGATCCCTTGAGCCCAAGTGAGTCATCATGAACGTTACAGAATTAATAATTGGTAAAAAAAAATCTTTTTGTTTTGGTTTTAACGCTCTACTTTTTACTTGTTAACCAATCAGAGCCATGATAGAACACTGTCTGAACTGTTACGGACGGCGCTACAGTAATGAAGGTTAGTTTTTCGCTGTGCGTTATGGATTTGATGAATGAAGAACCCTGCGTGCTTTCCATCCGTTTGCGCGTATCCATCCCTTTCAGATGGCCAGGTGATGTATGCACTGGAGGAGGACAAAGTATGCAGAGCCACGGCTCAGCTGCTCTTGCAAAACGCCGTGAAGTTCAACCTGTCCGAGTTCCAGGAGGTTTGGCAGCAGAGCGTTCCTGAGGGAATGAACGCTAGACTGGATCAGCTCCGGGTGAGTTTAGTTTAGTAACCCAGTTCATCAGACCAGAGATACACACAGGCATTTTTCAACTTTTTTTTACAAAAGCTAAAGTACTGGGGTTTTTTTTTTTCCAAAATATGACCACAATGGGATATAAACACAACATTCACTGAACAAACAAGCAAGTTCCATTTTGGACACAATATATGTTTTTGTTCCATTTCACGGTCTATCTCTGTTGTAAGTTTAAAGAAATGGCTCACCCTAAAATGAAAATTGGCTCATATTTTATTCACCCCGAAGCCATCCTAGGTGTATATGATTTTCTTCGGGATACATTTTGTAAAAACTCAGACTGTGTTTGTCTGAACGAAGAAAGTCATGTACATCTGGGATGACTAAAATACGGTGCAGTTTTGTTTTTTTGGGTGAGCTAGTCCTTTAATCACTGCACAATATTAAGAGCTTCTGGAGTCTGCTGACAGGCTTTTTCCAGCCAAGATACCTGCACAAAAAACAAACCTGCACAGTAGCCTTTAATTAAACAAAATCTCCAAAAACAATTGATATTTCTGTAAATATTTCAAACTCCTGGCCTGCAATTTAATGTTTTATGTTTTGTGATGTTCAGGGTTTAGCTCTGTTAGATCGAAGCTCTAAACCAGAGACCGTCTCACTGCTGCGTGTGGAAGATCTGCCCGAGGACACACTGGAGCGATTCAACAGCCTCTTCAGCCTGAGAGAAAAATGGACGCAAGATGACATCGAACCCTACATACGGTAAGTATAATGCCATTGTTACTCTTGTTTTGCGAGGTCAAATAAAAATGCCAGATGACATCTGATTGTTGTTTGTTGAACAGAGACCTCTGTGGAGAGAAGCAGACCACTGGAGCTCTCCTGACCAAACATGCTCGTTCTTCCATGCAAAGCGGTGTGAAGGTCTACAACTCAAGAAGACCTGTTGCCACTTAACATTAAAACAAATTACTTTAAAGCAACTGGTTGTTCCCTTATGTTTTTCCATTATAAATAAAAAAACGCATGAAATATTGTTTTTATAACCTAGTGTGGAAAAGTCATAGATAATTAATGTTAAAATATTCATTAGATAAATAAATAAGCATTAGAATATACAGAAAGCACACAAAGCCGACTGATCACTTGTCTTTAATGTTTAAACCTTAATGTTTTTGTTGTGGTACTAATACTAAAATTACAAATGAAAAATAATTTTCTTAAAATAAAAAGTGCTTTAAAATATTTCATTGTTTTCTGGAATAATATAAGTATTAACGAATAAATAAGTGAATAAATAAAATCTGTATGCATAAAACAAGTGTAGCAAAACGAATAACAGTAAAGGTAAAAAAGAAAGACTATCTAAAATAGAATAAACGTCCAAATATCAATATTTCATGATGCAGATCTGACAGATGCAGCACTAAGCTGTTACAATGTACAAAATATACAAAACTCATAATCAGACCAACCTAGTTAAGGTGACGGTCTTACGAGAAGTCTTACTTTGAAATTAATTTTTCAAGACACGTCACAATGTGTTATTTCCTATTATAAAGAAATGTGTGTGGGTCAGTGTGGTCTCAACAGTCACTTCATTCTCAACATATTTTTCCTCCTTTACACTCTGAGAAGATAAACATTTTGTCTGCAAGCTTTTAACCACATCTAGGCTCGTGACACCTGTGGTCACCCTTCTTCACCTTAGTTTTATTCATTTTAAAACAGTATAAAATAATATCGATTTTACAATGACACTTTATTGCGTCTGTTATTAGACCTGAATAACATTTTGCACAAATGAACAAACTTTTCCACAATTACATTCTCGGTCTCACATTGCAGCTCGTTTTCACGACAAGTCAAAATATTACTTTGAGTCAGCAGAGAAAGACACATCACGCTTGAGGTTTGAGGGGCTAAAAACTGTGTGCACCCTCATGTCTTAACACCTCGTTCTAACAAGAAAAAAAAAGGGAGAAGCCAAGTATATTCATGGGTTTAAGTCATTTATCAGTTATAACTCACTGATTTATATAACTCATGTTAATCTGTGTATAAGTCGTTTTTGTTTTCAGTTTATATCTCAAGATGACATTTCAAATGAATTAAGAGGATAATAAACAAGACGGTGAAAGGTAATTGCCCACTTTCTAAAATAAGTCAAATAGCTAATAAAAGCGAATAAAAAGTGAAAGAAAAGGTTTACTTTGGCACCTGGTGGACATTTCGTATTGAAAATGCTATCAATAATAGCACTTCTTCTACGTAACGGCAATTTTTCAACTTTTCCGTAAGGCGTCTGTCATTTATATGATAGTTAAAGAAGGGAGAGCTGTCATTCTGTTGACTTGCTGATGTATGAATGAATGATGTTGTGCAATTTTCCACTAAAACAGAAGATGTATGCCAGAGATAGGAAAGATACGGGTCTGAAAAGTAATCGAAGACGTATTCACAAAGCAAATGAATACAATTTTTATGCATGTTACAATTATATTATTCGCCAAAGCAATTGTAAGCCTACTTTGTGTTCATTTGTGTTTTTTAAAGACACTGTAACCCATGAATTTAAACATCATTTATGAGTATAATATTATGTGAGAAAGGTAGAGATTAAAACATGAAGTCAAGTGTATTCTCAATATCAGTTTTTATTTAAATGATGAAAGCAAAAGCACACGTTTGTTTCTTTGTTCTTACGTACATATTCTTTATGTCAGCAGGTTTTAACATTGGTTACATAGAAATAAAAGAAGCAAAGCTGTAAAGTAACACCAGGCGCCAGAATTCTGCAGGTCATGTGTCTAGAAAAGAAGCAGCTCCTCAAAAGGAATAAAACTTGAATTTGCCATTGCTTTACCGCAGTCTGGTTTTTTATTATCTGGTTTATCATCATTTTCATTTCTCTCAAAATGAATAGGTAGACATTTATTCAGAATTTTATCACAGCCAAGAATAACATGCTGTCGCTGAATCTTGACCCTCTTGACTTGCTTCTTCTTGTTGATCTCAGCAGTGAAGAATGTGAAAGGCTTCTTGCTGATGCAGAGGTTCCCTCGGTACATCTTTCCTCCTGATGAACACACAGCTATCACACTGTTTGCTTCATTTGGGCGAAAGAATGACTGAGTCGGCCTGTCCCAGGTTTTGATTTTGTTAATGAACTTCTGCCATTCTCTCAGTTTGCGTGGATCAGTTGGTACATCTTTACGGAGATGGTGGTTGAGGAAGGTATTGTACGCGAGCTGGTCCTTTGCTTCAGTGCAGGGTTCAGACGGGTACCACATCTCCATCTCACTCAGGCAAGTGTGGAGCACCACACTCAACATGATCACGCGTGACAGCATTTGCAGGATCTAAGGAGGTTTGTGTAAATGCCAAAATGTCATAATTTTGTAATGCAGCTAATAGTTCGAATGTATTCAAAATGCAGTGCAACTTTAAATTGGTTATTTTAAGCAATAATAATAATAATACCATTAAAAACAACAGACGTACCAAACAATTATGAAAAATATATTACCATATTGAAGTCTTTTGGTCCAGAGAGATGTTTGTGCGTGCTTTGACTCGGGTTCAGGTTTATATAGGTATTGCTGTGGGAAACGATGCTTCACAGCTTCTTACCACATCTAGGCTTGCGACACCTGCGGTCTCTTTTGGAAACTAGTGACTTTTTAATTTTGTTTTATTAATATTAAAACACTATAAAATAATCTTGATTTTACAATGACTTTTTTATTGCGACATTAGAGCACAATAACATTTTTCACAAATGAACAAAGGTTTCCACAATTACATTCTCAGTCTCACGTTGCAGTTGCATGTGGGGCTGCAAGCTTTTAACAACAATTTAGGCTTTTGACACCTGTGGTCACCCTTTGTTCACCTTGGTTTTATTTACTTTAAAACTCACATTGCAGTTCATTCTCACGACAGGTCAAAGTATTACTTTGAGTCAGCAGGGAAAGACACATCATGCTTGATGTTTGTCATGTCTTAAAAAGTCTTGAGTAGCCGAGCATGTTCAAGGTTTCAAAGTTATGTTATTAATTTTTTCCATTACTTGTATTATAAAATGCATCGGTTATAACTATAAATGGTGTATACAATTAATTGTAATTTGTGTACAAGAAAAGACGCATTTCAAAAGACACATTTTTTCCACGTACTGTACAGTCGTGGCCAAAAGTTTTGAGAATGACACAAATATTAGTTTTCACAAAGTTTGCTGCTAAACTGCTTTTAGATCTTTGTTTCAGTTGTTTCTGTGATGTACTGAAATATAATTACAAGCACTTCATACGTTTCAAAGGCTTTTATCGACAATTACATGACATTTATGCAAAGAGTCAGTATTTGCAGTGTTGGCCCTTCTTTTTCAGGACCTCTGCGATTCGACTGGGCATGCTCTCAATCAACTTCTGGGCCAAATCCTGACTGATAGCAACCCATTTTTTCATAATCACTTGGAGTGTCATAATTAGTGGGTTTTTGTTTGACCACCCGCTTCTTGAGGATTGACCGCAAGTTCTCAATGGGATTAAGATCTGGGGAGTTTCCAGGCCATAGACCCTCAACGTTTTGGTCCACTTAGTGATCACTTCTGATCAATCTATCCCTGATGGTTTTTTTGGAGAGAAGTGGCTTCTTTGCTGCCCTTCTGGACACCAGGCCATCTTCCAAAAGTCTTGGCCTCACTGTGCGTGCAGAAGTTCTTGATGATCCTAGAAATTGTTGATTTAGGTGCAATCTTAGTAGCCACAATATCCTTGCCTGTGAAGCCATTTTTATGCAACGCAATGATGGCTGCACGCGTTTCTTTGCAGGTCACCATGGTTAACAATGGAAGAACAATGATTTCAAGCATCACCCTCCTTTTAACATGTCAAGTCTGTCATTCTAACCCAATCAGCCTGACATAATGATCTCCAGCCTTGTGCTCGTCAACATTCTCACCTGAGTTAACAAGACGACTACTGAAATGATCTCTGCAGGTCGTTTAATGACATGCATAAAATGCAGTGGAAAGTTTTTTTCAGGTTTAAGTTAATTTTCATGGCAAAGAATGATTATGCAATTCATCTGATCACTCTTCATAACAATCTGGAGTATACGCAAATTGCTAATACAAAAACTTAAGCATCAATTTTTCCAATTTCCAATATTTATGTAATTATCAAAACCTTTGGCCACGACTGTACATTATTGCTTCTCCTCTAAGCCCCGCCTTCTGAAACGTTGATTTGTACAAAGCTCATCGTTCTAAAGAAGTGAGGTGTGCTTTGGTTGGCCATCTATCCAGTGCGTTGTAATCGGCCGAATACCTCAAGCGTCCCAGCACTATGACACCAAAACAATAAAACGTATTACAAGGCATATATGTTGCATACAGTGGAAACATAATTACTGATTATCATGACTTATGTAACATTTGAACCAATCAGACACATAAATATTGCTCTAAAGGTGGTTTTGTAAATTTATTACTATGTGAATAACATAAAGCAATTGTACTCTGTGCTGTAGTGTGATTTGCAGGTCAAAGAATTGGCGACTGTGAGAAAAGTTTCGGCCTGTTTAGGCGAGCAAAGTACGTGAGAGGTCCCGGATATAACATTTTTTTTGTGACTTCTTAACTTATTTCCTATTGTGCTGGAAGTCAAATTAAACTTGAATAGGTTTTAGCAAAATGTTAGTAGAAGTTTAATTTTAAGTAAAATTTTAAGTAAAATGAAGTGTGTTTTGCAGTTACATCTGTGAAATTTTAGTCTTCGAAACTTTACAGATCTTTTTGCACCAACACTCTAAAGAGAAAGGAAAATTTGAAATCGCATCATATGACCGCTTTATATGTAAATCTCAAGATGACATTTTAAATGAAATAAGAGTGTATAATAAACAAGAGGCTTCACAGGAAACCTAATTGCCCACTTCCCGATGGCCTTGTTAATATCAAACCCAAACATCAGCAAAGAAGTCAAGAAGCTAACAGCATGATGTGTACATCATTTTGTCCTTTATTTAAGTACTGTTGTTGTCATATGTTATAACTTCCGATACATATCAAAATGAACACTTTTACTAATTTCAAAATGCTGATAGTGAGAGCTGAAAGGTCAATGCATCTTACAGCAAAATAAGATTTAATTTTGAAACAATATTGCATCCCATCAGGGTTTAAGTTAAGTGTGCATAGGGCTACTGAATAAACCATTTATATGGGCATATTAAATGATTAGAATAGAGGGAGTGAACTGAAAAAAGGTATTGTCCCACTTCCTGTTGATCTCTGTCTCATGCAAGACCTCCTTCTATATAAGCAACCATATCATCTAACAGAAGTAAAGATCTGTCTGCATCTGGCGGGACTGTACACTTCTCACAACATGGTAAGGTGCTGTTTCTAATAAAGAACATTTAATAGATCTGTAGCCTATGTGTCAAATAACATCAAATGATCTTAATGATCAAAGTTGACTTCGAAGTTAGTGTTTATTAGTTATTTTTTTTACAATACAGAACTATTATTGATTGATTGATTTATTGGTTGAGGTTTTTTATTGTTTTGCATTTTTCAGACCTCGCTGTCCTTTGTGATCATCTTGACTCTCACGCTCCACACTTGTCTGAGTGAAATGGACAAGCTGTACCCACATCGGCCTTGCATGATTTCTGAAAACCCGTATGCTTACGGGACTTTTCTTAAACGGCATGTACGCCGTGACGCACCAACCGACCTGAACGAAGAAAACTGGGAGAGGTTTATTAACAAAACCCACACCTGGCACAGGGCGACTCAGTCATTCTTTCCCTTCAGTGAGAAAGACAGCGTGGAGGCTGTGTGCTCATCAGGAGGAAAGATGTTCAAGGACAACCTCTGCATCAGCAAGGAGCCTTTTTCTTTCATCACTGTTAAGATTGACACCAATATGAAAAAAATCGAAAGTGTCTTCCTTGAAAACCAGCATGTCATTCTCGCCTGTGATGCATTTGACGAGAAATGTCTCCCCGATCATTTTCAGCCAAATACAAGAAAACGTAGGCCATACAGCAACAAACCAGACTGCAGTCGACAGAATATTAATTCTGTTCACAGGGAAGTGTTTCTCTAGCTGTAATGTAACAGTAAACAAATGACCTGCAGGTTTTATAATACAGGCTACTTATTTTATCACCTAATTCTTCTAATAAACTTGCTGTGGTTTAAAAATAAATAAATGTGACATGTATGAAACAACCTCCTTGTTATATAATTCAGCAGCGCGCACAAAATATCTTTTTTTTTACATTTCACCTTAGTAAATGGACATTTTCTAAGAATAAACACAGCTTTATGGGTTTGATGACTTGGAGACGTTCATTCAAATTATTTGTCTGATGTTTATAAATACTTTTATTTTCATATTTCCACCTCCTGATCTCAACCTCACAGCTCGTCCACCACTTATTACACTTATTACAAACACATATTACACTGATGACGCACAAAAATGTGGGGTTTATTTTCAATACATAGACTTTACAAGGACGATTAAGTTAGAAAATACAGTTGTGCATTTAAAGGGGTCATGAACTGAGAAACCAAAATGTCCTTTTTGTTCAACATACAGGTTATTGTACCATCAAAACATTTGCACAATTCAGCGCAGGATTTTCAGTTATATTTTATATTTATATTATTATATTTGTTATAACACGTGTAAATGAATCTGTCTATCAAATGGCCCAATAGATTCGAGGTATTCTCAAGACTAAAGACAGTGTTTTATAGGCTAATTACTCTAAATGTCTTCCAAAGGGAGCTGTAATATTGGCTCCCCGTCAAAACTGAGGGAGCTAAAAAAAAAAAAAAAAAGAAAAAAAAAGGTTGACGTGTCGTAACAAGCCTCAGCATTTTGTGTCACTTAATTGAAGAATGAAACTCAAAAAGAGAAATCCAGAAAGAAAGAAAACTCGACTAGCTAAGGGAAGCTAAAAGATACTGTTCAGCAGAACACAAACACGGACACCGACACGCAGGTCTGTCTGAAGCGCTGTATTTCGGTAAGTCTCGCTGAATGCTGTCTTGTTTATTAACGAATCTAACGACCGGCCTGCCTTTAGAAAGAGAAGCGCGCGCACGCCTCGGAAACCGAACCGCGCTGTCGTAAAGCCCGCACGCTATTTTTAGATGACTTTGAGAGAGGACCAGAGCGTTGGGAGTGCGTCCGCAAAGCGGAATATTTCTGAGGATCATCCGCCTGTTCTCTTTCTTCACCGCAGGTCTCCAGAATGATTGCTTGTTGGCTATTTGTGGCTTTTGTGTTGCCCCGAGCGCACTCAGCGGACCCGAACTCCGAGCCGTGTATGCCAGCCAGGCACAACAACGGGCACAACGTTTTCCTCAAGCGCCATATTCCCGACGAGGTGCCAAAAACGTGGGACAACAACGCTTGGGAAACTTTCCTGAAGAAGATTAAAACGTGCGGCCGACCGACGCAGTCGTTCTTCCGTGCCAGCGAGAAACAGCGAGTGGACGACGTGTGCACTAAAGCCGGGGGGAAGACCCTGTCCCGTAACCTGTGCATCAGTAAAGAGAAATTCTCCTTCGTAACGGTGCGGGTGGATATCAGTGAGGGCGCTTGTGGGATCAGAAACATCCGCAATGAGACCAAGCACGTTATCCTGGCCTGTGAGCAGATAGGAGACGCCTGTCAACCCGTTCACTTCGAAGGGAACCCTCAAAACACGACGCCAAGCAATAACCAGCTGGACTGCGGCTTCAGAGGGAGCTCGGCGACTAAAACCGCGGCGATGAACGCCTTTGCTTTTCTGTTGACTTCGGTGGCGATGGCTTGCATTTTGTGAGATTCAAAGCTAATGCCACTTCTAAAAACAAAAGCATGTTAATTGTTTGCTGTGGTCATATATATATTTTTTTTACAATAAAGCTATTTCAAAACATTTCAGGTGTGTTCATATCTCTGCATACAAATAATAAATCGGGAATGTCGTAAAGCAGTTACTTCAACTAATAAATTATTTAGTGGCTTGACAATGAATGCGCCTGCTTACACCGCGGGCCGTGTTTTATTCATTAGCTCTTCAAGAAAATCTTTGGTTGGGTGTAGATTTATAATACAGATATAAAACAGGTGGTTCAGTGTTAGGAAGTTGAAAGTTGAACAGAAATTAGCTAAACAGCATTTTAAAATGCAGAAGTGATCAGCTATGTTGTATTGGAGGCACAGAACATGTAGTATCATTGGGTCATGATCTTTTATAACAGGTCATTATCGTAAGATTAAGGACTACTGTAACATATTTTTTGTAACTTTGACACTAGTTGAGGTAATTTGCAACAATACGTGTAGCCTAAATAAGAAAAAAAATAACATTAGGCTTATATAAACTGTATATAGACTAGGCCAGGGGAGGCCAGGTATGGTTGTAACACTTTTTGTTTTAACATCTGTAACTCAATGAATATTTGAGCTGGAGTGCTTAAATGTTTATGCAAAGTGTTCACTACAAAAGGAATATCACAATATCACACTCTTATAAGTTGACAAATACATGGAGTCCCTTTGTTTCAGTCTACCCCTTATAAATCTACTTTATTTAAATAATCTATTAAAGCAATGCAACGAAATGTCATACTTTCTACAAACGACCACATCCCCAATCCACTTTCTGTTCGATGCAGGAGTGTGTGTGTGTGTGTGTGTGTGTGTGTGTGTGTGTGTGTGTGCGCGCGCGTGTGTGTGTGCGTGCCTGTGTGTGTGTGTGTGTGTGTGTGTGTGCGCGTGTGTGTGCGTGTGTGTGAATTAGACCAAACCTCCTTCACTAGTGAACACTCAACTCCAGTGTACCGATGTACAGAGTATGTAAACCTAACAAAAACCGTGTACAAGCTCCATAGGCAACAAAAAAAAGTTCTCCGTTCCTATGTAAGCGAACGGCAGCCTACCCCTCCCCTGTCACCCAGCGTTCAGTTAGCTCTATTGTCATTATGGTTTTAACAGTGCATCAGATTTTGCTTGAAATTTTATTGCAATGTAAGTTATATGATTTTAAGTGCTAAGTAAAATATAGTTACGGTAAAAAGCAAAACAAAACATTTTTTTCTTTGTAAAGGCTGTACATATTTACAGCTTTGACAACCATTTATGTCATTCCTGTTTCACAGGATTGTAGACTTTTTGTAAAACGCTGTAATTCTAACAGATAACACATCTTTTAAACTGTAAATCCCTGGCTGCAGGTGCAACGTGAAAAGTCGTAAAACTGCGCTGTTGTTTAAATGCACGTGTTTTGCCGCCAGGGGGCTCTTGTTCTCCGTTGACTGAACGGAACACGCCAGAATACGCCCTTAAGATTCGCGTTAATTAAGTTATTTCCCCCCCGACAAATTAACTGTTGAGAACAAGGCTATATATGACCATGTTATAGGCCAGTATGTTGTAGTATCCTATGGCAAGTGAGTCGTGAAAGCACTGATTTGTGAACTCCCTCGATAAAGAGTACCTCACTTTATCCACGAGATGACACCAGTGCTCAAGTTTACTTCCTACAGCACGAGGCAGATCATTTTGGTAGACCATTTCAATAAAATGTCCTTAAGATTTATGGGCATCAGAATGAGACTTCTATCTACAAAATATCCTATTATGATTTTAACCTCAATTCAGAATTCTTTCCTACTTTTTCCTCACTTTAAAGTGTGGCGCGCAATCCCTGTCTCATTTTTAGCATAAGCCAGCCTCACTGCAAAAACAATTGCTCGTTCCCTAAGATCCCCAATCATCACGTGGATAGTGTGTACAAAACACACAGTATCCGCAAGCAAACAATTCAAGCGACTTCTGCTAGGTTTTCGACTCGACATGATTCAGAAGTAAGGATATTATACTATTGCATAATCACGCGGGCGCTAAGGAGCCACCAGGTATTATAGACTTCCTTATGTTGCAGTGATTAGGCCCGACAAACAAACGGAGCAATGTTTTCGTAGCGTCACAAAGCTACGGTGTTGAAACTTTTTCTGGGAAATCAAAAAAGTGCAGCACCTTTAACCTCTCCTTCACCTCTCCACCCATTAAATGGCTTGTTCCCTTGGCTCTCCACGAGCAGTTATTGTAATGTGTTACAGGAATCTGGCCTTTCTTTACAAGAATTCCACCACATTTCCACCCTTTTTCTTTTTCTCATTCACTCTGCCCTCTGACTTTCCGTATTTTATCCCCTTTTCCGCGCTCTTCCTATGGCTTAGGCGCCGTTATACGCCATTGTTAATAGTCATTTTTAAAAATGCATATAATAATTGAAACTGTGCACCGTTCTGCTACATTTATGTGCCGAGGTACGTGAGCTGGAAGCACGATATCATTGAGAATTCACGTACTTTCATTTTGAGGCGCCGCTGAACAACTATCAATCAAGTCTTGAGCTCTGGCAAGCTGGCGCTTACTTCAGTCTATAGGTCCTGACACAAATATGACATCAGGCAAATCAATACATGCACACACCGAGCGGAGCCGGTGAATGTAACAATTGGTTTTGAGGAGAAAGGAGAAAAGAATGAACTGAAAGAATGAGTGAAGAGTGAAAAGCAGGGGGTGTGCTGAGGGTAGAAAAGGGTGGAGAGTTAAAAAAAAAAAAAAAAAAAAAAAAAACGGGCCTGCACTCAAATTGAACTTTATGGCCAAAAAAAGCGAGAAAATAAGAGGTTTGCGCACAAACTAAGGTGAGAGGCTGGGAAAGGCTTTTTGCATTTCTTCCCACATCTTTCTTTTTCTCCTCACCTTAAGTTATAATTTTATTGCATATGCCTACTTATCACTTTCAGTGTGTTATCAAAAGGCTTAAGGAGAGAGCATAACTCACTGCGAGGGGATACGGAAATAGAGATAACTTTATTTTTGCTTGTCTTGGTGGAGCGGCATGCAAAAGCAAAGACGAAGTGACATGGTGGTGCTTGCAGTTCAGAAAAGTGACTTGTGATTCAGTGTTGATTCAGTAGCCGTTCTGTGAGTAAATTCATGAGAAGCAGATTGATTCAGAACAAGAAAGAGGCTGTAATCCTTTCCTTTTAAGGAAACTAAACTGTTTGATAAAACTTGTTTGCTCATTAACCGTACCAGTAGCCCTTACAGTGTTTGAGATGACTGAAAGATGTGGGTGGAAGAGTTCGTTTATAAAGCATTTTGGATCCAAATCAAGGCACGAGGACTCTTAACAAAATAACAGTCTCAGAAATCCCCACTTAGAGAAAAAGAAAGAGAGAGAGGAAGAGATCTACCGTACATTATAATTAAATTTAAGTCTGTTAACTCAGCTACACTCTGTTTTTATTTTTATTTTTAAAATAACTTGTCTGTGTTTTTTTTCGGCCCAAAATGTACCTAGACTTCACCTCATGCATAGGTCAAAGAAAATCAGTAGTGACTATTCACTACTGATAAACAAGAAACAAATGCTTTGGCACAGAAAGTGGTTAACATAGATGCCTGGTGGTTTAGGAACATGCCAGTTTTAACGCACACACACCGAACTGCAGCCCCGGATGACTGAGGCTTGTTGAGGTAAAAGAGTTCATTTATGTAGCATTTTGGATCACCGTCAACAAACAAAACTTGAGAACATTCAGCCTGCTGTACTGGATTCAGAAACGCCCCTGTTCAGAACGGAGGGAAGAAAGAAAACGGCCTGATGGTTATTGGTGTCATAGGACACCGAGTCAAAGGTCAGGTCAAGTTTAGTGCTGGAGTGGCTGCCCAAGTTGCCCGAGAAAAAAGATGAAGCACATTTACGAGATAATCGATGTGTGCGTTTCCGTTGAGTGTTTCATTCAGATGGAAACAGGATGGAGAACAGAAGACAGTAGGAAGCGATTTTAGAGATAAGAAGCCAGCCTATAATGAGTAGACGAATGTTTGGCTACTGCCTCACCGGTCCTAGACTGATTTGACTAAAGGAGGATAAAGACTGAATTAATGATTAGAGAGAGAGCGGATGTGTGTGTGTGTGTGTGTGTGTGAGAGAATAAAGGAGGAGGAAAGGGGGAGATGGAAAGTGGAACGGTTTGATAATGAGGGTGGACTGAGAGGGAATGAACAACACATGGAGAGAGAAAGGAGGAACTTGAGGTATATAGAGGGAGAAAGAAAGAGGAACAGCTTGATTAAAGAAATCATGTGGTTCGTGTTAAGTAATGATGGATATAGGTAATGAGTCGAACAGTCAGGCATGATCTAAATTTACCTCTTCACCCAAATTAATTTAGTTGCATTATAAATCAGGCCTTCGTCGGATGCATGAGTGAGCGTTTGTGTGAGTAAGACGGAGAGCAAAAAAAAAAACATTTCTAAGTGTTGTTGATAAATAAAAGTGGAAAAAATACATTTGTCGAGTTAATTATTAATTCATAAATAAACAAAAGTATGTTTTTGCAAAGTGGTATTACATTACATTAGCATTGTCTTATGATAAAAAGGCCAAATAACCTAAAATATTAAAGGACACAATCATATTAAAAACAATCATGAGTGTAAAAGGCATGCTGGTTGGATGACATGGCTTTATTATATTAAATATTAAGAATATTGTTAAAATATGTTAATATATTTATGCATAACACTATTTATTTTTTTATTAGTTTGTATAATACCAAACTACTTAAAAAGTTTTTCCCCTACAAGAATTTTATTTTATTTTATTATTTTTTTCTCCTAATAAATACCAGGACCATCGTTTCACCCTGGCATTTTTTCCCATCCAAAAATATCAAAGTTAGTTTTATTACGGAAACGAAATAAATCATAGAAGCTATGTATTCATCAGCAATGTGTTTTCGAACGGATGGACATGAAAGTCACGAATGGGCAGCTTTGGCTACACCTGTGAGAGTCAGATGTTCTCACAAACATAGCAAAACACATTTAAGAACCGACTTGTGAGGGCTTCTGAAGCGGCCTCCACTTCTCGGGAGGCTATTTTGTTCTCAAACGGATGAAGTCAAAACGATTGCGCGAGGTTTAGGGGTCGCTTTTTTGAGAAGGTTTTGTGAACATCGTTTTAAATTCATCGTGTCTGCATGCGATTCCTAACACCACGCCACCGACGAATGAGTGTGCGGCGTCGTGGATGAAAGAAGACGCGACTGCGTGCGGTGTTCCAGACATAAGCGTGTAAACCAGTTTGCCGGTGGCATGTGTTTGGGGTTATGCGAGTCCCCGGAGTGGAGTATCACTTACCCTGCTGGGTTTTTGGCAAGAAGAGTGAGAAGCAGAAAGAGAGGGAGTAAAAGTGAGAGAAATGTAAAATGATTCCTCTTTCAAAGTGCTCGGAAATATTTATGCCCTCATTGCCAAGCACCTCTCCTTACTCTCTCTCTCTCTCTCTCTCTCTGTGTCTTCTTTGTCTCTCATCCATTTCTCCATCTTTGTCATTCCCCATTGGGCTTTGATCTCTTTCTCTCGCTTATTCTTTCCTCCTTTCACCAGGCCTGAACAAAGTAATAAAAAATGACCTAAGCACAAAAGAACAAAAGATAAGTGGGTGGGAATGAAAACGGGTAAGGCGAAGAGAGGGGGGGGGAAAGGGGGATGAGAACTAGAAAAGAAGAGCGTAAGGGTGTTCTGTGTCACGGGCCACCCAGAACAGGCAAGATATTGTAAATGTTTACCAGGAAACATCAATTGAATTGCTTTGCTAATTTCCTATTCCACCTGTTTCCAAGCTGCTGGTTTCTCCTCGGGTCAAATGTCCGTTTTCATATGCAAGAATGCCTTTTAGCTGTGAGCTAGCATCGTTTCTACGTGGGGTATTTAGATAGAGCCGATAACTTCTTCTCTCTGGCTTGCAGGCCTGCAGCTAAAGCGGTGAAAAACCTACAAAGGCAGAGAACGCCGTGAAGGGGAGATTAGGCGGCGATAAGAAGACAAATAGCTCCATTGATATGAGAGTGTAATGACTATCGTCTGTCGTTGTTGTACGAAGAGGAACATGTGTGGACATGAAGCTATTGTGTGAACACAATCGGCAAGGTGTGTGATGCGTGACGCGCCGCCGCGCGCTATCTCCGTCGAGCGCTTGTGATACAAGAGTCGCGCTTTGTCAACATCAGCGGCGACCGGCCGCGACCCCGCGGGGCTGCGTTCCTCTCTGCGAACGGGGAAAGAACGGCCTACAATATGGAACGACTTTGTTCGGGATGTTTAAAAACTAATAATCGTAAAAGCGAAGCGTTGTGAGTCGGAAAGTATTGCGAGCGATTCGGTGTTGCCAGATCTTGCATGAAAAACAAACATTTTAGTATGAACGATGGAAAAGGAAATTGCTTAATTTCAACAATCAGCATATAAAACATAAAAACAGACAGCATAGAATACAAATGCCAGCTAGGCAAGAATGTGACAAATTATAGTTATTTTTCAATAATTATTAGACCTATATATGTGTGTGTGTGTGTGTGTGTGTGTGTGTGTGTGTGTGTTTATTAGACACTAAGTATTAGACCTATATGATAGGCCTATCTACAAGTGGGAGAATCAAGGAGAATCTTCCTAGATTATCTTCCCTCAAATCTTAAACATGCACACACTACAAGATTTAAAGATCATGGCGCATCACGTACTACAGGGTATTATTAAAATGATCGGATGTCATGCAGCGGATGCTCACCGGCTATTTTCAAAATAGCTACTGACATAATCATATAGCCGTCATCATTCTGATTCAAATCCTAAATATTTGTGTGCGAGCAGATTAGGAAGTGATCTGTGAAGGCCTCAAATTACCCTCCTCACCGAACCTCGGGACCCATCATGGTTCTCAACAGGACTTTTGCTCCAATTCTCGGGATGGGGAAAATCGTGGCTAAATCAGTGGATGTGTTTTTAAATATCAGTGCAATTGTTTGAATGCGTCGTAAAATACTTTTATTTCCCACAGCCTTGTATTTATTCCTGCCAATAATTAAATAGTGTGTAATGATGGCCGTTAATGCCCCAAAATGTATTGTATTGTGATCCGTATGAAACTGACCGGTTACTCGTTTTGCAAACCACTTTTCAAAAAAATGATAAAACCAAAAAAAAGCGTTTAGTATAAGCGGACATGGCAACACCGGGGTAGCGAGAGGTCCGGTCTGTTACCCGGGTAACCCGCGTATTAAAATCCGCAGTTCTCTGTGGCGCGAAAGACCATCCATCAAGAGTAAATGGTTAACGACTTCTTTGTACGACTCACATTCATCATCCAAGTCTCCATGGCCCGCGTCTTCATTAGAGACCCAAACTTCGCCTCTCCACCTTTTTACAAAGCGTCTGCCCCCCATACGCCCGGCTCTTTTCTTCCGCTTCAACAGCAGGGGTGAGGGGGGGGACTAAAGACCCTCGGGGACGCTCCTGCAACCTCCTGGCCTCCGCTGGGTCACCTTTTATGTCTGCGTCGGTCTCCTTGCTCGCGTTCTTTCACTCCCGCCGGGATCTCCGGAATGTGCCCCGCCGCAGAAGACCCTCCGTGTCTCCCTGGGTCCCGAACGTGGAAGAGGAGAACCACAGCGGAGGCGGATCCGGTTTCAGGAGCGCGCTGTGAATTGCACGGGAGAGAAGAGACTGAACTTGACAGAGCTCTGTTTTAGCTATTAGCCTGACAAATTGTCCTGATTGCTTTATGATCATATTCACATTTGTGTGTCCAGCAGTTACTGGCGCACTGATTGTTTATCTGTCACTGAGAGTGAGACATCTGTAAAATACATCCCCATCTTGTTGAATGTTTATTCTATTCTGTTCTATTCCTTATTATGTTTTATAATATTGTGTAAACATAGCCTGTGTACACCGTATTTAATTGTAAACAACTACACTGTCATTTTTATTTTTCAGAATTTCTCTACTGTATATAGCCTACGCCTTTACAACATTGCAGGCTAAATGCTGTACATGTGAGTTTAAGTAGCTATGCATATGAATAAAAACATTATTCTATAAGTATTTTGCAATGCAAGAAATCTTATTCCTCGAAATCTTTCGGTGCAACCAATAAATTCGTACATAAAATTGAGTTCTGATGGGCGTTTTCAAACGCGCACATGTTTTAAGGTGGGCGTGGTTTGGGGCGGGGAAAGAGAGCGATCCCGAAGTGTCATTGGCCCCTTGGTTTGACAGGGAAAAACGGGGTGGGGTTTGTTGCGAGAAGGGGTGTGCGCGCTCACGGATTAAGCGTGATAACTGGCCCAAATTCTCGGTTCAACCTTCACCACAGGCTATAACGTTTCGAAGAGCCGAATCAAAGTCTGAGACGGAAAGAAAAAAGATCCAAAGTTCCTCCTGTGAAGGCAGAAAGAGGATAATCAGCTTGGCGACACTGCTTTCAGAATAAAAAGTTGCAGGTACTTTTAGAGCGCGTCGGGTTCAAGGACTGTCACTCGGCCGCGCACCGGAGACGGTAATAGAGGGATACACTCAGCGGAACGACAGAAGGCACGATGGATCGCAAAATCCCCGATTTTGCCGGTACTTGGAAAATGAAAAGCTCCGAGAACTTCGAGGAGCTTCTCAAAGCACTGGGTAAGTGTTCATCACGATGCGCGCGCTCATGAATGCAATATACGATTAAAAAAAAAAACGAAAAACATACTGGATTGCTATATACACCAACCTCTCTTGTGCGTCTATACAAAACCGTTTTTTTAATATTTCTTCCATAAAAATAGGAATGTTCTTATGTTACTACTATTTATTTATTGTGCGGTATATCCGGATATTTAGGCTACAGCATTGATTGCCGCATTACCATTTATCTATTATATTAAAAAATATATATGTATTACATTTTACTAGTTTAATAAACCCAGCAGGTAAAAGTCAGTTCGCACAGGTTACGACTGGGCAGGGTTTAGGTCATTTTGCTTAATTAACTAAATGGATTAAGGATCCGTTCGCCCACATTATTTTGCGTTTGAACAATAAAACCCTCTCAGTTTTTGCGCTCCTACGTTGTATTTGTGTGTTTGAGTCTTGAGTCCAAATTTGGAAATTCCTGTTTAAGTGTTTACCGCTGATCAATCCAGAAGTTCCCGTGGGTTACAAAAAAATTGACCGACGTCCGATTTAATGAGGGCACTGCTGCCACCCAAACACCCCTTTTGAACAGTCTGTGTCGAACAAAGGAAGCAGATTCCCTCTGAAGAAAGAGTAGGTCCTTCATTTCGCGATTCAAAAGAATGATGAAATGAAGCTGACAGGTTAAAGAGGGCGGCGAAGGGGCACAATGGAGAGAAAAAGCCCTGCTGTTTCTGACACGGGAACATGATGTATTACATGAATACCCCAACTAGCAGGAGATGGGACCTGCATCCACAAGACCCCTCTGAGGATAAATGTCGTCGTAAAAGCGAAGGGGCGTGGCTATATGTGAGGAATGTGCATGACTGACAGATAGGCTGATTGAGGAATGAACTTTGCGACATGCTTTAATGTTTTGCACAGACACACATTCGTACGCACTCTTGAAGCACGTCCTAAATTTGCGCACTTTCACCGACATTAAAATTCTTTTCGTCGCACGAATATTTCATAGCACAGATGGGCCCGACCTGTCACCACACCCTGCCATCCACCCTCCTCCCTCCTGTGTCCTCATCTCCATCCCTCTACTCCGAAATACTTCCTTTGACCTTTCCCCTGTGACACTGACCCTGACCGTCTGACTGCTCTGACATCTTTTCTCGGTCAGTTAATGGGCTTGAAGCAACGCTTGATCCGACAGGAGTCCGTTTCACTTAATTAGCTAATGTTTTTAACAAGGATTGCACCCTCGGAGCGTGGATATGCCTTGTTTATCGCACAAATGGTGCGTAAAGACTTAAGCTGAAGGTCGCTGGAGTAATCGACAATTTGTTTACGCGTCTCTGTCTGAACGCGTGTCTAAATTTTGGCCCCCTCTTGTCTGCCTTCGTGTGTATATATTTACCCTTGGTGACAGGTGGGAATGTGTGTGAGGTGAGTAGTGTGAAATTCTACTCGATGCACAGAGGCTCTCCCTCTTTCACACACACACACACACACACACACACACACACACACACACACAGGCCTTTATACCTAGCTGTCTTTTTCCACACTTGAGTACCCTTTTTCTATGTCTCCGCTGGCGTTCTTGTCCCTTTCTTCTTCCCTTGTCAGTAATCTCACCCTCCCTCGACTGTGCCATGCTTTTTTTCTTTGTTGCCTCTGCCCTTCCCTACTTCCAAACTGCGCTCTATCCATTTCCTGTCAGGAAGGTTTAATAGATTACAGCATCCCCTGTGGCAGGTTGAATAACTTCCCCTTTCAGTGTGTTCACCCACCTACACTCACAGCATGACTCCGTTTGACATGCAGTATTTAATCAGTTGTGTAGGACACTAATTATGTATTGAAAAAAGCCGCAGTAGTAGTAGTAGAGTATTGGTTTGATATTTTAAATACATTTTTATAAACGTCTGTGCTTATCTCTTTGTTATTGTTTAATATCGGCCTTATTAATAAATCACAATTTAGTAGGTCTTTAATGCATAGAACCCAACATCTCTGCACTTCAATACATTTATTGTTCATGCAGCAAAAAAGTAATAATAATAATAAATTGGTGACACTTTATTTTAAGGTGTCCTTGTTACAAGTTGCATATACTTATGACGTCAGTTAATTATGCATAATTACATGCAAGTGACCCTAACCCTAACCATTTGTATATGTAACCATAAATGTATAATTATACCGTAATGAGTTCACCTTAAAATAAAGTGTAACATGTTATAGTATCAATGGTCCCGCTTTATATTAGGTGGCCTTAACTACTATGTACTTACTTACATTTAAATGAATAATGTGGTGCAATGCACTAGTTGTGTACATAAGTGTTTTGCAGAACAGTGTAAACAAAATAAATATATTGTACTTATTTTTTTATGTAAGTACATAGTAATTAAGGTCACCTAAAATAAAGTGTGACCTTAATAATATAATATAATAATAATATTAATAATTTATATAATATTAAACAATATTAAAATAATTCATATTGTAATAGTATAATGTAATCAATAAAATAATAGTAAGTATTCATGATTATATAGTATTATTATAAAAATAATTATTAATATTATGTATGTAATCTGAAAAATGACTTACAATTAAATTAGTATACTAATATAGCACTTAATTAGGTACCATATTTGTTCTGATTTCAGATTATCAGTCGATGTCTAGCGTGTGTTTCTCTATTTTTCTGGGCGCTCCAGCTTGTCCATCGGGTTTCCTTCTATTACATCAGGTGATCAGCAGAGAGCACAGATGTGTGGAGCAAAGCCAGCCTCAGTAATATCACTGTCCGATCGGGTTCTCCATAACCTCTATGGATGCTCTCACAGCCCCTTCAGGAGATCGTTCTGATGTGCACGTGTGTGTTTTGTCAGGTGTGAACGTGATGCTGCGTAAGATTGCTGTCGCAGCCGCGTCAAAGCCGTCCGTGGAGATTACACAGAACGGAGAAACCCTGTCGATCAAGACCTCCACCTCTGTAAGGACCACCCATGTCACCTTCACCGTCGGACAGGAGTTTAATGAGGCCACTGTGGATGGGCGTCCCTGCACGGTACATACACACCCAGAGAAAAACACTTCAGTCGCTTTGCATTTGTAAGACTGACTTTCCTTTTCTAAAACACTCGAAAGAGCAAGAACCTGTGAAATGTGCGTGGTTATGCGATCCCGATCTCTGATCACACCCTCCATCTCGGAGGAGCTATCAAACCGGACACACACCCATTCCTTCAGCCTTCATCTCTGGATCTCACATTCTCATGGGCGCTGATCTGTTTCTCACTCTTTCCATCTGCAAAGAAAAACACTGCCTTCACGTATCTGTCTGTCTCTGTTTCTCTCAGAGCTTTCCTCGCTGGGAAACCGACAGCAAGATTAGTTGCGAACAGACTTTGCAGAAGGGTGAGGGTCCAAAAACCTCATGGACCAGGGAGATGACCAACGACGGCGAACTGATTCTGGTAAGATTTATTCCCGCTATTACGTGTTATCCTTACGATTCCTACGCACAAGGGTCTTTGATCATATTTTTCCTCTAATAGTCTTTTTCCTGCTTTCTTTGGCAGACCATGACTGCAGACGAAGTGGTATGCACAAGAGTTTATGTCAGAGAGTGAAAGTATGAGGAAACAGGAACGATATCCATCCAGATCGCTCCCTTTCCTCGTTAACCACAATGACTGTGATTTTATATCATCTATTTCCTTTCTCCCTCATCTCTCCTTTCTTTTTTTGTTGACCATGTATTTGAATAATACGTCAGATAACCATGCAAATGATTCGTGCGAGGTTCCAGATTTTGTACAGAATTGGGTCCTGATTTGTCATTTAACAAATACGCCATTTTGGGCCCGAAAGCACTTTTAAGGGTTGGTCTTCACTTAGGTGAAGACCTGGAAATCTGAAGCTTGGGAAACCAGACTTGAGTGAGACAGTCCACAATCACCACTGAAAAATAGTTATTTCCATTAATGGGAATTTTGTGTAAAGGTAAAAGATTTCCCCACTCGGACTTCAGAAAAGGTTCAGTTTGGGTTGAGATGACTTCTGTGTAAGCTGTGCTTCGTACATGACTACGTTTTTTGCCTGCAAAATTCACAAATGTGACCATAACTTAAAGGGATAGTTTGGCCACAAATGAAGATTATATCATTATTATCTCACCCTCATGTTATTCCTTCATTTACCTTCATTTAACTTTGGAACACAGATGAAGATATTTTTATCAAATATATAGAGTATTTTCTTACCCTCAATAGACAGTAACACAACGTCTGCATTCAAGGCCCAGAAAAGCAGTTGGGACATCATCAAAATAGTCCACGTGTCATCAGTGGTTCGACTGTAATGATATGAAGCTACTTGAATTTTCATTTTTTTTTGCACAGAGAAATAAAAAATAACAGCCATACTGAGGGTGAGTAATAAATGACGGAATTACATTTTTTGGTACACTATCCCTATAAGAATGTAAGCCTGTGTACAATATGCTGTCGGAAAATGTCGTTTTTGTAGTTAAGTCATTTTTAAAAATCTTCTCCGCTGACCCTTTGCTCAGCTCCGCCATAGATTGTAACTGACCAACCCTACATTAGCAACTGTCCATTTTCTCAAACAAACCTTTGCCCTTTCCAGTGTAACCCTGTGGAGCACCCGTGTGTTCGGAAAGGCGGCGTTTGTAATTGTTTGACTGTACCAAAACGTAAAATCGCCACACTACATTCAGAGGTATTTAGGAAAGTTCTACTCTACTACTCTATTTTGAAATCGTGCATTCTGTGTCAGAATGTCTGCTATTCATTTGGATTGTGTGATTACGCCAGTTTAACCAATAGCATTTTGTCACCCCGGGTTGCCAGTTGGCGGAAAAATAGCTTATTGAAACAATGGAAGGCAGCGAATGAACTGGCTCAGAGATCACGCATTCCACCCGACCTAAAAAACCTTGACATCAATTTGAAAAGCTGTAAGACCCGATGGATAATAAAATGTGCATATTGTCAATAGCGCTCGCATTTGGATTGCAGTTCCCATTTCAACCAGTAGCTTTCGTTATTACATACCACGCCTTTAAATCAAATGTATAGTTATTTTACAATCAGTTTTACTGTATTTAGTGAGATTGAAATCTCCAATTCATTCCCATGCGAGGCCCTATATTGTCTGATCTAGCAACAGTACCAAGGGGGCGGAGCTAAGCAAAGACTCAGTTGTAATTAGAACCCCACGAAGCTCCAATCCCAGCCTTCTCCTTTCATCTTATTTGTTTTGTATATATATTTTAATAAAACCTGAATCTGAGCTTTCTTTTCATTATGTTTTTGATACAAACAATTTCAGCAGTCATTACTTATTTCTGTGCATGGACAATAAAGGTTACTGCCAAGAGGGTGTGCTTTTCTGTCATTTAGTGGCATTCATCCACACAGAAGCTTACTGGCAGTCCCATGATGTCAATGGAACGAATGTCAGTTGTTTTTATTTCAAAATAAGAAATGAAAGAAACTCCTATGACCTTTTTAACAAACCCACGCTCCTTCTCACTCTCTTTTCTCAGACACACTGGTAGGTTCACGTCTTATTTTAGTATTTCTGCCAGCTGGCTGTAACTAGAATAACTTGTCTGTCTCTCTCCACCCCTCCGTCTCTCCCAGATTTTTCCATCTCAGTCTTTCTTTCTCATCGCTATCACCTTCTGTGCGCCTCTGGTTCCTGTCTTTCAGCTCACGCTTTTACGAAACCCTATGCTTTTAATGCACTGATTGCCATTGAAATGAATGGAATGCAAATGTATTGTAACATAAAAATAAATGGAATGGAAAACACCCATAAATGGAAAACACCCATAAGTCATCACAGAAATTTCCCCAGTAACCTGATCTTCCACTCAGCGTTAAAATTTCTGCAGATCTCTGTCGACTGTGCATCATGTGTTAGATGCTATGCTAGCCAATGGGATAAAGCTGTTAAATAAAATAGATCCAGGCAAACAAGTCAACTGTCCAATCCAGCCAGGAAATGCCAGTCGGATTACAAGGTGAAGATGATTGACAGCAGATGTGCTTAACAAGGAGCAGGGAATGGAAACTCTGGGTCAAAATAAAACGAGGACCAACATTGCGCTCAAATACATATTCGTATATACTGTATATCTCTCATGCAGTACGCCATCACACCCAGGACATTTAAGAGCATGTATATGCAGATTAATAGATATAATCGTGTGTATTCATGCTTATAAAAGAAAAACAAAAGGTAGAGCGGAGGTGATGGTGGAATGTGGAGAGGTTTAGGGGTGATGCCTGCAGCTGTACTTGGTTACTGTGTGACCCTAATAAAACCAGCCCCTCTCTACCTCCTGCCCCTATAAAAGACCCCAAATAACTGCCTCTCCTTCCTCCTTTATTACCCCCTGGGGCAGTAAAAGGCAGCTGTCTCTCTCTCCTTTCGAAAACCACCCGCACATTTGCACACATATGAAACCAAACATGCACATTCTTTCAAACCTTCACGTGTACCATCAAACAGTTTGGCCACTGTGAGCACAGACCATAAAACCGCACGCATACACACACTCACACTCACACACACACACCAGTGCCCACAGCTAGTAATGGGCCATAATGTGGCAGAAATACTTGCATGTTTGGTCATTAACTTCAAAGGAAGTCTAGCAGATAGTTTCACAACTCATACACACACACACACACACACACATGCTGGTTTTGCCCAGTTATGCGCAAGGCAGGTAAATCTGGAATTGCAATCTCTTCCCAACCTCTATTCTGTTTGCTTTGGATTTGGCTGGCAGGCAATTTGACAAGCAGATAAGCATTTATGCAGCAGAACACACACACACACACACACACACACACACACACACACAAGCCACTGTTGCAATTATAAACATGAAAATTACATTCAGCATAACTCAGTAGTGAAGTAATTAATTCCAAAATCATCCATGACAATGTAAACTCTAAAGATGTCATAATAATATGAATTATCAAACTTAAAATTATGGTTTTATCTGCAAAAAGTAAATGAAATATAAACCAAATATGTTTTGTGTGAAAACGATTAATACTCATTTTAGCAATATTATATTATTGAAGCAAAATTTAAGTTTAATATACAATTTCAAGCACCGTTTATTATATAAAAATATTATTTTTATATATTTTATATATCAAATTGTTTTGTAATGTAATATTTAAATGTTACTATTCCAGTGATGACGATAGATAGATAGATAGATAGATAGATAGATAGATAGATAGATAGATAGATAGATAGATAGATAGATAGATAGATAGATAGATAGATAGATAGATAGATAGATAGATAGGAACCCTAGTAACAACCCTTTAAAACTTACTCTAATCCTTTATCCAACATTTTTTGTGGAAGAAATTTTTGCAGCTATAAATATTGTTTTGGTTGGCATAGACAAATCACTCAAGAGATGAGCTGGCTGTCATACAAAGGCAGATCTTAATCTTCATTATTGAAAGATAACAGATATATCAGATCCATGTTAAATCTGACAGCACGGTGTGATTTGGGATCAGATTTACGCATGTAAATATACGGACAGTCAGTTGAGTAATGATAATATTTTGTGCCCTGCAGCAAAGACTGCACTGAGTGCCATGAAAGATTTATGTGTGTGTGTGTGTGTGTGTATGTGTGTTAGCAAAAACCACTTTGTCAGGGACACTGAGTGGCAACAGAGAGGAAATCTGAAGCCGAGGGTGTGTGTGCAGAAACTGTGTGGGCACAGAGTTTTCTAAACATGACATGTACAAGTGTGTGTGTGTGTGTGTGTGTGTGTGTGTGTGTGTGTGTGTCAAACAGGTAACAGTGAGAAACATCCCACAGACAACACACTCTCCTAAATGCCCTCTGGGCATATAGCAAAGCATTATGGGTCAAAAAAAACCATTGTCACCTTACAGCCGATTGGTGGATTACAGCCGGCCCTGATCCATTCACCCCGAGGGCCGTCTGTGAGATACTTATGCACACGCACAAAAGTAAACAGGGCTAGGATCGACAAATATGTTTCTCACACCCATCAATCTACGCGTTTTGCCTGCGCACCACCGAAGACTTGCGATTCATACACAGCTCGGCACATGCGCTCGGGCGTCTACTTCCAGCAGAAAAAGACAAACAGTCTAAAACATTTCTCACAGCGGTGCTGACTCAAAGCGAGCTGGTGGTGAGGATTCCAAGATTCCAGACGCGCGGAAAGAGTGAGTCCCGCACCGAGGTGTGGAGAGAATCACACGGAAACAGTCGCATCTCATGGCCAGGCTTCTAGGTCAACTGTCAAGTTTAGATGAGTATCGTGGGTTCAGGACGAGTTTAGTTCAATCGACAGCATTCCTCGCTCGCTTCCATTGCACCCAATCCTCCTTTTTGCATTTTTACGGGAAACAAGGGATGAGTCAAACTGAGTCAAACCTGGGATAATGCAGTAGCAGGCCTCATATGAACGATAAAGAGAGTCTGAGGACGTATGCATCAGTTTGGCAGAGTGTCTTTTTGGACACATTTTGATGAGAGCATGTCCCTCCTGAAATTAGAATCGTATCCCTTGCAGTATTCGCAGCGAGAATAACGTTAGGGAAAATTACAGATGCCCGAAAGGGTAGATGAGATCAGCAGACATTAGACTACCGAAAGATCACAGCGTTGACCCCAATGACTCACTGTGGCTTTTATAGGGTAAGATATCATTACATGGAACTCAATGCATGAAGGGGGAGAGTGCAGACATAATAATAAAGCAACATTTAGGCTGCGTTCACGCAGTCAGCGTTTGGGATTGATAGCTGTGTTCAACAACAGCCGTGTCTCTTAGAAACCCTCCGGTTTACACACACTTCATGAACCACGTGATGTCCCTCTTTTTTTTGTTTGTTTATGTGCTAGCCTGTCTGTAACCACAGTAAGAATAGATATAAAAGTAAACATAAAGATGGCGAAGTGACAGCGGCGTTTGTATCATTTGAGCCAGACGTGAAATACTAAAGACGTGAAATACAGCTTCAGTGGGGGGAAAAAAGACTGGTTAGTTAGCAAAACGTTAAAACACGCGACACACACCAATGTAGTTGTGTTCAAACAGTCGCGCAAATTCACGGGTGTGAAATCAGAATGCAGTTATCACAATCAGAAATAACCATACTTCATGTAAAATTAACCATATTAAGCTCACAAAAACAGGACGGACTGCTTCTCTCTCTCTTTTTTTTCCTCACACGACCCACTATCGCTCGCACACTGTACTGAACGGAGTCGCAGTTTACAGATTTCATGCTTTGCTTCACTGTACCATATCTGTGGGAAGCCATATTGCTAGCAACAGCAGGCAGCTGCCGGGGTCAGGTGACCGCTGAGTTTTGATTAGTTCAGAGAATTGAGGCAGAAGACAAGAAACGGTCAAAACACAGTTTCCCAACATCTGTCTCTTCGTTACAGTATTCTTTGGCCTTATTGCTCACTATTTAATGGGAAAAGAGCATGTTGGAGATGATGTGAACTGCCTGCTTATTTTTTTATTATTATTATTATTACAGTGTGAGTCAGAGGGAAAATCCTGCTAGTCCAGTTAACAGTATTGGATTTGCATTGTAGCTTTTGCGTTCGTGGGTGTTTGTGTCTTCTTTAGTGACATCTTTAAAGAACACGTTTCACATTTAGCGCAAGTCGTTTGCGTAAACGTTTGCATAACTGTTCCCTGCGACAGAGTGCGCGAGAGAGACGATCATTTTAATTCGTTTCCACTCCCACATAACCGTTACTGTAACGTGACAAGCCCCGCGGGAGAACTACACCGTTTTCTGCGGCTACAAATATTTACTTTTGTTGTGAAACGTAAAACCCTTGGTAACGCTCGATGTAAACAAGCAAAGCTGATAATCAAGAAATTCAGAAAGGATCCGTCACCTGTCGTGTGACACAGCACCCGGGAAGGAACAGGGAAACTGCGCCACCTAGAGGATCCTTGCTGAAACGTCAGAAGAAACTACGTGTTTTAAAATGATTTACTCTGTCGCCCTCTGTTGGATAAATATTGCAGGTGCATGACTCAAATGCACTCCATAGGCCTTTACAGCCAACAAAAAAATGCATGTAATAATCATATTATGGTTGGAAATAGCAGAGATTTACAATCTTTGGCATGAAATATATTTAGTCAGAGTTAGTTATATATTCAATAACTGCACTTAGTATACTTACTTTGTTTACCAAGTCGCCAACGTTGTCAATGTGGTGTAAGATGAAAAGAAAGAAACAAAGTTTTCAAAAATCAAGGTCAGATTTTGTTGTTAATTGTTTTCATAGCTTTACTTTTGTCATGAAGTACAAATATTAGGCTATTTAAAGATTGCTTATTTCATCAAAGAAATTCATCATTTAACTCATTCTCACGATATTTTGACAAATGTTGTCAGAAAGCAAACAGTTTTGGTCCCTGTTGACTTTTGTAGTATTATTTATTTAGTTACTTATTTATTTTGTTTAATATTTTAATTTTATTTTATTATTTTAGTTTTCCGACTGGGAAATGTAACTTCGAATCATATATACTTTATTATCATAGTTTATTTGCAAAAACTGAGACTTTTTATCAAGCTTTTTATATATATATATATAAAAATATATATGTATATATATAATTTTTTTTTTTTTTTTTTTTTGTAGTAACAATAACCCAATTGGAGCTTGCTTGAGATGAACTGGAATGAACAACAAAAAAGGTAAAAAAGAACAAACAAACATGATTTTAGGGGAATTACATCTATCTATCTATCTATCTATCTATCTATCTATCTATCTATCTATCTATCTATCTATCTATCTATCTATCTATCTATCTGTCTGTGTGTGTGTGTATATGTGTGTGTATGTAGAGCTTGTTATCAAACATAAAAAATAATTTGAAATGTAGTGAAACGACAGCACGATGGAAATTTGGTAATGGAGAAGAATATACATTAAAATGAATTCATAACCATTTAATTATTGAAACAGAAATAAGATATAGGCTAATTGTCGTGTTTTTCAAAGCTCTACTCCAGCTAAACTAAATGAGTTTTCTGGGTTGTGGTGAACCCAGACATGACCCAAAGCCCTACAGTGTTTTGACAAAGTCGTAACATAACAGAGCTGATCATATCTGTGGCATGACTGTGGCGAGAAAAAAGCGACCAAATTTTGCTTTTTTTAAAGAGAAGGTCAGCCTGCGTTTCGCGTTTATGATATCTCTAAGACTTATTTCTTTAAAATAACTTATGACAGATTGGTGCGTTGGATAAGAGCCAAAAACAAAGACGGCACAATTCTGTCACAAAAATAAAAGTTTTATTTATAGGCAATGCAAGCTTGTAGGCCTCCGTTATCGCAACCAGAATCTGGACTCGGTTGCCAAATCCGTAATATATTTGTATTAGAATCACTCCGCTTGGAAATTGTAATACTATTTTCTTTTCCCCTCAAATCTTTCCAACAAAACCGCATCTGATGTACTAACGTCGCGTAAGAGGAGAGTAAAATAGTGTTTTACACACACACACACACACACACAGAGAGAGAGAGAGAGAGAGAGAGAGAGAGAGAGAGAGAGAGAGAGAGAGAGAGAGAGAGAGAGAGGATTTGTGCGCCGGGCTCAGAAAGAGTTGACTGAGGGAGACGAAGGTCTTGCTGCAGAATCAAGGAGCTCTTTCATTTACTTGCGTGTATTTTGTAGACTTGGAGACACGCTGCGGTCGAAAGAAAGCTGCTATGAACGCAACTAAATAGATTTCCCCTCAGGACAGTTGTGCAATTAATATTTAAGATATTTTCCACATTTCACATCCATAACGTTTCTTCTCTAAAAGCTATGGCATATAATTGCGGGAAATAGTTTTGACAGAGATTTTTTTTTTTTTTTTTTTGCGAATGTACTATTTACTTTGGAAACCGCTGGTTTGGAGAAGCTGGACTAAACTCACGCGCGCGCTCTTTTAACAACAGCAGGTGTCGGAGCCGAAGCCAAACCGGATTTTTAATGTACATTGTTTATGTGGGGAACAAGACTGTAAGTTGACCCTTTTTATTTGTTAGTGTGTAAAGTTTTGCCTGATAGCTACTGTTAAACCGCGATGTTTAGTAAAAAAATGTAAAAGTGCTAAAATAATTTTCTTTGGTGACACACAAAATTATATGTAGCCTACTGAAGACCATTCACTTTATATAACAAGCTAACAGTTCCGAAAATGTTAAATATAGCCTCTCAATTTCTTGTACACGGAACATAGGAACAGTGAATAAGTAAATTATTATTTTGGGGGGTTAAATGTCATCATTATGTGCTTTTATTTATCATTTATAATTAGTAACTCGAACTGGACGTCATGTTTTTGTTGTACAGCGAGTATAGTGGGACTAATTTGAAACGTAGTCCACTATTTTAGCACTTTCACCAGAACAAAATCGAGTAAAATATTGCGCCCAGGCCAAAAGAGTACACAGTAACGTCTTTCATGCGCAGGGAACGCGAGAGCGACGCGTGCGCTACAGTACACTATGAGCGCGTGAGCGGAGGAAGCACGTCTCCACCTGAGGGATCGCGCGCGCGCGCTCGCCGTATTGACAGCCACTGCCGAGAATTACAAATCAAAGAAGGAGAAAAGGAAATTCATTCACCTAACTGACTAATGGAGATTCACAAGTACCTGCTGCTGTTGAAGATCACCGTTCTTCTCAAAGGTGAGTCAGTTTAATTGCATTGATTTGTGCTTTAGCCCGTGCTTTGTCGTGGGACACGATGTGGATATTCGACTTACTTTAGGTACAGCTAAAACATTACACCTCACAAAACGGAATGGCTGAACAAACACTGATGTACAGCACAAATGAGTGCGTTTTTCTCTCACAAACAGCACTAACTGCACACTTCCTCTCATCATTCATTCACGTTTCTTAGACTAGAGCTGCATCTCAAAACTCTGAACTGACTAACCTCGACTAACTAGTCAACTAACTTGGAACCTTGCAAAAATGTTGTGTTGACCCATTCAACTGGACAGGATTTATCTGCTATAGTGAAAAGTTGTTGTGAAATGGAATTCTATGTTGGCTCTTTATGGCAGTAGCGGTATTAGCTGTATTCAAAATTATGTATTTGTGTTACAAATTTGTGATTTGAGGATTGTGAGAGCCAGCAACATCAAAGCAAACAAACATTTGCAAATGCATCTGGTGTAAGTGTTGTCTTATTTAGCATTTATATTTAGACAAACTGCATGTCATAGAATGTCAGTTTCTAATGAATGTGTAGATAACGTTTGCGACTCGAAACATTATCTGCAGCATTTTCCTCAAGGCTCTGTCATTTTTTTTTATAATTGATTTCTATAAATGTGTTTAATAATGCAGTTGCAGTTTGAAGGGTTATTTCACTCAAATATTAAACATCTGTCATTAATTAGTCTCCATCACGTTTCAAATCCATAAGACATTTGTTCATCTTCAGAACACAAGATCAAAGCTCTCTTTAAAACTGTGCCAGGGTGACATGGAAGGGAAGTATCGTTGTAATTATTTTTGTGCAAAAAGTATTCTTGTGGCTTAGTGATACAACTAATGTCACGTGGACTATTTTAATGATGTCCTTACTGTTTCTGTGCTTTGATCATGGTAGCACATGTTGTCTATGGAGGGTAAGCTCTCAGAATTCATCAAATACATCTTAATTTGAGTTTGGAACAACATGAGAGCGAGCGATTAATGACAGAATTGCGTCACCACAACAGCACTGTATTATTTAAATTTTTTCCCAGTTAACATTCCCAAAAGCATTAACTGTATATTATGAAATATCTTGATTCTCACTTTTATACATCATGTTGATCTATAGTGGGTGATGCCCAAAGTAACCTTATAATGTAATCTAACTGCGTACTGCATACAAACTGTCTGTTTAATTAATTTACAGGTATGGGTGTCATGCCGTATCGTATCTTTAATGAGACTTTATTTTTAATGCAAATTTA
Source organism: Puntigrus tetrazona (assembly GCF_018831695.1). NCBI lineage: Eukaryota > Metazoa > Chordata > Actinopteri > Cypriniformes > Cyprinidae > Puntigrus > Puntigrus tetrazona. The sequence continues at coordinate 13,010,286 of NC_056714.1, forward strand.
ACATTGAAAGGTAATGTGAATAAAAACACTGCAAAAAAAACCTTTACACTATGAAGTTAATAGTTTATGTTTCTGATGAGAGAGTTCACCAGAACGAGGTATTTAGTCAGCGAGCGAGTGAAGAAAATACTAGCATTTTAGCGATGACTCATCTGAACGCCTCTGATTGGTCATTGCATTCATAAGCTCAGCAGCATTGCGTGCGATTGGTTATAATGCACAATGGCGTAAAAGCGCGTCTATCTCTGGTTCACTTTGAATGGGCATGTCGTCACTGCCTCCACTTACAATCTTGTAACACAAGTTGTTGACTGTGACCCCAAAGACGTTATTTACTCAAGTCTTTTTCTACCACAGATTTACGTTGTAGACTATGCAATAATTACTGATGTGGCTTAGGGAAGTCTGCGAATAGACTTGATTGTACTTAATTAGTGTAAAGCATTCTTTATCTAATCATAAGTACATCGCTTTCCTCGCAGTATAGTCTTTTATACTAGAATTACTTACTTTATAGATTTACACTCTCCTCTGTGATCTGATACATCAAGGGAGGAAAACTGTGAGGGAGACTTTTGTTTAAATTCAACACTGGAAGAAGCAAAGATTTTAGATAAAGTAACCTATCATCATGGTACTATTAGGTATACAACATCACGTATCTGGACAAATTACTGTAAACGCTAGAAATACAGCTTTAATGGACCACAGCAGTTGCAGTCGAAGTATTTCCAGACTGTAGTCAAGATTAATGCCACTAGCCATTTTGTACACGCCACAATAGCTGTTTATATGCATTGTGCCACCTAGACCGCATTTCGTCTGTGTTGGTGTATGTTTTTGAGCATATATGCTGTGGCCGCTGATGGGTTCTGCAGATGCTCTGTGATGAGCAAGCTCTCTTGTGTTCAGCTATGTTCTTCTGTGCTTTAGATGGAGAACCCAGGTGTGGACTCTGGGAATTCCACCCCCTCGCCCCCCCTCCATTTCTCCCTGCATTTCTCACTCTAAAACCATCTGCCCCGACCACTTACAGGAGAGTGGATTGAGACGTAACACGAAAAATAAAAACAACATAAAGCAGAAGAGAAGAACACTTAGACAGGAGCAATCCACTGAAATGGTTTTTATCAGATGCAGTGCGTTCAATCTGTTTGAACAGACGTCTGATTCAAAGACGTGTGAGATGTGAGAATCCCGGGAATTTGCTTTAAACAACATTGCAGAAAGCAATTTTGCGGAATGCTCTTTGAAATACATATGCTTTGAGCGCACCCTAAACACAGTCCAAGCTGAATCATTTTTGGCAGGATTTGGCACTTCCTAGGGGGTGAGAGTTTTATTTGTAAGTTGTAGATAAGGGACACTATAATGTTCATGTATTCACCACAAGACAAAATAATAACTGAATTTATAAAAAATGACCTCATTTGTAGGTTTACATACCCTTAAAGTACAGTGAGTCGTTTCCAGGATGATCCACAACTGTCTTTCTGATTTGTGGTAGTTGTTCATGAGTCCCACATTAGTCCTGAGCACTTCAACTGCCTGCTGTTCTTCAAAATCCTCCAGCTCCTGCACATTCTTTGGTTTTTCAGCATCTTTTTGAACACTTTCCAACACTGACTGTATGATTTTGAGATCAGTCTTTTCACACTTGGGACAGTTGGGGACTCTATACATAACTACGAAAACATTTGAAAACATTTACTGATGCTCAAGAAGGCAACACAATGCAAAAAGCTGGGGGGTTCAAACTTTTTGAATTGGATCACTCATTCATTGCCTCACATTGATTGCATTGATGGTTGATTTTTCAGTTCTTTGTATCATATCCATCAATGGGTCATGAGTGAACAGAAAGTATTAATGAGATTATATGATAATTCATAAACAATTAGCCATCCAGTGATAAAAATGTACACAAACTGCCATGAGGTCTTTGAAAGCTTCTTGAAAATAGCATAAACGTTATTCAGATTTTTTACATCTTTTTCTATATTGCATAGAATCATATTTCACTGACCCAAGAATAGCTGACAGAAACAAGAGAGCTTGTGGAAAAGAGAGTTGGAATAACTAAACTGCACAGTTTTTAACATGGATAAAATTGTTTCCCATTTGAGTGTGTTTCTTAGTAACATGTTCTCTCTCAGTAATGTGTCCCATATGTTTTCACATATTAGTCATGCTGGCATGACTGAACTGTACATTTGCATTTCTAATAAGCTCATTCAAAGTGACGTCCATCCAGTGGTGGCTAAGAATGTCTATAGTGTGGTGTAGGAATGCATTTATGTGTGCGTAGTAAGTGTATATATGTGTTTTTTTGTGTAAAGAGTTAAAGAATCTGGACTGCTTTTCCAGACTGTTCACCACCAAGATATATAAATGTTTACAGTTGTCATGACAGAGCCCTGGAGACATGGACCAAGAAAACCCGCAGAGCTAAAACAGAGGACTAAAGATACTTTACATCTCTTTCACACATAGAAACAAACATTGACCAGTAACAGCAAAACAAGTGTAATTGAGAAGAGGGGAGTATTTGGAGGGTGGCTTTAGATGAAGATAGTTTGGAAAAGATAAAATCCAGTTTTGGACGGTTGAGTCACACTTAAACATGCCAGTGAATGTCAGTGTCAATGGATCTGATGTTAGAGCTCTTCTCTGTACTCACTTCACTTTTCATCTTCGTTTTAACTTTATACATAACTGCTGGTGTTGATTATCACGTTAACTATAAACAGGGTCCACTAATACAGTGGTTCTCATCCTTTTTGACTTGAATGACCCCCTTTGTCAAACACAATATTTGAAAGGCCCCCTATACTCGTTAAGATATTTCCTATGCAATTTATGCTGCAATTAAGACAGTGCTGCTTGTTTTCATTATATTTATTTAAAAAAAATACAGAAATGTTAAAAACAACTAACTGTGACTTTGTAACGTCCTGCACTTACTATACTTCAGTGCGATAAGATACTGCATTTGTTGTAATATTTATTTTATAATAAATCAAAGACGCAAAAAACTATGTTGAAATGGCAGCTGCAGCCAATGAGTGATAAGTTGAGAAATAATAAATGCTTTACATTTTTATAAAAGTTCATAGCTATGAAGGTAAGAAATTATTTATCGAGAATACCATTACAGTGTTGTTTAAGAGATTAGCCTAACTGCCTAAGCATTGTTTATTTGTCAACATTTAAATGTACAGTTACTTAAGTGGTTACTCTTTATATAAAATCATATGTTCTTTAATGACATGAAACTGAATGTTAATTCCGTTATCATTATTTACGATGTTACAATTGTTTTGTTTCTCAGTTTCTGATAAGAATGAGGCAGAAGATGTTTCTGTAAGAGTTTTTACCGATATATAGCACATATAAAATAAGTCAAGATGATCTGCTGAAGTTCAAACCAAGCATCAGAATGGGCAAGAAAGGTGATTTAAGTGGCATGGATGTTGGTGCCAGTTGGGCAGAAACTGCTCATACGCATAACCACTCGTTACAACCGAGGTATGCAGAAAAGCATCTCTGAATACACAACACATCGAACCTTGAGGCTACAGCGGCAGAAGACCACACCAGGTGCCACTCCTGTCAGCTAAGAACAGGAAACTGAGGATACAATTTGCACAGGTTCACCAAAATTGGACAATAGAAGATTGGAAAAACGTTGCCTGGTCTGAAAAGTCTCGATTTCTGCTGCGTAGGGTCAGAATTTGGCGTTAACAACATGAAAGCATGGATCCATCCTGCCTTGTATCAACAGTTCTGGCTGCTGGTGGTGGTGTAATGGTGTGGGGGATATTATCTTGGCACACTTTGGACCAATTGAGTACCAATTGAGCATTGTGTCAACGCCACAGCATACCTGAGTATTGCTGCTGAACATGTGCATCCCTTTATGACCACAGTGTACCCAACTTTCACCTCAGACTGGTTTCTTGAACATGACAATGCGTGGCCTCCACAAATGGCCTCCAAATGGCCTCCACAGTCACCAGACCTCAATCCAACAGAGCACCTTTGGGATGTGGTGGAACGGGAGATTCGCATCATGGATGTGCAGCCAACAAATCTGCAGCAACTGTGTGATGCTATCATGTCAATATGGACCAATCTCTGAGGAATGTTTCCAGTACCTTGTTGAGTCTATGCCACAAAGTATTAAGGCAGTTCTGAAGGCAAAAGGGGGTCCAACCCGGTAGTAAGGCGTACCTAATATAGAAGCCAGTGAGTGTATATCATCCTATAGATCACCCTCAGTGTAATCTGTCAGTGATGGATAATATTCAGATAGTACTTCTGTTTGTCCCAGCATTTACTAAGGGTAAATGTAGATATAAATCAATTTTATATATTGCGTATTTTGCCTTTAAAATGTTAAACAACAGTTTTCTTTTTTTTTGTTTTACATAACACAAAGTCATTCTTAAGTGAGGCTTATTGGTTATGGGTATGATTCACTGTGAATACACGGATCCAACGTATACCTTGATAGCAATGTATGACACTTTGGTATTTCACTCTTTTTTTTTTTTGAAGAAAACAGTTCAAATGGGGAAAAGGAGAAATAGGAGCACAAGAGAATTGTGGAAAGCCAAATTTGGTTTTGTGAACATTTTAGGGGGGAAAGCATGAGTTACAGACCGTGTCCCATTTGTTCTTTGATCCATATGGATCCCCCTCCATGTTTTCATTCCGTTGGAAAGAGAGAGAGAGGATGAGAGACTGAAAGAGAGAAATGCAGGCACCCTGTTTGAGGTCTGTGGGGTTTGGTTCTCTGCCTACCCCCTTTTTGAAAGCCTCCCCCTCTGCTTTCTGGGTAAACAATCCTAAGAAATCCACTCAGAGCACAACTTCACCCACAGTGAATGAGACCTCAGTGTACGTGTGGGTCAAAACCCATATCACACAAAACAGAGAAATCCCCCCAGATAGGTTTCAGGGTTGGTATTATGCTGGGAGAGTGATTGACTGGTCATCTTTGTTCCACAAGACTATTTTAGCCAATTAGGTTGTTTTGAGTTACATTTGCTATGAGCTACAAATCCACCAGCCTCTCTCTCTCTCTTTCTCTCTCCCTCTCTCTCTCTCTCTCTCTCTCTCTCTCTCTCTCTCTCTCTCTCTCTCTCTTTCTCTCTCTGACTTTCAGTCATATAAAAGCTAGGTCTGTATGTCATAACAGGGAACTACTATGTTCAGTAGTTATTACAACCGACGCCCTTCCCTCTCTTTTCCCTCTCTTCCCTTCTCTCTTTTTCTCTGGCCTTTCCTGTGTGTCTGTCTGTCTGTGACTTCATCCGTCCAGTTCATTCGCAGATGAAAATCTGACACTTGAAATGCCAATGAATCTTTCTTGGTATTTATCTTTGTCTTTGTGTGTATTTATTTCCTCTCCATTTTTACCTATTCAAGATTGGTATATAGAAATTTGAAGAAAAAGTTAAAGCAATATGATCTTTTCCAATTTATGATAATAATCATGTTAATTTCCATAGAAAATATTTGTAATAGTGTTGAGTGTTTGTATTATTTTAACATAAATTTTATTCATGTTTAAAATTGTATCATTACTTATTATTTAATGTTTTAAAGTGTATACTGCATTTTTATTTATATGTTGTGTACAAGTTTGGGTACAGTAAGATTTTTTATAAAAGAAATAAATACTTCTATTATGAAATGAATCAATAGTTCACCTAAAATTAGCAGGCTTAATTTAGGCTTTTATTCATAACTTTACATAGATCAGTGAACATAAACAGAAGCTCAACCGTACTTGCTTGATGTGCGAGAACAAACCTCATTGGACATTAAGGAAGCTCAGGTGAACTTCATTGATTCTCACATGTCCAACAAGTATGCTTGAGCTAATGTCTTTCATAACTGATGTGTGTGATTAATGTTTATATATAAAGTAAAGCCTAAATTAAATTTGTTTGTCATTTAAAGTGATAAAGTCTTTTCGAAGTCTCTTCGAAAGTCTTACACTATTGAAACGATATAATAAATTTTTGTATGTACTATCCCTTTAAATAAACATTCTGTTTTCTACAAAAATGTGCCACTAATACATTAAGCAGCACAGTTAATTTATATTAACCAGTATGCATTGTTTAATTATATATTTCTCTCTTTTAGGGCTGTGTGAATGTTTTAATATTGATGTGAAGAGGCCACGGATCTTCAGTGGGCCTGAAGATGCTCTGTTCGGCTTTTCTGTTTTACAGCATGAAAACAATGGAGAGAAATCGTGAGTACTTTTAGTTAATTTTGGTTTTTACTCACATTAAGTTCTACCATTTGGATTACAACTGAAACCTGTAAGATGTATGTCATCAGGTGAGCACAAACTCTAACAAAACAGGCTAATGCATAATGTACTGTTGTTTCAAGGTCTCGTTTGTAAAGGGTTTTTGATATCCTGACTGACTCATTGTTTTATGAACAGAATTCTGGTTGGTGCGCCATGGGATGGACCACAAAATAACAGGAAGGGGGATATTTACAAGTGCATTGTCGGAGATGAGATAAATTCCAATTGCTCAAAAGTTAACTTAGGTATTGGATCAAATCTCTGACTATTAAAATTTCCAGCGAATGACTGTGTTGTGCATGGAGAAGTACATGTTTATATGTTTTTGTGTTGTTCCCTGTATAGGTGAAAATGCATTTCAGAACGTGTCTCGAAATCTTAAAAACTCTCATTTGGGGATGACGCTAACCCCTGCTGCTTCAGATGGCTTTCTGGTGAGAATATATTTGAAAGTCTGTATTTAGAGTCCAAAACATTTCATGTTTGGGCACTGACATCACAGCAGTATTTGCATTATTTGGTCATGTTCGTGTTTTTATATATGTGTGAGTAGCCGTGAGCTTGCACGTATTTGTGGTACGACATGTAGAATGAATGGCTCTGTCTCACCCAACCAACAACATCTGTCATGACCACCATCTTTATGCAAGTGACCACCTTCAAAACAGTGGCTATTATCGGAATGACACATTATACAGTTAGTGTTTGTGTAGATGGGTGTGTAATCTTAAAACGATTTTGTTGTGTGGAATACAAAATTTGAATTTTACAGAATGTGGTCAGTCGGAAGTTCAATGCAATTACTTTGAATGGAGACTTGAATGGAGCCTTCAAGATTTAGAGAAGCACAGCATGATAAATTTTGCTGGAAATTTACTCACCCTCAGGTCACCCAAGATGTAGTTCAGTACGGTCAGAATGAGCTCAAACAGCTGTTAAAAACGTTACAATAACCCACAAGTAATGTAAATATTGCTGAAGCTCGAAAATGGACCCATATTGTTCAACTTTCTGGAGTTTTAATTTATCTGTTTAGGTTCTGAAGAATATATTCATGCGGTAAAAGTACCAAAAAAATTTGACCAAGAATATCTTCATCCAGATTAGATAGACATGGTGAGGTAGACACGTTTCTGTGTTTTTGTTGCTCTGAAATGTCATGGACACAATGTTGTCTAGGTTTAGGGGTTTGTCAAAAGGACTGTGGGTGGTGAAGACGGTGACTAAGTAGATCACAACCACCCGTGAAAAACCACTGTGTGCAGTTTACTGTGGATTGACTGTTTTGAAACTCATACGGTGGGTGCAGCTAAAATATGGGAAAAAAAGTTTTCTTTTCTAAATTAGGGGAGAAATATGCACAGAAGAGTGCACCATAAAGCAATGGTAATCTAAAACAGTTCTTAAGAAATATGTCAGTGGATTTTGGACAACAGAGGATTTGCGTTTAAACTGGAGCAAGTATTATTCTAGGTTATTTTCTTGCATTTTGACCAAAAGTGAAATAATGAATTTGTTTCTTACAAACATGGAGCTTTTATCTTCATAAGACTGGATGAACTAGAGTCGTTTCAATTACTTGTGGATTACTGTAATGCTTTTATCAGATGTTTGAACTCTCATTCTGATGGCACCCATTCACTGCAGAGAAAGTAAAGATGTTAGCTCACTGAGTCTAAAAAAATCTCTACTTTTTTCGCACGTTAAAAAGTAAATACGACCTGCCTCTGATTTAAATTTTCTGTGTTTTCACATCCGTAGCAGGCATACCGATAGGAACGAATATGAAAAAAACACAAACGAATTCAATGTGCAAGGACCTTGTGTGATGTAATGCAATATTTCTTAAAAAGATTTCAGATGAAGACTACATACAACTAGAATGATCTGAAAGTGGGTACATTTTTTAAATAAATAAAAAAAAAAATTGTCAGCTAAGACCAAAGTCTTCTGAAGAGCCAAGTACTTTTTGGTGTCTGGAGGTTTTGGGTCGAATGAATATTAAATAGACAGAATATATTTTTTTAGTAAGTTAAACAAGACAACCACATTAATTTATAAATATGAATATAAATTATATTTTTATATAAATACTTTTAAAAAGATCTAATTCAGAACAACGCGTCATTCATAAACTGGACACTGCTACTTCTCTTATCAATGAATAATGTACATTTTTATCTGCTTCTCTATCAAAGCTATCATATGACCTTAAAAGATCTGAAATATAGTAGTCTTAAGGAAGAACAACGTCCTGATTTGAAGGAAAAGAAAGTCATGTCGGTTTGGTACAAACTGATGGCCGTTTTCCTTTTGGAGTGAACTATTTCTTTAAGGCATATGGAAGTATGGAAGATGGAGCGGGAGACAAAGACAAAAACAAGCTAAAACCTCACCTGACCCAAAACTCAGTCAGTCTTCCTCTTAATGTTCATGGTTTCAGCCTGTAAATTTCTTTTACCCGCACACACACTCTCCCTTCCCCATACACAAGGCTTTTTGTGTCGGGCAGAACGCAGTGAACCAGATCAGTCCAGTTCTGGAGCCACTCCGCTGTGGCTTTGGTGGAATTGCTGGGTGGCTTTCGCCAGTAGTCAGACGTTTTATGAGAGCGAGCGAACATTTCGGCGGAGGGAGTCAAGCTATGCGTGTTCAAACAAAAATATGTTTTTGTGTGTGTGTTTGTCTGACAGAGGGTTAAACGGAGAGCAAGCGAGCACAGCTTCTGGGACGGAGTCACACATAGTTCACCATGGCGTATGCCAACTAAAACTAGAGCTCACAGCATGGATGTAATGAGCCCCACATTTCGGATTCAAGTATCACTAACCAAAGCGTTTAATTGAATGTACCTGTTTAGGGATTTGTGAGGCCGTGTTTGTTCCTTTGGTCAGTGCTATAACAGGATAGGAATGTGACTCAAGCCCTTTGTAATGACAGACCGTGGAAAAGCCATAGCACCTCTCACCCTCATCGCCATTTCATTTCTGTCTCTCGCACTCATTCTCTCCTTTTTCCTTTCCTTTTCTCCATCCTCCCATCCCTCTGTTACAGGCCTTCATAATAACAGGGTGGGGAGTCGGAGAACATTTACCCCCCTTCAGTGTAACCACTCCTTCCAAACCCGTCTTTCTTTTGTCTCATTCTCCGTCTTTCAACTCTCTGTATGTTTTTTTTCCTCTCCTTTCTTTGCCTCACAAATCCTCACAATGGTTTTTCAGGCAAATAAATGGCACGCTTTGAAGACGTACTATTTTTATGTGTTTTTTTGCCCTTCTTCCCCCAATTCCCGCCAAGTACGTTTAAATTGCTTCATTGCAGGAGCAGCCGCCAACTCTGTTAAAGCATTTATGACTATATCAACAGCTCTCCATATCGCTCCTTCTTATTTTTTCTTTTTCTTCTCAATCTTCTTTTTCAAACCCTTTTTGGTGGTGATTTCCCATAAAAAAAATCACAGATCTTTAAAATCTCATTCTTTCTCTCTTTACAGACACTTTTTAGTTTCAGAAGAGACTATTTCAACAATACTCTGTTCAGACTTATGATTATGATTTCAAAATGAATTCAGAAACTTATTACCAAATTATTGAAAAATTATTTTAAGAGAATCATTTGAGACAAGGTTATAATAACTTAATGGAACAACGATTCAAAAGTTTTTGGTTGATAAGATTTAAAAAAATATATATATATATATTTTACATATATACAGGTTTAGCAACAATTATTCTGGTTTCAAGTATGACACAATTTTTCAGAAATCATTCTAATGCTTATTTGGTGCTAAACAGAATGTTCAAAAGACTTCTAATATCTTCAATGTCATCTTTAAAATTAATAGCAATTTAGCATAGCATTTATTTACAATAATTTTACTGACCACAAACTTTTGAATAGTAGTATAAGTGCTCTGCCTGAGCAATAAAATGTTCTTCTGTGCTTTTTCATGACCGCTTTCTCTTTGCTTCTCTCTTTCTTTCTGTTCCCCTCACCTACTTTCCCTGGTTCAATTCACTTCAGTAGATTTTATTGGTCTGACCAGCACATGGCGCTTCCCACTTTTTAAACAGCAGACATTTGTCAGGAAAAGGTCCAAATACTAGATTCAACATTTACAAAGACAATTTAATACATAATGCTAATTTGTGCACCTATCAGACAGGTTCTGTGATATAATGTTCATAAGTTGTCTGTAAGGTACCAGTAGTAATTGTGTAAAGAATAAATCTGGACTTTCTCTGTGTAATCTTTAGGCCTGTGCTCCACTATGGTCCCAGGAATGTGGTACATCTCTGTTTAGCACAGGAATCTGTGCATCTGTCACCAATGACATGGAGCCCAAGGACGTCATTGCACCCACTGCCCAGAGTGAGCTAAACATCCTCTGTCCATCTGACTTGTTTGACTGAATGAAAAAACTGCATTTAACTGAACTCTTTTTGTGTTTGTTTTTTTTAAAGGATGCACCACATACATGGATATAGTGATTGTTTTAGATGGTTCTAATAGTATCTACCCTTGGTATGAAGTGCAGAACTTTCTTAGCAACATTCTCAGCAAGTTCCACATAAGCCCTGAACAAATGCAGGTATGTTTTTTTAATATATATATGATAATAATAATAAATTGTGTAGTTTTGATGGATTTATTAGAGGATTATAAATATATAAAGAAAACCTAAATATGTTTTTTACCAGATTTTGCTTAGATCTGCACTGTACTAAACATTCGCTTTTGATACGAATGTAACTTCACAGTTGGATGTATTCAGTCCTCCAAAAAAAAAAAAAAAAAAAAAAAAAAAAAATATATATATATATATATATATATATATATATATATATATATATATATAATATATAATATTTTGATAGTCAACAGACATTCTACAAACTAAAAGTATCTTTGTAACTAGATGTCAGCTACTTCTTATTAATTTGCGACTATGTCTACTAACTCTCAGAGTAGACTGCTAGGGTAGGTTTTAAATTGACATATTTCTGCAGTTTCTTATAGTCTTGTATGTTGTGGACCCATCAAAATAAAGTGTTAAAAGTTATTAAGCAGACAGCCTACTAATAATGAGTGCAAAATGCTTTCCTATCCATTTCCTATCCATTCATTATAAGCGAATGGAAAAACCATGGAAATTCATTGGTCAGAATGTATGCATAAACATTCAGCAAAATGAGCGAGCGAAATCTTTACTCTCCAACTGTGCTTTTAGGTAGCAGAGACCTGGCTGAGGGTTTGACAAATATGTACAACTGCCTTTTTACTTTAAATCCTGTCATCGGCAGCTCCAACACCGATCTTTGATGCACTGAGCCAATACGAGCGACTGTGAGGAACAGAACCACAAACCAGTCCGCAGAGAGAAATGAGCCCAAACAGAAACAGCGCTGGCAGGCGGAAGAAAATAAATTACTATATTAATCCGAACAGACAGACGTTGTGGTTTCTAGAGGAAACGGACAAAGGGGACAGAATTATAAATGTATGAATGTTAGAAAACGATAAAGAGAAGATGGACCGATAGATGCGTGGACAGAGAGATGGAGATGTGTGTATCTATGTGTCTGTTTTGTGTAATGGGAGTTATTTAACGCGGTAGGCAGGCTGGGGGCAACAAGAGGTAAAAGGAAATTCCTCTGGTTTGTGGAGCATTTCTTGCTCCGGCGGATTTGGGCCTTCTTGGTGAGGCAGAACACATAGTGGAGATGCCAATCTCATTTTAGAGTTATCCATTCTGCACCAGTTACTGCTGCTGCGTGATTTAAAGAAAGTTACCTCCTGCTAGATCATTTCTTCATTTTTTAATGGCAGAGACCCCCAAATATCACCTTATGAAGGACCCTCTATTTTTTACGATAGCACGGCCCCTAGATTCAAACTTTTGGTTGAGATAATGTTACGATGTTGGGTACCTAGAATGATCCAACAAATACATCAATGTTATCAAAGCATCACAGGAAATGTCTTTATGATGTTTTAATTAATATGTTTTGTAGTTAATATGTTTTCCGCCCAATATACCAGAAGAGACAATCAACCGGTAGAAATGTGTCAAACGGTAGAGATCTTCTCTATGGCAGTTACACGGTTACATGATGTTGCTGTGCTGCGTAGTCATTAAAAAATGTATAGTTTTTACATGTTTGATAGTAGTTTAAAAGTGATTTTAAGCACTTGAATCACTTTTGTAATTAATAAGTAATAAGTGTTTTTTATAAATTAGATTATTTATATAATGCAATGTATGTAGAATTTCTTTTTTATTGGTTCTATTGTAGATATTTTATCTGTTGGTAGTTTCTTATTCTTATTTAATTGCTGACTGAGCTTGAGTTTTTTTTAAACTTAAATTTAGGCTAGTAGTAGATGTTTCACCTTGAAATACTGTTTGGGATTATTTGTAGGTAGGTGTCCTGCAGTACGGGGAGATCTCAGTCCACGAGTGGTCTCTTAGGGACTATCAGACAACACAGGATGTGGTTGAAGCCGCCAAAAACATCAGTCGTCAGGAGGGACGGGAGACCCGCACCGCATACGCCATCCAAATGGCCTGGTATGATGACCCACTGCTCATTCAAAACAAATGTAGCACGGCCCTCTCTCTTACCCTTTTCTGAAAGGTATCACATTATGTACATTCTGACCTTTCCGTGATCCCTCACCACATCCAGAGATAATGTAAAGTGTGTAGCGTAGTTAAGTCTATCTGGTCAATAGTTTCTTTGTTTTTATGTTGATGTTTTTGAAGCTGCCTCCTCAGAAGTGTAATTCCATTCCTTCCCCTGAGACTCTCATGCACGAGCAAAGATTTGTTTAAAGAGATTCGTTGCACTCTGTGTCCCGTTCACAGTCTCTGCATTCCTGTAATGTCTGCTTCTGCCATTCTTCTTTATTGGTATCCCAATACCGAATCCCTACAACACACACAAATATACGCACACACGTAGAACACTAAACGTAGCTGGCACTCGCCGACCACAAGAGCAAAGGCTCACAAAATTAAACTCGTCTCAGATTTTCAGTGTGACTGCTGGGAATGAGCTTTCTAGTGTCTGAAATTGAGATTTGAACAATCCAGTCTAGTCAAGCCATGCGTTTTAAAAGGGCCATATAAAGGAAAACAGAATTTCACTTGATTGTTTAAATTAATTAAAACAGAACTCTGTTATTGTCATTTATTGCCATGTTATTGTCTGTCATTCTGTCATTTATTGCCATGGGAATATTGCATTAGAATTTTATTGGGATTGATACCAAGAAATTGATCAGAATCGGAAGTATTTCTAAAAAAAATTGCTGTCACAGTCACTGTTTTTTAGCAAATAAAATAAAGTAAAAAAAAAAATCGCATAACTAAAGTATTCCTATGGAAGCCAGGTTCCACCACTAAATAAACATAAAAAAAAAGTTATTGACTTTCGACTTATCTCAAAATTTTGACTTTTTTTTTCTCAGAAATGTATGATACAAAGTCACAATTCTGACTTTTATTCCAATAGCGAGTTATAAAGTCAGAATTCTGAATTGCGAGTTTATATCACGCAGTTCTGACTGGTTTTTCTCATACTTGTGACTTTATACCTTGCAATTCTGAATTTATGAATCGAAATTACGTCTAATAATTCTGAGAAAAATTCTAAATTGTGAAAAAAGGTCGCAATAACCATTTTTTATTTCTCATTCAGTGGCAGAAATGGGCAAAACACTCTTTATGAATTGGTTATTTTCAGTGAACTGACAACAGACAATTACAGTCTAACTGTAGTCTAATTTCCTTGACTGGTTATTATGAGATGATTCTTTTAAGGTCAGAAACACGGAATACAAACTTTGTAGTCAGATTTCAGAATGAATGTCTTTTTAGTAAATAACACCATGCAGCACAGATGTGTAACCAGTGCCCCATTCCTGAACACTCTTTTGAAGTTTTTTTTAGTAAATCAGAAACATACTGTGAACAGTGTAGTCCTAAACCAAATCCAATGACTTATAAACCAGTTCTTCTAGTGAATTGACAACACAACCGAAGCAGTTTAAATCAAGAACTAATGAATTCTGTGAATAAAATGCACAGCTTACAACTTAATGATGAAAAATAAGCATTTAACACCGAAACTGTAACATGGATGTTAAGGTATCTAGTCTAAAATCCCTGTCAGTGCTAAACACACCATCCTTCCTTTTGTCTTGCACAGAATGCATGGACCTTCTTTGTTTACACCAGGTTCTCCAGCTCTCTTACTGTGTGAGAGTTTGTTTATGTGTTTGTGGTGTGTTTCTTTGTGTTTCTACACAATTAAAGACTCATTTAAGAGTTCCCCACTCTCCGTAAGGCACACACTGGACAGACACACTCTCTCACGGTAGATGAAGCGATAGCGGTAGTTGGCTGAGGCGAGGAAGGTTGTCATAACATTTAGGTTTGCTGATGGAGAGAGAAGGAGAGCTGGCTCAGCAGAGCTGCAGGTGTGGTCACCATCCAGCAGACACAGCCTTCACTCCAGCTGTTCAAACACACATGACCATGTTCATACACTCAAACATGAACGTGAGAGAATTCAAATACAGTAATTAATTCAAACGCACAGTAAAATGAAAGAAAGTGTGAGTTAAAAACCACATAAGTCCAGATGTAGCACTCAATAAAAGCACAGCAGCCTTTAAATAACACCAGCCCCAGCAATTAACAGACTTATTTGCTCAAATCACTTTCCCTGCAATCTTTCTTTCTTTCTTTCTTTCTTTCTTTCTTTCTTTCTTTCTTTCTTTCTTTCTTTCGTTCGTTCGTTCTTGCTTGCTATCAAAAGTATACACTCTAGCATGCTTTTATTAGAAAGATAGTTTCGAAAGACGCTCTTACTAGATGGATAATTATTGACGGATAGTCAATATAGTTAGCAAGGTGAGCAATAGTTAATTGCAAATGAAAATTATTGTTTATACTTATATTAAATGCTTATTTATTTAACTTTTTCTATAACTTTTTTATTACATCTTATGAATTTCATCATTCATTTGACTGTACAGTCAAAGGTTTGGACAAGCATTTATGCTAAACTAAAATACACATTAATGTAATTTCTGTTGAAGCCATATATGTCACATATATTCAAAAATATTTGTAATTACAGATTTGTAAGGCTGAATTAACTTTCAATGTAGTTAAAAGTTCAATCAAGTACTTGAAGTATTTCAAGGTTTGTTCTAGATTTTCCTCCTCACAACATCCTGTGTATAAATATCTTCATGGAACAAGCATTCTTCTTCACCATAAAAACCTGCCCTCTATTTTTCACATACCACACCAAAACAGTTCCATGCTCTTTTGTCAGTTCTCCTTTCGTCCCTCTGTGTGGAAAATTAGAGTATGATTTTCTTCCTCACGTGATTTCGATTCAGTCTCAAGCGCAGATAGTATATTCAAAGTTACTGTTTTTTGGGTTTCCACCATTATTGTTGTTATATCTACCGTTATTCACCTCTCCTATCCTGCTTTCACTGGATGTGATTAGGCGTAAGGCTGCTGGTTGTTTTTAAACTCTGCACTCTTGCGGGCAGCCACATAGTTATATTTAGCTAGAGTCTGGAAGACCGCCTGAAAATCACTACATTGACTAACACTGGCTGTGCCACGAAACTTACATCTTGCAAACTGCATTTCAACCCTTGCACAATCAGCACAGAAATCTGCTGCATGTATCGCTGCTTCAAACAGTTATCTGCATTAGTTTCTGTTTGTGTGAATTTTACTATGAAATATTCACAGTTTTCAGACTAATATAGGTATTGAAATTAAAGGAACTTAAAACTTAAGCCACACTTTAAGGAATAGCTCACCCAAAAATGAAAATTACCCCATAATCTACTCACCCACAAACCGTCTTAGGTGTATTTTTAAAAATCCTAGTTTTTTTCTAAATGTACCGGAGCTTGGTAATGATGATGGATAGAGGCCAATATTTTGAAGCTCCACAAATCGGATATATCCATCCTCCGGGGGGTTAAAACATGAAAGCTTAATTTGTTCTAATAATGAAATCCTCTGACATAGGTTCGTTTTATGACTGATGAATACGATTTATGGAGCTTCAAAATATTGGCCACTATCCACCGTCATTACCAAGCTTGTCAGAGCCAGGATAATTTTTTCAAAAACTCTGACTGTGTTTGTCTGAAAGAAAAAAGTCACATACACCTAGAATATCTTTAGGGTGAGCAAAATGTGGGACAATTTTCATTTTTGGGTGAACTATTTCTTTAAGACAAGACATTACAGGTAAATATATAGGGTATAAAAAATTGGTGCATGTATAAGAAAAAATAATAGTTATTGCTTACTTACCCAGCTGATTGGTCTAAAATGTTATGCAAATCATTCATCGTTTAATGTGCTAATTTGCATAAATCTCCACTAAACACTAAACACTAATGTCAGTTTCAAAACATATGACATACTGTAGTCAATTTTTTTAAATTTTATATTCTATTTTTTAATCTTAAATTTTACATTTATTTTTGCACTCTTTTTATATTAAAATATAATATAATATATAATAGAATTTGATAACTAGAAAGTTAAAAAATGTATTGGAAATTTATTAGCAATACTAGTAATTGTATTTTTTCTTAGTTTTAATTAATTGTACCTTAAACTATGATAAAAAGAAAAACTGCTTCCTTTTTCTCGCCCATATCTAGCACTGAGGCCTTTAGTCCGGACAGAGGAGCGAGGGAAGGGGCTACTAAAGTGATGATAGTCGTGACAGATGGAGAATCTCATGATGGAGAAGACCTTCCTGATTCCTTGGCTGAATGTGAGAAGCGTAACATCACCAGATACGCCATCGCTGTAAGTCCAAATACACATTCCTACCGTAATTAAACCTGACCCTTGGAAAATCCGACAACCCCTCCTAAGAAAACCAGCGAGCAGCAGAGTGTATGCCTGAATATCAGATCTCCACTTAAACTGACCATAATTGGCACTGCTCTATTTTCAGTGTCTCTGCTCAGCTCCACCCGGTTCTCTCGCTCTCTCTGTCTGCGTTTGAATGATAAAACTGTCTTCCCTCATTCTTTAAACAATCATAACCACATTATTGCTGTTCAGAAATAGACTTAAACGGGGTTCCTTGCCATCAGAGGAATGAACCACACCCTGAACCCTCTCGACACTGACATCCTGCCCCTCTGGGTGGGTCAGGGGCGGGCAGCACTACTTCACTGACACCCTAAACCACAACAGCGCAAGAAAAAGACAAAGTCAAAATGCCACCATCAGAGCGTGGAGTGTCAGTGTACCCAAAATGTCTTTCCAACCAGACTGTATTGCTTGCATCTTAAAAATTACACACATATATATATATATATATATATATATATATAGAGGATAGATATATAGATAGGGATAATCAATAGCTAGCCGTGCATTAAAGGATTTTAAATGCACAATGTGGAGGCTAAGAACCGTTGATTATCCCGCTTATTGAATGGTCACTTGACAAGATATAGACAAGTTAAAACTAGAAGCACTTTATTTGACTGGAAGGGTAAAAAAAGTTGGCAGCTTGTATGCTCAGCCTTTTGCTGTGCCTTGTGGCTTTTAAAGTTGGCAGATGACGAGCAGCAGCTGTGTCCGATCAGCCGGTGATGGGCGTGTCCAGGTGCTCCTCGTTGATTTCCAGGGCGACGCTGATGACAGTTCGGGACGCTCGTGTCTATATATATATATATATATATATATATATATATATATATATATATATTATTAGTGCTGTCAATTAAGTTAAAAAAAAAGAATTAATTGCATATTTCTCTGAAAATAATCACAATTAATTCCAACTATCACTAACATTTTTAAATATATTTTTATATTACAATAATTTCACATTCAATATTTAAATTAATGTACAAAAAACATAAAGACAGTACATATTTTAATATTTGTATAATGACATCTTTTTAATTTTAATGAATAGTTGTTATGTTTGGTATGTTTTCCTGTAATAGCTATCATTGATTAGCCATTTAACATTACTAAGCTTCTTTAAATCTTTAAAGCTATAAAAGTTCTTTTTTCACCTTGTTTCTTTGCCCTTTGATTAACAGACATCACAGAAGTTGGATATTTTAAGTTATTTTGGCTGTTATTTCTTTAAGAGCTGTGTGTGACGCGGTTCTGCCACAAAACTAAAAACTTTTTACCTTTTCTGACCAGATTCAGGTGTTAAAGTCTCTATTAATGAGCTGGCGGTTTATTCGTCTTTTTGGTAGCTTTATGACTGATCACGACATTGCTTGCATGTAGTTCATTTTGCACTTTAAAATAAAAGGATACAGGCTACAGCGCGTGCTGTATTTTTGTATCTTAGTCCATTTTTTGACCCGGATCTGGCTCTTAAGTGAAGTGGAGCGTCTCCTGTTTGTCGTAAATACATTCTGTGACTGAATAAAGCACATCTAGTTAAGAGAAAAAGTGACAGAAGCAGGCCAAGCCTTGCCCTCCCCTGTTATTGTGGTAAACAGTTTTAACGCGTTATCTGAAAAAATTAATTGCATGTGTTAACTAATTTTGACACCACTTAATATATACACCCATATATCATTAGGTATTGGTTAATCGCTCAACTGTTCTTTTATTATAAGTGCCCAAAAGCTGACATCAACACACATGTCATATAGAGCTGGATTTATGTCATATTCATGTCGGCTCAAATGTCTAACCAATGTAAGACAGTTATTTTAAGCTTGAAACTTGGAAACTTGAAATCAGTCTTTATTTTAGCATTTCTGTTTGGTGCCGCTGGTGTCACAGAAGTTACATACTTCACCTTTAAAATAATCTGACAGTGGAACTGAGCATGAACTCTGCATCAGATATAGTTTCCTTTCATCAGGCTCGTCATAATTACAGTCATGTCTTATAATGTCTGAAGGCAAACAAGTTCTTTTTTTGGTCTGATAATCTGAGACCGGTCCAACAGAAGATATTTTACACTGGAGGAAAGCTGATAACTTGGTATTTGTAATAAGACCATGGTAACCACATGTTAAACCATCTATGATCTCTTTTTATTTGTAATTGTGTATTAAAAAGAGATAAATAAAATGTATTATATAGTTCCGTCTATAAAATGTAAAGATTTTTTTTATTAATTGTACTTTTGGCATTTTATTTCGCTTTCCAATTACTAATACAATTTCAAATGATCTAATTAAGTTTGTTTTATAAAAAGCTTTTTTCACTTAACCAAAGAGGGTCGTCAGTGTTAATGTTAACAATAGGTAATGCACTGTGAGCTAACGTGAACTAACAATGAATGATTATATTTTTATTAGCTAACGTTAGCCAAGATTACGTTAACTAATGTTAACGAATGACACCTTTTACATAATTTGTGATGTCTCACGTCATAAAGGGCCACCAGAATGAGTTCTGTGTTAGCTTGATGGATTGCAATGTGTTACCGTTTTAGTTTGTTCTCACACACTGGCTTTACATAATTTCCAGATGTCTCATAGCATAAAGGGCCGCAGAATAGTTGATTCCCTCAAATCTATAATAAATTATATATAACAGCGTTTAAGCCTTTTAACATTTATCATACCATCGGTGCGAGTAGAGGGTTAGTGCTGTTTTAGTTTTTCCCCATAAGCAGCAGAGATTGACAGTGCATAATCAAAAAGAGTGGTGCAATTTAAAAATTTTCCCCAGTGCAATCTCTAACAAAATTTAATATAAGCTCATTGGTTATACAGTGCAGCTTAACCACAAAATAGAGTCCAAAGAATTAAAAAGAAACAGAATAAACGTCAAACCATCTGAAAGTCATTTACTTTTCAATTTTAACTGCCTCTCACTGCTGTCCTGGGTGATTTGACATTTCTACTGTACTCCACTCATTGGAACGGAGGACTGCATGTTAACCTGCTCCTGAATGAGCCCATTTTTTGCTCTATTAGACAAACAGTGCCAGAATGGGGTCCAGATCTGCAGAGTCATCTGGGTAATATGTCTCTCTGCGTCTCCTCTAGGGATCTGGATGGACTAATAAATCCAGAGTTCACTGATATACTCTTCCATAGCTTGGGACTCCCCTGAGACAGGGAATAAATCTACTTTTGTGTGGCATAATGGTTGGGCAGGAGATCATGGAATAAAATTATGACAGCTGGTTTTAATGCCCCGCCAGCCAAAGCATAGCTTTCATGTTTTGATGTGTTTTATGTTCTCCCTCTCTCCTTTCTCGTTCTCTTCCTCCTGCACAGAACTAGAGAACGGATGGAAAAGTAAAACACTCACGGGAGAGAGGAGAAACAACCTCAGATGAATTTCTGTATTGGTCGTGTGGCGCAGCCAGGATATGTTTTAGACATTACAGGATAGAGATGCTGGGAATGTGAACATGGTGGGTGGGGAGGTGGGTGGGAGTTCAGAACAAGATGCTTCGAATTTGCAACAATTACCACTGAAAATAGATATGAACTAAAATAGACTGAATATTGTAGATTCGATTGCTTAATTATTGCTTATGAACTTAGATACCCTCCTGTTTGTGACTACCTTGGTACTAGATGGGAACATGTTTGGGAGGTTTCTAGTCGCTCTGATTGTTTTTGAGAGCAGAAATCCACCCCAGTCTCAGATAAGACTTAGTAATAAATCCTCAGTTCTCTGTCCAGGGTGCCAAGCCATCATCTCATGATAGCATGGACACACCACACACTCAAGGAGAACAGAGCAGTATCAGTAATAAAGGAAGAAAAATGAGCAGGATCAGGATTCAGGGTAGGACCATAAGTCAAGACTCAACCATAGCACTTTTGAGCAGGTTTAAGCTGATCATGAGCTGGTCCTAAGCAACTAGCTACTGCTCAGGACCAGCTTAGAACCAGTATGACCAGTTTAAACCAGCTCATGTCCTGCACATGACAAACTTAAACCAGTTCATGACCATCTAAGAACCAGCTTAAACCATGCTTAAACCAGCAGCCATGTTTCAAAGAGTGGATTTCAAGAACATTGAAACTGTAAACGGCAAGAGACAAAGTCATATTTTCACATGTAAAGTTATATTGTAAGATTTGGGGCCTGATTTACTAGCAACTTGCACCATTGTAAAGCCGCCTAGGCATTAAAAAACTATAAATCAGGAAAGACACGCAGTCAAAATAGTAATACTAATAGCAATGAAAATTTGTATTCATGTAAATATGCATTTGTAGGAGTTTCCCTTTTACATGCAAAATGTATGGAAGGAGAATGTTTAAATTAATCATACAAGGTGATTTTTCTAAAGTCGCCGACCATTGCCATAGTCTTGCCACCAAAGATAAAACCTATAATCATTTTCTTAGTGTCAAAAATTCAGCATCATCATCGCACAGTGCTGCTACCTACGACCCACATTTACTGACCAACCAACACAGCCTCACGATCAGTTAACCTATTGGTAAGCCCCTCCCCTCAAACGCAGATGAGCCAATGGCAGTCGAGTATCAGTTGCATGGAGAGTGGAACTCGGGCATCTGTTTCAGCGCCATAGAGATAGATTGCATCGTTTTTACGGGGTTTATGCTTCAAAAAACGAAAAACTAAGTGTTAACGATGGGTTAACACTGATTCCAAGTATACTGAAGTTTCTGAAATTAAGCTCTGATTGCCCTGCCATTTTCATCTGGGCTAATAGCATCCTTAAGCAACATCAAAGATTCAGGGTAGGGACTCATAAGTCATTTTCTTAGTGTCAGAGGATGGGCAATATCATTTATTTTACTGATTTTCCTGAATCCGAACAAAACAGCGCATTCAGTGTCCCTAAGCATTTAACCTCAATCCAAAAAAAGACAAAAACTTTTATTTTCTGGTTGTCATACACGTTAAGTTTTTAAATTTCAATGTTCAAACTAGAGACATTAATATTAGTGAGTCAGTGCTAATGTACAAACTTAAATTGCGGACTGTTCTTGCATCTTGTACATTGTAGGTCAAAAACACATAGGAAGGTCTACATTGTCACTTCATGTTAAACAGGTTAAATGTACATTAATTTAATCGTACCCTGTGATACATGAACATGTATGTCATACGTGATCGTGATGACTTCTCCGCTTGCATGGTGATCTGTAAACCCTCGCTTCCAGTTATCCATTATATTTATTTATAAATATGTAATAAATAAATCCATGGAGTATATAATTCACATTAAGTGGGCTTCTGTGTGCAAAAATGTGAAAAAACATCACTGGACAAGATTTTCACACTGAAGTTGTCATTGTAAAACACTGAGAAACTCTATTTGTCCAAGTTAGCAACAGTAACTAAGGGGGCGGGGCTTACCGATAGGTCAGTTAGTACGTATATTGTAATTCGAAATTCAAAAATTCTGACCCACCTTTCTCATGTTGACTTGAAGTGGTTTATCCGGTCATCATATCCAACCAGCTGAAGTCTGGGAAAGAGACGTAGGTGCAGGTCAGCGGAGAGTGAACTCATGACCTGGCACTGATTGTTTTCAGGGCTTGTCATTAGTGGTGTGTTGCCAGTGACTATGAGTGAAATTCTCTCTGTTTCCTCTGCGTGGGTGTTTCTAGGATGAGTTTCCTCTGACTCCTGTACCATCATTAATTGATCTATCAGATCATCTGCTTTCACTCTAATGGAATGGAGGAGGTGTTGGCTCTGTGGATGAGAAAATCTATGATGTTGTTCTACTATCTCAAACAAGACTAGTGAACAAAAGCCTGAGAAATAGCATTTCCGATTAAATTTCGATCAGTGTATACGTGAAACAATTTGCTCTCTCTCTCTTTCACAGGTATTAGGTCACTACATCCGCAGACAGCAAGATCCAGAGACCTTTATCAATGAGATTAAGTACATTGCCAGTGACCCCGATGAGAAATACTTCTTCAATGTGACGGATGAGGCTGCTCTAAATGACATTGTAGATGCACTGGGGGATCGCATTTTTAGTCTAGAGGGTAAGAGGACGAACATTCATCCTTAATGACCATAGAAAAAAAACCTTTCTTGAAGAACAAATGTGCTTCTTTGACCCAAAAAGAACAGAAAATCAGATTTGCCTTTTAATGAGGATGTTGGTGATGTTGGACAATTGAACCAAACTTGAAAATGTATGCAAATATAAAACATGTCCGACCAAGCAACACTTACATTTATATTTAATACGAATTATATTTTTTAATGTATAAAGTGGCAATTAAACATTTACTTTAGGAATGAATATGTTTCAAGCTACTATGACAAGCTACATTTTACCCCAAAAATGCATGTACACTTCAGGAAAATAATTCCCATAAGAACAGGGTGTGATGCTCGTGCCACCTTTATTTTGAGGAAAGCCAGGCAGGAAGGATGCAAGGGAGGATGTGGATGACCTTAAAGTGGGCACAGCTGTGCATTCACAAGATACATAGGTTAGAAGAACAGAAAGAAATATGATTAGCCACTAACGGGAATTAACATTTTATGTAGCCTACTGTGCAAATATAGGATATGTTTATGTATCTTAATTTGGTTTTTGTACAGTAAGAAAGGTGCACTGGTGAACCAAGATATAATGAGTGTACTTTTTCTTCAACTTGCTCTAGCTCAGCTGATTTTTACACAGTTACATTAAGTGTGAGGCTGTTAAAATGTTTTTGAAAGAAGTGCCTTGCTCACCAAGGCATTGTTTTTTTTCTTAAAAATAATCATTTGAAATATTATTACAATTAAAAATAATTGGTTTGTAATTTATAATATAATTTATTCCTGATAAAGACCCTGAATTCTAGAGATTTTATTCTAGTGCTGATTGACATACTGTATATTCTTATGCTGAAATAATTCTAATAGTCTGTTTTGTTGTTCAGAAACATTTCCCCTGGTGAATAGAAAGTTCAAAAGATCAGCATCTATTTATTTTATAACATTATACATTTCTTGCTTTGTTTAATGTGTCTTTGCTGAATAAGAATAATAATAAAAAAATATTTGAAGCGTAGTGGGAAAAGATTATTGATATATTTGCCCTGTAATTTGATTACATATCACTTCTATGTGTATTCATTAATGCTGTTGCAGGGACCCTGGGATACAATGAAAGTGCCTTTCTCATGGAGATGTCTCAGATCGGTTTTTCGACACACATTTTAGATGTGAGTTTCAATGTATACTGTATGTATAATAGATGGCATAAAACAAGCAATCATGCTATAATGAGCGCTGTTATTTTGGACCATACTGTAGGATGGTATCTTGTTTGGTATGGTGGGTGCATACGACTGGGAGGGAGGCATCCTGAAGGAGAGCAAAGAAGGGCAGCTCAAGCCCTCCAGAGAGGCCTTCGAGAAAGAGTTTCCACTAGAGCTGAAGAATCACGCGGCCTACCTAGGTAACATTTTACTTTGTGAAACCAACCATTAAAAAAAATATATTCTTCAAGGGTCAAGTTTGTATGTTAACTTAACCTTTACAGTTATTTATTAATGCTTAGATGTGGATATGTGAACTTCTGCAGGTTACACAGTGTCATCAGTGGTTGTAGGTGATTGGACGAAGTTATATGTTGCTGGTGCACCTAGATTCAAGCACAAAGGAAAGGTCATCCTGTTCGACCTCACCAATGAAGGCGATGTCATAATCACACAAGCCCTAAATGGAGAGCAGGTGGAGATTTCTCCTTCATCCTTATATTTATTTATACTGACACCCTCCACTTTCACACACTCTGTCTCTGGTCCACAAATGAGATCTCCATCAAACCCTTGCGTGAAGCCCAATTTTTTTTGCATTATCCTTTTTTTCCCAGCTGTTTTTTTTATTGCTTTTCCTCTCTTTCATACCACATTCCTGCTCTCTCGCAGTTAATGAGTTTATTTTCTTATTAAACAAAAGCAAACGGGTTTCGTTTCCTCAGACTGCTCCGTAAATCAAAGTTTACAAAATCCAGAGGTTCGGGGTTCCCACAATCATTAAACATCTGAATAATTCAGGGTATTTCTTGACCTGGACAATTCACCGAAATTAAGGCAATCCTAAACATTTCTGTAGTGAATGTACATTTTCCTAGTTATGATATGCCCTAAAATATGTAGTCAGCTAGGTATTGGTTTTCTTTAGTTCAAATGCATTCATATAGAATCAGTATAAAAAAAGTGATTTTTCTTTTATTCTTTACGTAGACAGTGTATTTGTTCTTATACATATTTATCAGTATTGATTCATGCACACACACACACACACACATATACAATATTCAACATTAGAACATTACTCCTAATTTGTCCTAATGATTTCCCTAATGGAAACACATTGGTTAAAAAGCACGAGAACTTTCAAAATTGCTTAATATCTTTATTTTCTCTCTGCAGATTGGCTCATATTTTGGCAGTGAGGTGTGCGTGGTGGATGTGGATCAGGACGGAATAACAGACATCCTGCTCATAGCTGCTCCCATGTTCCTAGGAGCAGGAAACAAAGAAACAGGGAAAGTCTATGTCTACTGTCTGGATGGGGTGAGAACCAAAGTGGCATTACTGTTTGTGCGATGTACATGTTAAAGACAGAGAGAGATTCATTCTATCATCTAGAATTAAATGTATGGTGTTTTTTAGTAAATGAATGTGTAATTGTATGAACATTTTATCTGAAAATTGTATTTTCTTTCTGTCTCTATACCAGGATGGTTTTGCTCCTAACGGTACGCTACATTCTCAGAAGAAAGCACAGGATGCACGCTTTGGTTATGCTATGGCTGTAGCCCCTGACCTAAACCATGACGGATACTCCGACCTGCTCGTGGGAGCTCCGCTAGAGGATGACCACCAGGGAGCTCTTTACGTCTACCACGGCGATGAATACTACATTATACCTCAGTATAAACAAGTAAATATATGACTAGTTCATGTGTGCAACCAACCACAAGTGTGATTCCCATTCCACATTAGTCTATTTAATAGATTTTTATATTTAATTTTTACATATATTACATATATTTTACATTTTTGGAAAAAAAAAAGTCTCTTATGCTCAACAATGTTACATTTTTTTTATCAGAAAAATATGGTAAAACACAGTAATTGTCATGGTGTGGTGTGGGAAGGAGTGCACGAAGATAAACAATAATCAGTCTTTTAATAATCCGCAGAGATATAATCTTGCACAGAATGGTATTACCTTACTGACTGCAAAACTAGTGACTACTTTGAAACTAGTGATTAATGCACTAGTGAAAAATAAATATAATAAAATGTATTTGAAATGAATTTCATGCTAAGTATACTACAAATACATTTACATATACGTACTTAATAAAAATACCTTACAACTGTACTTTACTAAACTGCTATAAAATTGTATTTAATGTACTTTAATTGTGTTATAGTAAGTCCAAATAAAGATATAATGAGGTATATTTAAATTTAAATATTTTACATTTAAAAACTGATATTTATCAAGCAAAAAGTCAGTAAATATGTTAATAGTTTTAAAACTATACTTAGTATTTGGAATATATTACATTGTTATTACTGTGACCACTTTTTTTTGATGGTCTTTAACTTTTAGATGCCATTGTACCTGTAATGTGTACTTCACATACTAATAAAGCTCTTTTTCTCTCTGTAGCGTATCGCAGGCTCCTCTCTCTCTGCAGGGCTGCAGTATTTTGGCCGTAGCCTGAGCGCTCTGCTGGATCTGGATGGGGATGAGTTACTGGATCTTGCTGTGGGAGCACAGGGCACTGCCGTCCTACTCAAGTACTCTATGCCTCATTACACTCTTGTGTTTTTATGCGTCATCTAAACACCGCCATCATAGTCACCAACTCGTCATGACCCATAGTAACGACGTTTCTCGACTCCCGCCCTCTGTTCTCTACAGGTCACGCAGTATAGTGCAGATCAACGTCAGCCTGTCCTTCCAGCCTCACTCCATAAATGTGATACAGAAGAACTGCCACAGAGCTGGGCGGGACTCTGCATGCCTTAACGCCACAGTTTGCTTTCTGGCCCTGTCTCGCTCTCTTGGCTCTTATGGCACATATTTTGGTAAAGCGTCATGCAACCAAAAAGCTTTTCCTCCATTGCTCTGCTAGGTACACTTCCTAAACTACCACCGCATCTGTTTATTTGCATAGATATGCAGATGGCGGCCATGTTGGATGACAGAAAGATCTTGGCCCGTGCTCTGTTTGACTACAACTCCCAGCGACAGACCCTAATGGGTGTCACTGTTCGTATAGGGCAGACCATGTGCTACACGCTGCCATTTCACGTCTTCGTAAGTCTAAACGGCTTAAAAAATCAATGAAGTAAAGGATAATGTACATTTGACTGGTCGATATTGCAAAAAGGGGTTGTTTTGCCCTAATGGCCTACGGACTGTACATTATCCTTCTTGTTACATGAGTACTTACTGATGTTTTCAAGACAAAGTCTTCTTTTATTTATCTAGGATACAGCTGATTACATCCAACCAATCAGCTTCACTTTGCGCTTCAAAATCAATGACACAGAGAGCGGCCCGGTACTTGATGAGGGCTGGCCGACAACATTCAAGAAGTCTGTGAGTGCAATTCACATATTCCTTCGAAAAATAGCAATATAAATAAATGGTTTTCCCCCTCATACTGTTGGCTAACGCTAAAGTTTGATCTTTTTTTTTATTGCCTTTAGATCCCATTCTTCAAAGACTGTGGGGAGGATGATGTGTGTGTGACTGATCTGGTTTTACAGGCCCATATGGACATCTCTGGGTCAAGGTAACAGAAAAATCGTCCTCCTGATGCTGGCATATATAGAATAAGCTCATCTGATGATCCACATCTAGTCCAAACATGTTGACCGTTGACAGAATTGGTTGCTTTAACCCCCAGCGTTACAGTAATAGTTAAAATAGAATAGTAAGAGTAACAATTTTAAAGATTTAACCAGTTCAGAGAATACTAAACCCAAATCCGTGCTTGAAATAGCACGTGTTATGGTAAACATCAACCTTGCTCTTATCTTCTCTTGCAGGCAGCAACCGTATGTTATACGCAGCCCTCGGCGACGACTTGCAGTAGAAGTGCAGCTACAAAACCGGCTAGAAAATGCCTACAACACTAGCCTCACTCTTCATTATTCTAAAAACCTGCACTTCAGCAGTCTGAGTATACGGGTACCAGCACAATCTCTCTTCTGAAAGCATAAACACACCAGCATGTGTTAAATATGGCAGTGTGATTGTTTTATGCCAAATGAGTAATATAGTATATACTTTACTAATAAATGACACTATTATATATACAAAATATACACAAACATTTCATATTTTGAGGTCACATTTTTCCAATAAATGCTGTTCTATTTATAAAAGAATGTTTAAAAAATGTGTCATGGTTGCCACAAAAATATTAAGCAGCACAACTTATTTCAACAATAATATTGATAAAAACGAAATCAGCATCTTAGAATACGTTTTGGGGTAATGTGACACTGAAGACTAATCATATTTGGCTTTGACATTACAGAAATGAAGGACATCGTAAAATATAAAAACCTTTTTAAATTGTAATAATATTTCACAATATTACTTTTTCCTGTATTTTTAAACAAATAAATGCAGCCTTGATAAGCATTAGACTCCTTAAAACTGTCCCCAAACTTTAGAATTGTAGTGTAAGTATTTATACACATAATTTATACAAAAGTACATTATATTCTACCGTTTTTATGAATTATGCCTCCTGCTTCTTAATATCTCTTTCTGCCTCATTTACGTCTTTCTTTCTCTCTGTCTGTCTATAGGAAGACGCTCAGTTTAAGATCGAATGCACGGCTCTCAGCTCAAACAGTCACTCCTGTAATGTCAGTTACCCAGTATTCCGCTCTCAGTCCAAGGTAAGCCTCTGAAAAGACGAAGGTTCATTGAAATGATTCATTGAGCCGCTTTGGTTCACTGACCAGTGATCCTCCCAATTGCCTCATTTCAGGTGAACTTCATGCTGGAATTTGAGTTCAGTTGTACGTCTCTCATCAGCAAGGTCCAGATGAAGCTTATTGCTTCCAGGTACACACACACACACACACGCACACACACACTCAGCTTAAACCATTAGCAAACGGTACTGCTCAAAGATGTTTTTGGAAGATGCATTAGTCATTTTAACCTAACACAACAAGTAAATAAACGTGTTATTTTACAGTGTATACTAAATATGTGTGTATATGCGTGTGGGCACAGTGACAGTGTGGAGAGTGAAGGCACACTTTCGGACAACAGTGTACAGTTACAGAGCATTGTACAGTATGAACCAGATCTGTTCATCACAAGGTTAGTTCCCAGAATCAATTACCCTTTTGTATGTTCACTCTACATATGTGGTCGTCTTATTTCGGTTCAATTCAATACAGTGACTCCAACCTAAACCGCTATGAGGTCCACCCAACCAGAACCGTGTCTGAGGGGACAGGACCCGAGTTCTACACACATTTCAGGGTGGGTCACCGTTAACCTGATAAGCTCACTGGTTTATGTTTAAAAAATCAGAAAGCTTATAAGTAAATGTAATGTACACGTATGTTTTTTTTATATCAGGTGCAGAATCTGGGCTGTTACGCCGTCAGTAATCTGGAGCTGACTGTCAGCTTGCCTGCCGTGGCTTCAGGAGACAGAGTTTTCTCGACAGTGGTTGACGCTTTCTCTCATAATGTTAGTATCGCGTGTATGCGTTTATATGCGCTTACTGTAATTCATACGCATCTTTGTGTTCATGTAGTTGATGTTTTTCTGTTTGTTTGTTTGTAGTCTTCAGGTGTGAACTGCAGTGTAGTCAGTGATCTTTCCAAGTTAAAGTCCAGCCAGAGGGATGTGCGTCCACTTCACCCAGAAGACATGAAGAAAGCTGAACTGTTGGTGAGAATACAGATCTTATGGTCATTCTGTAACCAAAGTAAATGCATTAGGTTAAACTGAATTTTGATTTAATGATTTAATTTGATTTGATTTTGCAGTTGACAGCCTTTCCTTATTAGCTGCCATCAAAGCGTTATCAGATTCTAAAGCTGTGTGGTTTTTGTTTTGTTGAAAAGTAGGACAAATTCCTGTTAAGTATTTGTGCGGTGCAAAAGATAAAAGGAAAACACTAGAATCTATTAGGAATATATGCAATAATATATATATTTTTTTAAATACCCAATTTATGAAAAATATAGATATATATTTATATTATATATTTATTTTTTATTTATTTGCTGATTTATTTTAAACTGATTTCAATTTGAACTCTTGTTCACGTTTGATGAATCTTTTCTTAATTTTAAATTATATTTAAATAGTACTTTTATTGTTTATTCATTCATTTACTTAATTTTGAATAGCTTTTCCAGCACCTCCCTAGCACTTGCAAAAATTAATTTGTACTGCTGTAAACGAGCCGTTACTATAATATCATTCTGTTTTCATATTTAGAACTGCACTTCCTCGTGGTGCGTGGAGGTCGTGTGTCACGTCCAACAGCTACTGAAAGGACAGACGGCCTTGATCCGCATCACCAGGAGAATACACGACAACTTTTTCAGACAGGTGACACAAGCAGATGGCTCCAGAGGTCAGATGTGTTTCCCGGGATGTGTTTACGTTTCAGTCTCTAACCTGTAACTACTGCGTGCTCCTGTCAGGCCAAGTTTAAAGCAGTGACAATAGTGGGCTCCTACCAGCTGTCTGCTCGGGAGTCCAGTCTGATCACGATGGGAAATGCTGCCATCTTGAGAGAGGTGAGAAAACTGACAGTTACACAAACTCCTAAACCAGGGGTGCGCTTATTTGATTAGTGACCTGTTCATTTATTCATTCAGTAAGACCTTCGTCCATCTTCGAAACACGACTTTAGTCCATGTTTTGCGACGCAAAGGGAAAACGTTTATGCAGAAATAACAATTTATAACCATTCTTCTCCCTTGAGTTAAGAATGGTTGAGTAAATTGTTATTTCTGTCTTCTTTGCACAAAAAAGCTTTTAAGTAGCGGCGCAAAACTGAAGATGAGCTAACCTCACATCCCGTTTTGTGGATGTATTCACTAAGATAGCACTCGGAATTAATGTTCTGAAGTTTAACGAAGGTCTGAAGAGTTTGGAAAGACATGATGGCGATGACGATTTTTCATTTGGGGTGAACCAATCCTTTAAATAGACTTTCCTACTATAAACTGTCTTTGTGTGTCTGTATGTAACTTATAGACGGTTTTGGAAGTGCTGAAGGGCCGTTCGATACCCATCTCTCTCTGGATTCTGATCGGCAGCATCATTGGAGGACTGCTGCTTCTTGCTCTCTTAGTATTCATCCTTTGGAAGGTACTGAACATAACTCTATACATGTACCAAAACTACACGCACTCAGCAGTCTTAAGCCATGTGTTGATGTTTCTTCACAGTTGGGGTTTTTCACAAGGAAACAGAGGAAGGATGAGGATGAGAACGATGAAAACTGAGCAGACTGAACAGAGTTTCCTGTTCAACCAGGAAATATGCCTTTCGTAGCCATTATTTCCCCTTTGAGACATGACATTTCTGCTCCGGGACCGCAAACAGTCCATTATCAGGTCCAGGTGGAATCTACAGACTTATTCTTCATTTTCTTAGCTGGTTTCGGGGAGAAATATGCAGAATGGATTTAAACCTGTTAAAATATTTCACATGGAGCCGAGAGTGCTAAAAATGTGCTAAAATATTTAATAAATGAACATGCAAAGGGATGCACGATGTGTAAAACTTTGCGAACGACGGGTTTATCAGTTGTTGCAGGTCAGGTGTTTGGCGATAAGGGTCTCAAACCTAACATTTTATCTGGATTCTGTTGTGGCATCAAAAGCACATGAATCCAATTGTTCCAAAGAAGATTAATCTGAGAGACTCTCAGGTTTCACAGAGTCAGATCCTTTACAACTACATTGCATTGAAAGAACAAGCAAGAAAACAAGCAAATGCACTATTTGTGAAAAAGAAAATAATGAAATTTGTATTTAAGTTGAAAACATGGTATAATGACAAACAGTCCGTTTATTTAATTTTTTTTCTTAACAGAAATAATAATGTCTGTTTCGACCTTCATGTTCTATGCATAGGTTTGTAAATTGTATTTGCTTTTTTTTTTTTACATTCAGACAAAATTATTAAATAAAAAAAAAAGGTAAACCATTAAAATAAAAGAATTACAACTTTATTTTTTTCTGTGGAAAATAAAATTGCTCAAGGCTACACAAAATACTCAGTCATATAAATCAGTCACTCCGTGTCGCAAAAGAAATAAACATCTCTGAGCGACCCATTTCTTTTCAAACAAACATCAGCAATTTTTAGAACTAGCCTAAAGTTGTATAAAAACGGTCAGCGAGAGGCCTGTGTAGAGTTAATGTAGGATTCCAGAAGAAATATTGTCTCATCCACCTGATTTTCACTGGAGTCCAACCTGCCGCCATAAGCACAAAGAGAAGATTAATGATTGGCCGAACGTGAATGGTGTGACTGTTTCATCCGACTTGTTTGTGTAGTACTTGTACTTGTTAATGTGGTGCCGTAGAGACTCGAGCTGCTGTCGTTCTGGAGCGGTGATCATCTCCTCCACCTCCGTCAGCTGGGCCGCCTCGGCTCCTGTGGCCTGCAGGGATGCCAGGATGGCCTCAATTCGCTGAGACTTCTCCAAAAGGCGCCTGTCAAAATCAATTCGCAGACATAATTGAGGACTAATACTCAAATTAGATGTTTCATTGACCAAAAAAAAAAGAAGGGACTTGCTTGTTCTCTTTGGTCTCATACAGCCGTCTCTCGATCAGGTTGCCAACTGTCTGTATGGAGTCCGCATACAAATGTCAAAACATCATAAATAGCACTAAACAAAGATTCCAGGGACGTCCGTGTGAGCTGTGTACCTTGTAGCAGTGTTGCAGAAGTAGCCTGGCAGTGGGCAGCTGATTAACTGTGTACAGGTAAAAGGTTCGAGAAGGGGCGTAGTCCGGCGTTTTGGGGATTTCCTGCACGTACGGTACAAAATGAAACACGATCTAGGCTTATTAAAGTTACATTTATATGAACCGAACCTGTGAGTGAGTTACCTGGAGCTGGACCAGGTTCTCAGACAGGAGTGTGTACAGCATGTCTTTGGCCTCTTTGGCAGGAACCATGGCAAAATCCTCCACCTGCTTCTGCTCCAGGTGCCGCTTTCGCAGTAACAGACGAAAGATTCGAGCCGAGCGAGAACCGAACCTGACACAAAGCATAAGCACATCATGAAACTAAGAACAAAAGCAAAAGTCTAATGCGCTATGACCCTACTAACCTCTCTTGGACCACAGACTCTAGGGTAGCTCTTGCCAGGTTAGCCAGGGCACGATGTAAATCTGACCACAGGGTTAAGGGTCAACCAATTCATTATTAGTTGCACACTAAGTTGCTGGGAAATTAGGTTCATGACGTAAAACATAAATGCTTTTGTTTCTTATGTTCGCCAATTAATCAAATAAATAATTTAAAAAAAAGAATAATTTCATTAATCAAAAACACAAAATCAGTAATAAGTCAATTAGTAATAGAAGTCAAATTTTCATGTATTTTAATATTAGTATTTGTGCTGTCAAATCATTAATCATGATTAAATGCATGATTAATTTAAATAATTTATGTGTGTGTATATATTAATCATATTTATATTTTAAGTTTTATATATTTATTCCTGGAACGGCAAGCCCAATTTGACAGGTTTTTTTTACACAATATAAAGTTATTAGAGTCACATGCTTAAATTTCTTATGTTAAATTTTGAAAACCTTTTTGTGGACACCATGATACAATTTTTTCAAATTCCTTAATAAATAAAGTCAAAAGGACAGCATTTATTTAAAACAGAAAAAAAAAAATCATACTAAGCCCAGACTTTTAATAAATAAATAGATAAAAACAGTTTGCAGTCACTTTTTCCCCCAGATGGTGTTTTAAAGGGATACTGACGACATACATTCCTCCTCCACTGTCACCTGTCTTCCCCACAAATTCCATCTAGTAGGACAAAATACACATTAAAGTTATTTTAAAGTCATTTAATTCTTGTATAAAAAAGGTGTGTGTCTGTGGATGCATTGCTTTACCGGATCATCCACAAGCAGAGTGAGGTATTGGTCTAAAATTGGTCTGGCGATGTTGTAACTGGATGGAAGAGATCTGAAAATCTGATGGAAATATAACAAGGCTTCGATCGCGCTTCATCTCAATCTGGTATGGATTTCTAAGATGATCTGCAGGACGGACTGTTCACACCGACACTGCCATTTTAAACTCCAGTCAACCAATCAGACCCGTCTCTTTAAATGTTTTACAGTAAGGGCCTTATCAAACTAAAATATGCACGTGTGTCCTGTCTATTACCTCATTGGCCGAAAGGGCTTGTGTGAAAACAGCGTGAGCCGGCGTTGTAACCTCACTCATCCGCAACATGGTTCTAACAATCTCGCTGCTGGTCTACAGGGGAGAAACAGAGAGGAATTAAAGACCTACATTCTACCGACTTATTATTTCCCTGGAGGAGAAAGTCTAAATGTGAGAATCCAGAACGTTCTGTCTCTCACACAGCCGTGAAAGAATATTCAGTCCACAACCTAATTACATCTCACAGCACATCTTAGACTCTTTGATACATGGAGAGGCGGTTATAGCTACCTGATCGAGTTTACAGGAAACAGCACTAATAATGGCCTGATCTCTGAAGTGCAGGTGAAAGCGTTGAAAATTCACCTGCCAATAGATCCCTTCGTCACCACACTGGAGAGAGAGAGAGAGAGAGAGAGAAAGCATGTGCAATACTGGGAAAACTCAGCTAATGAACACATGGATGGTAATACCTCACTATTGTCTGTTTTGGCTTTCTTTGCCGTACGCTGGTCAGCTTCACCATCCTCGCTCGAGCGCCTGCGTTTTCCTTTACCTGAATGAACACAATTCAACCTCCTTTCTATTCATACGGAACTACATTCACATGGTGAACAATAAGACCGTTATTTCAAACTTTAACTGTTGCGCTCTCCATTTAACGCTAAAGTCATTTTAAGCATTTTAAGCTCGGTTTTCACAGGTACTGTGTATACTAAACTCTAAAGAGTTTAACAGTATGCCATGTGTTTTGACTGACCGGTGAGATTGATATAGGGTAGTTTGTAGCATTCTGGGTGTTCCTCTGGTTCGGTGGGCTGCGTCGCCGCTGGAAGGGGAGTGTTGACTGCTCCTGAGCTCGATGGTCCCGAGGAGGCCGCTGGAGGACAACGCTGCAGGAAATGAGTCTCCACCAACCGAGAAAACGCAGAGACAACCTCACTGTAGTCCATACTCTGGCCCTCTGGTGCAAAGAAAGTCAAAGTCAAAGGACGTAAGAAAAAAATGGATGGAACATATTCTTAGATGTCATTTTTAGCATTCTTTCTTTTTGTACCACGCTTGTCTGGTCCTCTTTAAAAACACACACAACTGAACAAACCTAAAAATTGTATGAGCTTGGTTCCGTTTACATTTACACTGATTTAAAAAAAAGATTTCAAAACAGATTTATATATTAATTAATATTTAAGGAGATTAGGAATAATTTTAAAGTAAGTTAAAATATAAATGCATCAAATAACATATTTATGCTTTAGATGACTTGAATCTGTAATCCTATTATGGTATTTCTCACGGATAAATATTTAACAAAATTAAAGCTAAATAAAAAGATGTTTTAAAAAAAATGCAAATATCGGCCGATATATATTCTGTCAAGTTTATAAAGAAATATATATGCAACTAATTTCCTCCTCTGTCTACCAACACTCCATTTGTGTGGCAAGACAGCTTGCAAAATATTTGTTATGAATCTTTTTTTTTTTAAACAGATTTATTTTTTGCCATTATGCAATTCTAAAAAAAAAGTAAAAGGTGAACACTGATAATGCAAACTTATTTTATAAGCAAACTATACCCATACAGAGATGTTCTCAGTTAAGTTTGTTTGGAGCAATCGATCATGTATACTGCAAGCCAAAATCCCTACAAAAAAAAACAAACAAAACCCCTGTATATTGACTGAATTAGCCCTTTAGTCTTCTTGTACTCTAGTTTCTCACCTGGCATATTGTGGGTCAGCCGGTCAGCTACGGTCTTGACTGTGCTGCTCATAGTCATCTGTCCTCTCTGCAGAATCTCCTCCACAATGAGCTCGCCTGTGTCTCCATAAAGACTCTTGGCAGTGTAGATGTAGCGCGGATAACGGAGCATGTGTAGGATGCGCTCGCAGATGACGCGGTATTCCACGGGTCCCGCTGGACCACGACGCCCGGCACCGAACAAACACATCCCATGCTGCATCAGCACACACAGAGACTTCTTGACCTGGGAGAGAAGAGTGTGTAAAAAAGGAAAAGATCAATTTTCTGGCTCGGCAAAAATGGAAGACAGAAGAGAAGATAAGGAGAAGGATGTGATAGCAGAGAAAGCCTAAGTACATGACATTACCAGGTCGAGGGGAAGTCTGGTCTCATGGGCAAGCGCTCGCAATGTCAGAACTCCACTGCGGATCAGATGAGTGCCCACTTTCTCCACCACATCTCCAAAGTGCTCCTGCAGCAGCAGCCCACACAGACGCACCTCCTGCGCTGTCATCTGCAAGAAAGAGAGGGACAACCAACCACTTACAACACCCGATGAAACAGATGAACA
The DNA here is from genome assembly GCF_018831695.1 of Puntigrus tetrazona. NCBI lineage: Eukaryota > Metazoa > Chordata > Actinopteri > Cypriniformes > Cyprinidae > Puntigrus > Puntigrus tetrazona. Next base: position 13,047,356 of record NC_056714.1, read on the forward strand.
TGTCTTTACAAACAGTGAACCCAAATGTTTTTGTAGCTCGTCTTTAATTGAGGAATTCCCACTAAATAACTACTCAGATCAGAGGTCACGGTTATTAAAGGAACTAAAACTACCATTCAGCATAATGAATGACATAACCTTGAGAGTCCCTTCACTCTCGATTATAATATTTAATAAAGTGTAAAGAAACACAACTAAATAAACTTTTTAGAAACATAATCAATGTCTGTTAGTCCAAAATGTGTATTGCACAGCCATTTCATTGTATTGCATCATTTGTGATGCTTCTTGGGAAGAGAAGCAAATTGTTTTTATTTATTTATTTATGTATTCATTTATTTATTTATGTTTGTTTTCAAAAAGTAATTGCAGAGCTGTTTGGTTTGAATATTTTAATTATTTAATGTAGACTTTTTAAAAATAAAAACATTGAAAAAATTAATGGGGAAATGTGTCTGTGTGTCTGTGTAAATATTTTGTTATTATTATTACTACTACAACATAAACATTGCAGATAAACAAAAACTATGGTTGCGAGATATATAACTTATATATATATATATATATATATATATATATATAACTTTTTCTAACGTCTAGTAACATTACATTTTCTGTTGTATCTGTATCACAAATACATTAATATTCTGACCAGACACAAACACTTTGTTGTAAACTCTACCTAAAAGCAGCATTTAAAAGCACTAAGAGAGCATCCTGTTCAAAACATACAGTAACAATAATTCAATATTTAGGTTCTAAATGATACTTATTACACAAACTTGCACATGAAAGCAGCGTTAGCTGCTCTCTGGCCTTTCTGCAACTCAAACATCTCATTCAGACCAACACGGCACAAAACACTCAATCATGCATCCGAGCAGAAAGGAACCTACCTTTAAAAAGTATCTAGTTGTACGGGTTTACAGTTTTAATCTCGCTTTGTAATATCACGTGTGTTGTTCAGGCGGTGTGTAATGATCAGCACTGGCGAATTTCCGTGGTCATGTAGAGTTCCAGTGTGACGCCTGATCAGCGAACGAATCCTTACAACGAACTGATTCTTTTAATGATTCAGAAGAGCCGAATGTGAATCACTAGACTATATATGAACTATATTTTACATCACAAATTAGCATATATCGGTGTTTACATCAAAATTTCGCAAGAAAAGTTTATATATTGAGACAGGAACACTTTTGATCGACAAAGTGCTACTAGTGGTATTTCATCAAACAGCGTTGCATCATGGATTGTTTGCTTTAATTATGAACTATTAATTACTGTAAATTATTCACGCCCTTTATTTCAACTTCGCCTTTAACAGGCTCGCAAAAAAGCGCATTTCGCCGTCGCTGTAAGGATGCGTAACCAATAAACGTGACTCGGAGCCGGTTCTTTAAAAGAACCGTCCGAATGAATCGACTCGAGGCGTTGAACCGGACCTCCGAGCTCATGTCAGAGCGCCTCCCTCTGCAGTGGGCGGACCGACGGCCAGCGCTGCTGCTGTTTGGGACACAGACGGTCTCACGGAAAACATGGCGGAGGCTGCGGCGGTCCCTCCGCATCGCTTCTTCTGTCACTGTTGTAAGGGTGAAGTGAGCCCCAAACTGCCGGTGAGTCCGCGTCGCTTGTAACGCACGGCCGGTTCGCCCGCGTCGGTTTCTGTACCGCCGCTGTCTCTCTCTCAGGTCCCGCTGTGGTGCTAAAGTTAGCATAGTAGCAGTGTATCAACCTGATGTGGGCGAAAGGCCTGAGTGCCTTGTTGTTTGTATATACACATTAAAAACAAACGTATTCATCAATGGCCGGTATTTTTAAACGCGAGACTGCAGCTCGTGCACGTAAAAACGGCGAAAGCTGACGTGTTTTACCTTTAGCACAAATGCTACACTCAAATCTAGTGTTTTTGTTATATTTTCGTAGTGTCGTACTGTAAGAAACAAATACTTTTTCGGGCTCTGGGACACGTTAGGCTTCAATAAACGATCGGTTCAAGCTGTTGTCGTTGAGATATGTCCAAAAGCGCTTTTAAACGGGATCGATCCCGAACTCTCCTCAGAAGCGAAACCGGAATATCAAGTATTTTTGTTTCTGTTTTACTTATTTGTATCGTGACATCTGAAGTACATCGCGGATCTGTCACTGACCGTTTCATTTAAGCACTTGTTGGTCAGTGTGTCAGTAAGTCAATCCATCGTGAGCTGTCCTGGTGAGGATGGCTAGTGTGTAATCCCTTGTTTACTACCCGTTCAACTTGGTAAACGTCTGTACACCGAAGCTGAATCATAACTGGCTCGTGTTTAGAGTATATAGAGTGAAAAACGCAGAAGAGCGTCCCGAGTTGTTCTGCGTGTCAAGATAAGCAGCCATTGTCCTACTTTTGTTGGAGACCCACAGGATGACCTGTCTCGACCTGTTTGAATCAGAAAAAAAAAATAGGGAAGCAGCCCCTTGAATCAGCCAGCAATTGAGCTGACACGCATTGCAGGGAGTGTCTCTCCTCATACAACACTATTTGTTTTAAAATTCAAATGAGTGCGTGTTGTAGTGCCATGCAAATGTGCGTCCTCACACAACTACCGCTTCTTTTTTTTTTGCTTGTCTGTTTGCATTGTTGAAGTCAACAACGTGATTTTTTTTTTCCGATGTTGCATTCTAATTGTGATTTTGCTTGTGTTCAGGAGTATATCTGTCCCAGATGCGACTCGGGCTTCATCGAGGAGGTCACAGAAGACTCCAGGTGAGCTTTTCAGTGGCTGCACTTCCTCATTCGTTGCCTCCAGTGGCATGTTGTAACTCCTGCGCTGCTAGATAACCATGGCCGCTCTTTCAGTAGCTTTTGGAGTATGTAAAGAAGCCGATCGCCTGGATTCGTAGCGCCGCCAAACGAAAGACGTGAAAGCAAAGCTGTGATGTGATTTTTTTATTTTTTATATTGATCAGTTAAGAAGGGTTGAAGATAATTTAGTAGTTTGTGCCACCACTCGGCCAGAGGAACATGATTCAATTGAATTGAATTGTATTAAATTCCAGCTCAGTTTAGTTTGGGTCGTATTGGGATTGATTGGGGGAAGGGTTTAGATCAGTGGTTCTCAATCTTGGTCTTAGATTTCCAGTGTACTGCACGTTGTGGATGTCTTCCTTGTCATTTATAAGATTAGGTCTTTAGTAGACACGTGCTGCATCTGAATCATTGCTTTCAGCTTTGAAGGTGCTTGAAGGATCTCTCAACTGTTGATTTAAGTACTTTTGAATGATATGAATACATGAACATTAAAGTAGTAAAACAAATTAACTTTTTTTTTTTTTATGACTGCACACTCCTTTATGCACTGTTTATTTGTTGCCAAAATTGCAGCCAAGTGGCCCTTTTGATATGTGAATTGTCAATCGTTGTTTTATGCACAAAAAAAATTGGCATATTAAGTAAAGATCATGTTCCATGAAGATATTAAGTAAATTTCCTACTGTAATTATATTAAAATGTAGTTTTTGATTAGTAATATGCTTTGCTACGAATTTCTTTTGGAAACCTGCAAAGGTGATTTTCTCCGTATTTCGTTTTTGTTCAGTAATTTTTGTCATATTCCAGATTTTCAAATACTTGTACCTCAGCCAAATATTGTCCTCTCCTAACAAACCATATATCAATGGACAGATTCGTTCAGCTTTCAGATTATGTATAAATCTAATTTGCAAAAACCCGAAACCTATGATGGTTATGTGGTCCAGCGTCACGTATAAAAAAAGACGGTTTTAGTGTCATTAAACTGAAACCTTTTTGCAAAATTGTATCAAAGTTTTTCAAAACCGTGAATGAGTTCATTTCTAAGAGCTTTGCGTGCGATAAATATTTGATTTATAAAATAATGGTATTTTTTTTTTTTGAAATAGCTTTATCTTGGACACACTTATTTGTCATTGACCTACTTACACTAGAATAGAGAGTTGCTCAACTCGCAGCTCTCTCAGTTTTTCAAATCTAACGACTCCTCAGCTGCTTTGGCATTGTGGGACAGCAAAGTGTCCACTGGTTGAACGCAGTCTCAGCTGATGCAGTCAGCCATTTGTGTAATGTTCGCTTATGTTTTACATTTTATATACTCCTTTTTGCATGCTCTGTAGTAGAGAAGTGCAGCACAGATGCCTATTTTATCCCACAGTTCTGCTTGCGTAGTTCAGCCGTCGACTGTGGCATACAATAAAAAGATAAATGTTCACATTTTTTTAATTCTTTTAACGCATGTCACCATTCCTAATGAACAATAAACATTGCAGTCATTAAATATTTGCTCGGTTATGACTAAAGCTCAAGTGACAGATGCAACCAGTTTTTATTTTAGGAGGCGCCTTATCACTGAACTGCTTCTGTGAAGTCATCGTCCGTGGCACCTTGAGCAGCTGTCTTAGCCTTTAAATGAGCGAGACATCCGAATTGTTCAGTACTGGATTGAGAAGCGCTGGTTTAGTCAGCACTGCAGTTTAGTACTGCATTGTGTGTTGCCAAGATCCACGACAACAATTTGTGGCCAGATCTGACATGAATGTGATTGTTTCATCCTTAGTCTTCTGGACAGTAGTTCAAATAACCTTGATGACACAGCTTCACAGTTTGCCGAGGTATGTTGACCCCTTCCTTCCACAATACCTTTCCCGCCTGAGAGATTGCGTAGCTGTTGTTGATAAGGAGTTTAAATGAGGTACATTTGCACTGCTCGTTACTAACTAACTACTAACTTTTTTTTTTTATTCGCTGTAGCTATGGCAGCTGTTGTTCGTGGAGAGGCCTTTCAGTTTGGATCTAGACAGTCCTGATTCTGAGCGGGTCCCGGGAGGGGGCGGCGGGTCGGGGAGTCTGGGAACGGGGCCGTTCGGCGGTTCTGTCCCTGGTGGGCTTGGTGGGTCCCTGGGCGGCCCTCTAGGAGCGGGAGAGCACTGGGGTCCTGGTCGTCCTCCACGCCTGCACACGCAGAGGAGGTACCGATCCAGAGGAAGCAGTCGACCGGATCGCTCTCCCGCTGTTGAGGGGTGAGTTAAAGGGAATAGTTCACCCAAAAATTACAAATCTGTCATCATTTACTCAGTCGAGTAGTTCCAGACTTGTATGAATTTCTTTGTTCTGCCTAACATAGAGGAAGATATTTTGAAGATATATTTGGTGTGTTCCTTAAAATGCTTCACAACAGCATTTAATGCAAGGGTGTTATAATACAATGTAGTATTTTTTTTTTTGTCTAAATTAATATAATACAAGATACAGTGATGTAATAATAAAAAAAATACATTTAATCATTACCTTTTAGGAAAATCACTTATAAAAAAAAACTCCTATAAAAAATAGTTATCCTTGTGTTATCCTGTTCTTCTCAGCTGGTATGTGTAAAACAAAAATGTGGAGAACTGTATGTTTGAAGTTACTGGAAATATTTATGTTCTGCATAAGGGTTCGATGACTTGTGAAATGTGAATAAAAAAAAAAAAAATCAGGAAGCTGGCAGAATTCCCCCACACCAATATCAGTTCCTCACTTGTCTCCTCTCTTTTTCTAGAATTGTACAGCAGTTTCTCGCAGGCCTTTTTGCCAATTCAGGAGTACCAGGCTCTCCTCCACTGTCATGGTAAACAAAGCATTTTACTCAATATTTTGCAACTATGTAATTTAGGCAGTCAGTATATACTGATGGATAAATGTATTTATTTTATGTTTGGTTTGTTTTTTAAAATAAAATAATTATGACAATGACAGTCACTATTTCATATCTTTTTATATATAATACCTTATACTTTTTTTTCATTGCTTAAGAGATTAAATTTTTTATTTTTATTTTTTATCAGTACTATTGTTGTTATTTGTATGTTTTTTGGGTTGTTTTTTTGATCGCTTCTTAAAAGAATCATGAACTGACTTGTACTTTTTTTGTACTGTTCACTGACGTCCACTTACAACTTTTTTTAATTGAGTGCTACAGTCGAGTGTCTTGAATTGAATATTTTCCCATCATAAAACGCCTCTCTTGTAAACACTGCATGTGTGAATCAGTGGGCAGGGCTAAACAGACAGTGATGTCCGTCATCTTCTGCATCCACACTATCACATCATGACCCCTTTAAGGAAAGGTTATATAAATGCATTGAAATGATACTTTATCAGTGTTGCCATGAATATACCCGTTGTTACTGATATGATGTTTAAATGTGGAAGATTTTAAAATTCAATTAAATGAATTAGTTTTATAAAGGGCAAGTTTGTGTTTTGTTTTCTCCAATGTTTTTCAATATGATGAAGCTGTGTGTGTGTGTGTGTGTGTGTGTGTGTGTGTGTGTGTGTGTTAGGACGGGCATGCTACACTCAAACCCTGGGGACTACGCCTGGGGACAGGGGGGTCTGGATGCAGTCATCACACAGGTATTCGATCAGGGGTCGAGGGTGAACGTTTCCTCATTTGCGGCTTGTGCAAACAAGCTGATCGTCCGATTCTTTCTCTCACACAGTTATTGGGTCAGTTTGAGAACACGGGTCCTCCTCCTGCTGAGAAAGAGAAAATATCCTCCCTCCCCACTGTTATCATCACTCAGGAACACACCGGTTAGTCTCTCCTCTGTCTTCCCTTTTCATTGAAGCTCTTGTTGTTGTTGTTGTTTCCTTCTGGTCAGTCAGACACACAGTTATGATTTAAGGCTTTCGGTTACGATTTAAGACTCGGCGGGGGTCATTGACCTACCAGTAAAACTCTTACATGGAGATGAATTATAATTCCTATTTAAGGCAGCACCCGTCTACTGAATTGTCATTATTCACACCCCCGGCACGCTGTCTCCCTCTTTTCCTAGACTGCAATATGGAGTGCCCTGTATGTAAGGAAGACTATACGGTCGGTGAGCCGGTCAGGCAGCTGCCCTGTAACCACATCTTCCATAGTGACTGCATCGTGCCCTGGCTTGAACTGGTGAGAGAAACAATAGGGAGGAAGGAACCAGACTGAAGGGAGAGAATGGGGAGAAGGCATGGGAAAAATGTCCATGTGATTCGCATTGTAGTGAAGACATCAAAACTGTAAAATAACACGGATGGAAGTAACAAAATGTGACCAATAGAAAAAAAGTTTGGTTAGACCAGGTTTTTCTTAACTTTTGAATGAATTCCAAATTCAGCTGATCATCTTCTTTTCAATGTTGATTACTGTTCAAAGGTTGGTAAGAGGTTTTTCATGAATTTAAAAAAATAATTAAAATACAGGTAAAGTCATATTCTGAAATAGAGTAACAATTAAAAATATTTTAAATTATAATATATTCTAAAAAAGCATTTCTTGTGATTGCAAAGCTGAATTTTCAGTATGCATTACTTGTCTAAGTGTCACTCAATTTATAGAAACCATTCTAATGTACTGCTGAATTGCTCCTGAAGAACATTTCTTATCAATTTTGGAAACCAGTGTACCATTAGGCGGTTTGTTCAATTCAATAATTGTACATTATTGTCCTAAATCCAAAGCAAATTAAGTCATTATCTGTAAATTACTTTTGTAGATGACTGAGAAATGATGCTGCCTCGCAAAAAGTACTTCATTGTAGTTTAAGGCCGAAAATCCTGTTTGCTTTGTGAATCTTCAATCCCAGAAATGTTTGTATAGTTACCAGTGCAGCTGACAGTGTTGTGGGCGAACAGTAATTATGTTTTGTTCAGAATTGAAAAGTTAGCATTTTTCTGCTCATTAGATCCGGTCGTGCTCAGATTTGACTCGCTTACGAAGTTTCGGTAAAATATGAATATTTTCAAGGTCACGAGTCGTCACTGACATACCTCTCTCTGTCTCTCCTTCCTCCCTGAAGCACGACACGTGTCCTGTGTGCAGGAAGAGCCTCAGTGGAGATGAAAGCGGCACTCAGTCCTCATCAGAGCCTTCCTCCCTAAACACTGATCCTCGCACACCGGAGAGATGGTCCTTCTGAAACACGCGCACACTCACGTCCGCCCGTCTCATCCGAGCTCTGTCTTAACCCAAGCTTATTTGTCTGTCCTTGCTTTTTTTTTTTGTTTGTGTTCATCCCACCATGCTGGCGTACTTTTACTATGGTTTGTTTACTTCTGTTCTCTAACACCGTCCCTCTCAGTTGTGTCTATGTGAATGTCTTTTGATCTCCTCCAGAGTTTTTCCTTCCCCCGAGTGAACAAACAGCGCAGGATGAGGGTAGGGTCGGGGCACATATTGTTGCTGTAGCAGCACAACTCCCAACCCACATTTAGATGGTACAGCGCTGGGTTTCCCAGAGACGAGCTGTACTCCCCGCCTCTTATCGTTCAATGTGAATTCTCATTGGGATGGGGTGCCGTGTCTTTGCGGTTTATGAACGTTGCTTTACTTTCGTTGTTCTCACATCCCTTTTGTCCAGGAGATCATGAAGTTTTGTCTCTCTCTCTCCTTTTTGATTCCAACTCTGGTGTGTATATATCACAGACCCGTCAATGTCATTCAGTTTAATTTGATTTTGTTCTTTTCACTCTCATTTCTATTACAGTTTCTTCTAATGTAAATAATTTTAGTTGGAAAACTCATTTAAGGAAGACAAAAAAAACATTGATGAAAATGACGATGAATTGCTAAATATTAAAGTATATAAATATATATTATATGATGTGTATGACCATGATGTATTAATAATAAAACTGAATAAAAACAAGGCAACATGTTGATCTTATGATACAACAAATGCATTCAGATCTTCCTATTTGATTTTTGTTGACATAAATATGCATTCTCAGAAGAGATGGCTGTGAGAAGTTTATTGCATCTTTTTAATTCTTAGTGTGTTCAGTGCAAGGAATTTTATACATCAAGTTTTTCCAGGAATATCAGCATTACTTGCTAAAACATGACTCGATCGTTCTTTTTATTGCCTTTAAAATTGATAATTGTCCCTTAAATCTTCTTTTGACTGCCATCCATCAAAACAACTTAAGCAAAATGGGTAGATTAAGTATCTGATTTTGCAATCGTGGTTGCTTGAAATGTTACTGTCTCAAAGCTTTACAGAAATGATTTGAGTTATTCATTAAGGTGCATATGTGGCTCATCGACGCAGCGTTTGCTAGAGCCTTTCAGCGTCTGCTCCACAGTAGTGTGAGGATGGAGTGAGGTGGAGCACTTCCTGGCAGAAAGCCCAGCGTTTGATCCCAAACTTCAAACTGCACCTCTTCTTCAGACCTGCAATTCCATTACATGTTATATATAGACTTGAACTAAATCAACAACACCAGCTGAACATAAACGATCACATTCTGTTCACCTGTTGAGAATGATCAGAACGGCTGAGGCATCCGGTCTGATATAGGCAGAAATTTTCAGGCTGGTATGCTGACTGAAGGACACGCCCACTCTCTGTGACCCCTCCCACAGGAACTTGCTGTTAATCAGAAATCAAAAAGTTAATCAGATGCTCAGCTAAGAGGTAGTTTCACATTGTAGTAAAGAATGCTGTTTTTGGATTACATAACTGATATTTATAAAATGTGGAGTTTTACACAACCTAAATATGGAAAAAAAGACAAGTGTGTACTTGCTTATGTTTACAATTAAATGATAGTGCACTACTGAAAGCTATATAGAATCTTTAGAAACCGTCTTTACCCGAGATCTGAATCTTGTCACTGTTAGCGATGCCTTGGACGAGTTTTACCTGAAGTGGGCCATGCTGTAGAAGGTGGGCTGCTTGTAGAAGACGTCTTTACTTGAGTCCACTATAATAGGGCTATCCACAAAGTTTTTGACCCAATTTGGTCCTCCATCCTGATTAAGGGCCAAGTTCCAGTCTGTCCAGCCGGTCACATAGTTATTCAGGTCCTAAATAAAGAGAAGGTACATTATAGAATAATTTATAACCAATTACATAACACATTTTCTATATATTATATTATAACCACTTATATTGTAGTGCACAGTGTATATTAGTGGTGCAGTGCCACAAAAGTTTACAAAAAAGTATTTTTATATAATTAAATAATTACCACAATTTTGGCTACTTCAGTATAATTTAAATAATTATTTTTATTTTTAAATACACCGTGTACCTCTATGATGTCATGTGCATAGTCTTCTGCTCTGTCCCAGCTGCCCAGGCGCACCCCCCGGTCCAGTGGACTCCACCCAGCACAAGCCTCGGTTGCAAACAGGAAGTACTCTGGGTAGATATGGTGCGTGGTTGTCAGGGTGACGTCAGGCGGCGCAATGTTGTTCAGATACCAGTGAAAACCAATCCCGTGGACATAACGTGCCGCTTGTACGTCACTCAGAACCTACAACAGGGAAGAGAGGTGGAGAGCGAGATGAACGGGCGTCCTCCCATCCTTCTTTTGGTCCACTCTCCTCACTTACCACTTTGGCCCAGTGTGGAAGCAGAAGTCGGTTGTCATCGAGGATCACAAGGCGGGTCTGGGGAAAGGATGATGAATGGAGTCCTGGACCCAGATCCAGGGCGATCCAGTCGCGCTGTGTCTCCGGAGTAAAGCCCAACGCCTGAAAGCTGTAATTTGTCATTTCGCCTGCAGTGGGCTCATTTCCAGATGTCAGCCCCCAGAAAGAAAGATTATATTTCCCATATTCCTCTAGGAATCTGAATAGGACAGGTAAAAGGACTTTTGTGTTTGTTTTGTGGCTAGTTGTAGTTAAGATACTGATCATTGAAACAGAGGTTTAGGTTCTCTAACGCACCTAATGTAGTACTGGGCCCAGGTCTTATACTCTTTGCCTCCTGGCTTGCCTTTGAGGGAGCCTTTGCCAATCAGAGCACCGTTGGTCTTCAGCCATGCGGGGGCGCTCCAGGCACTGGCGAACAGATTGAGAGGCTGAGCAGAGAGAGCCTGTGCCCGCTGCAGCAGGGGAATCTGGGGAGGACAGATGACATGAAGTGTGACATCTGTGTGACATGCACGGTCTACAAGAATATCTCAATAGTTGTTTTAACAGTGTGTGAGCAGATATTGAAACAAAGATGGAGCAGAGCTGTTGCACATCACAGTGGTGTTCCTTAGTGAATCAATCTGTTTGAATCGATTTTGTGAATGACTCACATTCATAAAGAAGTCATGAATTAAATGCTTCTTTTCTGAATTAATCAGCTGTTATCATATACGATGCTTTGGTATATTTTCGAATCATTTAACATTTCGATATTCACAATTTTGTACTATCATTATTCTATATTGTTTTATTATTCTGATTTATTGATAAAATGTAAGAAACTGACAAAAGATATACAGGTACCTGCCACCACCACTTCGCGGTTTAAATTTTATATCAATATCGTGTTTTTATTTTATATTTTATTTAATATTTTCATGTTTCCTATTCTTACCGTACTGATTAGAGCTTCATTAATTAAACATTTAATGCCTTTAGGAATGAATTGCCCTTACAAAATAAAAGTGGAACCTTAATGGAAAAGTTTATTTCTGTTATAACTTAGATGTTATTTGATATGAACTAACCAATGTGAAGAATACAAACAATATACAAACAAAAAGACACTCGGTAAATCTTTTATCATCCAAAAAATACACCAAAATATTAAGACAAAATTTTGATAGCACTTTATTTTGTATGCACTCATGTACATACGATGTACTAATTATAGTAACTACAATTACTAGGTAATAACTAGGTGCTAAGCCTAAACCTAAAGTTACTGCGGACCAATTTGTACTGTTAAAATTGCACACCTGTAGCTTTTGTTTGTGCATGATACCTTCATGTGAATATCCTCTTCAGCCAGAGTGAAGTTCTGGAGGTCGTAGTCTTCTGGGGTGTCAGCGTATGTGTAGAGGCGAGTTGAGAAATCACAGCTGGCCATCGGCACTCTCACGAAACGGTACTCTATGCCTGTGACAGACAGGGATGTGCACCATTCAGATCTCAGACTGCTGCTGAACCTATTTCCTTTGTTTCCCGATCTCTGTCCCTCTCACCATCTGGGGAGAAATACTGTCTGAGCAGCTGGTCCTGAGCTCCAGAGGACAGGGACAGAATATTCATAGCTGCTGCATCTGTCATGGCTCCCCCGAATCCTTTAATGCGCTGATACTTCTGACTGGGATTCAGAGTGATTCTGAGAGCTGAGATTGAGCAGATTAAAAAAAAGTTCAGTTCAGGGGCTTGGCTGTATATTCAGTGTATATTATTATTATTTTCATCATCATATACTTATTTCTTTACATTTCTTCACACTTTAAAATAAAAGGACCAATAACAAAATGTAGAATTTAACTATTTCGACATGTAAAAAATAAAAAAAATAAAAATCACACACACTGTACATTAACTGTCACAAGTTTGAAATAATATTTTATTTTTTTAAGTGTCATGCTCACTAAGGCTCAGTAATATTATGAAATAATATATATATATATATATATATATATATATATATATATATATATATATATATATAAAAACGTTCTAATTTAATGTATAAATTTAGTTTATTCCTGTGATGGCAAAGCTGAATTTTACTCCAGTTTTAGGTGTCACATGATCTTTCAAAAAAAAATTCTACCACACCAATTTGGCAGTCAATTTTTTTTAAATTTGATACATTTTTAATATAAATAATGCATCTCATTATCAGTGCTCAAAACAGTTTTTGCTACTTATTTTCATTGAAACCTTTTTCACAATCCCTTCATTTATCAAAAAGTTTTGCCGTTTAAAATATTTGATGAGCTCAATTTGTGTGACTACATCAATATATGAAGCCTAAATTAAATTGTTTATCATGAAGCTAGCTATTAAGACGACTTTTCCTAACTTTTTGTTGCATAAAAGTTTGGCTGGATTTAACAAAGTAGGCAAAAATGATTTGTTATTTGTGTTACGAAGAGATGAAAATTTGTCTTATGGGTTTGCAGTGCCATGACTCATCACGAGGGTGAGTATATGATGATATCTTTATTTTGTGGTGATAAATGAATTTGAGACATGCTGATATTAGTCACATACTGTTGTTGTTGTTGTTTAACTCACCTGCCGTTGTGCCGTTCTTCTGGAACTGGCCTCGACTCTTCACGAGTCTGCTGCCAGCTTTATTGCTGACATATGACAAGAACTGTCCGGGGTCTGGCAGCCCAGCCTGGCCCACCGAGTCGCAGTATGTCGCATTGCACACACACACAACCGAGCCATGACCGAAATTCAGCGCTCGACAGTCATCAGCTGGACCGAAGTGACACAAACAAGCAGATACACATAAAACAGCAGATCAACAGATCTCCCGTGTTATTCCTGTGATCACATTGACTTAATAAACGCACCTGTTGCTATAGTGATTACTTCAGCCAGCAGAACAAGAAGAAGCGTTTCCCTCATTCTGTCGGTGAGACGCTCTGGAGATTCTTCGCAATATCAACACTCAAATACTAAACGCGCTCCCGCTACTTCTTCCCAGTTGACAAACGCTTGTGTGTTTAACGTAACTACTAATATCACTAACGTCCTCTAAATGTAAACTTAAACAAGCGTTTAATCTTCGGCATATTTTCTTCACTGTCACCAGTAAACCACGCACCATGCGACCGAGTTCCGGGTGAGAGCGATCACATGACCAGCTCACTCACCACGTGACGCCCAACAACAACAAGAAAAACACAGTTCCATCAATCAGGTGAAATAATCAAATCACAGACATTTTCCACGTTTTTCAAAATTATTTTATTATGAAAAAAGCTGCAAGCTTATACATTTAATTTTTATGATATACAGAGAGCAAGAGTAGCCAAATGTGCCTTACAAGAAAGCACACAATCGTTCCAGGATGGATGGGTTTTTGTTGCTGAGAAAGAGAAGCTCTTTCTTTCCTTCTTCAGATCGACCTGTGGTAAAAGATAGATAAAAATGGGTATCTGGTTATTTATGCATGAACGATTATTCAGTCTTCAAGAACAAACTGTATTCTGTATTTTTATAGTTTTTTTATTCTTTGTAGTACTGTATTTCTACAGTATTTAATCAGTTCTTTACCCATTTATTTTTATTTGGTTTAATTTTAATTATTTCACCCTTGTTCTCTAAACATTTCCACAGACACCTACTTTGCTGATGGTTTCATGGTTGCTTCTGTTTTATCTAAAATCGCTTGAATTGACATGAAATAACTCCACATATTAACAGGAACTCCAGGCAAAAAACTACACAAACTTACTGTGTTGATGCTGCAGCCAGTTGCGGTCTAAATAGTAAAGATAACAGCTCTCAAACTCCTTCTCATTGTAGTCAGACACAGAAATGGGCACGAAAGGATCCATATTTTCAAACCCCTCCTGAAAGAGAGCAAGCATGAGTAAAATGAGGAAGAAAGAGATTTTTAACAAATCTATAAAACACACAACAGATCATATCAGGTGTGCTTTATAGATCTACAGCAAATGTAAAAAGCAAAACTACACTCTGTTAACGTAAGGCATTTGCTCTGTTGTTGAATGAAAACGGATATAATGAGATTGTTTTGTGTGTGAGGGCTGCTGACCTCTCCTAGTAGCTCTTCAGGAAGGTAAGCAGACCGTGGCTGGAACAGAGAGCCGGTCTGAGACAAAGCTGTGAGAATGGCACCTCCAGTCTATGACGGAGAGCAATGTAAAGAAAAAAAGTTAATGAACAACTCACTGGGAGTTAAATCTCTATTGTGATATTAGAATTATATTTTACACAAAAAGAAAAATTTGCTGAAAATTTACTCTCGCCCAGAGCATCTAAGATGTAGAAAATTTTTCTTGTTGTAGAAATTAAGCATTACATCACTAGCTCATTAATGGATCCTCTGAAGTGAATGGGTGCCGCCAGAATGAGTCCCCAACAGCTGAGAAAAAGACTAAAACAAGTATCAGTCCATCAATGAATGTCCTGTGCGTTGATAAGCTGCATGTTCAGAAGAAACAATCCCTAATAAACTATCACTTATGCCTAAAATACCATTCTTAAATCCATACTAATGCTTCCTCCAGTGTCATCCTTTCCTTGCAAATTCAATTTCCGTTCCAATGGTAAACTGTACTTCTGCATATTTCTCTCCTGATTCAAACAAAATGACTTTTTTTTACTGGAGAAAGCTTTAAGGATAGAGGACTCACAGACAACAGTTAAAGTAAAAATGTTTTTCAAAAAAGCCACAACATTTTCAAAATGATTTTTTGGCTAAAAGCCTTGTCATGTGAATGGCCCCTTAATGTTATATTTGTTAATTACGAATGTACCTTTTCACTTCATTCACTTGCGTTGTGTCAATAACTGGATTGTTTTATCAGATGAATTCTCATCCTGGCGGCACCCATTCACTGTAAGTGATCCATCGTTACAGTGTTACAGTGTGAAAAACTCATCTACATCTTGGGAAGCCTGAGGGTGAGCAAATTCTCTTTTTTTGGGAGAACTGTTCATTCAAGTAAGATGTTTTTCTTTTACCCAGTTGTTTTTCACCATCTTCCTCAGATTATGAATCAAAGTCAGTTCCGTGGGCTCACACTACATAAAACGGAAAAAGAAAGCAGGGTGTCAAACAAATGCACAAATTATTTCAACAGATAAGTAGACCAACATACCGTAGTTTTATCCTCCTTTTTAAGAGATGTTTTGCCCCACAGAGCATTTAATCCGTCGACAGCCACGGCCAGTTTGAAGGCCCCCTCTCCCTCGGTGGCGCCCCCTGCCTGCAGCCTCAGCTCTCGCAGCACTGCACCCACCACATCACTGCTGCTCTTCATGCGGTTCACACCCTGCTCAGTTTAAGTTCAGTGATTAAAAACACAAATCAACATTTATTCAAATAAAAAATAATCGTTTATGTATACCGAACACGAACAAGGTAATGAATAATACTACAAAATGAAACTATGAGAAATTAAGCTGGGAAGTCAAACTAGAATTCGTTGAGGAGGGGAGGGCTAGGATTCATTTGCATCAAATCTTCTGGCACTGTTAGGATTTCTTTGGAGGTTAAGATTTGATCGCAATGGCCATTATTTGTTGGTGAACATTTTGGTGAAGGGGGACTGATAATGATGATGAATAAAACTCACCTGATCAACAAGCTCCCCTAAAGGCTGCCCCTTTTCAGTACTTTCTCTCTTTGTCCATACATACCGCTGTGTTGTCTTTATCTGTCAATGGACCAGACTGATTTTAGAGCAGCTTGATAAATGACAAAACTGACCAAAATCCACGTAACATGAAATAACATCACCTCGCATACAAAAGAAGTGGAGCGTACACGGTGAAATTTTACAATTTTGAAATATTTTCAAAACTTCTATGAATAAATCTATGAATAATAAATAAATAAAAGAAACATAAATATGCATTTATGAGGGCAAACTGATGTGAAAAAACTACCTCTTGCATCCATAAACCCTACAAAACAATAGTACCTTGGATAAAAAGCGTTCATTGGTGATTTTGAAGTTCTTCAGCCATTGGGATGCCTGGATTGGCTGGTCAAAGCGTGAAGGACGGGAAGACGATGGTAGCAGCTCTTTACAGTTCTTGACCCACAGATGAGCTACAGAGAAAACATCATAGCATCATCAGACTCCAAACTTCATAGCACCTTCCGTTTGGACTGAACGAGTGTCAGAGCAGCTCACCATCGGGGACGTGTACGATCAGCCAGCCCTGAGTGTAGCAGTAGTGCAGGGCATGACTCAAACACATGGTCTTTCCAGTGCCTAGATCTCCATCTAAAGCATACTGTCAAGGAATCAGTGTGGAAGAAAGTGCACAAAGGACATCGGCTCACTGGACTGGAGTTTTGTGTTTGAGGATACAGAGCATATAACGCAGCGGAGGCTTGCTGTAATCAGCCTTTTTAAGATATGAGATGAGCTCCAGCGCCGGCGGCCTCACCATCACGCAGCCTTCATTAAACGTTTTAATCTGAAACAAGGGCACAAGCATGCATTAGTCGTCCAGGCAACTTCAACCACAAATCATAGCAATGTCATTATTTTGGACTACTGTTTGGCCTATATTAAATCAATCCTAATGTTCTCCACACACACACACACACAGATTCCAAACCTGTAATTGGAAGCGTGGAGGCAGTCCATGAGGGAAAAGTTTTTGGATGTGAGCCGTTGGGAGCGTGTAGTACTGCCCAGTATGTCTTTCTGAATGGTACGTCTGAGAAAGGAAAGGGAAAGATTGAATGTAATGAGAATGTATTAAGATTACCATAACATTTTACGTGCAGTTTCAAGGCACAGTCAAAACAGATAAATATTTAAGCAATACATAAATGAAAAGATAGGATGCTCTAACATTTACAAAAAAATCTGTTTTATTTTCCATCTCCATTTTATTTTCCCCAAAACAAAGTGTTTTACATTTTATTTTTTTTCCTGAATTCTGTTAATTAAATGTAAAAAACAAAAGGCTGTCTAATCAATTGAATTCATTATTCTACAATGAATTTGTTCTGGAGTCTGTGTTTTATGATTTTGTTACACATTTATTATGACAAACAGTGGTAATCAAAAGCATGCATAAACCTTTGACAAATTAATAATTTAATTATTATATATAATATATTAAACATGTAATCAAATTACATTTTTTGGCCACACAACAGAGGTTTACAGTTTAAATTAAAACATTTGAAAATGTATATATTCTAGTGCTGTCAAACAATTAATAAGTCTTTGTTTACATAACAGCATTATATATATTATATATATATATATATATATATATATATATACACACATAATAAATATACACAGCACATACACAATGTAAACAAGCTTATTTAGGATGCAATTAATCGTTTGACAGCACTAATATATTCCTTTTAAATGTACACTATTATGATATCAATTAATTTTACTTATTTACTCTTAGCAAAAGCCAATAAAGCTCAAAATGTATAAACAAAGCAACTGATAAATGTAAATGGGATTGGACGTACTGGATCCTGCTCTGGGGTTCTGAAGACTGACAGAGGATTTGATTCAACTGACTGCGTTTCCACAGCAACTGCCTGCTGGCCGCTGCTTTGGATGTGGAGATGCCTGAACTTCTGTGTTACCTGAAAACGACATAATAATTAAAAAACGATATATCCTGGAAAATGTTCTTAATTTAAATATACTTTAGAAATAACGAATATAAAACCATAAATGAAAAGTGAATGCCACTTACTGTAGGGCACAGTCGAGAGGACAGTTTGTGCAGATTCATGTTCTGAAACTAAAGCAAAGCCATTGATACATTTGGCCAAAGAGGTTCTCTTAACGCAGGCGGGTTAACCCAACCACGCTCATATTAAAACTGTTCAACAAATAGCTGGTTGCGCAGATGTCTACTTATGGAGAGAGTGGTATATATCCTGAATCAATATTTTTTTATATACAATTTCAATTTCAGAAAGAGTTTCTGGGATGTTGTCTGTCACCTTGCGATGAATATGCTGGCTGAAAGCATGAAAGTGCATGAGGCATGATGCGGCTACAACATGATGCACAAAAAGCGCAGTAAGATAATAACTCACCTCTGGGATAAAAGACAAAAGCGAAGAAAACAAAATGTCAATCAGGAGTTATATACAACTCGATAACTACGGATAGCGGGTTGACGTGAACGGTCGTACTGTCACGGGCCACGGCCGATGGAGGTCGCCATCATTGTTCCGAAAGACGTCGGAAGTTACGTCATTACGTAAATGACGGAGACTTGTGACCAAGGGGTCAAGGTTTGGCTGGTAAGCGTCAGATATGAATTATGTGAATTATATTAATCTTCTGGTTGATAACTATACGATTATGATTCGTGTTTTCCGGAGAATAATCACTTTTTGCATCTTTTACCCAACGGGGGCTGACTTAAACTAATATATTATTATTTTATTTTTTGTGATATAGTTTGTCAAAACTTTACAAATGCCTTTGTAAGCTTCGATGTTTTTTTTTTTTTTACCGTTGGACGTAATGCATATTCAAAACAACGATAATATATCAACAAAGATATAAATAAACCATTTCCAGCTTTTCCATACTAAGCTGTTCGACACAGAAATAAGGCATTTATTGTCATTTTATACAACAAAATTTGGAAAGATGCTCCCGTTGGTATCAAAAATACAAACATTTAGTAATTTACTAAGTAAAAAAAAAAATTAAGTAAACTATAAAAAGAAAAACAAAATAGTTGGAGTGGAAACGCTAACATGAGGTGAGTTTCAATACTGCACTACAATTGACTGACAACAGTGTACAAAATACAGAAAACAAATAAATATATTTTCATTTTTCATAATTTACATAATTTTTGTCCTTTCGTGCTTTAGTGTTGCCGTTTTGTGAGCCTTTCTTACACCAGTAGACGGCGTCAGTCGACTTTTTTTGTGTGTATTATGAAAAAGTCATTGTTTCATTAATTTAACTGATTGATCCAGAAACACTTACGTTTAAGAGCAAAGATGGCCGCCTCGACGCAGCAGGTAAACGACGTCCACTGAAATCCAGCTCCAGAGCTCATTTTTGGCTCAGAAATCAATGAACCTCAACCAAAGAACAAAGAAATCCACACTTTACTCAAATGAAGTCAACATTTCAAACAGACTATATTATTGATGCGTTTCTTTTGTTTTGTTTTTTAAGAAACTGTAATATTTGTCAACACAAACCCCAGTTTCATCTCATTTGCTATTTTGTTGACGTGTTTTGAATATCTTTTCACAAATAAAAATCATTTTTAATGTTTATGTGGTTACCTTATTTCTGTTTATTTGTAAAACGCCACGAGAACTTTGCTTTGCATTTCTGAAATGCAATGAAACGCATGACTGTCGTGGTTGGGAGCGCAAACAGATGGCATTATCCAAGTAGGCCCTACTCTAGACTCCCAGAGAGAGAGAAAAATGATAAATATAATTCACAACATGTTTGTAGTCCAAATATAGCCCACTCTAAATCTTCCCCGAAGTCTTTCCCCTGAAATGTGAAATGCTTTCTACTTTTGAGTTTCAGAGACAAACGTGCCTAATAATTAATAATACGTTACTGTAGGCTCTTGATTGGAAATCCATTTAAGGCGTGTTAGATTATTGTTGTGTTTTATGAATTTAATTCCTACCTCTTAATCTAAAATGTGCATTACATAACTTGTATATCTTGGCTATAGATGTGCTGTAATCTTTGCACCGTCCACCACCTATAGGTCGCTCGTAGTAAGTGCGCAGTTGAGATGTTTAATATTTTGTTCCATGTTGTAATGCAAGTAGCCTAAAGAAGAAAAAAAAGGTGTTGCCGATAGATCTCACCAGTAATTTAAGAACCAAACGTCTTAGCGCTTGTTTTCTAGATCGTGGTGATTTCCGTGCGTGATATAAAATAAAATGGCAATTATTAATAAGTGACAAAATACCAACACCTCGATAAATAACAACGTGTTATCTTTAAACCGAGCGACGCAGGTCGGCCCACAGTTCAATTACATCATTGCTCATCATTTCAAAGTCGGCCATCTCAGGTTAGATTATTCATTATCGTTTTCTAACGCACACACGCGAGATCGCAATGATTATCGGCGCTTCGATCGCGGCTTTGATAGTGTCGATAAAACAGCATCCGCTAGGGTGATAAACGCGCGAGTCTGTTTACGTTTCTCTTTTCTCGCGTTATTGGTGGGTAAATTTAGCTCAAGTTGCGGGCATCAGCTCAGTAACCGAACACACACAGCATGGTCATCCCTCTCCTCCGTCTCCCCTCATCGGTGAACTTGGGTTGTGGCTATTGGGTACACAATGTACGACCATGCTTTTGATGTAAAACAACTGCGCAAGAGACGGATAGAAACAGGGGGGCGAGGAGAAGAAGAAGGGGGGGGGACGTGAGTATCGTGTGGTGTTGCACAATGTTCATCTTCACGGGTCCTTCGCTTCGCGCAATGGACACGCAACATCCCTCCATTTATCGCTTCAGCTCGTTGCGCACACTTGTAAATTAGCTGCTCCTTTCCTTGCGAGGCGTCCTCTTCGCGGCTCGGGTAAGTCACCTTTCTTTTTTCGCGAAGCGGTGCGGATTGTGCTTGTTTTCCCAAACCTCCGACGAGTTTCACGGCGCATTTTTTTCGGAGCGTACTTCTGCCGTCGCTTAATAAAAAAAATGTAATTTGAAACGGGACGTTCATCTGTTAGGCCCTCGCGCGCGAATACGCAGCGACACTTTTTTATCGTAAACATACGCGCGTGCGGTATCGCTAATACTACGCGAGCTGTTCAAGTAATAATAGCAGTAAACGTCTCAAAATAGGCGATGATAGATTAGAAACCCGAGTCGCGGTCTCCCTGTTCTATTTTTGCCACTTTCCCGACAACTTTATATCGATTCTGCCTGCGCTCTGTAGATAACAGGACCGTATTGACGTTTCGTTATTTTCTTTTCGCTGGAAAAACCGCTCTTCAAATTCTATCTATAGGGGAACTGTAACTTATTACATCCTACTTGTTATGTCCCATCAATCAGGTCGTATTCACTCTGCATTGACATGCCGTGCTTGTCTGCTCGAGCCAACTAAAACATTGTCATAGACTCCCAATTATTCGCCCATATCTCTGTCACATTTTCATATAATGCTCTGGTTTTCTGCTATTTTTGGAGCACCCCGACTATATCTAGGTCACAGAGGAGCCTGTAAAATTGAAACAGCTTTGTCCCTTTTGTATTTTCACGTTTGGCGGATGGATTTGTGGGCAAATCGCGGGCAATTCTCTGAGTTTGCCCGGAGAACCCTTAAATCTTGTCAGAAAATCGTTGCTGAATGAAGGGCAGCGCTCGGTGATGTCATCTTGTTTTGCTACTTCAGACTACTGTATGCTACTTTCACATTGCACCGATTAACAGCGTTTGACTGAATCTGCTTGACAAGTGAAACCGAGGAAGAGCTTAACAGGTCTGCTTAACTGACAAAAGCTGGTGTTAACCTGGGTATTGTTGTCTCGACGTACATAAGAGGACAGAAGACCCCATTGGGTTGAACAGTATATGATAACCGTTTGTAATGAGATAACGTACACAAACTGAAACATAGTGAAACCTAATAACTTCCTGGAGACTCATTGCACTTGACGCTGAAGGGCTGGATTGAGAATACTTTGGGTAAAGATCAATAAAACTGACACTGCGAAGAAAATTTGGGGAAGGCACATGCTAATTATTTCTCGATGGCGGAAATTGATTTTCTTTAAGTAGGTTCTCGCGCGTTTGTAAAGATTTGCATCAGCAGCACCAAAACGGATTTTTAAGGAAGAGCATATGGTTTTGATTTACAGGGAAACAGCGACTTATTTAACCGCTCTGTGTGGTGAAAACACTTGAGAGATATATTGTAAATAACAGAGTCGATTATATACCAAAAGGAGAAATTAAGAACAAAAGTAAATGAAATGCAAGGACAGGAAAAAGGCAGAGAATGAGAAACCTGCGGATGGAGGGAACGCTGAAGCAGTACAAGAAAATGAATAATTATGGTAAATGTTGAAAAGTAGGCTTATGTCCCAGGGAGAGAAAGACCCTCAAACGTCCTTCTCACTTTGCGTCTGAACTGTGCTACTAATAGCCACAGAGCTCCCTCTTCTGCTCTCCACACACACACTCACATCATTGTACTTTGCTCTCTCTCCTCTCCTCGGGCCATTTTTCTTTTCAAGCGTTCCATTGGGATTGTTTTCTTAGCACCAAATCCTAAAGGAGGAGCTGAGAAGATTGCGCTCAGCAAGTGAAACGCTGCTGGATTTTTTTTCTTCTTTATTAGAATTAGCAAAGACCGAAACAGCCTGCAACGGGTGTTACTTGTACTAGCTGTAGAAACGGTCGCTAAAGCACTTCACGAAATGATTCAAAGCAGGAGAGCGGGGTGGGAGCTTTACCTTACGATCGGGCGAGGTCGTACGAGTGGATTGAAAGTTTGATGTTGGGAGTCCAGTTGACACCCCTCAGATGGCTCGGGCTACCGATGCTGGGCTTTATTAGCGTGTTCCTCTCTGCAGCCTGGAGGTCAGCCGCTGGATTTTATGGGTCCCCTGTGTAAGTTAACGCACTGAGGTCATCGTGCAGAATCTTCCACAGAATGACCTCACTCTGTGTGGGAAAGCACCTGCCTTTCAGACAACTCAAAACAGAGTTTCAGCCAGCTTTTCGCAGTTGCTGGGGATTTTTGTGTGGGTATGTCCCAAAGGAACTGGTCTATAGGAGATTAAGACGTATCATGCTCTTCATGCACATGTAGGTTAAAAGATTTGTATTGTAGATTAAGAGTTAACTTGAAAGTAGACACTACCTGGCTAACCTACTTCTCTTCGTAGTGACTGTAAAGATTCCTTTGGAGTTCAAATCTTAATTGATTCTGTATATTAAAGAACTGAAACTTGTTAGAAAGAGCTATCTGGATTTTTTAAAGATGAAGTCTTCATCTCACAATGACGCATGAGACCATGCTGGCCTTCCATTAGACCAAATTTGGAAATATTCTGAACTGTTCTGACGGGGCAACAAATGGAGAAACCACAATCGAGCTGAAAATGTGCATGTCTTCGGGGAGCAGAGAGATTATTGCTTTTCTACTGAGTTAAAAGTAGTAACAAAACACTCCTCTACATTAAATCATCTACATTAAAAATAAAAGATTTCCTCTTCGGGTTACGGTTGAAAATTATTGTCAAAATTGTAGCCGGAGGTTAGTTGATGCATAAAATCTCATTTTTATTAGCTGCATGGTTTTAACAACTAGAACAGTCAGCCATTTCCTTAAGATTGTTACCATTTTCATGTATTTATGATTAACCTTACATCAGAGGTCCTCAAGGTTTTTGACTCCAAGGCCTCCAATTGTCCACAACAATATTGGAATGCCAGAGACTCCTAGTTTCTGTAAATTAAATGGCAGGATTTAAAAGCTTTAATAGCCCTGGATACTCTTCAGGGTTTCTGCTCTTTTCCAGTTCATATTTTACAGGATAAAGATAAAAGGATAACTTAATCACTACTTCTCCTGATAAAATATTTTAGAGCTTTGAATAATTAAAAAAGTGATATTAATCAAATACTATTAATTTATATGACCTATCTAGGTCTAGAAATCACAAATCCAGAATTTTCAAGACTGTGGCCAACCTGCTTCTTAAATTAAAATAAGTCATCCTGCAACCTTCTTAGAAGGTTTCTGAAGGCCCCTAGTGGGCCCTGACACTGGTTGAGAACCATCACAGCTGCAGACTATAAAGCTGGTAACATTGTAAGAAGTCTGACAGTAATGATAGTTAAATAAATTTAGTGTCCTTTAGTCTCAATTTGTTCTAATTAACAGTTCAATGCTAAATTTGTATATATTTTGCATGACAGTACACATTTTTGGTTTTCTGGTTGCAAACATACATAGCTCAAAGCATCTACACATGCTAAGCAGATTAGTCCAAAAATAATTCCTTTATTAATACATTTTTATTTTATTCTCTTTCAGTTTAGTAATCTTGCATTGTGACAAATTTTGTTTTAAAGAAAGACACAGTATAACATGTCACACTACAGGACGTCTACTTTCTGAAAGTATTTCATGCCGGCTACTCAATAACAGATTCCATTAGCGTCTGAATCTGCATGTTCAGAGCCAGCTGCACATGCTTTGATAATCCATGCCTCTAAATTGAGCACTAAGTATTTGAACAAGTCAGTCACAGCAATAGCTCAGGTAACTGGACAGTTGCCTGTACAGTTGCAGGCTTTTTGAACAACATATGTGTTTTGATCTGGGCAAATGTTGAAATGTGTGCCGTTTTGTTCTGTATTGTCTGCGTATTTAATCTTCTCACCATGTGGTGATTTTTTTTTTCCTATGAACATTTTTTAATGTTGTGTCATATTGTGCGATACACTGAGTAAACTGTGACACATTTTTTCTCTTTCCTGTTTTTACTTTTTTACAGCCCTTTCCGTGGTACAAATACAGTGTTGCTTTCTCAAGTGAAGTGAGATGATAGAAGAATATTAAATAAGACTGGCAAACATAACGTTACCTTTTCTTATAAGCTGAACATTAATTATTGACAAAACTTTGAGCATCAGAGTACTTCTCCCATTCACATCTGCTACTCTGAAATTTCAAATGGATAAGAAAAGGCAAAAGACAACACCTAGACTGGAGAAAGAAGAACAAAATAAAAGGACAGAAGACAGGAAGAAGATGAGAAAAACCAAAGGGGCTGAACCAGAAGCTTCCTCAAAGAATATTGCCAGTGAAGTTAAGAAGCAGCAGCAGCCTATTCTGGAGGAGTTAACAGATACAAAGTCTGACCAGTCAGATGGAAATTTGAGAATGAAAATAGGGGTTGGAGCGAAACGGACAAAGAAGCCCCCAAAGAGCCTTGAGAACTTCATATGCAGGCCCACAATCAGAATCTCTCAGAGGCTTGCACATGGAGATGGTCATAGTTCATGTGGAGGTGAAGTCTCCAGTTCTGAGATCAGAGCAGCCAAGCAGTCACATCGTGAGATTCAGAAAAAAGATAGGAACGATTGCATTTCTCCAAAAGCATCCACAAGGCTGAGTGTCCCACTTCCCACTTCATCCAAAAAGGTTGACGCTACACCAGTCATTACAGCCTCTAAAAAGGTAAGACTTTATAAGTTATTTTCTTTATTGCTTTGTTCTTTGTTAGTCTAGTTTAAAAATATAGTGGCAAATGATTGTTACTATTTTTATCTGTATTCTGCCATTTTTAGTCACCAGTGGTTTAAAAAGATTCTATTTTTGCATCCTTTCATTTTATTACATGCTTTCTCTGTCTTTTTTGGCTCACTCAGATCTTATGTTCTCTTTGCTACTGTCATTCTCACTTATCTTTTTGAACACTGAAAAATATGTAGTTGGAAGTCCTTCATCTGCACTCTGTTATTCATTTTGTTCAGTTCTTATGACCAGAAACAGTTACTGGAAAGACTAAAGCTAAATATATTCCTCCAATTTTTTTGCTTTATGTCATGTGCCATGACATTCTTCTAAAGTCCTTGGATCATAGTACCATATAGTGGTTACACAAAAGGAATAATTAAATTAATAAATAAAAACCTTATTTTTTACTTTTAGTGGTGTGTTATTTAAAAAAAAAGTGCAAGCCTGTCAGAGCCATCATCTAATGAAGTCTGTCAGATATCCTCAAATTTATAGCTACTCCAGACTGCCTTTGATTTAATTTTACCGGATATCCTTGAGTGACCTGAATGACTAAATATCTTCAAACATTTCCTGATGAATTCTGGTCAGCACATGTCCTCTCTTCCAACAGGGTTCATCAAAGCACTTGAGGAAGACTGACTCAAAGTCATTATTAGCATCAGATGGACCTTCGTATGCAGTTCAACCACAGACAGATAGCAAAGTACCTCTTTCAGATAGGATAACCTCCTCTACTTTGCTAAAGCAGACGTATTCACCTCCAGCTGCTTCTTCTCCTCCTTCCTCGTCACAACAGAACTCGAGTGCACAAGACAGCACCCAAGTTTTAAATGCTCAAAAAAAGAAGGGTGAAGATATCCCAACTGTAGAAGCAACGACCTCCTCCCTCAGTTCAAATGATATGAATATTCAGACATCTCAGGAGTCTTCTTCCAATGCTGAAAATGAAAGTGAAAGCACATTACTTCCAGTAGCATGCAGTGAGAATTTAGTAAAGCAAACTCTCTGCCTTCCAAAAAAGACTAGAATTAGGGAAAGTAATGTTGACAAGGTTTTAAATGCAAAAGAGAAAGAAGATGGTGATTCCTCATGTTCCAAAAACATGAATTACATTGTAACTAATAGCAGGAGTAAGGAAAATGGTTTATTGCATCAGCAAAGTCCCTCTGTCAAGACACCATTGCTTCTTACTGCTTCCGACAAATCTGCAGAATCAGCAACTCCCGAGAACAGCACTTGTACGCCAGAGTTACAGGAGAGTAGAGGAAGGAATAAGAAGCATACTGAAAGTGAATTCATGGATGACACCAGAAATACCACTATAGAATCTGCTCAAGCTGTTGCTGTCCAGTCAAAAGATGGCAGCAGGGCGGGGCATGCCATTGACAAGAATAAGAAAAGATCTAGGCACGGTGCAAACCAGGAAGAAGATGTGCAGTGCTCCTCTCAACCCCCTGGGTGTGCAGAATCTCAGTTTAACAGTTCTGTTCCAAGTGATGAGCCACCTTCACATTCCAAACAAAACATCATGTCACAGAGGAAACAAAAAGCTGTTCAGGTGACTAAGATGGAAAATCTGGGCGAGAAGATGGAGCTGTTGAAGACTGCTAATGTTAGCTCTACTGCCTGTAAAAAGATTTCACAAAAATCAAACCTTAAAAAAATTTCTTCCATTAAGTCGTCAAAGGCTATGTCAACACAGCAGATTAAATCAAGACAAGTTGGACAACCTTCTAAATCTAAACAACTGCAAAATTCATCAACTCAATCAGAAAACTTTTCCTTTGAGCCCCCTCCTAAAAAAAGGGGTCGTCCAAAAATGGTCAGGATGGAAGAGACTCCTCAAGATACTAAGTCTCAGAAGTCTTCTACTAAATTCCCTATACTTGAACATGTAAATGTCCCTGATCCAGAGAATGGCCTGAAACTCCCAAAGCCAGCTCCCAAATCACTAGGTCAACCCAAATGTTCCACCTCTGTCCAGAAAAAAATATCTAAATCATTAGACTCAGTATCAGGGAAGAAGAGTGCTGAAGGAAAACTCAAACCCTCCTTGTCTAAGGCTAGAGATGCTCAGATCAGCCGCAAACGAAACAGGTTGATAATGAAGACAATAATCACAAATATCAATAAGATGAGAGTAAAAAAGAAGGATAAGGTACTCACACAGTTCCTTTCAGGGCAAAGCCAAAGTAACAAATCAGATTTTGCTCAGAAAGACAATGAGGGTGATGCAGATTGTTCAGTTTCAGATGGAACGCATTCTTTATCCTCACTTGTTACTTCTTTTGGGGGAAAACTTGGTCCACAGATTAACATCAGCAAACGTGGGACTATCTACATAGGAAAAAGGAGAGGTCGTAAACCTAAAGCTCAAAGAGAAACTTCTGGTCAAGACTCAGAACAAGTTCTGGGTCAAAAGTCTCAGCAAGTCTTGACAGAGTCTTCTAATCAGTTAAACTCCTGGTCCACATCTGGTGAACATAGTCATTCATTTGATGGCCAGTCTCCTTTGCGCAGCTCTTCCTATTCATTTAAAAATCCTGATTCCCCTTCACCCAGTCCTAGTTCTTTACGAAGAAAGCTTCCTCTCGGCACTCGTGAATATGATCAACATTCTGCTCCAAAGGTAACCAGTTCCCAAAAGGTTAAAGCAGTGCACGAAGAGAAATCAAAACCTCCTTCCTCCTCACAATCTGCACCATGCCCTTCAGCCACATCCCAGTTAGGCTCTGTAAGGATTCAAGACCACAGAACTACACACCTTGGGCGATCAGTATTGATGGAGCAAGAAAGACTCAAATACAAGTGCCATAGAAAAGGTCATAATTGCATGAGTCATGATAAGATTAGGAGACATAAACACAAATGTAAAAAGAAGTATCTTCAACTTAGGGCCAAAAGGCAAGACCCAGCCTTCCTGGCAGAAATTGAGGAGTTAGTGGTCAGACTTAGTGAGATTCGTATTGTACATCATATCTCATCACGAGGGTGTGGGGATGAAGCTAAATCTGGGAGGAAGAGTGGAAAAGGGAAAGCTCATCCTCATGTTCTTCAGTGTCTACCACAAAACCTTCATCATCCAACCATGTTTCAAATCAACTTCAGTGGTTACTACTCCCCTCAGTCAGAATTTTCTCGTGACTCTCTGCATTATGTCGGAATGGCAGATTTTAAGAGGAACAATGGATGTTCACCTCAACCAGGTGAACATATTGTCACACATTGCCCTGTAGTGCACAAACTTGGCTTCCCGCTGTCAGGAGGCAGTTGTTACCATCCACCATACAAAATGCCACTCTCTACCACTTCGTTTGGTTTTGGACTTTATAGAGGATACCCTCCGTCTGCAACTATATACCCTTCGTCACCCTTTTTACCCTCTTATGTGCACCCCTACTCCAAAAATCCCATTTTAAGCCCATCAAAGTTCCATAAAAGGAAGCACAAGTTTCTGAGACGTGACTCTCTACTTTGTGGCGGGAAACCACAGGGGACGTACACTAATGTAACATCTCATTCCCCTAGTGACTGGTTCAGTAGAAATAGCTGGCAAAGAGAAGACAACAGAGAGCAGGTTAGAGATAAAAGGTTTGTGGATGATGGGCTTAGAGAAAGAGAAGGAAAAGAAGGTTTGCTAGGACAAAGTAAGCTCAGAAAAGACCATTTCAGAAGGGGTACGCCCTCAAATCCCCCCCGCTCTTCCTCAACACCCTCAAAACAAGCAGACAAACACAAAACTTCACCACTTTCATATATAGGACCTGCACATCTGAGGCCGGTATCAAAAGTTAGATGGGCAGAGCATCAGCAGCCATGGAGGTGGAGAGAAAGCACTCAGGTAGAGCAGGGGAACAGGGTTTTAAACCAAGGAGCTGGATCAGGGTACCAAGAGGACGACGATGAAGGTGATGAAGACCTACCATCACCTCCCCTAGCAGACAGAGCTGGCCACCATCACACTTTCCTGAGGAACCCCAACCTTGCTAGTAGTTCGTACAGTCGAGTGGCAGCTCAAAGGAGGATTGGTGAAGTTCGGTCTGCTTCAAGAAACTTAATGAGACCTGGAAGCTCATTGATGAATGATTGCTCAGCTGGAGGCATAAGAACATCAGGTGAGATGGCATGAGATAATTTTTTTGTTTGCCTGTAACAAACAACTGCGACTTTTTAGGTGACATTCCACAGAAGATAAAATCTAAAAGTAATTTGCGATGTTTGGCATTGAAAGGTTCAGTTTTAACATTCAGTATCCTTTTGGTCCTATTAATTTGGTGAGAAAATGCTTGGAATGCTTGTACAAATAATTGCACACTTTGAACAGTGAAATAAGACTCTTTTATTACAGGATTGAGAGTCTACGGTCTTATTTATCTCCCACTGTTTTACTAGTTGGGTATCAAAATGGAGCTTGATTTTGCTCTGCATGTAATTGGCTACACAGATTTTCCTTGGCAGGGAATATGTTTAGAAGTCCACTGAGAGGTATACAGTCTCTCTTGTGTGTAAATATTGTTACGCATTAGCTCTACACATTATGCGGTATTCTGGCATTATTGTTGCTATCATTATGTTCTTGTTTTGTCTTATATACTCTTGGATAGTTTTAAATGGAGTGATGTGTGAAGGAACCACAAAACCTGTGTATGTTTTTAATATCTCTATGTATGTTATCTCATACTATCATGTAACTGTGGCTCACAGTAGCACCCATGGAAAATATGATTTATTGCCAATTTGAATAGAATTTAATTTGTGTTTATACCACAGATATTTGTATTTTGACCCTTTAACACAAAACCAAGTGTGAATCAATGCTTAAGTCTTTTTTTTCTCTGCAAACCCGCACCTTTAGAATGAAAATAAAGACATATTTGGCTAATTAGTATTGCTGAAAACATATGGTAAGAAATAAACACCAGCATGCAAAGAACTTCTCACAGCATGAAGACAGGGACATTTGGTGTTGCATAGTGTGTGGTGTCTGCTTGTCTTTGTGCATGTAGCTTTTACTGTTTATTAAGTATACCAGCCCATCAGGGGGACTTTCTCAGAGGAAGAGGCAGACACAGAAAATTGTTAGAGAAAGTAGCATTCATTTTTCTAAAGCAACATTTTCCAACAGCCTTCAGAGTGCAACAGGCCTTGTTCACATCACTGAGGTGTTGTGAATGTGCAAAATACAGGCAAATATGCCTTGACAATACAATGCCTTTGTTTCACTGTGATTGACTTATTGTCAGTTGGATGATTCCTGCTTAACCGTAATCATTATCATGACTGTGATTGGCTAATTACCCTGTTTAGTGCCCGCCTATCATGTGCACATCCAGTCCGGACTCAATGAGTCAAACCAACGCAAATCGATGAGCTAATTACACAGTTAAAAGCTCATTTATTTGGACATCTCCACTTTCGGTCACATCCAAATCGTTAACTTGTTAAATGTTAACTTAAAATGATGGTCTGTGAGTAAGAAATATTATGTTACTGGTTGTTTGATGTACATAATCTTTAGTTCTTAAAGGAAATATGAATAAAGATCATGCATAGTATTGCATAGTAATATAAAAACCAAATCTCAGAGAGTGGTTTTCCTCCTCATTTCAGAAGCCCATGCCACTCCTGCCTGTTACTTCTCAACAAATAAAAGATTTTTTTTTTTTCTGATTTCCTTAAGGAAATACCAGTTTTGGAAGGAAGTAAAAGAATAGTGTTAACATTTCCATAAACATAATCTTAGATTTTAGGCTTAGGAAATGAAATGCCTCATTAGAACCACTTTGCTGTTGTTAAATTTCATTCAGTAGTCTAGCACACTAAAAATCAACAAAGTCAACTTTGTGGATATAAATGCCTAAACAAGTACTACAGGTATTTCCATGTCTGTATAAACTGAGCAGTAGTTCACTCTAGTTCTTTTTCTGTCATGCTGACTCTGTATTTTCAGTGGGCATGGAATCAGATAGGGTATCAACATTGCTTTTACATTTCAGTGAGGTATGAAAGTGCTTATTTATAAGTAAACACATGCTTTAATCTTAGTAGTTGACATTTGAGTATTTCTGTAAATGGGAAACACCCAGATTTCTGCTATACATTTAACCGTTATGAATTATATGCTTATTCTGTCATGTTCCTGCCAAAGAATTTCCATTTAAGTCTCTGCCATAGACTCTCTGACAGCCTGTGGCCAAAACGGTCTGTTTGATTTGGAAAGGGTGAATGAGAAAAAGCAGGCATTCAGCAGCGGTAAGGAAATGTGGTGATGCTAGTGGAAAGGACGAAATCTGAGCATGGAAATCTACAAGTGAAATGTGAAAAATGATTGACAGAAGGAATAGGGGAAAGGAAGGAATGTTTTTGTAAGCGAAAGCGAATATAAGGCAATAACACGTTTTGTAATGAGAACCAGATGTGCTCTAAAAATGCCACTCTTGTGTATTTACTCTGCCTAAAAATGTTATTAAAACTGAGTATATCTGATATATCAGACGTTAATGTGTCCTCACACTTCCATTTAGAGGTGATGGACGTTTTTTGTAGTCTAGGTTTGGCTGTCATCCAGAGACCAGAAATAGCTCCTTTGTAGATGCTTGAGGATACAACTACATAGGCCGTTTTCTTTCTTTTCGTTCTCGCTTATCTTTTTTGAATTTATTTCCTCCTTCCTTTCCATCTCTAAGAGAGATTTTAGAGGGATAACAGGAATGTGATGTAGTCCTAAATTGTATTATACAGCCTTCATTCTCACCGCCTGTCCCCATATACTGTCAAATATTTATCACTCTAGTAAAGTCTGTTGAAGCACACACCCTGTCTTCATCTCACGATCTCTGTGTTGGGGACTCGGGGTTTGTCTCGCTGTGGAATGTACTCCAGTGGAGCTCTGTGAAATTGATTTAGTGTTGTATCTGTGCTAGCAGTACTGGTGGAGGAGAGTGGAATTTGCCGTAAAGGAGTGAATACTGGCAGTATAATTGCCACGGTCAGGATTACTGTAGGTACTTCTCAAAAACATATACTGTTTCACGAGTGCTGCCTCACAGGTTCTGCTTGTTTTAGTATTGGTTTAGTTAAAATGATGCTTTATGATGATGACTTGCTCCTCTTCAGAAACAGGAAAGAAACTTTCCTTCCTTTCATTCCATCACTGTAATTGTCATTTGTACCAGCAGTAATTGCAATCATTGTGGTATAATTGTAATTACAGTTCCTGTGTAGGCTGTGTTAAGATGGTGTCCAGGGTTGTTAAGACTTTCTTGCTTTGTATCGCAATGGAACTATCATTTTCCAGTGGCATGTGGGCAGAACGGACGAAATCTGAACTTGATTGAACACTGGGGGTTGAATGTGCTAAATTAGTTGGTTTTAAACTGTGGCTGTGTCCTATATGCACCATAACCCATGACAAAAAGAAAGATATTCTTTTAATTGAAATAGTTATTTGGTCCCCCTTTATATTCAGTGACCTGAACTACAATGTACTTACATATAAATGCAATTAATTATTTGGTATAATGCACTTATTGGGTACATTAATTACATTTATAGTTGATCTGTTGACCCCTTCCATTACACCTTAACCATCCTTAAACCTATGCATACCAGCAAACATATCCCTAATGTAAATCATATCTCGATAACTACACGTGTTTTGCAATATAATATGAACACATGAAGAACATCGTACTTATTTTTTGATGTAAGTATATAGTAGTTAAGGCCACCTAATATAAAGTCTGACCAGTTATATCCTATATTTTATAAATTAATGTTTAAATTAATGATTACTTTACAATTATATAATTATACTGCATATACAGTTGTCAACATTCAAAGTGGATCAAAGTTTGTATAAGTTGTAGTAAGACAAGATGAATTTTGACAAAATGTTTACTACTATATGATATATGTGAGTCCATGGATGGAACCCTCAAATGTCAAAAACCATGCAAAACAAACACAATAGTAATCCTTATGAACCCAGTTGATTAATCAATATCTTCTAAATCAAAATGATAGGTGTGTGAACCCCTCCTTGTTTAAAAAAACACATCCTGGACCCTGGGCCCCAGCTCCCTCCTAGGCCCTTGGAAAATTCTAACCTCCCTTTTATGTAAATGGCTCTCATTATAGATATCATATGCAAAATTCTTCTGAC
Organism: Puntigrus tetrazona; assembly: GCF_018831695.1. NCBI lineage: Eukaryota > Metazoa > Chordata > Actinopteri > Cypriniformes > Cyprinidae > Puntigrus > Puntigrus tetrazona. The sequence continues at coordinate 13,081,226 of NC_056714.1, forward strand.
TTTAAAGAGACGAATCAGTGATGCTATACAGCCTTGTTAAATGTGCCAGATTGTAGTGTGCTGCACTCAAAACCAAGCCAAAATCCTAGGGAATTGCATCATTAAGTTCAGAACAGCTTTTTTGGGCATTTGGGTATTACCTGATTTGCATAATTCCTTTGGTGAAACTTGTTCTAAAACAACACAGACATCATGTGCAAATTAAAGTCGCCGTCAGTGGGTGCAGCTCATCTTTTTCCCCCAGGTGATTGCTCACATCTTTACCTTTCTGTTTCAGAGAGCTTCCAGATTGGCGGTTCACTCTTCTCTGAGCACTTCTCCGCCAGACCCTCTTTTAATGAACGTCAAGAGAGAGGAGGAAAAGAGAAAAGAGCCAGCATCAGCAAAACACCCTTTCAGACCAACGATATCAGGCCTTTTTCCTCTTGTACCGCCTCCAAAAACAGCCTTTCTCATTTAAGCGATTCTAAAAATACGACGCAGAACAAAAGTAAACAGAAACATGTCAAAAAGCCTCTTAAGAAAAAGGCTCCCAGAGGTCAAGAGGTCACAGGAAGTGAGGTGAAGAGAAGAGGACGAGGTCGACCGAGAAAAAACCCCACACCATGTTTTTCTCCACCTTTACCTCCCACACCTTTGCATCATGAAGCCACAGATTCTCCTCCCAAACGTAAAAAAGGTGAAAGAGATGACTTCACAGTACTCAGTGAGATTGAATCCATGGCTCAACATGAGAAAAAGAAAAGACGGAAAGAAAGAGATGAAACGCGGAGCAGTGAAGCGCAGGTAGATGAAGGAGAAGACACAGGTCTGAGCCAAGAGCCTTCACACAGCGACGCATGCTCACCTTACCAGGATCCATCAGTGTGTGTAAACAGCCAATCAGAGAAGAGGTCAGACGTGCTAGCTGAAAAGATATATGAGTGGGCGGGGCTTTACTCAAATGTGTATAAAAGCGAGAAGTGAGTGAGCTCTTATATATTTATAAACAAGTATTAAGAGTATTTGTTTAAATGCAGCCTTTATTTACAGAGCTCTTGACAAAGAGCTAACAGACCCTCTGTTTGTTTGCTCTGTTCAGCCCCACAGATCTGTCCTCTCCGGTACACACAGACTGTCTTGACTATGATCCTGAAGAACATGAGCATGGTCTACTTCCTGCACCTATACACGTAGGTGAGTTTGTGTATGTGTGTGTGTGTTTATTGGGGTCATTTGGAGGTCACTATAAGTTGAACTGAAAGGGGAACACTTTTCTCAGTCAGTATGCTGGAATGGAGTCCAAACTTGATTTATATTTGATTAAATCTAATGTGACTCATGACTTGAAGTGGGAGGGGCCACTGGTAAACCTGTTATGATATGGAAATGAATAAGAAATATCAATTAGTAAATAATCAATGAATAATAATCAGTATTAATTGAGCTGACATATTTAAAATAACCTTACATTCAGGTTACCTCATTTTTAATAAGCTAAGCCTGTTAAAACAACAAAAAAGATTAAGATATGTGAGTCATAAGTTATTTTGAACTTAACCTCCGAATAATTTAAAATAGAGGGAGCGTTAAAGAAATCACTGTAGTGACTGTATTTCAATGCATTCATAACCCATGTGTGTGTGACAGGAAAGTATCTGAGGCTGAAACGGATTGACTTTCAGTTGCCCTATGACATATATCAACTGTGTGCAAAGGAAAAGGTATTTTTAGATTACTTAAAAGAAACCATAAAGCATGAATGGTCTGTCATTATTTGTTGGTCCTAATGTCATTCCGAACTGGCATGTCTTTATTCACCAATAGTTAAGGTGGAATTTAAACTTAATTATTCCAGAAAGTCTAAATTAGCTGAAAAACCTTCAATGTTGATCTCGAATTTCCTTCGCTATTCTGCACATTCAATTATGATCTGTAATAACTGATATCAACACATGTGAAAACCATTGGGTCAAGGGTGATTGGTTATTAAAAGTTTTGAATGACGTTAGGATAAGTAAATGATAAAATGAGATTTTTCAGTGAATTATCCCTTTAAGTATTTCCATTTTATTACTGTCATACAATAATTGTGACAATCTGTTCCAATACAGCGTCCAAAAAAGTCACGAAAAACCCCAAGAAAGATGGCCCCACCCAGTGAGTAGACTTACCTGCTAATTTGTTTGTATTTGCAGGTGTTTGTTTGTACATGTAGAGCCTAATCAACTATCAATTGCAGTTGCACGTTTAATTTGTATGGATGCCCATTTGTGCCACATAAGGAAAAAAATGCTATGCTAAGGTAAACTGTGATTGTCAAGACAAAATTATGACATACTAAACCAGAATTATGAGATACAAAGTCAAAAATTTAAGATTAGAAGTCATTATTATGACATAAAATCATTTTATCTCGTAATTTTGTCTTTGTATCTCATAATTTAGCCTTTTTTTATATAATTATTACTTTTTATGTCATTTTTTTCTTATTTGGTACAAATGTGCTTCCATACGTCTGGAACATCACAAACACAATTAATTAACTCAAATTGTAAAACTCTTGAGCTGCTATTTGAAATCAAATTTGATTACCGCCACTGACTACTGTGCAGTCTTACATTTAAAATGGCTTTGTTCTCTGAAGTAAGTGTGCAGAAGCAGTTAATATTGTGTAAACATATTCTTCTTTGTCTCTTGCTCTGTCTCTTTGAGATGGATCTGTTGATGTAATGTCTCGCACTCAGACCGAAGACGGTTCCTGTAAACATCAGAAGCTCAGTGTGACTCATGACTGCGTTTCTGACAGCCTTAATAGGTAAATAAACACACATACACAAACACTTTCACCATCTATTGCTATATTTAAAGTGAAGACGGATGCTCACGGGCTGTTTGCCTACTTGGTTTCAGTTTTTCAATCCCAAATACTGATGTTATCCTGTCACGTGACCTTTTTTTCCCCCTAACTTAGGAATGTCAGTCCTAGACCTAATACAGAAGAGATTGGAAAAGAAACGAGTGAAACTGAAAACATTGAAAATAATCTTCCCAATCAACCCGACCCTCCAAAACAGCAGGTAAGAAGCATCTAGATTAAACGTCTCTTCTAATTTCATTACAACATGCCTGAAAGTGACTGCATCATTTAAAGCGCGTGGTCACTTTGCGAATGACTTTATTTCCAGGAGAAAGGCAATGATGCTGAAAATATCCCCTCCCCTCTCCTGATGATGCCCTTGTCTTGTGAGGAGAGGCAAGAACACGCACAAACACTGACGAAAGCATTTCTACCCATTGCCCACACTCTTCATGCTATTGGATCATTTTACTTGAATATTCATGCTTATCATTGTCTTATGCTTCTTAAGCTTGTACTGACATCTTTGATTTGCTCTCTTTTCCCTGTTAAGGAGCTTCGTCTTGGAGCATGGCATTTTTCTGGTGAGAAACTATGAGAAAATGAGAGACAGACAGGCATTGCTCCTGAGAGAGGAGGTGACAGAGCGAGAGGAAGAAAACAAAGAAGATAGAGGGAGCTGCCAGAAGGGGGATCAGAAAGGGGATCTCGAAGACACCAGCACTAAGTCAGGTCCAGCAGTGTGTATAGCTGTAAAATGTGTGTGTGTTGTCACATTGTTCTTAGCTCCTAAGGGATAGATGAATATTTTCACTATTTATGACCGTTTTCAGTTTACTTCAACTCTTATTGATTGTGCCGGCTGCTGTGCCTTTAATACTCTGCACATCTGCAATGAAAAACAGTGCTCTGCTGCCATTTTTAATCGCAAACTGCGGGTTTACTGTCAACCCTTTTGTTCCCTTGTGAAAAAGGAGTGTGCTTAATCGTATCGTGTATGCACTTGTAGTGAACATTAACTACATTAACTCATTGTTTTAATAATCTAGTCTTGTGCTTTAAAGAAATACACTTAACATACAAAAATAGTAATTACATCAAAGTTATTTTAGTTTTATCGTATGCATATTTATTCAGCAGTACACTTTAACCGTATTTATTTGTAACATACACAAGTAAACATGTACGTAAGTCATATATAAATTAGACAAAAAGTGCTCTAAAGTTAAAATTAACAGGTTAAATACATTACAACAATAATATATTTGCTTGCACTTTATTTTAAGGAGTTCTTGTTACATTACTGATTCATATGTTTTAAGTACCTGTACTTACTATATGATTAGGGTCTGGCTTAGGGTTAGATGCATGAAATTATGCACTTATTTTGCTCAGTGTATTCCTTTAAAGTACGTTATTTCTGTAATAAGTACTCTTAAAGTAAGGAAGTGGACTTCTTTTTCACAAGGGTCCCCTTCATCTTTCATAAACAGGTTCTATGTGAAATATCCCATAAAACCTATTAGGACCTATTTATTCAGGCTTCAGAGAACATTAAAGTATTTAAAAGACAAAAATAAGAGTATCCAGATTTTTCCTTATTATAAGCCAAGTTTCTGAATACCAAATAGATAAACTTGGCATGCTGTCCATATGTCTAAGGTGTTTTCCTGCCTGTGGCCCTAGATGCTTGCCAGTGTCTTAGGAAAATGAATGCACAGCCGTTACATATTCAGTACAAAACAAACCATTTTACAGTTTATAATGACATTTTTATTCATTCTGAATGTAGCATGATTTAATATTATACATTCCAGGCTGAAGTGTGTTTGTTTGTAAGCGAGGCTCACTTTAACCTACCCGTATGTACTATACTAGTGCTACCAAGGTACATTTACATTAAGTGGGACAGTCTGTTTATAGCACTTTTTGCGACCCGAGGCATTTTTTTGATGAAGAACATGGCATCAGCTATTCCTCCTCCTCTCCTCTCCCTCCTTCACGCTCAGCGGGCCGTAGCTCTGGAGCAGCTCCCAAAACCACCTCAATTCTATTTCCACTCAGCATTAGTCAAAAGGGCAGAAGAGGACATGTGGTTAACGGCTAGCGCAGCTGGCACGTACAAGCTACCGTGTCCCGTTGAGTTCATGGAAAAAGTGTATTTAAGTGCATTCCGATTATTGCACTTAAAATAAAGATGACAGGCGATGAGGGACTTCAGATTACGCTTCTTTAGCGAGCGCGCATTGAATAGTCTGCACTGACGGCTGCGTGTTTTTCAAATGTGTGTATCATGTGCTTGTAATAAGACGATATTCGGTGTGTGTAAGAGGATGTGTGTTCTGCACATTGCAGACCGGTGCCTGACTCACTCGAGCCCGCAGTCTGAAAACAGAGAGGGAGTCGAGGAGGGGAGAAGTGTACAGAGCAAAAACCTCACGCAAACACTCCAGGGGATCTATGACGTCATTGTCAGTCACAAGGGTACGACTGTTGGTTTTATTAATAGAGAGGTGTCACAAAAGGCTCAGTGTGAAGACCTGCACAGCTGATCACTCTTTCTGTCATTTGTGTTTTTTAGGGTCATCTGGACAAACCCTCGCCGCTCCTCTGCTGAACCTGTGCTCCAGAAAGAGGTTTGCGTGTGTGTGTGTGTGTGTGTGTAAGTGTGTGTGCTTTTCTACTCACCGGTGTTGTTTGCTCAGTGGCTCTCCTGCTGTTCTCTTCACAGTCTCCAGATGATTAGGGATTCGGGAAACCTGGGAGTTAAAACCTCTTGCCACTGACAGCTACAGTAGATTGCAGAATGTTCTTAAAGTGGTGATGATTATAATTAGGGATTTCTGTATTTTCTATTATTTAAATTGGTTAATTAATATTAATAGCACAAATGTAATCAATGTATTTAAAGAATAAGGACATACTTTGATGGTGATTAGTGATTTTAGACTAATTTTATTTGGAACTTTAATGTCAACTTATTTGTTCATCACCTGCTTCTGATTGGGGTCCGTCGTGACTATCATTTATCATGACCATGGCTGGTTAAATTTCGGGAATAGTTCAAAAATTTAAATTTCAGTCATTTGCCTGTTGGTGCCACCAAACACACAGATGAACCATGATTTGCTCGTTGGTGTTACTAGTCAGAGACGGATCACACTAATTGATACAAATTGTTTCAAAGTTTGGGGTCAATATAATGTTTAATGTTTAAAGCCTCTTCTTGCTTGCTGACCAAGCTGCAATTATTCGATAGATATAAAGAAATATAATTTATTCTTACGATGGCAATGTAAGAAAATGCAAAGTAGAGTGAGTTGCGTAACTAATCAGATTAATTTTTTCAAGTAACTAGTAAAATAATGCATTACATTTAAATTTACAACAAAATATGTTAAAAAAAAAAATGTAACGCTAAGTAAGTTACATTTTCTTATTTATTAACTGACATCGTCTCTTGTCCCCACGCTGAGAAAACTGAGGTGCAGAAACACTTCACTCAGCCTGAGGCTAATTTAACTTTTGGTGTTAAACATCCTTTACAGTTAAAAGTAACACTCTTCTTCAGTGTCACTGATCCTCCAGAAATCAGTCTAATGCCACATGTTTGGTGCTCAAGAAACAGTTATTATTCTCAGTGTGGAAGAAAGTTGGCCTGCCTAATATTTTTGTGGAAACCGTCTCTTTTTTTCAAGATTTCTTGAAGAATAGAAAGCAAAAAAAAAAAATTTAATAAAAGTACTGTCACTTTTACGTTTTTTTGCTGCATTAAAGAATTAAAAAATCTTTCTGATCCTAAATATATATGATATGGAGGTAGGGGATATTCATAGAGCATTTCATTGGACAAAAATTGGTACTGTACAAGATAAATGACTTACATTTCCGTCATATTTCTTTATATTTCAAAGAATTTGTCTGTGTTTCCCGATCCAGATCAGGCTCGGCTCCCGTCGATCTCAGTACACTGCAGAAGCAGCTCCTCTCAGGCCACTATGAGAGTCTGGACAGCTTTCATTCAGACATGCTGAAGGTGTTCCTCTGCGCCGAGGTCAGTTTCACAGAGGGTTCATGGACTCACGCTGTTTGATGTTGTTCTGCACCTGCCATGAGCTTTTGAGCCGTCAAGGTCATACCTCGGACTGACCAGCTAACAGCCTGAGTAGAATGGCATTTCTTTTATCGCTGCACATCCACAGTATTCTTTCCCTGTAAAGTTACCGTAGAACAGCACCCTGAATTTATTAGAGAGACGGTCCCTCTGGAGCAGCCTGAGGTTCAGTGTCTTGCTCGAGGGCACAATGATAATGTCTCATGCCTCGCTTCTCGAGGAGATCAAATCTTTCACGGCCCGATCGTAATATCTGCCTCAGCAAAATAGAATTTAGAAATGCACTGTTAATATTTTATGCTCTCATTATGTTTCCGATGTTATCAGAAATACTACGGTTGCGAGTCATCGGTGGGTCGTGACGTGAGGCAGCTGAGGGAAGTGTACCACAGCGCTCATCAGGAGGCCTCGACCGGCAGTTTCCTGTGAGTGACAGAAAACCACATCAGCAACCTCTATCAGGGCGTGTGTGCTGTGACCAAACCCAGAGGCATGATGGGCCTTCCAGAAGGCAGATGATGCTCTCCGATACCAAAGACCTGCTGTATGTTGCACTCACAGATGCACTGCACAGGTAAAATCTTTGCCATTTATACACCGCTGCGGCGTGAAAAAGTGAATACGTTTATAAAAATCAATTCAGTTATAAACATCACTGCTGGGGATGCTCAGTAGGTTTATGTCGATATTAGAGCTGAAGTAACAGTCATGTTAGATATATAATTGTGAATGCTGTATTTTTACATTAAGATTGTATTTGTTGTCATTCAATGCTCAGTTAAACTTGATTTTTAAATGCACTTATGTTTAAATAACACCAAATGAATATAGTTTTTATGCCGTACATTGTACCAAAATTACATTTAGCACTTAAAACAGTTGATTTCAGTTCTTAATATTTTGTGATTATAAAAACAAAACACTATCGTTTGTTTAGATTCAGATAGCATATAATTTTAATGACAGCCATTTATCACTTACTAGTTATTAACCATTAATTAATTACCAGTAATTAATTAATAAATGTTTTATCTTTTCTTTTGAATTAATTTACAGTTATTAAAAATTAAAATCATTCTTTTTTATTTATTTTGATTTAAATAGTATTGAATTTTCATGTTTTAATTCTTGACAATAACATAAAAATATTTATTGGATCATCGCATATTTCAATTACATTATATTGTATCACACAATTTTTACATCAACTACTGTACTGCAGTAAATCATTTTAATAAATGTTTTTATTAATCAGTCTTATATTTCAGTGAAAATATCTACAAAAATTTTAAACAAGACATATCTACAAGCAAAATGACTTTTGTTAAGTTAAGCCGGTGCTTTCTTCTTTTTTTATTTAAATCACGAACCTGACAAATTTTGTTAGCATCAGTGGAATCTTTGCTTTGTTCATTTAAGGCTAACCAAAGCATTTGCTTTTGGAAATGTAACACAATCCGAGTGTTGGTGAGGGCAGTCAGATCTAGGTAAAGCACAAACTGTAAAAGCTTTAAGGCCTTTGCATGGATCAAAGACCATTATTTCTCTGTACTACAAGTGCTCTTTATTATTATGTGCCGGTGTGGTGCTCTCACTTTTACTATTTCTTCTGTTCTTTGTCCTCTATAGGTTAAGACAGCACTCCTGGAAATGCCATTTGTGAGCATGGACACGGCTGACGCTTGACAACATGATTAGTTGAAAGCAGTTCAGCCTTTCTTTCTCTCAGGGAAAAAAAAAGTCAAGCAAAGGAAGAGGAGACGTTACACAAAACAACATCCGAGACTCCAGATGATTTCATATACCCGCGCGACATGCACATCTTTCATTTCGAGATATAACGCTGAACATAAACGTGTTGATATGGGATGCCATGCGAACAGGACAAGGAATGAACATCCACAAACTGTTTTAAATCATTCGACACACTACATCGACATGCCTACAAGAAAATGGACTTCACTACTCTTAAGAGGCTTCGCTGACTGAACAGTATTGAGCGGCGTGAACAGAATTGTGGTCTACAGCCTTTTTAGTGTTTTGTGTTGAAGGTAATACCTATAAAGTAAGCAATAATGCATGAAAGGGTCAATAACACAGCCTTAATGTAAGCAGATGTGTGTTTATAGTCATTTTAAACCAGTAATTTTTATTTTAAAGGGAATTTACTACCACTTTGTCCAGAGCTGTCTTGTGCTAGTGATGTTTTGTAATGCATTGATTTTAAGCAGTGACCTTTATAGCTTTGAGAAATATTTTATACAATTGTACAGTACTGTAAATAGTGTATATTTGGCAAAATGGTGTTTTAGTATTTGTTCAAGAAACTCTATTTACGGTCTTAAATTGTTGTGAGGATTAATCTCTTTTCCATTGATTCCTTTATAATATTTTTATAGAGTTACAGTTTTTAAGGTGTCTTGATGCATGTGTCATTTGAAACAGGACATTCGATGTCTGTAAAACATCAGATTTTCACAGTCTTCTTTATGCATGGCATACTTTATATTGCTTATTAATGTATAATAGCTGTGTATACATATGCAGCTAATTCATGTCTGTGCTCAACTAAGAAGTGAATCGTTGCAAGCTTAAAAAGCATAATAAATGAATTAACCAAGCTATAAAAGTAAGTCGATACTTGGACCATTGCGCTTTATAGATTTAACAGGCTTTATTGTTTATGGATAATAGTGCTCGAAGAAAGTTGTAACCAATTACTCATAGCGAGACAAAGCTGTAAACCCACAGGAAGATCGATTTAATTTTTTTTATTTGTCCATAAACTTATTTGTACTTCATAACTAACATAATGCTTATTACTTTAGCTTTGTCTATACGCAACTAAATGTGTGTCAGTGGACCTACATTAGGTTATTGCACCATATTAATCATTAAATAACATCTCTCCTTGGCATATTAAACTTGTATTCGAGTCAAAAGTTTAACTGTTTAACTCACAAAGTCCTGTGTAGATGGAAAATTGTAGATAGGTTTCTTTCCAGGTCTCTTTTTACATAGTGGACTGGATTTCATCACTCGTTATATAACAAGGTGATAAGAATAGATCTGGTGTGGCTGTCGTATATAGATATACATTCTCTACAAGGTCTTCACAAACAAGACTGTGGGCAAAAACTGATTCTTACCGTGTCTGAAATACTTTATTTATCGTGTACCTGCCTATAGCTTATCATATAGCTAATTATTGATCATTTCATCTGATAGGTGCATGGTTGTAAGAAGGGAAGGTGGCACTCTAGTGGTAATAATACAAAGATAATAACGTGTAACAGTAGTGAGTTCACTGAACATTTCGACTCATAATCAAAAGTGACAATAACTTTATTGAATGAAAAGAACTGTAAGGTTGACTCTGCCATGGCATGACATTTGTCCAGTGGGATCCTGGCTAGCAGTTTCTTATTTCTTGTTTTTCTAAACATACAAAATGGCTAACAGATGTCCTTTAGAAGTTTTGTGGTCAAAAACATAGCTCAAGGTAGATGAAGCTCCGTGTAATCAAGACACCAGCAGGCTCGGTCAAGAGTACTTGTGATGAAATATCACATTTGACGACAAATTCTCATTTCTCAACTTGATAGCATTTGCTACATAATATTTTCATTGTTATAACGTAATTTACTCTGAGTTGGCGAACTTTCAAAATGTTCAGCAGCCATAGTCTCACACTTGATCGCTCAGAAATAATTTTAATATACCTTTACGACGCAGGCCTCGATGTAGTTAATAATAGCCTAGCCAGTGTTTTTTTTATTATTATTAATAGACAGTTTAAATGACATTTATTTGGCATAGAAATACGTAACAATATGCCTTCACTGCGGCTTATTTTGATCAATTCTCTAAATTCTTCTAAACTTATTTAGCATCATCATCATATTAAATAAATAGGCCTGTTTAAAACAATGCACGTGCATGACGGTTTCCACAAATTATTACAAATTCACCGTTCATGAAGGATCACGTGAGAAATGGCTGTTTTGACGGATTGTTTTTACATGGACACGTTTTCCGAGGGAGTGGAGGTGGATTACAGCTGCTTAACAGCGCCATCTAGTGGGATCATTAGATCAGCGAGGGGCATCTGTGCTAAAAAATATTCTCATATTCACTTTGGTGGGAGTATGAGGAAAACAGTTAAATATTGGAGGAAATGTCGTGGTTCAGCAATTAAATTAAGTTTATTTGATAACTCTAGATCAGTGGTTTTCAACCTGTGGGCCGCGGCCCCCAGTGAGCCGCAACGGTATTGCAGGGGGCCGCCAGTTATTATCAATAGAAATAATAATATTGCTAATGTACGTAAAAATGTGTAGTAATAATTAAATATCATAATTAATTAAATAAAAATAATAATAATAAACTGTTACTATGCGTTCACTATTCCAGGTCGTTGATTGGTTTAAAAACAACCCGATTTAGGCTATGTAACATATTTTTGCTGCATACATTTAAATTTTTTTTTTTAAAAGTGGGCCATGGAAACATATGTGTTTGGTTGTGTGGGCTGTGAGTTAAAAAGGTTGGGAACCACTGCTCTAGATATTTTTTAGCCTATTTAAAATAACCCAGCTGCAGTCTGATTGACATTACCTGGAATGTACAATGGAAAAAACTAGATTTTTGGAAAATGGTCATCAGTTATCTGTTTCTGCAGAGTCGTACTTAACCCTAATACTTAAACTAATCAAGGTCTGAAGGGTTACTAGAAAGCTACATGCAGATGAGTTTTGAGATGAGCTGAACTCGGCAGTTTGTTATCCCTGATATAGACTGATTTTTGTGCCAAAAAAATGTGCATAATTGTTCCAGTGTACTGTAATTTACTTTAACATGTTTGACGGTGTAAACATGCTATCTTTAATCATTATGTGCTGTGATACAGCAGTGTGTGGCATGGATATACAGTAAGCTGTAGCACAAATATAGTTCTTTGTGATATCTGATGGTAGCTGATTTTACATGGTTTCCAGCTGAAGCCGACTGGTGATTTATGGTCTTTAGCTGATAGCTGATGTAAGCGTTTAGATGCAGGATCAGCTGGACTGCCAACTGCTAGGGCTGAGATCAGTTTGTTGGTGGTCAAGCTTTTTAGATTTAGAACTTGGACCAGTATCAAAATGCAAATAGCACAAAATATCTTAATTCTTAAGAAAATGTTATTTATTTATTTATTTATTTATTTATTTATTTATTTATTTGGCTTCATTTTTGCACTGAGCTCTGGATAGCTTTCGACTTTGGTTATACTTTATGTTAATTCCTATGTTAATTGTTGAAACATTTGGTATCTGTAACCACAATCATCAAAGAATCCTGAAGAAAAAACTTTCAAACTTGATAATAGCAGTAACACTATAGGCAATAGGGAACATTAATTCACTATTAACTGTAACTATTTCCTCAATAAATTCTTAATATCAATAGTTAGTAAGGTAGTTATTAAGTTTAGGTATTGGGCAGGATTAGGGATGTAGGATAAGGTCATGGAAATAAGGCATCTATATGTTCTTAATTACAACTAATAAATGGCTAATATTATAGTTACAAATGTTTCTTGAGCAGCAAATCATGTGATCATGTGACGCAAAAGACTTGAGTATTGGCTGATGGAGTGTTGTTATTTTAAGATAATTATTTTTTTGGTAATACATTATTTTATAGTTACATCCATTAGCATGTATATTACTAGAATATTAGCTATTTAGTAGTGCTAATTAAGTACATATTAATTATCTTTATTCCTCATGTCCTTTTTTTACATCCCTAATCCTACCCAATACCCGAACTTAACTACTACCTTACAAAATATTCATAAGCAGCATATTATAGCAAAGTTAATAGTTAACAAGTCTTACCTTTTCTAAAGTGTTACCATTGTTTTTACTGGGGTTTTTTTTCATCAAATAAATTCTGCCTAATTTTTCAAAACATAAAAGCCACAATAATGTTTCAGTTAATGAATATAAATAATGTAGGGAGTTTACAGTGTTGACCATTACAGTAACTAAGACACGGTAACTAATTATAGTGCTGACAACAGTATGGCTGAGCTGCCCCTCTTTATATTATGTGCACATGTGATCAACCACCTGTTGATTCCCTCCATATCACACAGAAGGTCAAATCTGACTTTGGTAACATGAGCTGTCATTTGTTTAATTCTAAACGAACAAGTACTGTTGGTAGAAATCATCAGGCTGTAATTTATATGTGTTTAAGGGCAGCGATAGGATTTATAGAGAGAAGTTCATCTGTGCAGGGGGTCAGATGGCTCCCTTTATTTAGCACACTAGGACAAACATGTGTTAGTCAAGTAAGGGCAGAGGAAGATCTCCCAAACACACTCCAGCCCCTGCACATGTGGTCGACATGTGTTGTCATTTGTCTCCGCAGCTGCTGGGACAACACCTCATATCCAACCCCCCGCGCCAGTGAGTGTTTGGGACATTAAGGAGACACAAGCGGCATGGATTCTCGGCTGTCGAAACAGATCCAGTGCTCGGTGTGTTTGGGGGACTTCACGGATCCGGTGAGCCTGCTGTGCGACCACACGTTCTGCCGGCAGTGCATCAGCAATCATTCCCAAAGCTGCCGCCTGAAACTGTGTCCGGAATGCAGGCGACCCTATACCATGTGGGACCTCCGCTCCAACCGAGTGCTGAGGAATATGGTGACCGCCGTGAGGGAGCACTTGAGCGAGCAGCAGGCCCTCAGGGACGGGAATGTGGCGTCTTGCGGAGCCGGGGCGAGAGTGTTTGAGGAACCGGAGAAGCTGGTGTGTTCGGATCATCAGGAGAGGCTCAAGCTGTTCTGTGAGACAGATCAGAAACTGGTGTGTCTGGTGTGTAGGGACGGTGAGAGGCATCAGGGACACGCGTTCAAACCTGTGGAGGAGGCAGCGGAGCCCAGAAAGGTCAGTGAGGCTGACAAACTGTGGATACTTTATATGCTTATGTTTTGAGTTTGACGCTGCTCAGATTTCAGGTCACGTCCAGGTCAGCCATACGAAAGCAGAAGTTCGTTTGGTTTCTATTTTGGATGTGTCTAATTCCACATAGGCCTACTGACTGGGGTTCTGTTCGGGGTCTCAGAGACGCGTCGTGGCTGTTACTTCTTTGTGATTTTTGACAATCTTAAGGCTGGAATAGTTAGTTTCAATTCCAATTTTTGGTCTGGATCAGTTAACATTTAGAGATTTGAAATGGGTGATTTCACAGAAGATGCTTTTTATTAAGCATTTTCATGATTTTGTACAAATTCAATTTCATTCAATCTCAAAGTAGAAGAGCTGGTCATAAACTAGACTGAACTTGGTAACATTCTTCAAACATGCTAATATTACATTAGTTATGCTTCAGGAGTTTTAAATATGAAACTTTAATAATGCAGTGGATGTTTTTGTCTGGTTTTGGTCAAATGCAGAGGGATAACAATTGGGATTCAATTTATTAGGATCTAAAAACCCTAGAATGTAAATGGAAAGAGGTTCATTTCAAAAGCATCGTTGTTTTTACGTGTACAACATTGCAATGCTAGGAAAGCAATTTTGCTGGGCAGCTTTTTTGTGTTGTTTGGGCACAGCAAATTTCTATCTGGATAATTTATATGGGACCTGTGTCTCTACTGTGACATTGCTCAAAAAGTTGCCTGTGTATCATCAGAACGTGAAGAATAAACATAAATGCAGTCGGTTCTGATGCAGACGCGAGAGCGTTTGAAATATTGTTCAGCCAAAAATGAAAATTTGCCGGTAATGTACTTATTTTGAAGAATGTTGGTAACTGAGCAGTTGCTGTTTGGTTACCAATTTCCTTTTAAATAATATAAACAATTTTAAAGTTCCCAATTTTTGAGTGAACTATCCCTTTAATCATTATGTATGTTGGTACATTATAGCCCAACATATGGCGTAGATGAATAATTAGACATATCAAAGTGCATAATTGTATATTTAATATTTAAAGTCAGAAGTGCTCTGTCCTGCTCCTCTGCAGGATGCTGAGGCCTGAGCACCGCTGCCTGAAGGTAATGTCTGAAATATTCATGTCAAACGCCCACAAGTCTGTCCTGTGTGTTGTAGAATTTATTGTTAGAGCCTCTGAGCTTCCTGTCGAAAGAGAATGAAGAGCTGCAGGCTCTCGTCAAGAAACAGACGAATGAGATCTCTAAAACCGAGGTGAAAAATACACTTCAGATCACACGATCCATCTAAAAACTACACAAAGGAGTGTCGCAAGGTTCATTACTATCTGTGATATATTTTGTTTCCCAGGAAAGGTCTCGGCAGCTCTCTGCTCAGATCTCTGCTCAGTTTGAGGAGATGCACCAGTTTCTAAAGAAAAAGGAGGAGGAAGTGAAGAAAACGCTGGAGAAAGAGGAGAAAGATACGATAGAAAAGATGAAAAGAAACAGAGCAGAAATAGAAGAGAAGCTGAATGATGGAAGAGAGAAGGAAGGGATTCTGCGCTCAGTCTTTGAGACGGATCAACCTGACGGCTTTCTGCAGGTTCAAACTAACTATTGCATTCAGCACAGTTTGCCCAATTAATTAATTACATTCTCCCCCAAAAAGAAAAAGTGTTTCTGGTATCAAGATATTTTTATTTAAAAATTTGTAAACACTGTTATTTAAAGAATAAAATTGATGAGGAAGCATAATTAAATTATACGAATTTCAAAGAAATGGTAATGTCGTAATTTTTTTCTTCATCATGTGAATATTTTTGTCATCAACATTTCATTTTCAACATGAATCTATTAATTTAATTACCATTATGCTTACAAATATAAACAAGACATTTGTTTCGAAATTAAATGCATGCATATTAGTTACATATATCTGCAAAAATGTAAATAACATCATATATAAGACTGTATTTTTATTTTTAAAAATTCATATAAATATCGTTGTTTAAAAATTTGGTTCCCAGCTAATTTTTAAATATATCACGTGTTAGTCACTGCATGCAATAATCTCAACAAGACAGTTCAAAGTCTCAAAGTTTCTTAATAAGACAACTTGCCCTTTACTTACAGTGACCTGGAACTTATCTAACTTAAATTGTACTCTTAAAAGTGTTCAGAAGAAGAAGAAGAGGAAGAAGATTTACTACTAGTACATGAACATTGACTATTGAGAGTGAAAAGCAAGTTTAAGAATGTGATTTTTTAGGAGCAGGCAGAAAAATAACACTTCTCAAAATGATAATACTGTTCTTTGTCTTGTTCTACTTCTCTTGTAGTGGTGGACAGAGAAAGGGCTGGACTTTGTCGAAGAGATGAAAGAGAAAGAAAGCTGCTGTGAAAATAATGATATTGCTTCTCAAACGACCAAGTAGGACGATATACTGTAATGCTGCAAATACCCATAACTGGCAATACAGTAAATGTCCCAGCAGTTACATTCATCTCCTGCATTGCAGGTTCAAATCAGCGGTGAGAAGCGTGAACTTGACACCTAATTCTCTGTTCCTGGGCCTTCATGAGACACACTTGCAGTTTATTGTGTGGAAGGAGATGCTGAGCTTTATCAAACCAGGTGAGGACATCGGATATCCATCCATATGTGGATCATGTATTCAAATGAAAGTATGTCTATTATGAAAATTAACATTTAGCAGATTTTCAATGTCAATATTTACACAATGAAAAGTTTGGAATAATTGTATTTTTATCTTTATAAAAGAAGTGTCATATGGTCACCAAGGTTGCATTGTTTAATTGTGAATACAGTGAAAACAGCGACATTATGAAAGAGTAATAATTTGAATACATTTTTAAACGGATGAATTTCTTCAGTGTCACATAATCCCTCAGTAATCACGCTGATTTGATGCTGAGTTATTCATAATGCTTTTTGTTGCTTAATATTTTTGTGGAAACTGTGATGCATGTTTTTAGGATTATTGTAGGTGCTCGGTTATTAATAATAGTTCTTAGTGTAAAAAACCAGCTTTTTTCTGCATGTTTCTTTGATGACTAGAAAGTTCAACAGCATTTATTTGAAACAGACCTTTTCGTAACATTTGAAATATCTTTACTCTCACTTTTGATCAATTCAGTGCATCTTTGCTGAATAAAAGTATTCGGAAAAATATTTTTAATGTCAGTTTTCACATTTCGCATTATGATAATAATAATAAAATATGACAGCAATGAGCAGCAAATTATAATGCACATTATAATGATTTCTTTACATTATTAATAGTACAACAGAAAACGATTATTTTAAAATTGTAATAATGTTTCACAACATGACCCTTTTTTGTTGTTTGTTAGTTTTTTCTTTTCTTAATCCAATAAATGCAACCTTGGAGATATTTGTTTTGAAAACATTTAGGACATTGCAATTATTTTTCAACTTTTGACTAGTGTATGATAAACTAAGCTGTGTTTAATCATTCATGCTTTGTCTTCTCAGTCCCTGATCGTAATGTCATACATGACTGTCATGACCCATACCTGAGGGTCTCCTCTGATGGACGCAGTGTCGTACGCACATCCAAAAAGGGGATTTTCTTGCGTCACAAAGACTACAGGCCTCTGGCCAGGACCCACAAGACCTTCCAGGCAGGACAGCACTACTGGGAGGTGGACGTAGGAGCCAAGATAGACTGGAGCGTGGGCTTCGACGGTGGGTCCATAAGCAACTTAAACAAGGACATCGGGCTTCACCTTAAGCACGACCGAGGCTACTGCATCAAAGAGTATGAGACTGTGACAGAGATAGATCTGACGGTGAAACCTCGCAGGATAGGGCTGTACCTGGACTGTGACCGGTGTCAGGTGTGCTTCTATAACGCAGAGGACATGACTCTACTGCACACCTCCACATACCCTTCATCCATCCCTTACTCCCTCAGCCTCTCTCCAGGAGCTCATCTGGGAGGGAAGAATGCTGATCCGCTCACAGTGACCTGGAACTGATCCATCTGGGATGCTTTAGTGAAGACGGTTATAAGAAATGGTCCATTTGTGGGTTTTGAGGTGATGTAATAGTGCTTGAGAGAAACATTACTGGCTGCTGTTTTTACTTCCTCAGTTTGTTGGTGAGTGCTTTGCTTTATTTTGGTAACACTTTATTTCGTTAGTCCACTTTAGACTTTCTACTACCAGTAAGTACTTTGCAATTCCACGTCAACTAGCAGTCATTAGAGGATTGGTAGACTTTCTGCTTATATATTATAATATATAATTTGAATATACAACATACTGACTGCCATACTGAAACTTTATTTGACAAATATTTGTCAGCTTATTCTACTAAACCTAAACCTATGCTCTAACAGTCTGATCTGAGAGTTAGTACACACGTAGTTGCTAATTAATGAGAATTAGTCGACATGTAGTTACAATTTACTTAATAGTTAGTAGAAGGTTTAAAGAGGCTCTAATATGCACTAAATTCTGAGACATTTTTTTCTGTTCCTTTAGAGCCATTTCTGCTACTTTAAAAGAAAAATCAGTGATGGCAAAGCCATAATTCTGAGAAAAAGTAATAATTCTTATGAAATAATCACATTTTATCTCAATTTCAACATTTTATAATTTGAAATTACTTTTTATACCATAATTATGACTGTTTATGGCATAACTGTCATATTACATAACTGTTTTGTCATAAATATGTGGTCATAATTACGAACTGTCTAAATAATGATTGCAATGCCATCATAATGACTGCTTATGTTATAATTACGAATTCTTTGTCATAATTATTTTATTTCATAATGGCTGTAATAATGTCATAGTGTCTGTGCGTGTAATAATTAGGACTGTTTGTCATAATTAGGACTTTTTTCACAATTGTTATGACATAATGACTGCGTATGTCGTAATGACTGTTATAATTATGTTGTCATAATTATGACTGTTTTGTTATAATTATGTTATCTCATGATTGCCATAACTATCACTCAGTAATTTTAAATATTGTCAATTATTGTCTATAATACAATAACAAAATATTGTCTATAATATTAATAATTGTGACATGGTATGACTTTTTTTTTCCTAATGACCTTTAGTCTGTGTTTTTTCTCATGTGGTGTGAACTGGCCTTCATAGTTAATATTTTAAATACAGCAAGCATTATAAACTCACCTTTATATTTTATACATTATAGCAAAAAGAATAACTACAGAAAATTAGTTCATATACATACGTTATGGACTGTTTGTTTGAAATGTGAAATAATTTCTCAAACCTGATATTCGTGATATATGCAGCAGTCAACATTTGAAGTGTATCAAAATTTTTGCTGGTAGCAAACTTTTATGAAAGGTTTGGATGTACTTCAGATGTTGGCTAGTATACTTTATGTATAGAATATTCAAAAGAGAAATGTTTCTTTATGTGCCATAAGGGCAGTGTTATAAATTAGCTCAAGAAATCACGTTGTGGGGTCAAATATATTAACAATGTAAAATCAGCTCCATCTCAATGAATCATACAAAGGATTTGATATTATATCCCAAAGTGCATATTAGAAGTGAATGTGCAAACAAGTAGTTTAGGAATTATAGTTTGCACTGCATTGTGGTCCTGAGGTTTTTCATAAGTTTCTTGTTCTGAAGTAAACACAACACAAAAGCACTGTATCTCAACATAAACACCGTAAACAAGTCTTCAGCATCACACTCTTTGCACGTTGTTTCTTTTAGTATTTTATTGGGTATATTTACAAACACCAACATGCATAGAGCTGATTCACAGGGAATTACAGAACTCAAGAGTTGGTACAGTACATAATAATGCTTTAGGTGTGCTACCAGCGATGGGCATTACCACACAGAGCTACGCAACTCATTACCACACAAAGGTACACACACAGGAGATAGATAGAGAGATAGACAAGAGGAACCGATAGAAAGCAGATCAACTGTATGGTATATAAACCACAAACAATAAGCACACTATATTTATAATGTTTTTTTCTTCAAAACATATTAATGAAATTCAAATGTCACAAATATTAATTCACAGTCATAAGAAAAATGACAACTACAAGAACTGAAAACAATAATAATAAACAATGATAATACTCATTACAAAAAAGGAAAAAAAAAGAAAGAAAAATCATGCATCATTGCAGTTTGCCCTGTGAGGTAAGACTATTACACTAAATGTGATTTTATTTTATTCATTTATTTATTTTTAACCAAACCCCTGCTGCTTGCTTGCTTCTCAAACCATACCATTTGGTTTCATTTTCTTTTAAAACAGGGTCATTAAAGCTCACGCCAATTACTAAATCTTCATTTTCTCCTAAACTATATCCTAAAAACTGTATCTGTCCCATGACATACATTAATTTTCAGTTGTAAGATTCATACTTATATATATATATATACACAGCAATGTGAATTGGTTACTGCTACTGTAGCCCATAGCTTTTTTGCTATTGGTTGGAATAATCCAGAAGGCATATCGTCATGTGGTGTGATGGGCAAAACTGTGCTCCATGCAGACTGTATTCTTTCATTTTGTCCGAATATATATTTATGGTTAGCAGTGCCAAGTCAGAGTTGTGACAAAAATTCATACACGTGGGAAACACAGAGGGCTATTTAATGAACAGCAATAAGCAAGCTCCGTCTCAAATCACCTTCCCCGCTGCCGCCACTAAAATCCTGCCCCGTTCCTTTTAGCATTTATAGTCTGAGCGAAAGCATTTGTGCACACAAATAAGTTGTATTGATGAATACCTGACATTTGCTACACACATTCGTACACATTCATGCAGGTTTAGTATGTAAACCCCCGATTCAAAGCGTTATACGGATGCAGGATATCCATTCGAAAGAAAATCGTGAATGCTATCAATCATATATGGTTTCTCCAGCAACAAGCCTCATAAACAGTACAGTACAGAGTATGCATAGTCACTATCAAGCTCATGGTGATACAGATCTTACTACAGTAGCCATCACACTGTAAGAAATAGAAAAGAATCATCTACACACTACCACTCTAATACGTACATCGGACTGTTACCATTGAGAGTTACAATAATAACCATAAGAGAATAATAATGTCGGTTTTCAAACAGAATGTTTTTTTCCTGGCAAGGGAGATAATAAAAGGGAGCATATAAGGGCATTTTCAGGCAATAACAAGAGTTCTTTTATTAATTGTTGGTGTACAAATTAGGACAATGAAGTATTAATATTATAAAGAATTTTGTTTATCCTTATCAATGTCATTTCAATTATCAAGCAGTTATTTTTTTTAGACCGATTAGCCAGTAATTACTGAACAGTAGAATGAAAATAAAACATTAATCGCATAATAAATGACAGAGTTAATTTGAGTAAATCTGTCATATATGTACTAAGGCAGCCCCAAAGTAACCAAAACTCAAAGACGTGCTTGTCTTTGGGCTGATGATATGGTAAAAAAAATTTAAGGGGTTTTACACACAGTTTCGGATGAAAATACGTCAAATATGCATATTGGACTTAAAATTATAATGAAATGCTGTTTTACGAATAAACTTATCTTTGCGCTGAGCTTTTTAAGTAAGATTCCGGCCGAGCTGTTTGTTATGGCAACACCTAATAATAAATACCCTATGATGGTTTTATTTTCGTTAAACTTGATTCTTATTCATTACCCATTTCTATTTCTTGTTTATCTGTCTATCTATCTTTGTAAAATCTAAATATATATTTATGATTTATACAGTTTCCTATATATCACAGAAAATATTCCAGACGTCACAAACCAGGCAACGAGGGTCAGAGATAAACAGATAAACACATAACACAGCTACTAATAACTACATCTATATATGGTCTTTTTCCTTGTACATTATCCCCTGATGTTCTTTCGCACAAACATACAGGCAAATTTAAAGATAAGTCACATGATAAGCGAAGCATAACCAATGGGAACAAGGCCTTCCTTGTGACCTTGACGACATCGAATCCAGTCGTGGTCCACGCCTCCCAACAGGACAAGCTCCTCCCCCTTCCTGAAGCTCAGCTCTGTTCCGGCGCCTGTGTGGTCACACAGCGTTCGGACCATCCTGATGAATCAGAGCACAAGACTCAGCATATAGTGAAACTTTCAGAGACTCTTTTTAGGGACTGCTTTATGGGTCAGTCATACTAAACTGTCAAAGATTAATCCTAACAATGTAAATGTGGCAAAAGATAATTGCATATTTTGCTTTTACACTGAATATATGTGAGAGTGCACATTAATTATTTAAACAAATAAATATAAATATTACAATAATAAATATTTTGTACTAATGTTGTTATAAATATGATAAAATTTTTGACACAACATTGTATAATGTTACCTAACCTTGGCTTGTCTTTGAATTAAAAAAAAGTTTAAATTATTTGATATTTTAAGACCTTGACCTTGGTTTACATCAGGGTGATGTTGTGATATTTTATGATATTATGTCACATCTCTGGACTCTTTGTTTATGTTTGTTGTCTCGTGCCATGTGCTCCCTGTGCCCTGCCTTCCCTCCATGTTAATTATGTCATTGTCATCAGCTGTGTGTAGTTAATTTAGTCATTTAACCTGGTGTATTTAAGTCCTGTGTTTTCAGTTCTGTTGGTCCGATCGTCAATGTCCATACCTGATATTTGTCCTGCCTGCCTGTTCTACCTGCCTGCCTTTTGTATCTTTATTTTGCCATTTTGGAATTAAATCCGTTTAAGTTTATTTACGTGCCTCGTGTGCTTAGTTTCGCGAAAGCGCAAACGTGACATATTATGATAATCTATGATATTATTTCCTATTTTATTTTCTTTTTTTAATGTTTGTTGGCTTCAAGTTTGCCAAACTATTTTCAAATATAAGCCATAAAGCAGTTCTGTTGAAATATTTTTTCTATAAAATAATAATAATTGCCAAAATACTACATATGATTTACTTTACAATAAAGTTATTATTTTAATGAAGTTTGACACGAAGACTGCTGCTTTACACTCACATTTTCTTTTTTATTCCCTAAAGAATATGTATGAATTTTAATTCAGAAAATCGTGTTGCCCTGGAAAAAAAATCTATAAATATCTAAGTCTATTTAAGTCATCATAGTATATTATTACATACAACATAATATATAATGACTTTTTATTTATGTATAAAAGTATGATTTTCATTTTTTTTTTGCATTTCTTAATAAATTAATAAAGAAAAAAAACTGTATCATTGACCTAAATAACCACAAACCCTTCAAAAGCACTTTGTTTAATTTATTTTTTTTTACCATAAAAGGCCTGAACTTATCTCATAAAAATGCATAAGTGTAAATCTGTTAGGAATATGAATAATTTAACAGAAACTTTACCTCAAGGGCTTTGGCTGATCTCTGGCTTCATTAATCTCTTCCTTCTCATCTTCCTCCTTATCTTTGCTTCTCTGGGGCTCTCTCTTCTCAGGCGGAGGACCCTGGCTAAGATTCACTATGCGGGAAAGGACGGATACGCCTGGGGAGAGCCACTGAGATGGGCGCCTTTAGTATAAAAGAAGATTAAAAAGATACATTACATAAACAAACCTGACAAATCTGAAATATACTAAACTGACATATTTAAAAAACAAAATCAAACCTGCTTGCTGGTGGGTTGTTGGGGCTCTTAGAAGCTCCAAAGAGCCGTCCCAGACCCCAGGGAACAGCAGTTTCACTATCCTTCAAGGAAAGGTCGTCTCTTGGTTGCTGCCTGTTTTCATAAGGACTTTTTGGATTCAGCGAGAAGCCAGTCTTGAAGTCAACAGGTGAGTTTGGACCTTTATCATCCTCTGTGGAAGTGGCCAAACCAAAGTTCTGTCCTAAACGCTCCCCAAAACGCATTACTGCACCCCAGCCTTGCTGAAGAGCCTGGCCTGCCTGCTGGGAAAGGCTTCCGGCATTAAGAGGTATGGAGATCTCGTTCCCTTTAAACCACGATAACGGCGGGCTGTCTTCCTCCTTGGTGACGCCTGATGAAAGCGAAATTGGATTCCGATAGGCTGACAGATCGAGAACGTGACTCGTGAGACCTGAATTAGGATTGCTGTCTAAACCCGAAATGCCATGGTCTTGCTCTAACACGCTTCCAAGATGATGGCCACTTCCTTGGAAAAGCCTCTTGGGTGACAAGTGGAAGCCGAAGTCTTCGTTTGGTGGGCTATAAATCTCCGATGTGTGACTGGCTGGGGTGAGCGTCGGGGAGGAGGGGTCAAGGTGGTGATGCTGAAACAGCAGGTCGAGGTTAAAGGTCAGAAGAGAGAGAGGCTGCAGTAGGAGGAGAAGCTCTTCGAAAAGAGGCTGGCAAGACGTTATTGAGAGACGCATGAAGGAAGTGGGGCGGTAATATGTCTCCAACACATCTGTGGGAGTGAGGAAAAAGAAAATAATTATTAAAGGTAAAAATTATGATTAAAAATGTACACTGATATATCTTTTGGTAACACATACAATAAGGCTCATTAGTTAACAACAATAGTGAACATGAACACAGAAAGAACAATAATTCTACAGTATTTATTAATCTTACTTAATGTTAATTTCAGCATTTACTAATGCATTATTAAAATCATAAGTTGTGTTTGTTAACGTTAGATGATACACGCTAACATTTGCAAAGATTAATAAAGAGTAATAAATGTATTGTTTATTGTTTGTTCATGCTAGTTAATACATTATCTAATTTCATTTTAGTTTTAATCAACACATAAAACAATGGCTTTTATGTATATTATATATAAAATATAAAAACGTGTTACTGTTCTGTTTGTACACTCAATTTGTTCACTATATTCAGTTTAACTAGATTGAAAGCAATCTTCGGAAAGTTGAGTTTGATAATGATCAGTATGTTCTAAAATCTAGCCTGGCCTGGTAATAATGTTTTGGTACAGCTTATTTAACCTTGTCATTAGAAGTTCAAAGCTGGCTGACTCTTGCTTGATCATCTAAAGCTGGTTATATTAGTTAGTAAATGGTTTGTTGGCAGTCCAAGAAGGTCCACTAGCTGCCACTTTTCCAAAAACTAGCTTGACAAACTGAACTTGAGATGGATTTTCCAGCAAGGACAACTGGAGAACAACAGTAAATATAATACGTACCGCTGCAGGACTGCAAATGTGAAAGCCAGTAATCCAGGAGCTTGACACTTCAGGACAGATTCAAAGAATAAAAAAAAATATCAATGAAGAATAAAAAGAAAAGAGTCAGTCAATATCTTGTCAATAATTTTTGTTCTGGCTTACTTGAGAAGGCCAAACAGGAACGCGTTGAACTTGTGTCTGCTCTGCTTAAGCTGGGGAAGCCCTGCTACTTTAGTCTGAAGGTTGTGCAAAGCCTGTGTGCTCGGGCCTAAAAAAAAACACAATAAATTATGATTTTTCAAAAATATATGTAAGTTATCACCACTGATTTTGAAATGCTAGGAAAGGCCACATAATGAGTTTGTACCATGGTGAACAAAGCATCGAAATCATGCTAATGCCACAGAAAACATAAGACAATGAATATAAGCAGCAAAAAGAAAGAATGCTGAGGGAGAAAACCAAGGAATATTTAAAGACTGGAAGTATGACAGAGACGGGTGAGTCAATACTGCAGGGATTCATGGTGCCAGAAAATAAAAGAACGAACAAGTGTGAGAACGAGAGATGGAAAGAGAGAGAGAGAGAGAGATAGAGAGAAAAATGAAGGTAATTGTTTAGCATGCCAAGTCTAGATGTCTAATACCTGGTTTGGTGGAGGCCTGAACCAAACCCCAGGGTGAATTTGGCCTTCTGCCTGCAATGAGGTCACTCTGGTGGGGCTTGAGTCCATCAGAGAGCAGGCTGCGCAGGGCCGGGCAAAGGCACTGCAGTACCAGACGACCCAGACAGGGATTCACACTGCTATCTCCAGAAAGAGTCTGTCAACAGAGGTCAAAAAGGGCAATGGAAGATAGGCAGACAAGAAGAGAGAGAGAGACGGAGAAAACAAATAAAAAAAAATGTGCAAAGCAATGAAGAAAAAAGATACATAAAGTGTTTAAAATAAATATAAAATAGATAGAGAGAAAGAATATGAAAATAGAAGAAAGAGGTGAAAGGTGCGTGAGGTTAGTGAGAAAATAAGTTATTCGCAAAGCTCATGTCCATGAACTTTGAAGTACCTTATCTACTGAGTGAAACTGGAGAAAGAAAAAGGAAGAGATACGCAAAGTGCATGGAAGTGGCATGGAGAGAGAGGGAAAAACAGGTACGGTTTACTAATTCTATAAATGTTCAATTTGTTTTTTTTTTCTGTGGGAATGTTTATATTATACTGGAGTGTAGTTTAAGTTGCCAAGTTTGAGGATAAATGCTTACACAAAACTTACCTTCTGTACAACAGTCCTGGACGAACTGAACTGAGCCAAAATGGCTTCCACTGCCACACTGATGGAATTCACAAGAGCTGACAAGAGACAAAACACACATAAAGAGTCAACAATTATTTAGAAAAGCAAAATAAAGACAAATATGAAGCAAATGTTTCTGCGATATACTATATTGTATTACTTTTCTTTTCTTGCAGGCAGGCAGCAGACAGCCCTTCAGCACTCAGTGAGGGCCTCACATCTTCTCCCATCCAAGCCGCGTTCTTCTGCTCAGAGCCGGCAAATGAGAAGCTGCGAACAGCTATTAGGAGGCAAAGACAGCAGGGTGGGGTTAGAAATTCGATTAGCGGAAGATAATGTATTATAGTTGATCTAGAGCCAATCTAGTGCAGTACATGGCAGCAGCTCGTGAGGAACGTGTATAGATCTGATACAAATATTAATGAATAAATTATGAAAGATATTTATTCATTTCACTCATATTTGGATTTGATTTGGCATCTTTGGGTTGGTCACATGCAAAAGCAAAACATGCTGAGCAGCATAAAACAAACACACCTATGCCTATGAAATTAACATCAGTAAACGTCAGCAGTAACAAAAAAGAAAAATAATAGTAGTAATAGTAAAATAATAGTAAACTAATAAAATGTGTAAATAAAATGTTCTAATTAAATATCAGCCACAAACACAAATAATAAAAAAAATGTATGAGAGCAAGAATATATTAAATAATTAATTTACAGTTTATAATCAAATATTTCAAGCAAACAAAAAAAATAACACTTACAGTTGACCAGTTAAAAAACCAAAAACAAATATAAGCCACATATTATCTTTTTTTAAAGTTCTGATGTTATCATGCAACAGACAACCACATATTTCACACTGTCACAGACACAGACAGTGCTACAATATCCAAAGGATATGAATGGAGACACGGCGAACAGACTTTAAAATCGAAGAAAGTGGAAAGAAGTGAAGGAAAGTGAGAGAAATGAGAATGCACTGATCTCTTACTCAAAGTGAGCGGTGGTGGACTCTGCTGAGAGTGAAGTATGGGGACCGATGGCTCCCGCAGAGGGGCTTGAACAGGGGGTGTGTACAGATAAGGGTAGTAAAGAGGGGCGGCAAGGGCAGGAAGGGTGTGACTGCGGGGGAACAGGGGTGAACAGAGACGGGCAACATCTGTGCCAGGAACTGGAGGCCCGGACCTGTGGGGAGGAGAGATCGCTCCTACGGGGGAAAGCCGTGGGGGGGCGCCTTTATGCAAGGGGCAGTTTTTGGGGTGATAAAGGTAGTAAGCAGGAAAAGATACAAGCTGCTGTTTGTTCTGTGTTGTGTTTTCATTGCTGTTGTAGTCAAAAAACGGGTTTATTGGTGGTTTCGAGTCATCAATGTTGTCTGAGTTTAAATCAAACAGCAAGTCGACATCTTTGTAACTGCTTTTGCTCGCAAAGCTCCGATTTTTGAGGTTTCGCATAGTTATGTAAGTCTGCATGTCAATGTTTTTGTACGGCGTTATGTCGCCCTCGGTGAGAGTGTTAATGTCAGACGGCGGTTCAGGGTCGGTGAGCAGCTTCAGGCTGTTTCTTGTGTATCTGGCATCCCTGTAAAGGGAATCATCATTTCTGATTGAATCGAATCCACTGTTATGTGGACAGAAGCTGTTTTTTGTGCTGTCACGATCATGCCCACAGATGTATAAAGAGTCTAGGAAGCTGTCAACATGATTACAGCGGTGGTACAGAGAATCCATGTTACCGTTGAGATCATTTTCTTGTTTACAGAACAAAAACGTATTGTTTTCTGGGCCAGCACAGTACAGGGAGTCAGTATAGTCATCTGTGCTGCAGTCAAAAGGGGGAAACGGGTTTGAGATGGTTACAGAACCCTCAGAACGGTTCAAGACACGATCCCTGTTAGTGTCAGTGTGGTAAAACTGGGGATCAGAGTGCAGGTAATAAGGTGAGGTCAGGGAGAGGGACAAGGGAGGTGAGGACACTTTTACAGTTATTATGGGTGAAGAATTATGAGAGTATAACAATGGAGGAGATTCAGAATCAAAAGGATGGGCAGAATGGTTAAACAGCAAACAGTGAAGAAAGAGGGAGAAAAAGAGAGAATGGAAAAAATGTTAGTGTCATTTAGAAGAAGAGAGAATGCACTTATGATGAAACAGATGAAAGAGAACTCCTTCAAACAGTCAATATGCTGTATGCAAAGAGTATTTCCTGTGCTATAATAATCATATAAACAACATGCCATGTATATAACTTATTGTCTAAATATGCAGAAATTTAGATAATAATATGTTTTTTATCTGTACTGCACATTTTATGCCACTCGTAGTGTTTCACAGGCCAGAACATTAATAAATATATATATATTTTAGACACAAGCAAAAAAAAAAATCTAATAGTAAATACCAATCCATAAAAGCTAATCAGTACTCCAGATTTCCTTTTAACTGCAGAGTACTGGGCGCCACACTTTTGTATCTTTTCTTGCTGTTTCACTAAAACAAACAGACAGACAAAAACTACAGCATATGGTATACAAAGCCTAAAAGCACTTTATCTGATCTCTAAACATTCGACCGTGTGCAGGAAAGCAGTCTCTATCTAGGATCTCACTAGGAGCCACACTAGGATCACATTTCACCTGCAATGGCAACTTTGACAAGCTAGAAAACCTAACTGTCTTTAAAATATGCTTTTTATATCTAGAACAGCTTCTGGTTCACATCAGTAGACTGCATGTTGTATGTCAACGGATTATACTTTGTATTTGTTATAAAATTTCCAATTCCCAGTCTGTCAAAAATAAAAAATATATAAATTTCATCAGAATTATGATTTATACATATAAAAACATTTTACTTTACCTTAAAACGACAGATATATCCCTCTCTCAAATGAAGTCAGTTTGACTCAGCACTTCCTGTTTCCCTGTTGCTCTATTGTGATTGGTGTAAAGGATTGAGTCACACCTTTTCTACACTTAAAGGCATAAGGTCATGTTCTTGAGCTGACTGACACAGCCAGAAATATGAGTCATGAAGAGTGAAAAGATTCATTCAAAAAGTGATATACTAACACAAAAACAAATGCACACAAGTTGAAGAACTAAACGCCAAAGCTAAATTCATGAATGCTAATATATATGAATAAGATGAATGGTGCTTATATTGCCAAAGCATAGTTTAGCAGAGTTGTATGATGTGCTAACCTTGTAAACAAAATTGAGGGCTCCCTCAAATGTATTTGTAGCTCAATTTACAGGCACATTAGAGGCCATTTATATCTGAAGTCAAAAGTGAAGTAACCTGATCCAAGCAAATCAGCCTTTTCCATTTGGCAGATAACCAGTAAAGAAAGGAGCAGAGCAAAAGAGAAATGGCAAACTGAAAATAATGTAATGAGAGAATAACAAGCACAGCAGTATCAATTTAATAATAGGAGACAACGAGGCATATCAGAAAAATGACAAAGCAAGTTTGAAGAGAGAGGCAGAGTGCTATGGTGTTCGTCATCATGACTTTTGTACGAGACAATATTTGTAATAGTAATATAATTTCAAGTTTTGAAATGCCAATTTATTTGACACTTTAACACTTTATTAATTTAAAATAGAAACTACTGACTGAAAAATAGGAAGGTTGACAGAGGAAAGTATGATACATAATGTGTGCCAGCCAGGGCAAAGGAAGAGAGGATGAGAGAAAAAAGGAATTAGCCTGCTGAGGAGGATGAATAATTAAAAGCTTTGTGACATCATGAGAAACAACACAGCATTAAGCCTGCTGCATTCTGAAATTCCCTCCAGTCTTGCTCTGCTGATTCATCTGCCCATCTGCCTGCGTGATTCTCATCTTGGCTCACCACTTTCCATGTAATTAGACTACTGTTCTTTTACTTTCTCCTTAATATCCCACTGAATTTGCTTTTATTTTTATTATATGGAAGAACTCTCTGAGACAAAACATGAACTGTATTTATGAAATGCAACTTTACCTGATGTCCTGGTTTCCAAAGTCCATGCTCCATCTGCCATTCCCCTAACTTCCACTTTATCTTCATCATCCATCTTCTTGGTGTGAACAGCTTTATCTTTTTCATCACAAATAGTCCTAAGGCTGCCTTCACTTACTGAACAGCCAATTTGTTTGGAAACTTTGGGTTCTGCTGGGCATTCTTCTTGTATATTCAAACGACACATTTCTCTAAATAGGGACAATGAGGCAGGAGTGGGTGGCGGCTGAAGAAATGAGGCTTGTGCTTGGGAAGTATATTCCCAGCCATCCCCATCAATCTTCTCTCTTCTCCATTTGAGGTTGTACAGGAAATCAGGATCTGGGGTGATAACAGTTGGATCAGGTTCTGGTTGAACAGGAGCTGGCGGGGAGCTCTGTTTGCTTCTGTTGCGCAATTCTTTAAAGGTTGTGACTTTTGAGCCTGAAGTTGAAGATGGGACTTTTTGCAGCATGCCATCGTTGGACAATTTTCGCATCTGAAGAGGTGGCGACTCTGTATCTGGGGTGAAGGCTATCAGCCAGTCAAACCTATCTGGGCGAGATGCATTGGCAGGCAGAGTGCAAGGCTTGAGAGGAGGAAGGTCAGGGGGATTGGAGGAAATTGGTGGACAAGGAGGCAATGGTCGTGGAGGTGGAGGAGGAGGGGTATCTGAAATCACTGAAGTATAATCAAAGCTTCCAAAGCTAACATTCGGGATGTTTGTATTGCTAAGATCAGTGCTGTAATATGAGTTGGGAGAAAGGCTAACATTGGATCCAAAACCACAACTGCAGCTATGATTACACTGTCCACCATTTCTCTTACGTCGTCTTGCCATTTCTGTGAAAGAAGTTGTCCTGTTTGTTTCCTTCTGTTCATCTTTACAAACTTCTTTTTCACTGAGAGTATCTAATTCATTTACAGCTGAAGATCTGTCTTTCCCAAATCTGGATCCTTCTTTTAATCTGGAGTCCAACCCCTTATCTACACCTTCTTCCTTGCGTGTCCTGTTTATGCTGATTTCTCCAATCTGAGAGACATCAGACATTGCCTGTTGCTCGTTCTCCAGGACAACATCTACACAGACACCCAACTCGGGACTAAGTTTAAGCAATTCAGCTTGGGTGAGGCCTGCTAAAGCAAGCAACTTTCGGATTTCCACATCCAGAGCGTGAAAAGATGGAGGCGGTGGGAGTGATGGTGGAGGTGGAATAGCTGGAGGCGAGGATGACACAGGTGGAGGTGGCAATGGAGGAGGTCTGGACGTTGGCGGTGGAAAGGACAGAGGAGTCTTTTCTCTTTGAAGCTCAGCAAGTCTCTGAGCTTCTAAACGGGCTTTATGACGTCTTCTCGGAGGAGGAATAGGTGGTGTAGGGGAGGTGAGAGCAGGTCTGTCTGTATTTAGGGTGAAGTAGGGCACAGGCTGTGATGGAGGAGGAGGAAGGGCAGGAGGTTTCAAATCTGGGGATGAGGATGACAATGCAGGCAAGGTAGGAACAGGGACACTTGTAGAAAAATTTGTTGTGTCATTGGTGGATGAGACTGAGAAGACATGTCCACTGATGTTCTCGTAAGTGTGTGATTCTGGGTGGGCACTCACATGCCTCAGTGGAGGTTTTGGGGGCCGAGGAGGAGGCTCCAGTGGAGATGGAGCAAGTGAATCTGAGGCAGGGGTTTCAAGATCAGATGGAGCTGTCATATCTACCCCTGCATCAGAAAATTCCAGGGATTCACTTGATTTGTTGTTTTTATACAACTTCCATGGAATGTCAACGTTGCCCATTTCATCCAAAACTCCAGTGATATCCTCATTGTCAAAGTCTAACCCTTCCTCCTGAAGTTTCACAAGATAAGCCAACTTCACCTCTTTGTTAACCCTCTGAAGCTTCTGCTGGTGATCCAATCTATCTCTGACAATCAGCTCACCGTCCAGTTCCCAGTGTGCCAGCCTAACAATGCGGTAGAACAGATCCACTTTTCCCAACTCTTCTATGGAGTCTAAAAAATGGAGGAGATCCACTTTAATACATTTTCCTTCTGATCCCTTGCTTTCTATGTAGTCAGAAGATGGAGAGCAAGGGGCTGATGGATAGCCTTCATCAGAAGAGCAAGGTGACCTTGCAGAAGTGTTGAGATCCAGTGACTGAAAGTCAGGACAGTTGGAGACCGGGGATTGAGATGATAGATAGCATTCAGTGGCCTCTTGGTCCTGGGATGACAATGAAAATGTCTCAGGACAGTCACACTCCAGATCTGAGCAGCTGCTGATGGATGTGGATGAAGATGAGGTAGAAGATGTAAGGGAGAAGTCCAGCATGGATTCTGGACAGTTGCAGCAAGAAGGGACAAGAGTATCATCATCTTCATCATCATCATCTTCGTCATCTTCTCCATCACAATTGCCATTGCCATTCTCATCAACATTAGCATTCACATTCACACTACAGTCATCATTTTTGAGCTGACCACCCTCTTTCTCATCCACGTTTCCATTGTCCTCCTCTTTCTCCTCCACTGGGATGACATGAGGTTGCTTAACTTCTGGCTGACTCTCATCTTCTTTAATGTCTTGTTTTGGAGCTACCAATTCCTTCTGTGGGGGTGGTGGTGGTGGCAGCTTCATTTGTTGCCTTATGTTTACAGTGTTATTGTTGTTATGGTTGTGATTAAAAAGGCTGTTGCTATCCTGAGGTGAATGGCCATCACAACACAGACAAGGTAGGCTGGGCTCGTTGCAGTTTGGATCCACAGCTGGGACTAGGTTTGATACAGTGTGTCCACTTTTTGGTTTTGAGATTGCTGGTATTGCGTGAGCACCATTCTTCTGTGGCCGAACCAGTTTGGATTGAACCACTGGGGCTCGTGCACTCTGACCGGGGCCCTTCAATCTGGAAGACTCGGGTGGACCCCGAGTGCCACGGCGAGGAGATGAAGATGCAGTGTTAATGTTTTTGTCCTCCCTCTTAGCCCCTTGGCTTGGTTTTACCTCTGTACGCCTATTGTCAAACCTGCGGGAACGTGGGGGCACAGAGGGACGAGAGGAGGGGTGCATGGTGGGATAGATTGTATATATCCTGATTATTATTCTGGTGTTTTTCTAAGGAGTTTGTAAACATATGGGGTCACATCTTGGATCTAGTTAGTACCTGAAATATCAAGAAAGACAGATCTTGTTTAGAAACACCATAATCATACCACATTTCTGAAGTAAAAGGAAAACTGTATCACAATTTAGCATCACTTGGTAAATGGCATAAATAAAGCAGCACTTCTCTGTTACCCCCGGACTGTTAATGAATGCCAATATTATTTCCAACTTCTCAGGGTATAAAAATGTATACACTCTTATAGACACATGTGTCACAGAAACACATGTACCTATCAAACACATCAGCTTTGAAGAAACTGCTTGCATGCTCAGCACCAATATTCAAAACATACATTTTTTATAATTATGATGACCTTACTAATAATTTTAATAATAATAATCATCACATTTTTTTTTAAAATTATATATATATATATATATATATATATATATATATATATATATATATATATATATATATATATATATATATTTTTTTTTTTTTTTTTTTTTTTTATACACTATTTAATTTAGGCATATTATACCAATATTATTATAATAACACAAGCCTAGTAATTACATTAAAAATCTTTTCTGTCTTCTATTGCATTCACCCAAGCAACGATGACCTCAAATGAAAAAAAAAAAAAACGTGTTCATTTGCGGATTGCACATTACTTGAAGAATACTCTAAATATATTCCCATGCCCACAAGAGAGAACAAAAATAGTGTATCCTACATATAAGCTAACCAACATGTCCTTAACATATTTAAAAAATCTCTTTATTCTACTACACAAAATCTGCCTTTTCTCTGCGTGGGGCATTTGGAGCAGAAAATCCTATAAATGACTAACGCTGTCTTTGCTCTTCATGAACACCGTGGGCAATGCACTGCTCGCGCCCAATGTCCTTGGATACAGAGGATGTAAATCTAGGCCTAGCGCTTGTGTAGTGAATAATTATTAAAATAAATATAATACGATATCCGAACGCCACGTAACCTAAGACGCCGTTGTGTATGGTTTATTTGTTGGTGACTAACGTGTTAAATATTTATGGAGAGTATTAAAATTATGTCTAATAAGATTTGATGACACGCAAGTTGTGATGACACCTCCTCCGTAGACAGTAACAGTACTGTATCAACGCAGGAGGCTATAATTGCACAATAATAATATATCGGTGTATAATACACTATAGAATAGCTAACCTTGTAAACAAAACAAGATGCAAAAATCAGCAAAATCCGGTAATAAAACAAAACGCACGAAATCCAGCAGGCAACAGAATACGAAGCAATTACCTCATTTCCAGAAGGATATAAAGGACGCGTTCTTCTTGATCTCGATCTCTATTCCGTCGCACAAGCCATGACTCTGAAATTATTATACGCCGTTCTCGTCTTTCCTCCCGTCTCGACCCTCCCTTCCTTCCCCTCTCCTCCTCTCTCTCATCCCTTCCCGAGACCACACCCCTCAGCAGCATCTCTCCTCCGCCCGGAACAAACCGAGAGCAGCGAGCCCACAAAGCTTCTGGTACAAACACTACTTCACAGAGGAAAGTGCGTGCTAAAACAACGCTCATCAAATCCATTTATTAAAAGAGCACTGCTCGTCTTTCTGCAATCCACGTTTACAGCATGAATGTCAGGATACTTGAGACAGACATTTTGGTGTAGTGTATAAATGTACCCGATGTTTTCCCAAAACAAAGACAGAGGGGTCCTCAAAGCGCCACTGATCGTTAGATATTTCTTTTAAGTGCTTTGCTTGTTTAAACACTAAAGTTAACCGTTTTTAAAGAACATGTGCATATATACACTGAAATCACATCTTGTCCGTTCTCATTCACGTAATATTTATTTTTTGTATATAATTTATTTATTTCAATCTATGCATCTTTTTTTCACATCCACAGACCTTGAGAAAACAGTCCAAAAATCTGATGAAAATATATATACCCCAAGAGAAACACTGGCAGGTGTTATGTGTGCTATTTGTGGTAGACCTCTGAATCAGCCTACTGTATTTCTTCTGCAAGACTAAAATTGGGGAAAACAGATAATTATGACAAATAACTAAACTCTTGACAGCATATTTAAAGTGCAGATAAAACCTACCGTTTCCTTATTTACTCAACATCTAAAATCCCTCACTGCCAATGTTTATTTGACCCTGCATGTCTAAAAATGCTGAACTCCATTTGTGAAGTCCTTTGGTTTCTCTGAACCACACCTTATTTGTTTCTCTTATATATTTTCTTGGCAAAATTAAGAAACACGGCATGAGGCAGATTCTTGGCATGCAGCTGGATGAGTTTTTGAAGCCGGCGATAGCTGTCCTCCTCGTGCTGAAGGTATCGGATAGGCATTTCCAGAGTATCGTACAAAGCCTTGACCCGTTCGACACTTTCAGCATCACTACGTCCGTAACACGCCTGAAAAGAAAGAGGGAATATCTGTTACCTGGACCACATATGTGCTGCTTTTGGGAATTATTTCTCTTTAGAAACTGTCCCACACATCCTCACCTCTAGTTCTGCCCTCTGTTCAGGTGTCATGATGCCCAGCGCGGTCACCACCAGCCAGCTGCATTTGTTGTCCTGGATATCCGTGCCAATCTTTCCCGTCACTGCAGGGTCACCATAGCAATCCAGGTAGTCATCCTGTCGATGACATGAATGAATGAATGCTTTGGGATGTTACAGGCAAAGGAGATTTAATAACCGAGGATACCTGTATCTGAAAGAACTCTCCCATCTCAAGTAAAATTGTTTTAGCATTGTTGTGTTCGGTCTCGTTTTCAATCCCTGCCTGTAATCAATGAGAAATTATTACAAAAACAACGCTTTAGATTTCATTAAAAACTAAAAATATGCACTGTATGCCAAACTAACCATGTACATGGCCGCGGCCACGGGGAGATAAAAGGAGTAGAATGCAGTCTTGTATTTCACGATGGCTTTGTACCTATGGCACATACACCGTAAATCAGTCAACCATTGGGCAAATAATATTTTCTTTTGAAAGGTTTAAACTGTCTCATCCTTAGAGACACCGTCTCACCTCTCCATGGTGAAGCGGTCAAGGTCAATTTTGTGTGGAGGTGCCGTCATCAGATCTAGAGCTTGACCCAGCTCTGTCTGGAATGAGGTCTTGAAGAAATAAAGACAGTACACATACGTCGGTATTTATGAATAGTTTTTTCTTCATTTGTATGCGCAAGGCAAGTTCAAATGTGTGTACACGTAAGACATAATATTAAGAGTAATGGATGTGGATGTGTTACCTCAGTAAAAAGCTCAAGCAGATGGACATAGTAGCGCTGTCCTCTGCAATGTCTGCGAAGAAGGCGGTAGATTGCCCCCTCCAGGAGAAAAGCATCGTTGATGGCATCCAGACCAATACCTTCCTGAAAAATGCAAAAATAGATTTTTTCAAAAAAAGGCTTCTCTTCTATGGATAAAACTTAGATTGACTGGAATATAATATAACATATCTACACTTATTAATATACACTCCTTTTAAATGCAATTTTAAAGCATCGGCAGCATATATCAATCAATCACCTTCTTATACCAACAGGGTTGACCCCTTCTTGTTAGGGATGCATCCATAATGTCATCGGCCACCAAGAAAAACGCCTGAAGCTAGGAGAAAAACAGAAAAGGTTTTGCACTGCACAATTTTCTTTTTTTGTTTTGCAGTTGACCTTATAATCGATAAATTGCTCAAATAGCCATTTAAATTGCTGTACTGAGAAGTCTTGCTGCTGATTTGTTCAACAAGCTTTATAGTCCATCATGGTGTTGTTTCGGCACATGTAATTCAGGTACTAGGTATCTAAAGTAGCTAGTTATGTTTTGTTAATTCCGTTCCAGAAATCAGCCAGTAATCTCGAATAATTGAGTTGAATCAGACAGAAGTAATTTTACACTTCTGTGATTTTTTTTTCTCTCCATTTAACATGTGTTCACATTCAATTTTATATGTCAGTATGCCAGATGTTTGGTTTATTTCTTCTGTCAATCTCTATCTACAGTTAGATACAGATGTGTACTGAACGCAGATTGGCTTCATTCAAGATACCGGTGCATCTGTTGCCATCCTATATGTGGATTGTTTAATAGTTATTTCTCATTTTTGCACTCTGATGAACTATGATAAACTGCATGTGAAGTAATTTAATTCAGAATAATCTTGTACAGTAGCGAGTGATCTGATAAATGTTATTGTAAATATCAATTTCACACACCAGTTCAATGCACCATCCGACCAAAAGGGCTCTGTGAACTTCATCGGGTGGCAGTTCAGAGGGAGAGACCAGCTCCCGTAGTGATCCAATCACTGACAAGCCTCTGTTTCTCTTGCCTCCGGGTGCATTGTACCGAAGCACCTGCGAAAAAGATTTAGCTACTTATTTCAAAACCCAAAAGAAAAGTCAGACTCATAAATAATAATATTAACACAATGTTTCAGAAAAGTGTCAGATCTCTTCTACAGTTTTAAACTTCAAATAGATTGTGTGCCATCTTAATTATTTGTCTTGATGTAGATTCCCTTGCTCCAAACAGCTGTGAGGGGTTTATTCTACCTCTCTGAGTCGGTTGAGGGCATCAATGAGAACTGGATCAGTGAAGTCCTGCTCTGTAAGTTCAGACACCAACTTTTCAAACTCTGAATCAAAGAGCTGAGCATCTGACAACATCTTGACACCGTTACTGCACCTGCTGTCACCCTGAAGTGACGGGGCACACAAACAGTGTCATGATTTAGAAACATCAGGCATACTGTACTACTTGGAAAATACAGAAATAATAGTATGTCCATAACTGTACATACACACTATCTGCAGCATAACGTGGCAGCTTGTTAATTTTTACAAATAATCTAAATATCGTAATATTCAATTTTAGTAAGCAACGTTAACAAGAGGAATATTACTCAGCACAATCACACATAATGTGAACAGGCTAAACATGATCGCATAAACTTTGCTAGCTTCGCTAAGAGAACAGCGTTAACATTACTTACATAGCATTTTAACCGGAACATAATATACCTTTATCAAGAAAGCTATTTACTTTGCCTTACCATCACGAAGCTGTCCTTGCTTAGACTACTGTCACACACATTTCTGTGTGCTTTTATTTCACCTGCAACATGAAAAGTCAAGACGGCCCAAAAATTCGAAGGCGTACCACATATTGTAGTTTTTTTGTACGTTTGTTTCTGTCTGAATACTTCATTTTTAACTTCAAGTACCGAAATGCTTTGCGCATGATCCGCTGAGGCGTTCACGCAGAAGCTCATATGACATCGCGAACGCCCATTGGCTGCAGTAATCGAACGAGGATGGGCTCTAGAAGGATCAGCCAATGAGAAGAGATTATCCACAACTTAAAGGATGGAGTGAATGTGAGGGAACCTATCAAAAGGTAGAAAACTCGTAGCATGACCTACGACAGATTGACAATAAACAGTTCTTCATTATTGGGCCCAATGTTACTTCGCATGGTTGTAGTAGCTATAATACAGTTCCTAAAAAACTTTTGTGCTGTTTTGTAGGCTTTGCATGTTAAGTTATTTCATAAATCATTGATCATATGATTTTACAAATCAATTTCATTTAACGTAATAAAACTGAGTTCAAAACAACTAAGAAATCTAAAGATACGTATTGTTTTAGCTTACTTTAAGTAAAATAAACGAACGGCTGTATTTATGTGTTTGCTTATTTTTATTTAATTGATTGCAGCGGGTTTTTTTCATTTTATTGGAGTTTTTGTAAGTGTTTTGCTAACACGCAAGTGCATGAAATGTAGAAGACTACTGTAAAACGATACTTTAAGTTAAAGTACTTATATGTGACATGTATATGCAGTTACATAATCAGATAACTTTTTCAATGAAAGTAGTATAGTAACACTTTTGTCATTTACAAAAAAAATAAACTAAAAAAATAACTTTTTTGGACTGAGGAGACAAAGATTACCTTTACCAAAGTGATGGAAAGGCTAAAGTGTCTGCTTATGATCCAAAGCATACAAACTCATCTGTGAAACACAGCGGAGGTAATCTCCTGACTTCTTCTGGGATGGACTCAGTAATCTTCATTAAAGTAAAGAAGTAACACATGATGGCAGCAGCAAAATCTCAGCTCAGAAGTGTACAGAAACATTTTCACAAAAGGATGCAAACAAACTGACTGAGAGATTGTGTAGCAACAAAGGAGTGGAAGGTCTTTTAATTGTACAAAATACATCAAAGTCAAATACAAGCAGACATATGACAAATCAACAGTTACTAGTTGAGTAGCAGTACTATTTTTTAATATCGTATTCAGTAAGGAGGCATTCCATAACATAAATGCATGGAAAAACTAACAGATTCTTCAGTCAAGAAAAAAATGATCATGCACAGCTAACTGAGAGGCTTTTAAAACCTAAATATTAAAGAAAAAGAAAGCAAAAACATTTCAGTTT
Source organism: Puntigrus tetrazona (assembly GCF_018831695.1). Classification (NCBI taxonomy): domain Eukaryota; kingdom Metazoa; phylum Chordata; class Actinopteri; order Cypriniformes; family Cyprinidae; genus Puntigrus; species Puntigrus tetrazona. The sequence continues at coordinate 13,121,124 of NC_056714.1, forward strand.
TCTTCTAACTACAAATTTAAAAGCATAAAAGTCACTTCCACTTTCCATAAAGATCATGCATAATCAGAGTATGTTTTTTATATTATTTTTAAACAGAACATATACTAATCTTATATGATGTTAAATACTTATGTTGTTTAAATACAGAAACAATTTAGGGTCAATACCTTTTTTTTTTACTTTTGAAATCTCTTACACACATACATTAATAGAGTGTTAAAAATGTCAGTTTTTAATACCTTTCAGTTTCAAATACCTTTTTTTAAAAAAAATCAGGTGTCTTCTGTTAATGATAATACTCCTGCAAACACTGCCTTTATCCTTGTGAGAGAATGTTCAGTTAAAATTATTTTCAATTAATCTGATTTGTTTGTTGATTAAAATGATAATATGTTTTAGACAATTTAAGACGGCATTTGGATGTTACAATCTAAGCTTAGCTCTTTGAATATTACATGCTACTGGACAGCAAAGCCTAAATCCTAGCAGGCCTGTAACATAATTGGTAGATTTTCTTAGATGTATGATGCATCTTCTTCACTGAATCCAATTTGCACAACATCTTGAATACTCTTTTGGTTTGTTCTGGAGGAGCAGCAGGCAGAATGGCAAGCAACTATTTATACATTTTTTCTTGTCTTGTTATGCTGTTTTTGTCAAACTCCTCTTTATTTTTCAGGACAAGCAGTAAAATGCTTTTCTGTGCCTCATCACAGCCGTTCTGAAGCAGTAGTCGCTCACGCTCAAATTGTTTTTTACATGGCCATTAATTTACCCAGTGAACTGACACGATCCGTCAGGTACTTGCTGGAAATAATGTTTCAGAGATCCTATGGACCAGACTAGCAATGTTACAGGCTTGGAAGGCTTGAATGTAGAGCAGATCTTTTGAGTAAAGCTTTGCATTGTAGGAGAGAGCTTGTGTTTTCTCTGATGTGGAGACAAAGTTTGTGAGAGTCGTGCTCAGGCTGGTTTTTACAATGTTGGAAACCATCTGAAAGAAGCGAACCATCTTCTCCCATTGCTCCTTCACTCTCCCCATGGCATCCATTCCTTTGATCAGCATCTGTATGGTAGTTTTGAAGTCGATCTCTTTCAGTTTACCATTTTTTAGAGCTACCAGGATTTCAGTTAGTTCCTTCTCGTTGTTCTCTAGGTTCTCCAGACACTTCTCATAATTCTCTTGTGTCTTGTTTAGCGGAGCTCGGCTCTGCTCTATCCTGAATCGTGCAGTCTCTGTGGCCCTCTGAGGAGCACTTATGTTCTCTGATGTTTTTCCTTCTTTAAACATCATTGGTGGTGTTGGAGCACTGGCTGGAAAATATGTTTTGTCTTTGCTTCTGCGATAAAAAATATGAGCCGACTCGATCAGATCTAAGACTGCTTTTATAGTCTCTTTAGAATTTTGTTCGTCACATTTGCCATCTGGGGCACATATTGATATCTGGTCACATATTTCAATGCCCATTTTTCAAAAACTCATAACTTGTTTCTTTTGCTGGGCATTTAGGGATTTTCTTTAAATCATCACTGATTCTTTTGAACTGTTTGTCCATGAAATAAGCTTTTGCACATTTTTCTTTCTGATCATACAGATTTGTCCAGTCAGTGGCATCATTCTCACTCTCCACATTCATCAGCTGCTGGATATTTTGGACATATTTTAGATGTTAGCAGACTTGCTATATGCATCAAGGCATGAAGTTCACAGGCGAGGGGGTTAAAAACTGCAGGGGCAATATTTGCAATGTTTCCAATTATTGGATGGATTCTTGGTGAGAAATATTTTTAAACCCCTGCTATCATCCTAAAGAGGAAAAACTAACATAATTTGTGGCTGATAGTTCTTTTTTTTCTCTAGGTATAATCATGATCTGTGAAGGAGAACGTGCAACTGATGAGGCGTCAAAGGCTATCAGTGATGCTGAAGACGAGCTTAAAGAAAATGAGTCTCGAGTGAAAGAGAGCAGCATGAAGGTGTCTGATTACCAGTCCAGGATCTCTAGCATACATAATGAGGTTGAAGAGTGTGATGCGGAGCTGAATAAAATTCAGAGTGAGATTGATAAGGTGAAGCAGCGGTTAAAGGTCAGAGCATCTCAAGAAATGATCAGGAGTGCTGTGAGGCTACTCTTAGTGGAGAAGTCTCAACTAAACGTTTCATCCTCCAGCAGCCCGTGCTAAATGTGATGCAGGATGTGGCGAAGGTCGCAGGAAATAAAGCAGAGAATCAGTTCTTTTGCAGTCAGGGTGCACTAGGTCTGATAAATACTTTGAGGGAGAATTTTGGAGATCTTCAGGCTTTATGCAACTCAGCCAGTAATTCTGAACTTGATGGCTATATCTAAACTAACTGAAGAATGCATCCAGAAACTACCTCATGTGTTGTTGAGTGAAGGTAAACATTAGTTAATGTTTAATGTTCAGTTACGTTTGTCATTTGAGAGAGTTTCTGTTATTGCAGTTGTGCTTGACAGTAGTGCTTTGATGCAACCTGTGTTATTAAAAGCGCTATATAAATAAAAAAAATTATTGATTGATTGACTAGGGCTTATAAGGCTGTATAAGGCTATAAAGCGTAATGCTTTGTTCAATCAGCAGTAGCTTTGCTAGTGCAATTGCATTTTTGCCCTTTTTTACCCTAGAGCTGTCTAGCTAATCATTTAAACGTACAACAAAAATCACTTATGAACAATAATAAACATGACCAGCAGATGGAGACAGATATTACCGTTTTTACACAACAAATCATTTTTTACGTTTCATTAAGTGTTCACACAAAATGTACTCCATTAATTAAGCTATAAACGTCAAGTCTAATTTAAATTTCAAATCTCATCTCAAATGTTAGTATTTTTATTAGTAAACTGTTTAGATATTTTTCTTATATACCATCACACATATAAAGTTATTGCACAACAAATGAACGGACTTTGACATTTATATTTTGAACTGCAGTGGGTTTTCTTAAGCACACAAGCTTTAACATTTTTATTTATTTATATAATTATGTGGCTGTGATGTAATTGGTCCTGTGTTCATGTTTTTTTTTTTTTATCTTTAATTATAGTATATGACAATGGAGACAATGATAAATGAATATATCAAAATACATAACTACAAAAATATAGTTGTGATTATTCGATACATAAATTTCGAAAGCTAAGATAATATTCATTCAAACTTAGACTCGCAGTGTAAGTTAACAGTGTATTCCTTTGAAATAGTAGATAAACTCTTTTAATAAAGACATGAATGTTGAAGCAAATGTGTCTCTTGCGTCTTCCATGATTCCAGGATTAAACAAAGAGCGATAAAGAAAAACAGAAATGGAGCAGGGAGTCTGACGTATTAGTTTTTTTCTCACTTGCTCTTTTACACCGTGACTCTTTTTAAAACAACTTCTGCGTGCTCATTAACCAGCACTAGATTGGCTTCTGCCCTCTCTCTTCTGGCCATCATTCTCCTCTTTTTCATGAAGAACCGGAGGGCGAAGATCACAGCTACCAGACTCAAACTGCTAAGCAGCAGTACCAATCCAAGAGCCAGAAGGTGTGACAGACCATTGCTGTACTCCAAATGATCCCACAAACCCACCGACACCACACTCAAACCAACCAGAGTGCCCCAAAACGCAAAGGCCAACATACAGGAGCCACAGGACAGCTCCGCTCCCCCCGTCACCACCGTGAGACCTGTCACAGAAACCAGCCCATCCGGTAACGTCACAGTCTCAGACTTTGGATCATATTTCACAATTTGAGTCGGCTTTGAATCGGCCGAAAGGTCCTCGGGTGTTGCCATCATTAATGAGAATCACAAAAGGAAGATATTTCCAAAGTTGCCTGTCTCTCCCGTTGATGGGTGATTTTTATAAACTCCTTAAAGATTTTAACAAAGTAAAGACTTTAGAAAGATGTTGTCCTTTAGGTCGTACGTCTTTTGGAGTTGTCCTTCTCTTCTCATACAAATGTGTCAGTCATTTCTGTACTCCTATTAATTATACAAAAGCAGAGAATTTACATCAGCTTATTCTGCGCAGAAAATGCCACTGTGATGATAACAAATTGAGTTATACAGAGGTAATCAATATGAATATATAGACCAAATCGATTTATAAATAAATGAATATACATTTTACACAAATATGCAAGTTCTCAATATAATGATAGTTTTATGTTTTTAATTGTCAAAATAATATTACCTATCAATATCTTCAATCATTTTCTGGTCATTAATATGGGATAGTTCACCCCAAAATTAAAACTATTCTGGCATTCTGGCAGATGTCTACTTTCAACTGATATCCAAAACCGTTTAGCCTAATATCTTATTTTGTGTTTCACAGGTTTGAAGAGACACAATGACAGAATTTTGGGAGGAGCGATCCCTTTGATCACAATCAAAATGACCTAAAAAAAAAAAGTGTTGCACTACAAGTCAAGGGGGTTTTTTTAAGTTTTTTAAAGAAGTCTCTTCTGCTCACCAAGCCTGCATTTACAAAATAGTCCAAAGTACAGCACAACAGTACAATATATATATAAATATATAAATAGAAAACTAATTTTTTTTTTTTTTTTACAATTTTTTTACAATTTTACTGTTTTTGATATACTTTGGATTAAGTTTCTTAAAAAGAAACATGTTTGAAAACCTTTGATTGGTAGCGTATGTATCCATGTGTCAATAACATACACACATTTAAACATACGATAAAGAAATGTAGTTAAATGTATCAATTTCTCACCTTTTTCCATGCTTTACAAAGACTCAGACCAGCACGTTTTTATTCCAAAACATGAAGAAAATACTTCTTTTGTAAATACACTGTTTATTCTAACATATCGTTAAATCCGATCTTTTTCCTAAAATTGATTAGCATAAAAATGTTCTCCAAGTATTTGTCCTCTCTCAGGCCAGAGCATGTTGAATGCCAGTGCCGTTCCCAGCCTCCATTTACATAGTGTTTCTATGCATACAGACCACCCTGTACCCACCACGGAGCCGGTGGACTGTTGTTTTTATTTTCCTTATCATTTGTTTGTTTCCATCGCTCTTTGTGTCCCAAAGGAAAGCGATGTCTGTCATTAGACATCATTATGACCCATTAACTCGTATTTATCTAAGCCTCCCTCCCTTCCTCTGCTCCCACCCTCGCTGCTGCCTTTGCTTAAGAATCGGCTGGACTTTTAAAGGAGGTATTGTTTTCTAAGCAGAAAGTTTGGTTTTTCTTTCGAAAGAAATTTCCTCTTCGGTCTCCCCTGCCCTTTTGACATTTCAATGGCTATCCTGTCTACGCGCCTTATTTTTCCAAGAGAGGACTTGTTCATTTTGTTGAATCACTGCTAACTTCATCGGCAATATCTGTTCGTGTTCAGATGTTCCCAAAAATCTATTCAAAGCGCAACCACAAAATCTGTTCAACCCTGAAAGGCATAAGATGACCATTACACGTTTGAAAACACCATGACGTCAGTAAACACTTGCATAAGAGGGTGTTTCCTTCCAAATCTTGCGACACGATTGTTGTGTCAAATGAGTCACAAGTCAACCTCTTTAGAAGAGAGAATTAAGTCGTTTTGACAAGCTGTGTATTAAGCTGTCATTCGCAATTTTTACAGATTTACTCACTGACATAAAACCGCCACCACAACAACTAGGCTAAATCTCTACGCTAGTCCCAGAAATCCTTGTACAACGCATGTCACAATTTGCTCTCAAGGTGGGCATATTGTAATTAGCTCTGACAGGTAATCCAATAAATGCGCTCTTGGAATTACTGGAATAGCACAAACAAAATCCCTGTGCTAAAAGAGGGAAAGGTGAGGTATGTCTGGTGTTTCCAAGGGAGTTAAATAAATCCAGAGTGATTAAGGGTAGGCCAGACCTGTATCGAGTGAATGTTTTGGAAAGTTTCAAATGCGCCTTATTTAAGTGTGACCTGATGAGAAGAAATTTATAGGGACAGGGAAAAGTCCAGGCAAAATGTTTTTCATGCTAAATAGATGCTGAGTCCTTTCAGCATTATAGTTTAAACGTTATAAATGTTACATAAGTGTCACATATGAAACTAATTTTGACTGTTGTGTGATTCATTTTCTAACTTTAAACAGCAAATGTTTTGGCACTCTTAGGCCTAGTTAATAAATACATTGCACATTACAAGATATTGATGTTTTGCAACTTTACTAAGCAATATAATGTCCCGTTGTGGTACGTTTACCACAGAAACGTACAACACTTGATATGACATTTATTTCTGGAAACTCACTCACACTCCATAGGTCAGTAGTTAGTAGTTGGTTGAAACTAACTTTTTATGCATAGGATGACAAACAGGAGGAAGATACTGTGGGCCAAACAAATGTATTAACACTTAATATATATTTTAATTTATTTACACTGGCATAGATTAAACCAAGCAGAATGAGTGTTTTTAATTTATTCCTACATAAAGAATATTTCCTCGAAAACTCCTTCAAGAAACGTTATGTGCAATGGATTGTGGGATCAACAGAGAATCCAAAAACACAAAGTAATAATAAATAAATAAAAAATATTGAAGTTGTCAAATTGAGGAATGGCAGATGGCAACCAACTATTGTGAGGTGCAGGCGGTGATAATTGTTAACAAAGGATGACACAACATCTTTCATTTCCTACCATATGTATGTGAAAACAGCATATTATATGCATGTGCGTATATATATATATATATATATATATATATATATATATATATATATATATATATATATATATATAGTCAATTTTTACACATCAATACGAGTTTTCATTTTTTACTTGGCTTGCTATTTATAGGCATTTTCATGAGACTGGGCTGAAATGTGATTTTTGAAATGCGATTCGTAAATTGGTTAATGATTTGCATCAAGATAGAAGGAGACCCGATATAAGTACACTGATTCATAATCATAATCCAATAATATTTACAAATGAACTTAAACACAGTTGCTACTTGTAACTGTCATTAGTCACTGAACCAAACATGGCCTAATTAATTTATTAGAGTACCCACAACAGTTTATGTGTAAGCTTCAAACTGAGACCTAAAACCCGGGCATTATGCCAACCTGTTATGGGCAACGTCCAAAGTCAGTGAGCAGGATAAAGTCATGTTTGACGTTGAACTGAATAAGATGCATAATACAGTAAATTAGAAAACATGCATCAGAGAGAGGGCAATAGACCTAATAAAACACAGGTGCCATGAAAAGTTATAGAGAGGTGAGAAATACAGGAATAAGATTATATGAGAGAGACTATATGGAAAATAGGGTACCGCAGATGTCAGGTTCAGGCCCTGATTACCACATGCAATTAAAATCAAACAAAACCAGGGGTGTCTCAAATTAACTGATTCACTCTACTCAGTGAAAATGTTCGGAGATGAATTCAGCTGAAGATAAAACAAATAAACCTATTTTTTAAGTCGTCCATACAACCTGACTGATGCTTCCATTTATACACTTTAGTAAGAAGCAACATGTCGAGCTGAAGAAAAATAAGTATGTCTTTACAACAAGGCCTTGCTTTAAACACCACAAAAGGTCAGTTTAGTTGTCTGGATGCCGCTATCTGTGCCAAAATGCTCTGATGTCACATTAAGAGGACTAAGACTGTCAGTTGAGGACATGACTGTATGCTAAGGACTTATTGTTGTTGTCTTTAGTGAACCTTTTATACATTTAAGCATGTTTATAATCGCTTATAATAATGGGTGATATTAGTCAGCTGAGTGATCCGAGCAAAATATGAGGTAAAATTGTGCTTTCAAACAGAGGATCTCTGGAGTTCAGTTAAAAGGTAATCAATTAATTAATTAATTGGGGAAAAACACCACTATGACATATTTATATGATACCATTTTGTGCTATTTATAACAATAGCTTACACTACAATGTAACTCACTGGTTTTTACTTTTTTAGCATTATTAAAAGATTTTATGAAATATTATTTCTCGATTTGCTTTTGTCAGCACATGTAGTCAGAGTTACAGAAAAATAATGAAAATGCAAGAAATAAGGAGATTATTAGATTTTATTTAATGCGACAGAAAAAAACAATACAGTAACGCCAGTGAAAATTTTCAGGAAAAATAAACATTTTGCGAATTTATATCTGCTGCAAGGTATCAAACCATATGTTGTCAATCATACTCACTAAATTAAGTAGTTTAATATATTTGTATTATAGTCTTTTTAATAATTCCCTAACAATAAATAGGTCACACCAGTGACACCAATTAAAAGGTTCATATGAAATATTGAGATAAATGAGAACATTTTTGATAACTACAAAGAAACAGTGGACTAAAATGGACCTTTTTTCATGGCTCTTTAGAAAACAAGTAGGAGGATGTCATCAGTGTGATTTATTTATTTTTTTATATTAACAGCTTCAGGGGACCACTGTTTTCATTATATATAGTATAATATTCATTCAGCAATTAGTTTTATTATGCCATTAATACATTACTGTATTTTCAATGGTAGAAAAACTTGTTTTTAACCTCAAAATAAACCACTACATGGCTGTGAGGACAAGCAGCTTTGTGGCGCTTGTTAATTAAACAAAAACAAATATTGCCACGTTTATGATTGTAAATGCTCAAATAACCCATTGTGTTTTGTTAATATAACAAACTGCAACCCTAATGTGTTTTTCAATTGTGATAAAACTGTAACAAAAAGTATGTTTTTCTAGAATGACCCAGTTATGATTTAAGTCAACAAAATTATAAATATAGCTTGATACGTCACCCAAACTAAATGTTTAAGTTCATAACATGTATGTGATCAACAAGCTGAAGATTTATATTTGATATATATATTTTAAATATCTTTTTAGCAAAGCTAGATTGATTTGTAAGATGCTCTGTGTTCTGGGTTATTATTGTAATCATTTATGGAAGGGGACAGGCCCAAGCTGTTGATTTGGGGCTCAGAGGCTCAGCCATGTCAAATCCCTCTTTAACGACTTAAACCTGCATTCAAAGGTAACAGCCTAAGTTCACCCACCCCGCCTCCACTCGGTAACCCACCCATCAGCAGTCAACGTCATCCATCGGCGCTCAGTCTTCCCTTTACATTCGAGAGCTTCGTTACGACACACACTGCTCTCTGTTAACACTTGGGTGTGACATCTGTCAATCCATCTGTCTATCATTTCTCACAAGGAGCACCTAAGTGTGGGACATCAATCACAGGCACCCAACAAAAGAAAGAGAGATTCCCTAGGAGCATCTCAACGAGAGCATCTACGTAACATTGTGTCTCTGCTCGGGAAAGGAGGACCTGTGCTCTCCACCAGCAGCCAAAAATGGGGAACGCCAAAAGCAGCGCTATGTCCAAGGAGATCCTGGAGGATCTCAAGCTCAGCACCAGATTCTCCGAGAACGAACTGTCACAGTGGTACGAGAACTTCCAGAAGCAGTGTCCCTCTGGCCGTATCACACCAGACGAGTTCAAAAAGATCTACGAGCGCTTTTTCCCAGAAAGTGACGCCACATCGTACGCCCAGCACGTGTTCCGCTCTTTTGACACGAATGACGATGGAACGTTGGATTTCAAGGAATACATTATTGCCCTGCACATGACATCGACTGGAAAGACGGAGCGGAAGCTGGAGTGGGCCTTTTCTCTCTTTGACGTTGACAAGAACGGCTACATCACCAAGTCTGAAGTGGCAGAAATCTGTCAGGTATGAAATTTTGGTGAACATCTTCGTGCTTATTTGTGGCGGCGTTGAGTGAGCTTGCTATTTATGTAGGGAGACAGGGGCTAGTTGACAGTTTTGCATTTTTTTTTAAGAGCAACAAAAAGAAAAAGAAAGATTTCAAAATGTATGCAACTTGTGGTATGCTGTCACAGTATATGTTTTCACACAGGGGCAAGTAGTCACGGTGGAACTTGTCATTGATTTATTTGATTGATTAATCGAACAGTTTCACAATGAAATGTATTTAAAACAAATGACAAAGGGCAAAAATAAATAAATACAATTTAAAAATCATTACTTTAAAATGCGGACAAAATGCTCAGATAAAAATGTGACCCGATGTTTATGATAAATACCGGAAATTAAAGTGAATCATTTTTGGTTAAAACTGCCTTAATTAGTTGACTCTTTTCTAAATGCATCCAAGTGCGGTTTTGTTGTGTTTTCTTCTTTTTTTAAAGCTGTTACAAATAAAAGTTTTAAAAACAAAATGTACAAACCCTTACAAAAAACGTCTATTCAAATGTGCTATTAGTACATCTATTTTTTTACTTTAAGTATAAGTGTACTTTCAGCCTGCTTTTTATGTACTTTGTCGTTGTACATATATAGTATACACATAGTAATTATATTATTATAGTAATTAGAATATATTAATGCATTAGTTTAGTATGACTCTGAACGAAAACAAACCCTGGGAAATGTTAAAAGTATACTTTATAAACTAAAAAGTGGGTCAATTTAGTCCCAACACTGTAACAAAAAAAAGTTGATTTAACTTGAAATAATTAGTTTCGCTGCCTAAAAATGTTTTGCTTAGTTACCTAAAATATTTCAGTTGTCCCTTAAAGTAACTAAAAAATTTAAGTTGACTCAACTAAAACCTCTAAGGCAGCAGGGTAACAAGTTGAAACAACTTTTTTTTTTTTTTTACAGTGAAGTAGTACAGAAATAGTACACTTACAAATATATTACCATAACATCCATATTACTTACTACTACAAGCATACAATAGATATGCTTTATACTTAAAATGAACTTTGAGTACTTTTTTTCTAAAGAAAATTAGTCTGATTTAAGATAATTTAAAGATGCTAGATAACAACCTGAAAAACACATTTGTGCATCTTAACATTTGACTCAAATCCCTAGTTAAACATCCTTAGTGACAACTCGTCCCAGTCTCCCTTATCTTTCTCTTAATCACAGAAGCAGATTCTCTCTCTTTTCTCTCTGTATGTTTTGTTCAGTCAGCAATGCTAAACAAACAGGCCTTGGTAAAGAAGTAGAAAATAAAAGAAGAAGAAATAAGCCAAATGTATTATGAGCTTTGACTTAACAAGCCGTTGCCTTGGAGCATGGCTAATGCAATCGGCCGATCCCAGAATAATTCATCCGATAAATGGTTTAGCTTGAACAATAAACGTACACGGAGGCTTTTTCAAACGCAGACAGCCATTAGCACAGAGACAGGTGGGTGGGGGGATTACAAAGTAAGATGGGGTTTTTTTTAGAAAGATGCTGGAGAAGTGGGTCGCAGAAGCCACAGTAAACAGCGGGACCGTGCAGGCTATATTGCACAGTATATATACAGTAAGACAAACACAAGAAAAAAATAATTTTATTAAGCAGAAAAAAGTCATACATCATGAGCAGGGAGTCAGGGAATACAGTTATTTTCAGTGCAGTGTTTACTACTGTCCGTGGATGTATCAAAACAGTTATCCTAAAACAGCCAGGTCAGATCAGCATTTGACCTTATACTCAAGCTTTGTGATCACTAGTTTGGTGGTTTATAAGTATAAATGTCACTGTCATCGTGCCAGTGACTGAACGCAAAAGAGCATTAAAGACTGAGCTGTGCTGAGGCAATGCAGCGCGTGGTTTTGGCAGGAGCTTTGGTACTGCCTCTAATCTGTATTATTCTTACTTGTCTTATGTGTCTGAGATAAACATCTCCTCAGCTCACTGGACCACTCAAATCCAGGTCAGCTGTGGTCAGGGAAAACTTAAAGTCTATGTAGATGACCCTTAGCATTAGTGCTCCTAATCTGTGATGATTACCTCCAGACAAGCATCGAAAGAGGAGCAGATGGTCATTCACTTGACACTCCAATTAACTAATGGATGTGTTTTCACTGTCCACTATATTTTGTCTGAAAATTATTTGTGTTTGGGTGAATACAGGCATTAGTTTTCCTGTATTGAGATGCAGGGGCGGTTTCTCCATTAAGGTGTTTGGGCGACTCACCACTAAAGCGACTAACAACTAAACAACTAACATTTCTGCAACGTTAGTTTTTGGTTCCCGTTTGGTTATTTTTAAAACCCCCAAAAATAACATTAGGGGAACGAGTGTTCCCATACACTTTCATACATACTTCATAAAAAAAAGTTTTTTTTGTGTGTTTGTTTTTTTTTAAACCGCAGCCACTGCAATGCAATCTCTATAAGTTCCGGAAAGGCTAGCGCTAACGTACTTTCGTAACTAGCCGACTAGTCTGCAAGGGCTGAACAAAGTCCCTTTTAAGTCCCTTTCAAGGAAGCAAACGTTTTAATGAATGACGATTCAACGGAGGCAAAGACAATTACAGTCAGTGATGAATTGTAATTCATATTAATAGACGCGCGTGAGTCCGTTTTTGGTAGTGTGCAAGCAAACAAGCCATGCACGCGCGCTCTCTGATAGCTTTTTGAGCACATTTCAGTAAGGTCTAATGTCTGGCAAGCGTTTTATAATGGACCCTCGCTGAAGAAGGGCGTTTTATAGACTTTTGTTTACAGTGTATATTGGCATCAACATTCACTCTGACAGAGGAACTGTTCACTGGTCAGTCGTGTTGAGCTGCCTTCAGACCACCACACTCAACAAATGAATAATGGTTTTATTTACTTTTTTAAAATTGTGTTTTGCTGTTTAATAATTCTGAATATAACTGTAAAACGACTGGGACGGTGGCTCGCTGGCGCCTCCGTGCGGTCCTGCTCGGTACTGCAGCTGGATGTACAGTTACAGAAAGTGGTTTTGCAGTCGCGCTGTAATAAAAATCCATCTTGAATTTGGTTAAAACAATTTTAAAGTTAAAATGTTTCGTGTCTTAATACTTTTCCTTTTGGTATACTGGGATACAGTATACCAAATATTGGGATGTATGCAAAAAAATGGGATGTGGCGCCCCACTTAGAAAACTTGCCACCAGCCGTAACTGATGAGATAAGGTGTTTAGGTTGAGATTCTGTAAGAAATGGAAATGATTGCTAAACTGTATTATTAATATAAAGTAATCACACACACAAACTTGCACACAGATTTTGTTTTATGGGGACATTCCATCGGCATAATGGTTTATATATTATACAAACAGTGTTTTCTGGTCCTTTACTGTAACACTACCCCACCCACACAAAACTTTCTGCTATTTTATATTTTTAGATCACTGATGTATAAGCAGTTTTTCTTATGGGGGCCACAAATGCCCCCACAGGGTCAAAAAATGACTGATGTTACTATTCTTGTGGGGGCAATTTGCCCCCATAATGCATGGAATACCAAAAAAACAAGGAAGTAACATTTAAGTATAGCATTTAAGTAGTAAATTTCATCATATTAAAATATAATTAATTTATTTAAAGTTTCAAACCCAGAATGTAAAGAAAGAGAGATGTTGTAGAAATTATTGCACATATCATTAGTCTGTTATTTCTTTCTTCCCCCCTCACCTCCACGTTTCTCGTTCATCCTCAGGCTATCTTTAAGCTGATCCCCAAAGAAGAGCAGGAAAATCTTTCAGCAGACGAAAACACTCCCGAGAAGAGAGCAGACAAACTGTGGTCGTTCTTCAATAAAAAAGATAATGGTAATATTGTGGTTTTATGTTTATATATGTTAATATGTTCTTACATATAGTTTTATTTAACCCTTTACTGTTCATATGTATTTCACACACACACACACACATATATATGAACATATATATTCTAATATCTGCCATCCATTATTTGAATATTTGCATTTCTACTTTATTACAAAACAAATATGGTACTCTAGTCAAGTATTGGCAAGGATTGGTCCAGTAACAGTGAGTGTTGTCACTTTTTCTGTTATTTCTTTTTACTTTCAGAGCGATTGGCCGAAGGCGAGTTTATTCAAGGTGTTCTTGACAACGAAGGCGCGATCCACCTTATTCAATACGAGCCCAAAAAGTAATAATAAAACAACAAAAATAACTGTATTTTTCCGTTCGTATAATTTCCTTTGGCCAAGAGTTTCCCCCGATTTCTTTTTTCCCCACTTTGTTTGTTTCTAAGTTTTACCCCTTTAATCTGGGCACGTCGGTCCTGTTTCTTGTATTAGTTCAACGTGAGTCATTTTGTAAATATTTGAAAGCCCATTAACTTCAATATGTTTTGAGTGAGTTGTGATAGACAGAATTACGATGTTAAAGTATTAGTAAAGTGTCACATCTAGGAACAAACGCTGAAATGTGCGAAAGTCTTTATGGAGACTGTAGAAGAGTTTATGGAAGATGAAATGATGAAACTGAAAACAAATATTATTTTTTCTTTATGAGTCAAAATGAGAACAAGATCATTCATGTTTTTTTCTAGTAAACGAAGTAAAATACATACAAATAACGCCACTAGACCGTGTGGAAAAACAACAAAACATAATATTTATGTTATGCAGATGTGTTTTTTTGATGTTTGAACTGCTGTGGAATAAAACTGTAAGAGCTACAGTATTGAGAGTTTCCCTGTTTTTGTCTCTACGTGTGAATTTGTGTGTAAATGATTAGGTGAGGTGAAGAGTTGAAGTGAACCGCTGGAATGGGCAGCGCAATAATCTAATGGTCTGATAGCGGCCAAGAGGTTTAACAGGCCGTGGCAATATTTGCCCGTAATCCTGGATTATCTTCGTGTGTTTTCAATGCACGGTAAAGTTGGGCTAGATGTATACTTTGGCACACAGAGTCAAATGCGAGTGTGTATATGAGCAGGTTTGTGATATTTTGTTTGAGAGAGCCTGTTACGACCTCTATAAGATCTTTATAACACTGTTTACTAATTGTCAATTCCCTCACTGTCTTAATGCAAGTTAGGATTACTGACATAATCGCCTGTCCAACATCGCAAAGAAGACTTTTCAAAATCTCCAACTTCCTAGTGCAGCCTTCCTCACTCCATTTCTCATTTTGTATTTCTTTAATACTGTATAGCATGTTTTTCTTTGTTCTGACATACTGAATATTTGTCATAATTAATTTAAATTTAAGACAACTGATGAAAATATAAGGGGCACTTGGGATATCGGACAACAGTAAATATAAGGGACATTCTTTATATGATGCTTCTTTACTATTATAAATTTACATTAATCATTTGATATGATGCACTTAATATGTGCGTGCATGTTTTAATATTGTACTTGTATTTAAAATCTCTTCCTGTTATTACATCTGTAATTAATTTCTGTTGTTAAATCTGTAAGCAGTGTTGATCCTACGCTTTAATCCACTCTTAAACCTATAACACTAAACGCCATACCCTAACCTTAACAATATCCCTCCTTAATAACCACAAAACTGTTTTTTATGTAAACTCCAGGTGCATACAGCGGTTAAAGATCTGTATATGTATGTTACACAAAAATTGCAGAAATCTTACATTATCATACAGCATTGCTCCCAGAGGTGAGAAAGAAACCATGACACAGATCATCACACCATTTGATAGTTGCAACAATTCCACATTTAGTAGATATTTCAAGCAACGCTTTATATTTTTTACATTAGTATTTACATTATTATTTTATTTAATGATTATGGTTTGGGTGTCCATTCTTAACCAAATAAAACATACAATACAATACAGAAGAAAATATGAGATATTACAGAAAATGTTTTTAGTTACAATATAACATGCAAATAATACAGGCTTTGTGATCTGACAAAATCTCAGTGTAATCCACTCAAATACCTTCCAATATATAAATGGCATTTTCCTAAATCCTCACACTTGAAAATCCACTCACTCAATATCACACACTGACTGAATTTCAGCCACAGACATACCTAAAAAAAAAAACCATCTATAAAGACATTTTGCATAGACAGTTTTTGCTAGTCACTCAGTTAATCAGGCAGACAAAACATACAAGGCCATTGTTATAAAAACTAATTAGATATTCCATTAAAACGAAAATTCGGTCACCATTTACCCACTCTCGAGTCGTTCCAAACCTGTATGTCTTTCTTTCTTCTGTGGAGCATAACAGAAGATATGAAATGGGTCATGAACTGAGAAATCAAAATCCCTTAATCTTTTGACATATAAGAGGTCATCGTACTATAAAAGCATCCTATAAATTTCAGAACTCAAAACTTCCTAGTTAGTCTAAAAACAGCTTATATTGAAACCAGTCGTAATGACAGCGCGTGTCACTTTATGATGTAATAGTGCAGCAAACCCCGCCCCTGCAGAAGATCAACGCCTGCTTCTACATCACTGCCTGTTTAGCCCCGCCCACCAATTTGCACATGAAGAGTAAATAACGAGAGCAGAAAAACTCTCCAAACGATAAAGATGCTCCAGAATTTAGAATCTGTTTACAAACAAGACACAATTTGATGTAGACAAACAGTATATTGGATCTACCCTTCTTCAAGTTATTTTCTATTGTGTTACACAGACAAAAGAAAGCCATATGGGTTTGAAATGACACGATGGGGACCAAATAACACATTTTTGTGTGAACTAGCCCCTCAACTCATCATCCAAGATTAACAAGGAGAATCTATTCCATTCATGACCTCCTTCATCTCATCCATCTCTCTCTCACAGTCCTCACACGAATCTTGCCCGCATCCTCCAACCAGTACCAGGGTGGGCACATCCCTCTCTTGCACCAGTCCCATGCTCCCATTGGATGCCCACATAGAGTCTATCATCCCATTCGGACACTGTAGTAAGCCGCTGACGGAGTACAGCCCTCCACCTGGGACCACCTCATCGTAGGACGGGGCGTGGCTTGTAGCACGGGCCTCCTCTAATCGAAGCCTCTGGCGGTGACGTAGCTCAATGACCGTTTTCGTGTAAGAATTAAGGGTCATAACCGCAGCACCCATGCAGCAGCTGAAAGACACCCATGCAAGCCTTGGAGTCGAGAAGTGAGCGAGAGGACCATGCAAAAGCAAGAACAAAATGTGTAAACATCTATAAAGTTCATACGAATAAACTTCCACTTTAATCAAATCACAGTCAAGCCATAAAAGGGGCGAAAATATAAGAAGTGCACTCACGCGAATGACCAGCCGTAGTCCCACGTTTGAGGTCTCCAGTCTTTGGGACCCACAATCACAGTTAGCTGAAATACGGTGGTGTACATCATATGAGCCACCATCCCTAACAGCCCTGAAAGAAAAAAGCAGGGGGAAATCTAAATAATACACATTAGCAATATTGCAGTGCTAAAACTGACCACAAGAGGGAAGCGATGATCTCTATCTTACCTGAGAGCACTGTGCAAATGGCTGCGAAAGCGTTGATTTTGAGTGCGTGCATTTCTTTGTGAGCACACAACACTTCCACCCACATGAGAAGAAAGCCCATGCCCAGCAAACTGATGTACATGAACTCAGCGATCATTGACAACCACAGCACACCTGCAACAGATGCACACACATGAGCACCCGCTGTACAAATACAGCAAGCCCTGCAGACACAGATACACCTACTGTGCACACAGCATTAGATACATCAGTCTGCGGAGCTCATTTCATGCAAACACACACACACACACACACACACACATTCTGCAATCTTACCATGAGTCTCTCCAGGAGTAAGATCCAAGAACCGACGACATCTTTCACCTGTAATGTAGCAGAATGAACAAGAAAGCCAATGAAATCCAAAGTCTGATGCATTATTGATGATTATTTGCTAAATCAATGGTATATAAAGTTTTTTTTTTTTTAAAGGTGTGTTTATTTTAATTTTATGCAATCACTTTGGCACTAATATCAGAACTTTGATGTAAATTCTGGACACAAAAAAATCACAGTCAGTAATAAAACATTGCATATTTTCAAAACTCTAACACCTTCTAAATACAGTAAACAAAATACACAGAAACCTGAATTCCTTTTATTAAAATCACTTATTCAAAACTGCACAAAATACCATCAAAAAGTATAACTGTTTCAATAAGCTATTCACGCACTGCTTCTGAGATGACTGACAAAAAATTGTGCATCTTTTTAATGCATAGCTTTATGGAAACTATTCCATGTGATAATCAAGAACATTTCAGGCTATTTCAGATGTAATGACACCAATTATTGTCATTGTCACCAGTTGGATTATTGTGTATGGATGTAATACACCATCAGCATTCTGCTGAGATTTCTGTTCCTATTGTATTTGATTATACATCATTTTAAACAATGATTCAAGTGCAAGGTTTCATAAAAATAAATGAATTTACAGTGCTTTGTTTTGAACACTGGAGAGCCTGTGTCTTACAAGAAATAATGTTTTTACGGTTTGAAAAATTACATAAATTTTCTTTAATTAGAGCATTTAATGAAAATGACTGAAAAACGTTTCTCAGATATGAAATTTGTGTCCTTTACTATCATGGTTCAAACCCATATGACTTTCCTACATGAAATACAAAAGGAGAAATCTGACAGAAGGTTCATGCAGCTCTTTTCCATGAAATAAGAGTAAATGCTGTCATAATGCGCCATAAATGTGATTCATACAATTTATGCATTACGTGAAGACTGCATTTGATAGATATGTGTTTTCGAGGCCTGGTCCAGACTGAGCAAGTCACCAAATTTGACAATGATGACTATGATAGAATGAATACTGACGACTTTCAGCTTCATTATACGGGAAAGAGCAGCATCCTAATCTCCTTTTGTGGTCCATAAATGAAAAGAACATAATAGGTTGGAAACGACATGAGTTGATGTCTCTTGAGAGGTTTCCTTACCATCAGCATGTTTTTCACAGGACTCCCAAAATCCCGTGTGGAAATATCTAAAGGTATACTTGTCTTCTCCCGTCTCCCAAATGTAGTGCACTGCATTGGCCAGTTGTCTTTGTCGAATCCTGGCTAGTTCCTCCCTTCGTTTTGGTGATAATGTTGGTAACGGGTTCCTGGGATCCGAGGTGGGGCTTTCTGAGGAGAAAAGAGGACAATCAGTTAACCTGACAGGAACCTGAATGAGTGGATGGTACAGTCAGTGTTTGAATCACTAGTAGGGTTAGCAGCGGGGATTTTCATTGGCTTATTCTTCAGGCTACGTTATTACGTCACAAGGTGACAGCCATGAGCCATCCACACGACCCCAGTCCACGAATTAATGTATTATGAAATAAAAATATGCATCTGTGTAACAAACAATTCTATTATTAAGTTGTTGTTTTTACTTTAAACTGTTGTTTCTAGCAAAAACATAATCTATAAATCCATAATCTATATTAAAATTTCCTCCAACATGCAGTATTTCTTGAGGACTGTTTTTGTTTGTGCTTGAGCAATATTATGGTTTCAAGTTAAAAGCACATTTGTTCATTACAAATAGCTTTTTGCTTCACTAGAATTGTGAGGATTGCTTGAGGATTATTGTGACGGCACCCATCCACTCCTGAGGATCCATTGGTGAGCAAATAACGTAATTCATAATTTCTCCAAATCTGTTTTATTGAAGAACTCATCTGCATCTTGGATGGCTACAAGAGCGAGTGCATTTTTAGCACATTTTATTTATTGGGTGAATTATCCCTTTTACCCTTGAGCGTATACTTTTGCACATTTTTGTCCTTTTCAGTTTTTATTTTTAGCATTTTTTGCCTGTGTTATTTGCAGCTGCATAAATTTTGGCAGATGTGTATATTTTTACTGGAATTTTACTATTTCGCCCCTATTTGATATAAATCTATTTTGCACTAGGTACAAAACATGTTCCTCACTGTACCTTTTTGGACAAAACTGTCCCTCATTAAAACTATTGCTATTTTTAACTACTGCTATTTTTAATCACAGTGCCGTTTAACAGCAAAATTATGATGCAATTTTTGTAAATAGGCTTTCATGCTCTTGGCAAGGCTTCACATTGTAATTTTAACTATTTTTTCAACAATAATCTTTAAAACGAGACCAAACATAAGTCTGTGCTCCCAAGCTACACATTTTTACGGGCATTTTTGGAACCGTAACTTTTGTCATTGAAGCACACGGGTTAATGCCATACTTAAACTGCCATGTTGTTCTGAATATTAGCATGGATGCGGTTTATCACACAGGTGATATAACGCCAGATGATTGAACGATACCTGTAGTGTAAGGTTCACTGTTGTTCTGGCCGCAGTTCTTCATCTTGACAGGTGACAGGCAGAGAGGTTTGACCACTTTGTGCGTTCCTTCACACCAGTAAGACGTACAGAAAGCCAGCACAGATAACGCCAGGGCGAGGGAGGTCAGGAAAAGAGAGAGCAGGGAGCGAGAGCGTCTGGGCATGTGGTCCAACATGCTACTCAAAGTGAAGGCAGAGGTGGTTTATGAAGGGCAAACGGGGATCGGTAACCACAAGAAATCTTTAGGGATGAGAATGAAATTGAGAAAATTATATAAAGCAGAAATGAGTAAGAGATCCCTGTGACAGATGGTAGGATAAATGAAGATGTGGATTTATTAAAGGAGAGGGTCAGATCAGGGAAGAACCTTAGTAAAAGAGGAAAGAACAACATATGTCACAGGCTTATACGTTACACTTTGTTCTGGGCAGATGTCTATTATCCAAAGATACTTAAAGAAAATGAAAATGTTGTTGAAGAGTTCTAAACAGACATAATACATTGACCACACGGGTACATCCTAGCACCGGACCTTTTGTTTTAATGCTTCCTGGCGCTAGTATCTCATTATAAGGATTATTCGTTTTTATTTTTATTATTTATTTTTTAGGTCCCTCAATTAAGCTGTAACAGAAATTATCACTTAATCACATCAAATTGCTTTATTAGATATCATCCGAGTAGTTTTGAAAACTGTAAGCAAATGAGGGCTTAATAAATTGCCTTTAATTTAAATCTTATTGAACTAAGGAGCCTTATTATTACCATTGCCGCTTTTAATATCAATCATATTTAGCTCCACTCACGAGTATACATGCCCTTGATGAATATTCAAGATTTTAAGAATTTTAGCAAAACAAGAGATACTATTTTTATATGTTCGTATAATGTGTTACCTGGATTATCAATGACTGTTCGTATGTTATGAGAAGGTTGTTAATAAATCACAAGACAGTCTGCAGTTCTTCAGAAAAATCCTTCAGGTCCTGCACATTCTTTGGTCTCCTAGCATATTCTGCATATTATAATTTCCAATAATTACTGGATGATTTTAACATCCATATTCTTACACTGAGTAGTTTAAAGGAAAAAAAGGAAAATGGAGAGTTGTGGATGTCGCTTTGTTTAAAGATCTTACTTTTGGCACTATTTTTTTTTGTGTATTTGTTACGCCTCTTGAAAAGCTACACAAAGTTTTTATGTTTCCCAGAATACAAAATAAGTGCAGCCCCAATCCAATTCAAAAAGTTAACAACCACGTTTACATATCTAAAACTTTTTACATCTAAAAATCACACAGTTGCTGGTGGAACGAGTTCAGATATGCAGAAAAAAAACAAAGGAATGTGCAGGAACTTCTCAGGACAAAAATTTATGATAAACCGCACTAAAATTAAAATATACATAAATAACTAAAGAAATAAATAACATGCTATTTGTATGATCCCTTAAGGTATGTAAATTTATGAGCAAAACTGTATAATCCAGAGGGGAAAAAAACATGTTTACGTAATGCTAAATAAATGATTTGAAACTATTATTTATTTTCAGTACAGCCCTGAATGGGATTAAAAATGAGAAAAGGAAAAAGAGGGAATTCGAAGGATTACGTTTGAAGTTACGTGATGAAATTATTAGTTAAGCTCTCGCATTAAGTCTAACTTTACTTGTAATCCTCTAATAATCTGTTTTAATCTGTTTGGGCTTTGTAGGTGTGCATGTTTCTTTTTTTTTACTCTTTTAAGGATACCTTTTATTTATTTATAATAAACATAAAATATGGAGTTCTATAAACATAAAAAAACTGATTAAAAAAATATAGTTTATTATCTGAAAAAAACCTAAATACATTACCGCAAATTATATTTAAAAAAATCTTTTTTTAAGGGTTATATCAACTGGAAACAGCTTTTTATGGCAACGTCAGAATATTTCCTCTACAGTTTATTGGAATATTCAAGCTTAAATTTAAAATGGGTTGAACGCATTTGTAAGTGATGAAATACAAAATGTCTGCTAATAGTCAAATGAGCTTGAATCGATTATTTAATTGTTAAGATTACAACCAAATGGTTTGCATCATGCGTCATGCATCATGATCTATATCTTTTATGCGTCACATTATTACACATGCAGAATTCTGAATGAAATATAGTGGTTTTACAAGAAAATCAACAATTATTCTGCATTACAAAAAGCTGATTTTTTTTTACCTGTGCACGTTAATCTTCTTACATCATGTCCATCGTAATATTAACTCCCTATTTCGATCCATTAATTTGTATCTTTTTCCACCTTCTGTGCAGCAGTTAAACACAGAAGGTTCTCGTCTCTTTGGTTCAGCATGCAGTTTCCCTCCTTATCCTTTTGCGATTATTTCTGCTTTTCCCCTTTTTTGGTACAATCCTGCCCAAATCTCCTCCTTTTCCTGCCTTTCCTTGGAAATTGGTGTCACACTCTACCAAGAGCATCCATAATCCCTCTTCAGTCCATCTGTTAGCGCCGTCTCCATCTTTCTATCCTGTCTTCTTTTGCATTGCACCACCGTGCCCTTTTAAACATCCCTCTGTCCCACCTATTCTTCACACCCCTGTACGCCTCTACCCTTACATGTGACCTGTTCTGTCCTGGGACATTACCCACCCCTCCTGTGAAAAGTAATCACTCTGTACTCTCGAGAATCACATATTGTCCTTAAATCGCTTCTATATGAGCTTAGATATGAAAAACACGCATTAAAATTTGTTGCTAAATAAGCATTTGATGTTCTTAGGATTTCCACCTTGATAAACGCTCGTGAGATACCGCACCGTGATACAGTATTATTTACATTTTATTATTTACAAAAAAAATAACATGACAACTCAATAAGTTATAAAAACAATCATGATGTGTGAGTGATGTTTTTGATACTGTATATCAGGTGTATGAATGAAAGGGAGAAAGGGGGAGGAAAAACGGTTGCACGATCATCCCCAGGCCTGGGACTTGCAGTAATGGAGAACTAGTTTGCCATCACTTCCAAAACACTGTGAAACAGAGCAGAACAACAAGTCAGTCGGCATAAAAATCAAAGAAACTAAAATGGTATTTATACTTGCTAAGCAGCATTTGCAGTCAGCAGTGGCAGCCTACATAACATTTTCTTAGTGTGCCAGATGGGGCAGAGTAGCATTTGGTAAAAGAAATAAATAAATTGTACCTCAAAAAGCACACCCACTTCTTGGTCTGGTGAGGGAGCAAAAGACTGGTTGACATAAATGAACTGGCGGGAGAGCAGAGAGATAAAGCATTGAGTACAGAAGAAAAATCCCTCGACTGGGTTTATAAACACACAAAACATGACATACATAATATATTTAGAATGTATATAGAATGATTTTAAAAATGTAATATATTTTATGTAAATGTTATTTCAAATATACTGGTCAAAGACAAACAGGTGAATATTTGTACATATATTACAGTGTGTTCTGTTAAATTTTATCGTACATTAATATCGCATACATATATACTATTTTTTCCATGATTTATAGAAAACACCCAGTAAAATGTCATTCAGTGTAACATCTTATATACCAGAAAAATCTCGTCAAGCACACTTAGATCTAGAATCATTAGACGACGACTCTCATCTCTAATGACAGGCCAGCTCTCAAAATCTAACTGTAGCTTTATATCTTTAGCTGTCATTATTTGTCAGCAAGAGATTTATAACAAATAAAACTATTAGTAAAACAATAATATTAAGTATTTTGAACTGTAGAATCTCAAATATAAAGAAATGTAGAGTGTGAAATATAACATAATATAATGTTAAATATAGAAACATTTTGAATGATCACCTTTTCTTGTTTCATTTTTACCTCAACATAGACCTATGTGTTGCGCTGAGGTTATTTGACAAAAGCTATCTGAAACATCAAAGTATAAACTTTACTTGCATAATATGTTTCCTGCTTTTATGAAATCGCTTTTGTGAATTTAATTTGACGCAGACACAAAAACGGAGTTCTCTTCTTTTAACCACATTCATATTCATATGCAGCGCTCTTAATTTAATGGTGGGGGTGAATCACATACCAGTTGTTCACTAGGCTCCAGTTTGAGAAAGCGTGAGATAAACTGAGCGAGGGACTGTACTGTCCTCCCTCTTTCCACCGACCATTTTTTGGTCTTCATGATAGGCGTATCACCTACTGCTTTCAAAAGCACATCAACTGAAATACAAAATGAAAATAAAATAACGTACAGCATGTTTGCACAATGTGTGGGCTATTTATTAAAGGGACAGTTCATCCAAATATAAAAATTATGTTATCATTTATCCCCCCTTTTTTTTAATGGCTTTCTTTCTTGCGTATGAGTCACTGTCTACCTTCTAATGTTTGGATAGCCAGATTTTTTTTTTAATATCTTCTTTGGTGCTCAGCAGAAGAAGGAAACTCACAATGGTTAAAAGTATACTACACTACACGTTCAAAACTATGGGTGAAAAATAAGGGTCTGCTAAAAAAAATTGTTCTACGACTCTGTACATAAATAGAAATGATGAAAGGTTTTGCAATAAACGTTACATCAGTAAATGAATACGGTAAATTATTACGACTTTCACAAAGGGGTTGGTACGAACGCAATTATAAATGTGAAATATTACTCGGTAATGTCTTATTACCTGTTGTTGAATAGGTAATAAGATATCACTTACAAGAATGGTCCCACTATAAGAACGGTTCCGTTTATTAACCTTTATTACCATTTGCTTACTATAAAACTATTTAAAACAACAACTCTTGCAATCCTTGTCAAAGTAATAAAAAAAAGAAAAAAAAAACACGTGCCTGCCTGGCCAGCCATTGGCTGCCTATAAACAAACGGCAATTTCATTGGCTGACAGAGCAGTCAATCTTCGCGTAATCGCGGAAGTAGCTCGCTAACAAACTGCACGAAATAAACACAACTGGGGCGTCTAGAAATGAACGTATAACAGTTTATCTGACCATGCATATAACTCTAAAAGCATACTCTTTTTCTTCTCATCCGACCCTCCCGTGTGTTCAGTGGCAGCGTGTTGTATCGACGGATCATCTTTTTGGTTTTCTGTAGGAGACTCTGCGTTGTCAGACATCCTCCGACACGCAGCAGGCAGCAACACTACACGAAGAAGAGGCGCTGAGCTGAGCTGAGCTGACTTTACAAAGTAAAAGTCGCTGTTTGCCTTATATTTTTAACAGGTTACCATAAAAATAAAATAGAGACAATTTGTAGATTCGTGTATTGTTTTGTTAATCTTTTTACAATGGAATATATATATATATATATATATATATATATATATATATATATATATATATATATATATATATATATATATATATATATATATTACTAAATGTAGTAACAATTGCATTACCTTGGTTTTTCAAAATAAAAGTCTGGCTTAAATTCTATTTTGTTAGCACAACATGAAAAGAAAAAAAAAACATTTATTTCTTAGTTATTAAGTTTGTATAATTTTAGTGCTCAGTTTAGTGATTTAAATTCGTTTTAATTTAGGACCTACTGACTTTAAGGATACACCACCGGGTGGCAACATTTTCATCAGAATGGTTACATAACTTAAAAACTTGTTCTGGGAAGCTTTTTGTATGTTGGTCTCACAGGTGTTTAATAGATATTTATGTGTTTTGGTATTAAATCTAGATCTACATTGTTCCTTTCAAATGTAAGTACACTGTTTACTTTGATACACTTCTTGTCCCCAAAGTGTTTTTAAAACATTTGAACCCCTCTAAGTACTCCTTTTGAAATCTAGGGAAAAGCCAGCAGAAACTAATCCGTGTTTATTTTATTATTTTGTCACAGCAAAGGTAAAAATAGATTGATTTGGTGTTCTCTAATCCAGTAAACCACTCCTTCAGTAATGCTGGGTATTATGTGTGATCTCACACTGGCAATACTTCCAGCCATTCATCATTGTATTAGTAACCCTAGTGATAGTGTATTTTAGAGTGACGTAAGCTGTGCAGAGAAAGAGGAAGTGATGTGATGTGATTCATGGCTCAGCTGCAGCATCCTTGAATTCTCTTCCCAGGCAGGAAACCTTGGACACCGACAGAGAAAGACTGTCAGTTATAGCCTTTAGTCTGTAATTTTATCTGTATGAATTTTTAAGGTCTGTAAATGTATGTAAAAATAAACTTCTGCTTTGCTGAAAAATATGTTATACACTACACAATGTTCCACGTTTTCTCTGATTGATAGTTTATCTTTTAGTATAGGTGTGTGTGTGTGTGTGTGTGTGTGTGTGTGTGTGTGTGTATATAGAGAGAGAGAGAGATACAGTAGATAAATGATAGACAGATAATGTTTGTATGTGTGATTGTGCAATTATAAAAATCATGTTAAATGTTTAAATACACAATAAAATATATGAAGCTTTGATCATGAGACAATAAGATTAAGCAGTCATACAAATATAAAGAGTGATAACTGATAAGGTGTGTGTGTGTTTGTGTGTGTATATATATATATATATATATATATATATATATATATATATATATATATATATATATATATATCTAAAGGTTCTAAAAGGTTCTATTTAAATAGTCTAAACTATTTTTTTCTGCTCTGTTATTTCACATGTTGTGCTTTACAACTTTTAATTTACAGAAATCCTTTTTGACGCTGGCCTTTGCACTTCTATTATAATATTGATGGTGAAATTGATATACACACGGAGAGATACGAAAGTGCAAACAGAGCTTTAGAACAGGTTGTGCTTCAACACAGCTCTGCTCGAAATGTTGACAGACGGGATTCCAAAACGTGTTTCATTGTGTTTCATCCATGGCAATAAACTAAACACACGATGCACAAATAGCTGGTCCTATATAAAGCTCCGCATGCTTTGTTCACCTTAAATCCGGATTACACCCGATTCTACACCCGAGCAAGGTTACGCCGTATCTACACAATGATAAGGCGACAACCCGCGTGAAATAATTTAGTTCTGGCAGGGGGGAAAAAAAAATACAAAGGCTTCGTCAGCCAGTGTTTTCATTCACTGTTACAGATGTACCCAGAGCGCTCCCATACAAAGTCACGTCACTTCCTTGCCCATCCCTAAAGGAAAAAAAAAAAAGAAATATCGGAGAGAAGAGCGACGCCAGAAAAGTCAGTAAAAGAGGGAAAGCGAAAGATATTTAAAGAAGCGTCTGGTTGCAGCGGGAACAAATAGGCGCAAGCTCGCTGATAAGCACGCGGCGATCAAAGTAAGTTTGATTCCGTCGTTTTGAAGGAAAGCGACGCGAGAACTCCGCTGGGCGCGTAACTTTTGCAGTTACTCCCACTTAAGGAGACCTTCATTGCGTTAAACTGGACTATTTGATAACAAGTTGTTTTTTTTTGCTTTATCACAGCTTCATTGGACGGGACGACGCATTCCTGGACAAAAAGGCAGGTATTCTGCTTAAAATTATCAGGCTATTATCAGTTACCTGGCTGCTGTTAATCTATTTCATTATCATCTAATGTGCGTAAGATGTACGTTAAAAGTAGTTTCGTAGCATTTATCAGCTGAACTAGCCTCAGATTGTTTGATTTTATGCGTGCAGTCAATAGATCTGTTAAAGGCGTCTAGAACTGATTCCCTTTCCAGCTGTTGCAGTTGTTTATGAATAGTTCGGGACGCATAAATGTCGATATCACGCATTTCTTCGAATAGATACGATCCTCAAATTATCCTGAAGTGGGTTTTTAAACAAAACAAATAAAGAAACGCGACATTTTAAAAAAACCCTTGTCGGAGCAATTAAACATGTATAAGTTTAAGAAACTCCCTCCGCTTTAAAATGATTCCTTGGGCTTCAGAAAAAAAGTTATTTTTTTGTCTGCTCATAAATCTAAGCAGTAAGTGTTTAATGAAATTACGTGTTAAAAAGATGGTCACGTTTGTGATGTTTCTCTGAGACTTTGTATCTCGACCTCGCGAGAAAGCTCGAGGGAAGAATGCATTTAAGCACGCGCTTCACATACAAGTCCGAGCTTGGCTGCTTCGTCTGTCAGCTCCTCTTTTTCGCAGCCCTTACGCAATCTTCCCTCTTTTTTGCGACGTAATGACTTCATACCTGACTGTCGATAACGTTTGGAAATTTACCGAGTATTATAATCACGTGTCTTATATCTCATGGCCCCTAGAGTATAGAATCCCAATGAATAAAAAACTACAAGGAACAAGGAAATCGGTTTTAAAACATTTAGAATATAGTAGATTTAGTAATGTAATTAACAGTCGATCACATTTCATTTGTATGATGCATTTAAAAACTAAATTTTACTTAAAAGGACCAAAAAAACAAGCAACGTTAAAGAATAATTAACACATTTTAATATAATGGTTAATTATGAATCATTTTATTGCATTTTAAATGCTTATTTCCCTCATCTGGCTTCCTCAGTTGCTACCATGCCTCTCCACAAATCATCTTCTCGAACCCCGCGCCTGGACCCCACCATGATCTCCGCTCCACTGGGTGATTTCCGTCACACCATGCACATTGGTCGAGGTGGAGACGCTTTTGGCGACACCTCCTTCCTGTCCAGCCACGGCCCCTCTAGTCCTAATCCCACATCTGCGCAACAACCAGCCATGGCAGCCACCGTAGAGACCACAGACAATACGATGAACCACAACCATGAAATTGAATATGCAGAAGATGCCAGTCCCAATGAGCTCCGGCACTCCGATTCAGTTTCTTCCTTTGACCTCGACTTGGATTTAGGGCCCTCGATTTTGGGAGATGTGCTGGGGGTGATGGACGGACTGACGATGGGCTCTGACAAAGACAATGAAGACGTTTTCAGTCCCAGCAGGAGCACGAGAGATGTGATGATGTCTCCAAGGAGTGCTGCCAATGAGCTGAGCGAGAGGATGAGGATGGAAAGTTTGACCAAAGAGGCGAGCCATCGAGATGAGCAGCTGAATGAGGTGAACGGCGTCAAGTCAAAAGGGCTCAGGCCCAAAGTGCGATTCAGCGACAAACGCGATGAGATCATCGGTCGACAGGAAGTGATCGAAGGGCTAGATGTGGAAGCTGAAGAAGAAATGGGCTTGAGCCCACATAAACGGATGCAAGAGATTAGTGGGAGAACGGCTCACGACAAAGACCCAAGACAAGCAGAAGTGGTTAATCGGAGGGAGGACAACTCTCCAAGCCTCTCTTCCTCAGTCAGCTCAGAATACGAGGGAGTCTCACCTCTGGACCGGAGGAGAGAAGACCAGCACCTTTCAGAAACAGATTCAGAGGAGGAAGGTGCCAACGGACAACAGGGCTACACTTTTGAGGACGAATTCGATGATGAGATTGGTCTTTAAGAGACATCGCGAGCGATTCGAGGACCAAAAATAAGTCATTGGCGTATGAATCATGACATATGAACAGAATTATTTTTTAAAAAAACACCCATACGGGGAGAATTAATGAAAATATCTTCTTGAGGCAATAACTGGACAATTTGGAACTTTCCTTTCCAAGTTTACAATGCTGTTTGCTGGTTATTGGAACTATTTTATGAAAGTAAGACAAGGTTACAGCCTTGTTTTTATTTTTTGACTACAAATTTTGTCTCCCTTGGACAGTGTGATGTCTCATAAAGAATAGCCTATGAACAAACCTATTCATACATGGTGTCAGATATATAATACTGAGCAGTAAATGTTCAGTTTTTCCGGTTCATAATTCCATTATAGGGCACTTTACCTTCTTGGGTCAGGTGGAAACAGCTTTAATCTCAATGGAGAGTGAATTCCTGCAGTTCAAATAGAATGGGAAAAAAGGTGATGCTTAGAATGACAGCTGACCTTTTAAAGCCAAATACAGCATAAAAAGTTATAAGTTATTGTTATCTGTAGTGCCTTATATCACAATGTTTTCCATCTTTGTCTTGCCTAGTTTCATGGAAAAGCCAACGACGAAGTTTGCTGAACGCATTCACACATGCTGGAATTTTCTCATGGGAGTTCTCATTATTACATACGCATACGTATCTTAAAATGCAATAAGCAATCAGATTGTGTATTGTTTTTGGAGATGTACTCATCTAAGAAGTGTAAAAATGAAATACGCAATAGTTACACACTACAAAATAGTCTTAAAGCTAAACAGCTGCAAACTGCACAGCTGTTAAACTGTGAATGTAAACATTCTGGTTGATTATTTGACTGTAGCTCTCGACTAGATTCATAAAGAGAAGCATGAAAAGCTTTCATAGGTTGGGTTATTTTTTAAAAGCAGTTGCTTTTGTCTTGCTTTCACAGTTGAATGCTAAAGAATATATAAAGGACAATCAATGATTATTTTACACTCAAAACCACTCTGCCAATTGAAATAATGTATATTGGGCTAGACCAAAATGTGTAATTAAAGTTTTATTAAACTTTTTGTGGCATTTTGGATTCTATGAATGTGCTGAAGGGAGGCAAATGCATTTCTGTAAGCATGCTATTTTTATTGATATATTTTTTCTATTTTAAAGTCAACTAAATAAATGAACACTATCTTTAACTCCCTCCTATTTTATTTTAATTGCATCAGTGTGGGATCGTCTTTCCTTAAGATAGCTTCAGGAAGGTTGGATGAATTGATAGATTTATGGATGGAATGATAAAAATAGTTCAAGTTAAGACCTTTTAAAATAATGGAATTGTTGTACATGCCGTTGATCTACAAATGCAACATGTCCACAAATCTAGTCTTTCAAAACCGGCTGGAGATCAAAGTTAAAAAGGTAACAATAGCTGGAAGTGGAGTTGAGTATTTAGAAAAATGTGGAAAAAAAATTTGCCGAAAATGTAAACAAGTCCTTTCTTCATACTTACACTGGAGGGCATCCTACCATATTAAAGCAATTTCCTCTTTCCAGCATGGATCACTGAACTGGGTCTTAAAGGGAAATGCAGAGCACTCATTGGGTGCATAAATACTTTTTAAAATATATGTGATTTTATGTTCCCTTTGTATATCGTCAGGCTTTATTTTTTAATTTCCGTTAGTACACTTAAGTTGCTAACAAATCAGTTTGTATAAGGCAAAATGTAAAAAGAAGAAATAGGAACTAACAAAACATTGTTTATTATAACGTGGGAAGTATAATATATTTTTAACCCAAAACACCAGGAGTCTGCCTTAAAACCAACAGTCTGCCTTTAAGAGTTTCAGAATGAAAGACTAAAATATCTTTCTCTGTTTTGTCCATTAAGAGAAAAGAAGCCTTTTTTTAAATGAATGGCTACAAGAAATATGCAGTAAACATGATGGTGCTATAACTTTTAAATAAAGTTAATAAACAACAGACTTGTAAAAATGAGTAATTTATCACACAATTACAACACTGCTTGCTTCATGAAGTTGAGGAAAATGGTTCCAGAAGGGGTAGAAAAATGACAGAAATGCATGAGTCACACATACCTAGATGTTCCATTCATCCATCTATGTACGTTTAAAATTATACACATGCACATTCTTTCTGCCTGAAACTGTCCACACTCTCTTTCTCTGTCTCTCTTCTCACTCACACACACAGTTAAACAGAAATAGTTCTGAAGATGTTGAATCCCGACAGCGCGGTGGAAATGAGAACTCCAGGAATCTGTGGGTGCCAGTGGAGCTCCTTCACTTCTTTCTGGCCCTGGTGAAGGAACAGTAGCTGTGGTGGTAGTTGTTTTAAGCCCTCTGCCTGTTCTCCCATGTCACATGATTCCACTGACAGATCCCATTGGCTGACCACGTCATCAGCTCCAGAGGCGGCAAACACACTTGAGTCAACAGGGTTCCACTCCACTGACGTCACGGGAGCACTGTGCTGCTTAAAACTGGCCACTGGACGTCCAGACTGAAGAAAGAAACATGAATGTGATCAGTAAATAAAGTTAATCAGTTAATAAGCCCAAAAAGTCATAACATACAAAGATTTGGGATCACATATACATGTATATTACAAGTCTACAGTGCCTATAGAAAATCATCATACCCTTTGAAAACCATTACCTTTTCTCACACCCTGGAAAATAAAATAGAGCAAGTCTTAAGTGCAGTTAAGAGCTGCATGTACACATTATAATTCTCATCATTCTCATAAATTCCAGTGGATTCATCAAAATGAATCAGTGAAATGCCTGGTTTGGTAAAGTGATCAGCCCCTTGCAAGCAATTAACTTCCACGTTAAACACCAGGTTAATTGCCCTATCTGACATCAGTAGTAGTGGTGTTGATTACTTTAGAATAAAAGGAGCTGTTTCTTGAAGAACCCACAGTTAGCAGTGTACGGTGTTGCAAAGAATTGACCATGGTTGGGAAATTGCTTTCCAAAGATCTTTGGGATAAAGTTGTAGAAAGGCACAAGTTAAGAGAAGGCTATAAAAACATTTCAAAGGCTTTAGCCATCCCTTTGAGTAATGCTCAGAGCATCATTAAGAAGTGGAAAGCTTATGAAACCACTAGCACATTGCCAAGATCAGGCCGTCCATCCAAATTAAATGACAGAGCCAGGAGGACATTGGTAAGAGAAGCTACCTCGAGGCCAAAGGCAACTTTGAAGCACTTGCAAGACTTTATGGCTGGGTCTTTCCTAAAAAAAAAGTGTCACATGCAAAAGTGTCTCGCTTGTGCTATGCAAAATCTAATTCGGAAGAGTCTGATACCTTCTGGGAAAAGGTGGGGAGACCTCTGATGAGACCAAAATGGACTGAACTCCAAGCGTTATGTTTGGCAAAAAGCAAACACGGCACACCACCATACCTACTGTGAAGCATGGTGGTAGCAACATTATGTTTTGTTTCTCTTCAGCTGGAACGGGGCAATTGGTCAGGTTTGAAGGGAAAAATGGATGCTGACAAAACTCTTGAGGAAAACCTGCATCCGTCTGCTAGACAAATGAAGATGGTCAGGTCATTCACCTTCCAACGTGACAATGACCCTGAGCATACTGCCAAAACAACAGCGAAACCGCTCCAAGATAAGAAGGTGAATGTCCTTGAATGGTCAAGTCAGAGCCCTGACTTAAATCCAAATCAAATCCAGATTTGAAGAGACCAGTCCATTGCTGCTAAACAAAGAATTTATCTGAACTTGAGCAATTCTGTATGGAAGAATGGGCAAATATTCCCCAGTCAAGGTGTGCAAAGCTGGTACAGACATATCCAAAAAGACTGTTGGCTGTAATTAAAGCAAAAGGTGTCTCAACTAAGTATAAAGTCAAGGGACTGATGACATTTCCAACACTGTCATTGTTTATTATTCATTTGCAGAACTGTTATGTTTTTTTTCTTTCATTGGTTTGATATTGTAAGACTAAATTTGTAAATAAAGCTGGAAAAGTTATTTGGAATGGGGTTTGATTTCAGGCTGTATGACAAATTCAAACGGGTTTGATGATTTTCTATAGGCACTGTATCAGCAAAAACTACACTTATTTAGCAACACAAAATACTGATTAAAAGTTACAGTAAAGACATTTAGAATGTTATAAAACCTATCCCTATCTACTTCACTAATGCTGCTCTATGCAAAGATTCATAAAAAATGCACTTTACACAAACATTAATAATTCTTATTAAGCTACAAAGCAGCGTATCAGAATGATTCCTGATAGATCATGTGTTACTAAAAACTGCAATAAAGCCTGCTAAAAATTCAAGCTTTGCCATTACAGGAAAAATTACATTTTAAAATATTTAAATAAAGTTTTGTAATATTACTGTTTTTACTGTATTATTGATCAAATAAACACAGCCTTGGTGAGGGCAAGATTTGTTCAAAAAATAAATAAATAAAACTACGCAATTAATTTTTTTAAACATCCTTACTTCACAACACATTTTCACAGTAAAAATTTGTAAGCGACTTTCTATAAACATCCTACACCTGACAAACCGACACAAATAACAACGCTTCTGTCTCTTCATCTGATTCCAGCCTGAATCGTTTCATTTAATGCTTTAGCTGAAAAATAAAACATTAATATTTGTTTCCTTTTGCTCTTGCTCACCTGGAACTGTCTTAAATCCCAGACTTTCAGTAGGCCATCATCTCCTCCAGACAAAATAAAAGGTTCGGTCATGTTCCAGCTGATAACATTGATATCTGAAGAATGAGCCTCGTCGGCTGAGAGCATGGAATTAGGTGGTGCCCTTATGTCCCAGATGCGAATGGACTGATCCACTGAGCAAGATGCAAAAACCTGAAGATGAGAGAGAAGCATTAATTTAACCATCACATCCAATTTGATTTTTAATATACAATATTTGAATAGAATGATTTTCTTTAGACCGACATACAGTGGCTTCAGTAGGTGACCACTGCAGGTCCTCAACAGACTTGCTGTGTGAGCTGAAAGGCCGTTGGTCAACCTTCCAAGTCCCGCCCTCCTGTGGCTCCCAGACGTGAATGTTCTTCTTGCAGTCACCACTTACCAGGCGTCCTGAGGCAAGGAAAGATGAAACGTCTTGAATTTTAGCCAGCAGTCCCACTAATTTAGACATCTGTTTGTATGGAGGTAAGTTATGTTATGTTTCTTGTTCCTAAAATGTGCAAGGCTTCCTGTGTCGTACGCTTCTAGTTATGTTATCTTACAAAAACACTCATTATGTTGCGTGAAAAATAAGATGGATATAATATTACATTTGAGATTGCACACCTGGTACCTTGGATGACCAATCAATGGCAAACCCTTCTGACATGTGACCAGAAAAAGTGAAAAGAGGCGTGGCTTCCTTCTGCTGCTTGATGAAGGCTGACATCGCTGCTGAACTCTGCACAGCCTCAAGCTGAGGTTGGAGGTCAAAAATCTCCACCTGTCCTTTCTCTGACCAGACCGCAGCAAATGTCTTTTGCCCTTGCTGGGTGACCTATTAAAAGTAAAAGATCACAACTTTAGATGACGAGGGCCAAAAATTAAATCAGGTGGATTGGAAAACGCTTTAATTCTGCAGAATTCTGAAATAATTAAGAGACTTACTCGGACTCTGTTGATCCCACCATAATGTGGCACCATGGCTAGCTCCAACTGTGGTTTCTTCTCCTCATCCTCCTCGTCTTCATCACTTTCTTCATCACTGCTTTCATTTTCATCTTTATCCTTTTCAGTTTCATGAAGATTGTGCATGTGCATGACAATAAGCCTGGATAGAGAGGAAAGACATCATCTTTGGAAACCAAGGATAATAACAGTAGATGTTTCTTGCAGAACAATAAACGTAGCAAGCTCTGACAGCATTCACGTCAGTGTACCTGTTGCGTAAGGCGGTTTCAGACTGAGTACCAGCACACAGAATCATAGAGAGAGGAAACTGCTCTCGCCCTTCTCCTTCACCATCACGCACCACATCGAAACTCAGGCATGGGGCACCTGCAGGGCAAAGAAAAGTTTGCTTATTATAAATAATAAAGATAGCAGATATCGTAAAAGGAACATCAAATCAAATTCAAATTCAAATTTTATTTGTCACATACACATACATACATGGTACGACATGCAGTGAAATGTTCTGGTTATTGAAAGTTTTTCCTCTTTTGATTAAAACTCAAGTAATTTCATGACATTTTTTTGTTAGAAATACATGCTGGGCAGTGAAGTGCTACGAGCACCCTGAGATAAATAAAATCAGAATTAAAAAAAAAAAAAAATCATGTTATTTGTTACATTTTTATTGAGCAAAACAATTGATGCTCATTTAAACAAATTAAAAATAATAATAAAAATATAATAATAATAATAATAATATATATATATATATATATATATATATATAACTATATATATATATATATATATATAAACTATTTGTGAGAGTACTGTATTTCCTGCCTTTTATGTTCATTGTTTATCATTACTGTTTATACTGTATATTGAATAATCAAAAGTAAAATGTCAAACTTACTGTAAACAGACAATAACAACAACAACGTTATTGTTGTCATTTATTATTATTGCACTGCACCTTTGCAGCCTACATTGAGGATCACTAAGATGGCATTACTTTCCAGTCAATTAAATAATTTACCATTTCTCATCAGACTGTAAGCTATCCTGACATTTTAATTGTCAGTGATGATACACACATGAAATACATTTTGGGTGAGAACCAGACATTTCTTAACCGAGATGTATAAAACAAGCAATTATGATATGTTGCATGCTCACAGATACATTACACTAACACGTGATTTTACTAACATTACACATATCCAAAACAAAAAAGTATTATTGACATGGTTATTTATTTGGTTGTTCGACTTAAGTCAACCTTTGAAAATAACATCAAACCACAGTTAACCGTACATCGAGCACGCATGTTTATGTTTAGTGATCGGGCATGATGTTGAGCACTGACCGGTCTGGCACTCGTGATAAATCCGGTAAGCGGAGCGGTCCATCTCCAGCTCTTCTCCCGGCTTAAGCGGCTGCAGACCGGGGACATAGACTTTCCCCTCTCCATCCCCGTTCTGTCCTTCTCCATCCATATCATCCTCGTCGTTTTCACTCTCCTCCATGTCCTCAAACTCATCGTCCTCCTGAGGCAACGTGTCTTCATCGGCCGCGGACATTTTGAGAGAGTGGAGGACTTCCGCTTCAGGTCACGTGGTTTAAAGCGCACGCTAAGCGCTGTACAGAGTTGGACAGAACTCAAGTCACCGGGTGAGCGGGAATTGTTGTCCCAAGCTGTTTTCAAGAAATCTTACACACTTTTATGTCTTTTTTTAATGTCTCAGACTGTAAAAAGTATGGCCATGTAATCATGCCTGACTTGACACTATACCATGGATCCATAGTTATCACTACAATATTTAACATGAAATAGCAACACTATTAGTCTTAGTTCGTGTTAAGTTGCAGCATTTACCAATATTAAAATCAAAGTACTTGATGGATCCGAGTTAAAAAATAACTTTTATAAATAAATATTGTAAAAGATTTGCTCATTGTTGGTTAATGTAACATTACCTAGCAGGACCTTACTGTAAAGTAATACCATTACAAGCATGTTTGGTTTAGGAAGTTTAACAGCAGGCCAAGGCTTGCAGCTGGTTTAGCTTACCAGTCTGGCCACCTAAAAACTGTCGAAACCCCCACGAAAACAAGGCAAATAGACCAGCAAACCGGCATAGGCTGGTTTAAGCTTTGTTTCTGCAGGGTTGGCCTGTTCTAGTTTGCTTGTGGTTTGGCCCAGTTGCGCTAATGCAAACTAACCCATTTTCTGACATTTAACAGTAAAATCCTGCATTGTTGTGAACAGTATCCATCAACAATATGTAGCTAAAATGCAATTTATTGCATGTTGACTTGGAACTTTTGTTTTATGTGTGTTTTTGAGACGTGCCAGCCACCAGCTGTAGGCTATATTGTGGTAGAGCAGCAAAACTGTGTGAACAAAAGGTCTCTGTGGTGGCCTGGTTGTTTGTGCCATCATCTGCAAGTCTCTTCATTCAGCTGATACTAGAGAAAGTCCTCATACACACACTCAGACAAACAAAAGAGTATAGTCAATTCATGCAAACACTGAACCGATTTCAAGATTTTATTTATATATAAAAATCTACACTTAAAAACAGACAACACATGTATACCAAAAACAGACAGATTGTTAAATTCATTTGAGTAAAACATTGCTTGTAGTAACCTTCTCTAAGACAAGACATCAATACTTGTAAACATGACTTATGTAACCCTTTTGCAAATGTCTTTTTCAGAAAGTAGCTTGATTAAGCTGGTTCCTATGCCACAGAATTATTTAATATGGCTTGGATTTACTGTAGTAAATGAGTGTAGTTTTTTCCTCTTGAACACCGAGCGATAAGCAGAGACTTTTGGCTTCATGTATGCTTTACTTTTTCACTACATTCAATGTTAAAACATTCAGTCAACAGGTTTACCCTGAATTATCACGGATGACACATAATTCACTGTATAAGATGACAGAAAACTGGATAAGTGATAGAAACAATCAGTGCAAAGACATGATGCAGAAAAAAACATCATACATGTACATGAACGTCATATTGGCCATGTGTCTGCTTTCAGAACATCCTTTTTCTCCAACATGCATCTAGAAATCATGAGCCACATCCAGAGAGCTAATTCTCTGAAATCTCATACAAATGCTAATCAGTATAAAGCAACAGTGAATTACAATAGCTGTCCGTTCAAAGTAAAGCCTCCTTTTGGGCAAGTTTTGTGGCATGTTTAAAACAGATTTCTCACCCTTTACCAGATCAGACTTGATGTTATCCATAGAAAATAAAAGGTCCAGTGAGAGTAACTTGAGAAAAGTGACCGACTATAGCCGTTAGTCAGACCCTGGTTGACCTGCCGTTTACCTTTCTCTCCTTCTATCCCAGGCCACTGCTCATCCACGGGTTCCTGGTTTTCCACATTGTTTTCCTCCTCTGATGGCATATTTTTTAGGTCCTCTTCACTAGGTGTGGGGAAGATGCATTGATGCTCTTGAAAAGCACAGTCCAGACTGAGCCATCGGGTGAAGAGGGACGAAGTGAAGGAGAGAAGACCTTCAGGCGATGACTGAACAGATGGGAAAGCAGAGATATCGGGACGATCTGGAATTTTCTGTTCACGAAAATATAGAAGAAAAACACTAGCCACAGGAGATCTACAATCTATCAAACCTACATTCAAGAATTAAAGGTATGTCGATACGACATCTGGATTCATTTAGGAACCAATATGTACACTTGAGGTACTGATATGTACCTTTAAGTGTAACTTTTAGAAAAGCTACCGCATCAGTGCAAGCTTTTGTACCTTTTTTTCTGAAAGTGTTTGACAATGTACCTCTTTTGCTATCTTGTCCAGTGTGAGAATCAGCTCGCTGATGAACCTGTATTTGAGGTGAACTCTGCTGAGATGCTGGAGAAGCTGAATCCAGGAATTAGACAGGAACGCAGCAGCACTGAACACACAACACTAAACCCACGCACAGAGAGAAAGACGGGTTAGTTTTTACTTCAGCTACTAGAGACAAAATTAGCTGCTAAACATTTTTTATTTGGGTCAGTGACAAATAAGAATGGCCGAGATGATAAAACAGAATAAAATCTATGTTAATTACATGGAATTACACGTTCTTACAAACGTAATCTACCTATTTTTCTTGTTGCTTACATTAGGCCTATACCATATGCGACATATCATGACTCAAAATGGTTTAAAAATGTCAATTGGTGCAACTATAAGTTCCAACTATATAATAGCTAGATATGTTCTTAGCACCATGAATTCAAGAGTGTTAATTAAATCACTATTGTCACATTTTGTCAATCATTACAGTTATGAGCCTTCTTACAGTTCAAGGTGTTTTATTAAATAAATATCAATCATTTCATTTAATTTGAGTCCAACTTTTATTCCGCAGACGATATTACAAAACATGAAAACAACATAGCTTGCCGCTTTTTGCTTTTTCAAAAAACATTACTATTTTCAATTGTATTCATTTATTTACTCACTGACTTTCATTTATTTACACTCTCGCAATATTACAAAATCTGGATATTTCCGATGGGCCCCATAAAACATCTAAAGTCCTGTTTAATCTAAAAACCCAAAACACTCATTAAGTTTATTACATTTACTACCTGCACGTACATAGTATTTTTGAATAACTTAAAAGTGAATCATAAAAAGAGCATCACATCACTGACCCATTGAAGCCCGGGTCTTACCGGCTCATTGCACAGCGCGCTGTCGTTGAAATAGTGAGACACGACGTAGTTCTTTGGAAACACTTCTGGCTGCAATAAATACAATGCACAATGTCAAATTTTAAGCGTTTAATAAAGACAGCCGTTTGTTTAATATGCACGGGCTTCTCAACAAAACCGCGAAACAACAACAATCAGGTCAGTACGACACGGGACAGATCAATGCGCTCGAGAACCATCTAGTAAACAGACTTCTCAAACGTCGAAACTCACGAATCCGGACGTTTCTTCGCTGCGTATAGAGTCTTGAAGATTTCGGATCGTCGTCTTCATAAAATCATCGCACCCACTTCCTTGAACAGTCAAAATCGATAGAAGTAACAGCACTGGAAGGCAAAGGTAAACAATGTGGGTTCAGAGCATTAAAAGCCCTAACATTTTCAACACACCCACGCGTTTCGTTCTCTTAAGGTCTCAAACGCACTCTCTGATTCAAGCTTTTAAAACGCGCATCAATTGACCTTCGTCTGAGCTGCACGCGTATCACGTTACCTGTTGGTGACATGCTTCTACCGGCCAATGTGGGCCATATTCCCCATGTTCTTCTTAACCAAGTCGTTTTGCACGACAGATAGCTGCAGGAAGGTTATGGATGAATCTAGGTCTGAGTGGGTTTCCCAGCTGCGTCTTTGAGAAGCTACTAACCAAGGTCTCTTCTTCCTCTCACTGCTGCACTTTCTCCTGGATCCCACAGCTGCTCTCCATTTGGACCCTCTCTTGCTTAATCCCAGTCAGGCACTTGGAAATTCCCAGTCTTCTAATGGAAAAAACCTCTGATGGACAAAAAGATATTCCTGTATATCCAGATTTTAGTTTGCTCTAGCTTTCCTCCTTCCTTTTCAGTCAGTTTTCTTTGAAGCTTTTAATTCCAGCACGTGAGCGAGACATTTGATCTGTTGTAGGCTACTTCTTAAGGAGTCAACAGTGTGGAGGCAGCTTGCTCACTGAAAGTGAAAGTCCTGGCGGTTCAATCTCTCCCCGCTCTCTTTAAAGCTCCCCACCCCTTTACCTCATTAGACAGCATGCACTCCCCCTCTTCTCCTCTTTTTATTAGTACTCAATGCACAGCCTTCCCCTGGCTTAGTCTTAGTCATGCACTCTGGCAGTCTGTTTTTAATTTCTCCTCCTGAATCTAGTCTCAATGTCTGTTGCTCCCTCAATCCCACAGTTTATCAGCTGAATGATGACTAAGCCTCTGAGCTTTCATGATGGTAGTGAAAGGAAGTTATATTTCATCAGGCACACATTTATGATTCACACTATTCCAGATTAGTCATTAGTAAAGCATGTGATACCTATAAACCGGGGAGGATTCAACCATGCTGTCATTTAGATAGACAAAGCAGGCAGTTTGCGGTTGTTGGTTCAAATGCAGTCACATGGGAGACTCCATCAAAGATACATTGTTCTTAGTGCGTAACGCATTGAAATGCATTGCATTGAAAAGAGGCGTAAACAGATTTGTATTAGCAATGTGATTTAAAAAAAAAAAATGGTGAAGTGTAATAAGCAAGCGCGTCTTTATACATGTTTCAGCACAAACGCAAAACAGAGATCTTCTATGACAACACAAAGCTGCCATCTGGAATAATTAAATGGATTATATGTGTGAGTAAAAGTTATTCTGGCAATCGCCATCAATCAGCCTGTGTAGACAGGAAGGAATATCTTGCAGCCCTTGGGGTAACATTGATTCCTCTGCACGCATTCACTCCCACTCACTCGTTTCGCAAGATTTTTCATTTAACCTGGATTGATGACTTGCTGCAAATTTTAAATGCAAAAAAAGTTGACATGCACAACATAGTCCAAAAATTATAGGTCTCATGACAGGAGGAATTGCCCTAGTATAACCTGATCCTTTCAGTAGCACCCATACCACCTTGAAACACAAGAACGTCCTTACGTAATAGCTGCTTGGAATGGACTTGCATGTTTGCACAGTGTTTATTGCATGACTTTAAGTCCAGTAGTACATTGAAACAAGCTGTAAAAACTATAATGGGATTGAGGGGATTTCTACATAATCCAGAAACTCTTTCATGGCAACAATTACAGGCATATCCCTCAAAAGCTATTTCTACCCTACCATATGATGCTGATAGGGGTCAGTATCTGGTATAACCACATTGCAGTAATAAATGATAGTACTTAATTACTTTGGTTTACGAGCAACACATAGTCTTTATTTAGCATGTGTAAGATTAAAGTGAGAGCCATTTATTTAATCAAAGTGATCAAATAAGGATAAATTAAATTGCTCATAAAATACAAGTTCTCTCTCAGACAAGTCAAATGGAAAATAATTATGATGAATTACAATAGACAAGCCTCAAACAGTATCATGTCAACTGATACTCTGCCTAGTTCCCACAAAGTCAGTGGACCATGTGCTCCATTAGACACATAGCGAAAAGATAGAAAATGGACATGTCTATGCATGACGGTAAAACTACATTCCATTTAAAAGCACATGTGTAAGTAAACGTTTTTGAGGCTCCTATATCAATGATGGCTTTTACTTTCTCTCTGTACCACGCAGAAAAACACATTCTCAGGCCTGGCCCCCTTTTCCCGTAAATTGACACACAGACACATTCACACACACACACACACACACACACACACACACACACACACACACATTCCTTTCATCTAACTCTAGCAATGAGTCCATTGTCCCCTTTCTCTCTCTCTCTCTCTCACTGGCTCAGAGTTCTCTCTCCACCTCTGACTGCTGTCATTAGATGGCTCTTGTAGAGCTTGCTGAGTCCTGTCATCCAAAACTTAAGAAGACGCACATTGTCCTCTTCCCCGGGCCCCGTGGCCCCCAGCAGAGCTAAAACCTTTTGAGTGTCCTCTTTACCTCTGCCGTCCACCTTGGAGAACTTAAACAACACTTTTACTTTGCTGTAACAGAAGGAACAAGAAGACAGTGTGATTAGAGGAAGCACAGAAACAATAAAC
Organism: Puntigrus tetrazona; assembly: GCF_018831695.1. Classification (NCBI taxonomy): domain Eukaryota; kingdom Metazoa; phylum Chordata; class Actinopteri; order Cypriniformes; family Cyprinidae; genus Puntigrus; species Puntigrus tetrazona. The sequence continues at coordinate 13,163,983 of NC_056714.1, forward strand.
AGGCAAAAGGAAATAGGGTCTTAGAGGAAATTGGGGAGATTAAGGAAGAAAAAGAAGAATTACGGGAAACGGCAAAATATTAAACTTTATGTCTGCTGCATGACTTAGAAACGGACTTAAATAAATATAATGGCATGATCTGTGCATCCTTAGATATCCTGAAATCAAATTAAATTACATAATTTTGGCACAAACCTTCACATTTATATTCTACTCTTTGTAGTACAAACTATGTTTGAATAATAATACATTTTAGTTTAAATTATTTTTGTTACCAAAAATGTATTATTTATCAGCGTTCCTAGTATAACACATTTGTAACAGTCTTTTAAAAAAAAGGCTAACGTCAATAAATAGGAATAGAAAATAAAACCGTTCATAATTGTATAAAAAACAGAACAACATATTATTTCAGTTAAAATTACTTCAAATTAAAATTACTTAATGTGTAAGAGTTTTGGGTCCTATTTCTGAAAGATGCTGTAGAAACAATGTAAAAGTACTTATATTAAGCATAGTTTTTATTTAATTACATTCAAAAATATTTGTAAAAAAAGTATATTAACATTAATTAATATTATACTAATAAGGATGCATTAAATTGATCAAAAGTGACAGTAAAGCCATGCATAATGCTAAAAAAGAACTCTATTTTAAAGATTTTCTAGTCTAAAGACAAAAATGCAAATTTACTTCATCCACTCCTCTTTCAGGCAAAGCAAGCAGAGAGAGACCACCTCCACCGACAAATTCTCATTAGAAAGAGCCACTTCAATCTTATTCAACAGAGTTGGACCTGAGAGAAAGAAAAACCACGAAAAAGGCACATTAAAGAATAATTCACTATGTACAAATTAAAATAAATAGTGTGTGAAGCACAAGTCTGTACCACTGAGGTTTTTTTTCCATGTGTTACCTTTATCTGTTGCTTGTGTGTTTGCACTGCTAATGTTGAACTGATATAGTGAGAGAATGTCATCATCCGTGACAGGATTTACGCAACCACGCTCAACATTAAGTACATCCACCAGCACAGAAAACTCTGGAAGACAAGATTGAGAAAGAGAGAAAGTTAGGGTGAGGAGTTAGACTATGTACATACACAATGAGTGTTGAACCTTGAGATGAACCAGACGCTGAGTTATGAAACAACACTGTTTAGAGAGAAAACAGTCTCACAGAAGTTGTGAAATGAGATGTAAATCACATTCTGACAAAGAACACCCCAAAACACTTTGAGGCCTCTGTTAAATCTATGTGTGTTTGTTTCAACGTGTTATAAAAACAATATGTTCGCTTGAATTTGCTGAATAATGATCATGAGAGCACTGCTGTCGTTTCTAAGTGTGACTGATTGAGCGTTAATGTTTGTATATGTCTGAACCGAAGCGGCGCAAAAAAGGATGAGATCAGGAGACAATAGGTTAATTGGTTCAAATCCCTCCAGGCTTGGATCTCAGGAATTCCTTATTAATGTGATGCAGACATATGCTTTCTGAAAGTTAAATAAGAAAATGATCTAGCTCTGTGAAGCCAAAATGCACAAAAGAGGATTTGCAGTGAAATAAAAAGATACCTGAAGAGCTAACGTGGGCTGGGATTGGTACATCTGGGCTAAGGCCAAGGAAGTTGCATCGATACGCTTCCTCGTAGTGAGGACTGTACTGAACTGCTCGGACACAGCCGACTGGAAGCAAAGCCTGTGAAACAGACAGAAATGAAGGTCAGGACTTTTGGCAGCTACCTAAAACGTACACTACCAGTCATAAGATTAGACACGTAATAATTCATTATTATTACTATTTTTTTGCATCATTAAAAATAAACTGAAATAACCTTTTTTCTCCTAAATTCTTCTAAAATGCAGCTCTGCACTCGAGATGGATCTTGTTTCCGTTTATCCATTAAAATGTATTAGGTTATATTATATTACTAAAAAATACATGCGTAATTTTGTTTAATTAAAAAATTTATTTTTAAATTAAAATACTTTTTTTTTACTTTTTAGTGAATACTTTATCTATGAAACATTTTTGTTTTTGCCAACACATTTATTTACAAGCTTAATACAATTATTCTGAAGTCTGACTGACAGCTTATAACATCTGTATATGATGTTCTTCTGCACTTGAAAAGTATGATAATAATGTTGTATTGTCATCTGACCTTCAGCACACTGAAAGCTGACTGGATAAGACATGGGTCTGCACCTCTCCAAATGACTTGATTTCCCATGAGTACATGCCATGCCAGCTGTCGGAAATCACTGGCACCCAGGACCTGTCATTAATCAGATAAAGATTAAGTCTTATTTTTAACATATTTTTAAACTAAATCAAATGCCTTTAACATTTACATTAACATTAACATTACCTGTCTTAAATGTCTCAGTGATTTGAACTTTGGCCCAAGAACGTCCTCTTGTCTTCCGTCATCAAACTGAAAATCTTTAGCTTGCACACTCTCTGATTGGCTGGGCTGTGGGTTAGACCCGCCCCCTTCAGCACCATCCCAGACGCTCATCTCTTCCTCTTGCTCTGTGTAAGAATTATAGATAGCGTTGGTTTGAACAACATTTTTTTAGCCTATACATTTTTAGCATTCCGTTTATAAATAATGAATAAAGCTGAAAATTCACTGGAGAGCTGTTTGTCTGTTAGTGTCAGAAGCAGAACATTTGGAAAAGGAAAATGTGGGTCAGATAACTGGTTTAACATTTGAAAAATCAATTTGTTAGCAGACACACTAATTAAAATGTTGCTATGGAATCAATTGTATCTCATGACAAAAAGAATCGGTTTATTTTGTTGCAGAAATTAGATGCTTAGATTTCCTGTGGCAGAAAAAGGCTGTGTGCTGTTGTTTTTTTTTTTTTACACAGCAAAATGTTAATATTTTATACAGTAATAAATTAGTATACTCTGTGCATTCACTTTACCAGTTTGTCTTTCAATGAGAACAAGCGTGTCTTCTGTGGGCGCCCCCTCTAAAAGCTTCTCCGTCAATCGACTGCCACAAGCTTTCAGCAACCTAAAATGAAGATAACAAAGTAATAGGAAGTAACATGATTTTTTTAAAAAACATAGGTCAATACTGTATGTGTGTTTGAGCTTATGTTTGAAAAGAAAAGTGCTGTCAAATCGCATTCAAAACAATTAATTGCGCACCATTTTTGTTAACATAATATATGTGTGGTGCTGTGTATATTTAACATGCATGTGTGTATATTTATACATAAATATACACAGTACAAACATTTATATTACAAAAACAACCACTAATCTTATGACAGCACTAAATATGATGTTTGCAATTAAAAAATACAATTTGTAATTTTAAAATGTAAATCTCATTTGTAAGAAATAGTCACAATTTGATAAATACAGTTGCAGTTGAGATGTGAAGTCACATAATATGAGAAACAAAGATACATTTATGAGAAATAAGCACACAGTTGTATTATGAGTCTCCACTGTGGGATATAAAATTGCAATTCTGAAATAAAGTTACAGAATGAGTTTAGAATAAATAACAATAACATTACATTATAATGCACATTATAAAATCACATTTTGAGATATAATGTCACAATTAAGTCGCAGTTATAGAATATGGGTTATAAAGTCAAAAATGATCAATGCCTCTTTTTACTGTGTTTTACATACCAGCTGAATGAGGAGTGCAGACTAGCCCACAGGTTGGGGTGCTGGGTTAGGGATGTGAGGGAGCGGGCTGCATTTCCGCTGCGCTGAGGGAACACTGCCGGAGAGAAGGCGCTGTTCATACGCACAGCCCTCTGAGGACACACACACTGCTCACTGTCAAACACCTGCAAGGCAACAAACAGGCCAAACCGTTGTATTTTCCACACTACGAGGAACTCATCACTCCAAGATGTACTCTCTCGATCTCTGTCCTAAAGTGGTGCTGCAGTCCAGCGCTACCTTGAGTGCTGTGTTCTGTAGACTCTGAATGGTCAGTCGTAGGTGGCGCAACAAGAATGGCCAGGAGTTGATGAGGTAGATTCTGTCCATGGCTACCACGACAATGCTGTACCAGCGCTGGAAGCCCCGTGCCAGGCTGTCTTTGATGAAAAACGTATGAGAGAAAACGAAACCGTGCTGTTCGTCTCCAAAGAAGATGGGCCCCTCTCGACCAGGACAAACCTGCAAGAGCAGATAATACACATTTATCACACAGATGCATGATTTTTAAAGGGGTCATATAATTTTGCTAAAAAGAACATAATTTTGTATATTTGGTGTAATGCAATGTGCTTATGCATTTTAAGGTGCCAAAAACACATTATTTTCCACATACTGTACTTATTGTTTCTCCTCTAAACTCCGCCTACTAAAACAGGTTGAACTGTACAAAGCTCATTGTTCTAACAAAGCACGGTGTTCTCTAATTGGCCAGCTATTCAGTGCATAGCGATTGGCCGAATACCTCAAGCGTCTGATGGAAATGTTACTCCCCTTACAATAACTTGATGCCATGTCTCGGCGCTACGACACAAAAACAATCAAAACCATTACAAAAGAGGCATTTGTTGTTTAAAAAGAAAGCAGGAGGGTCTTTTAATTAGATAACATAACTTACTCAAAAGTTATGAATAAGAAGCACCAGACTGTCCTTGCACAGTTAGAATTGCTCCACTTTATAGTCTCTGTGCACAGCCAGCATAGATTGCTCTCCAGGCCTCTATTAATGCGCCAAACACACTTAAATATTTTTGTTGAACTGTTCAGGAACAGTGTTGTAAATACAATGTAATTCCTGATTTCTAGTTGTGTCCTCTTTTGGAAGCACAAAGAAAGTAGTTTCACTTCCACAATGACACGCAGCCGCTTCTAAACACGGCGCCCGCAGCAACACTGCAGCGAGAATAATAGCTCCGCCTTTTCTTTGCGTGAACATTTGCGTTGGAAAATAAACCCACTCTGTGACATAGGAAAGGGGGGACATTTCAATGAGCCATTTTAGAGGGGCGTGGACAAGTCACAACTTTTCTAAAGAATACCTCTTTGGTTTTGAGACTTTAGACTTGATCTGATTTATGCACTGACAGCTCGTAATACTCCAAAGAGAAAGGAAACGTACAATGGCACAATATGACCCCTTTAATTAAGTATACATAAATGTATACACACCTCACAGCTCAGGCTGCGCACACATGCTTGTCGCACGACGCTGAAGAGCTGTGGCTGGCGAGGGTGTTGGTGGCTCAGATAGCGGATTCCTGTCTCACTGTCCACACTCACGAAGCCTGGGTGAGACGCAGGTAGGGACCGGCAACCCTGTACAGGGAAAGATAGATATTAGACATTAGACAAACCAGACTTCTTCTGGTTTAAAAGTTGCATTCTCACTTACTTCACACATGTCAGCTCTCTGCGTCGCAGAGCTGTTGGCTCTCATGGTGAGCCCTTCGCCCTCTCGGTCCGCCTCTCGGTCCCTGTCCCCAGGAATAGCTGAACCAGGCTGCGGAGGGGACGGGGATGGAGGGTGGACGGCCTCTGTACAGAATAGCGTGCGCGGGCCATGGAGTTCACAGAAGTGGCAAAGGGCAACTAAAGCATTCATCTAGAGGGAATTAAAGGTCATATGAGAATAAGCAATTGTTATTATTTTACATTTCAAAAGAATGAGGGTGACTTTAAGAAATGGTTTATAAATGAGAACAGGCACTAAATGTTACTTTATTCAGACTACATGAAAGAAAGCCAATATGTAAGATTATTATAGTACACATTTTATTACACTTTAATAATACATTTAGTATTAGTATAATATTGTGATAAACAGCTAAGAAGAAAAATATCTGGAATGTTACTCTTTTATCCTTTTTAGATTTGGAAATCAAGGTCTTGAGTCTGGAGGAAGACCGAAGAAACACAGAACCCAAGCTGCTCGGAGTCCAGTGTGAGGTTTCTGAAGTCAGTGAAGGTTTGGGGTGCTTTGACATCGGCTGGTGTTTGTCCATTGTGTTTCATCAAGTCAATGCAGCCTTCTATCAGGTTATTTTGGAGCACTTTATGCTCCTATATGCTAAAAAGCCTTTATGAAGATGCTGATTTCCTTTTCCAACAGGAACTTAGCGCCTGCCCACAGTGACAAAACCACTTCTAACTGCTTCACTGCCCATGCATGATATCACTGTGCTTGATTGGTCAGCCGACATGACCTGAAACCCATGTGGAATCTGTAGCAGACCGATCGCTTCCATGCCAGTCCTCAAGACCCCCAACCAAGTATTTAGTGCTTCAGTAAACATACTTTGAAGAACTTGAATTTTCTTGCTTTGCAAATACTTTTTAATTTGATTTGACTTTAGGAAATATTCTACTATTTTGCAATACTGGATTTTGGCTTTTATGAGCTGTAAGCTCTAATCATCAAAACTGAAACAAAAACTTTTTAAATGCTTTCATATATATGAAAGTTTGCTTACAAAATGGAAAATAAAATTAGTTTGTCCACAATATTCAAATTTTTGTACCCGTATATGTAAATATATATACAAATATGTATGTAGACAAATATACATTTTTATTGCATAATGCATTTACACATTTCAACATAACGTTTCAACGTAATACAAAATGTAGACAATATATTAATAATGTCCTGCGATTAATTAACTGGCGAAATTGTTGCCTAAAAATTAAATGCTTTTAAATTCAATTTAAAGAATTAGATAAAGAAAAAAACAACATCCTTACCTTTTTCAGCTGGGTAGAGCTATAGCGCCGACTGGTACCAGTAAACTAACAAGAACAAGACATTGCAATGGAGTATTGACAATATCAACTGTCTACAGGTTCTGCATGGTTGTCAATGTTGCCGACGATGTAGTTTATTTCCATTCAGCATAAATAGTACACTATCCTCACCGATGTGGTTTACTAAATCGTCGCTGAAACACGACGGTAATTATTGTTTTTAATTTGTTTACATTGTTAAGTCCATCCTTTCCAGTCTTTCTTATGTGTCATGTGATGGGGAAGTCACGCGCTTAGATCACAACAACGTGTGCGTGACTCACACAGCTGCTCTTGTCTCTCACACCAAACGATACCGCCCAAATAATCCATTAATATGTTTTTCTGTTGTAGTTACAGGGTGGCACCGTGCATATGTTCGCTGTTTCGATTGATTTAATTAATTTAGGCCCTTCCGTAATTCGCTAAATGCTTTTCTGGTCTCCTTGATCCACGATTGAATCTTTTGTAATATCGAATCTTTTTTGTTGATTCAAATGAACCGGTCTGAATGAATCGCTCACGAATCATAACGAAACAGCTCACCCCTTTCACTGGTAGTTGGAGCTTGCAATGTGCTCACACGTAAAGGACCACGTGAAGATGTTGAACAGATCTGTTTGAAAGAACCGGTTCGCGGAAATGAGTAGGATTTGGACGATGCCTTGGCCGAAAACTACAATACCCACTACAACCCCGAGACGTAACACCCGGAAGTGGCCTTTCTGAACATTACCCTAGTTGCACAGCAAGTACGTTTGGAAATAATAAACACTTATGTTATAAATTGTTAAGTACATGTTACATCCAGTACAAATAGTATGTTCAAAGGGTTACTTTTGACTTTGATTGTTTCATTAGTCGTGTGTGTGTAATGTATTTGTTAATCAATCAATCGCGCAGTTTGTAGGATAACTATGAGTCATTTGTACCAGATGATGTCATCTTGTATATGCTAACATTAACACTAACCGGTCGACTTCGAGGCTAGTTATCAAATTCATTGTGACTTGAGGTAGGCTGGTTCGTGATTTCTCCTGTTATGCCGAAGCAGTTTTTGTCTTACCGACTACAGTATAGTAATTTATAGCAAAAATTATTATGCTTAGGTTGCTTTCTAAAATGACACTAAATGTAACTTGTTTGTTTCAATGAAGCTCTGTTGAAGCTGTCAAATATGGCATGTGAAGAAACGAGAACTGAGGGAGACCTGACTTCTGATTCAGAGAGACAAATCCACAAAGGTAGGACATATACGACATTTATTTAAACTTAAACAATGTAATAAATGCGTAATAAATGCAAAAAAAGCTGTATTTGTTATATATATATATATATATATATATATATATATATATATATATATATATATATATATATATATATATATATATATCTTGTTTTTAATTTTTTTTTTATTCTAAAGGTTATTCTTCTATTAAATCGTTTTCGTCATTTTAAGTAGTTTGAAATACTTCACTTAAAATGAACCGAATTTTACAAAGTTCTAATCTAATTTGCTGAAACTTTTTGGTCGCCTCCTTTAACAAACACTGTAGAGGTGGAGGCTATAATGCAAATGACCCGAAGGTGGCAGTGAAAAGCCTTTTTATACAATTATCCATAATTTCTAGCCAAGTATGGGTTCATTTTGTACAAAATTGCTGTAGGCTTACTGTAAGTGCAGAGTAGAGAATATGAATGTCACAAAGAGAGGCCTGCTTCCACACCACTAGTCCTTGTAAGGGCACTTACAAGCCATTATTGTGCTATTTTCAGTTAAAACCTCCTGGTCCGAAAGCTTTCTAAAGGGGACTTTTGTGCTGTGTTGAGGCTACCGAATTGTCGTTTGTTGTTACATGGGGAGATTTAGGATGTAATATGCGCCTGCATTTCGGAGAAGGGATCCCTTCGCACAGATTACATATACACTACCGTTTAAAAGTTTGCCGTTTTTTTGGAAGGAGGTCTCTTATGCTCACCAATGTTGCAATTATTTGAGCAAAGGTATTGTGAAAAGCATATAATAATTAAATATCTGTAATGGTATAGCCAAATTTTCAGCATCATTAATAGTCTTCACGTGACGTGTGTCTTCAGAAATCAAATTTTCAATTTTGTGCTGTTTAGTGTATCTGTAGGATATATTAATATATCTTGTGGGATTACAAATTTTAGAATCTGTCGTAGATCCGCTGATCCTTTGTCCTTGCACACAATCACATGAAAAAACTAAAGTAAAATACATTGTATTTCGCATTTATAGTAAAGATGGTGACATCTGATGAACAGCTCTGTTAAATAAAGTTTGGAGCAAGAGGTTCCTGACAGTCCCTGTTCTCTTATTGTAAGTCAGATGAGCTAGAACAGACTCTCACCTTTTGTTTGTAATGGCTCTCTGTGCCTCTGCTCCAGTATTTGAGTAATATGCTGATTGGATTAGGATTGGTATAATAGGGGAAGGTTGCTACACCTGAATGCTTCATTTGCATGTTTTAAGGTCATCACCCGGGTGCTTTGTCTCCATTTCTAAGCACTGTCTCCTAAATGTTCTCCTAAAATGCTCCTAAAAATCTTCACTTTTGAGTTTCCAACACCGTGATACATTTTTATTTTTCAGGATTCTTTAATGTATAGAATAAATGCTGAACATAGGAACCCTTTGTAACACTATAAAAGTCTGTAGTAATAATGTGCTCTAGTATTAATGAATTAACTTTTTAAAATCCTATCTACCCCAAATTTTGATTGTTATAGGTATAGGTTTGTTTGTTATACCACAACAGGTGGGTGGGTTAAATGTGTGGGTGGTGGGTTAAAGACATGTGTTGAAACACGCTGTGCTGACACGGGCGTTTACCTCAGACTTTTATTTTGTCCATCGTAAACCTGCGTGTTTCGAATAGCGTCATTTACATTTTCACACTGCACTACATCACGTCTACCTTAACATTCATTGTCCCGGTAGTTATAAATTAACTTTGTCTCGCATTATCAGTATTATCCGTTCAGCATATAACTTTTTCCTCTCTTTCTCTTCGTGGCAGATGAGATGAAACGAGAAACTAGCCAAAACATTTGTCAGCACTTCCTCTTGGGCAGATGTCATTTTGGAGACAGATGTCGACTGTCTCACAGGTCTGTCAGTCACTCTGGATGGTAGAGACTCAACTGTCGAACTAACCTCATGATTTATTATCTGGTTATTTTTGTTTTTTCATTACAACTGCAGTTGGCACAGTGTCTTGTAGTTGCTGTACAAGATTTGAAATTTGTTAGATCTCGGGAATGTTCATTGAAGCTTAGTGGATAAATAATGCATTGCTCTTTCCTGACTTCACAGTGTGTTCGACGTCCCTCAAACCACACGCTCAGAAGAAGATGATACAGACGTCCCAGAAAAGCAGAGCAAGAACCCAAAAAACAAAAGCAGCAAAGCAGAAAAGCAGCACGTGAGGAATGAGAAGGAAGGTGTGTTTATAGAAGTAATAAAACACAGATGCAAATTCATACTTCAGGTTTACAAATGCATGCCTTTCTGTCTCAGGGTGTAAGAAGAAGCCACGCATGCGTACAGCTGACGATGTCATCTCCAGAATTATATGGGACTCCTCAGTAAACCCAGCTGACTTTATAGTGGGTCACCTGGACCGTTTCCTCGGGGTGCTGGAACGCCCGTTCTCTGACTTCTCTTGGGACACTCAGGTGTGTTACATCAGCACAAATATGCTTCATTACGGTATATCTTGAACAGTCATTAACACTGTTCCTCATTAGGTTTGTGACTGTGACTTCTCTGAGGAGCTGGCTCTCCCTCGTCATAGAATACAGTACTTCAGCTACAAAGGCCAGCGGGTGTGGGATAGGGACAGTCGCACTGACAGGGTGTTCGGTTCAACGGGGCAGACTATTTTGCCTCCTTTTGATGGGGCGAATGAGCAACAAGGTGAGTGACGGTGTGATTTTGGCTGGAAAACAGATTATGTATTGAAAATTGGTAGAGTGTCCACAATAAAGAAAATGGCAGACATTTAAAATCTAGTTTACGCCACATGTTATTCTGTGTTTAATAATTTCAGTTTTTAATTTGCTTTTTAATGAAGCCTTTTCCTTTAAAAATATATTAAGACTTTATGTCCCAAAACATATATGCTAATGAATTTTGATTAGAGTTGTTTTAAAAAAAATTCATTGTATATTTAATTAAAAATGTCAATATTGTACCTATATATATATAATTCAATATTAAATAACATTATTTTGTATAATAATTTTACAGTATTAATTCCTACAATGATAATACTATTTATCTTAATTTTAATATATTGTAATTCCTTCATTCTAAGACAATTTATCTGACGCCAAACAACACGAAGAGACCACCAACACATCAGATGACCAAGAGCAAGCGACTGAATTTTCTGAAGAAAAGGATGATGGTGCAGCCGCAATTACAACAAACAAACAAGAGCTGGGAGACGCTGTAGATCACTCATTTACCAAAAATGCTGAAGATGATTTTTTACTTTTGCCAAAAAAATCTACAGAAGAAGACCAAAACACATCAGCAGATTTGAATCAGTTGGCAGAGAAGTTATCCATCGCTCCAAAAGAGGAACAGACTGAAAGAGTGGAAGAATGGAAGGACAGCTGGGACGGAGAGAGGAGTGCAGAAACAGAGCTAGTATCATCCTTACCAAAAGAACCTCGATCCAACCGTCCTCCTCCACGCAAAGCCACCCACTTCATCTGCTTCCGTGTGGACTCTCCCGCTGCTCTCCAGGCCTTCCAGCGCATTCAGAAGAAGGTTCTCTCTCAGCTTCCTCAGTCTGAGCCGCTGTGGGTGGACCCTGCAACTTTACACGTCACCCTTTCCTTACTTGTCCTGAAGGGCCCAGAGGAAGTCAGCGCTGCTGCGGAGCTCCTGCGCACCCAAATCAGAAACTCCCACAAAGCCCCTATTTCCGTGTCTTTCACCCACAAACTAAGACACTTTAATGGGACTGTTCTCCATGTGGCCCCACAACCCCTGTCAGACATCCAGAACCTGAACGCTCCCCTCCAAGAGGTCTTCAAGGAGAAGGGCTGGCTTCACCGGCATTCCCGATGCCCAACGTACCACCTCACCCTGGCCAAACCGCAGGAGTCCATGACAGAGAAGATGTTTGAAGGCATAGGGACTGTTAAGCTGGCCAAAGATATCAACTTCGGCAAGCTAGAAGTAAACAAACTCTATCTTTGTGTGAACGGTCATACTAAGACGGAGGACGGTTTCTATCAGGTTGTATGTGTTGAGCGTCTTCCCAATGTTTAAAAGTGCCTGGTTATGTAACGTTTTAACCCAGACTTGATGGTTAATTACTACGTCAAATATTTTATTATATATTTAAATTAAAAATAATTATCATGAACTCTTAAAATTCATTTCCAATCCCTGATGTGTAGACGCACAGGTTTCCCAATCAATGGCTCAAATAAACTCAAATAATACAAGCGTTTGCGACAATGGAAGTCTTCTTTACAAATATATTCAGTCATCTTGGATATACAGTAGTCATATTTCAGTATGGAAGCAAATGGCCAAAGCTTTGAAATTAGATTATTATTTTTTTTCATATAGTATCAAGTTAGTTTAATTTGTAAATGTTTGGCCTCCTCTTACTTTAGGGTTGTGTGTATTTGCTCGCCCTCTCTCAGGTAAAGACCCGTAGCGTTCACCTCAAATGTACCTGGTAATTTCTTCACTTCTTGTTCAGTCATTCATTGCAAGATGTTGCTAAGTGACTCGGTGCGAGGCAGTATTTTTGGTTCACTTCTTGAACCGAATGTGAGGGCGTGTGTGTAATTTTTTTTGAAAATGGACTGGATATAAATAAGTAATTTACCACGTATTTCAGCTATGGCACAAGCTCTCAATTATTCAGCATCAAACAAACAACTCTGGACAGCTGTACGTTTAGCCACGGGAATGTCTTGAGACCTGTGAGATTAAATCAAACTAAATGACGTCTTTAATACATGTATTTTTTTTGCATGCGAGTGTTACGGCAGCAGGCCTGTCTGAGATGTGAGCAAGGAAGTCTTGCATGCATAACATCATTTTCTCTTTCCTCACGCACACTACACATATATGAATGCTTGTGCAGTCTCTTTCTCTCCATCCCTCCCTCCTGTGCTTCTCCATCCAGCAACCCTCCCCCATCCTCACTGGCTTTCTCTTTCAGTGACACAGAAAAACCAACACCACCCTCCCTCTCTCATGCATTCATACCCCCCACCCCACCCCATACTCCCTTGGCACACAAATACCCATCTCTCCATCCCTCGCTCGTTCTGTTGTTTTCATTGTATTTTTTTTTTTTATTAATCCCCCTATCTCGGTTAAACCTCCCGGGCCACCGAGAGCCTAGCATCCCTTCGCCCCTTCCTTTCGCCACCCATCACATACTCCAACGAGCGCATTAAATAATCATAATAATAGTTTTATGGGAATTCCCTGAGAATTTTACTCCAAACTGCGCGGATTGCATCCGGAAAGTCGTAATTTTCTTCCTTTTAATTCTCTATTTTGACGAGAGCGCCTCTCGTATGTGGTTTCCTCACCATTAATCACCTTTCTTCCAGTCTCAGTCATTGTGTGTTGTCATGCACTCTGTCTAAATACAGTACATGTGTAAATCCCTCCATCCCTTTTTGTCTCTTGCACACAAACACCCACAGAGAGAGAGAGAGAGAGAGAGAGAGAGAGAGAGAGAGAGAGAGAGGGAGGGAGGGAGGTAGAGAGCCAAGTTCAGTCCTGATCATTGGGACCCTCAGGACCACACCAATTTAAATCTGCCATTCACTTACTTAAATTAGACTCCAATGTGTTTGAATATGGTACAATTAAAATAAATATACCGATTTTTATCCCCACAATATAAATAGCTTTTTTTATTAGCTATAGTTAGTATTTAAAACAAACACGCTGCACTGGAAGGATTTCATTTGCCCCTGGATGTTATGGATTTGACATTTCTGCAGACTGAACAATTATTTTGCGTGGGAACGGCATCGACGACATAGTTGTGGATTTTTTACATGTTGTCTTTTTTTAATTTTTACGAAGTCTGACCGAGAACAATTAATTTCGGAAGTTTTTCATTTCGGCGACCGTGGACGATGATTCAAGTCCTCAGCGGATTTCACGTCAAGAGCGAAACCGACGGATAGGCGCCGGGATTCGAGTCGTTCCTCTCTTAAAACACCCCTCAGGGACCCTCGCCTCCCTCCGAAGACCTGTTTCCCATCATCCGTCAGCGAGCACAAAGACCGGGCGCGCACCGGGACCGAAAATACTGTAGTTATCTCCCGAAGCCCTACACGAACCCCACCGCTCAGGATGCAAACCGTTTCTAGTAAACGCATCTAAACGCAAATAAATTCCCACGAGCGTGACAGACGTGGAAGCACCCACATTAACCTGCTGCGAATTAAGGTGGGCGACCGTTTTGAAAATGTGCCGTATAGCGTTTTATAGCCTGCTGCGCGGTTCGTTAGCCGTGTCAATTGGTCTGTGTGCTTAAACGTGCGACGGCTAATTTATTACGCGAGACCGTGCAAACAAAAGGTCCCCACGAACGCCGAGACAAAGCGCCGTGAGTAAGACTGGATATGATTGCCGTAAACAAGTATGTAAGTCAGCCCGGGAGGAGGAGATCGATTGGTCTCGCGCCGGGTCAGCTCGCGCGCGCGCTTTCAGCAATCAATTCTGTCCTGTTTCGCTTCTGGTCATTCTGGAGGGTTTCGTCGATATCTATTAGATGAGCGTCAGTGCGGTCGTGTGGGTGATTGTGTATTTATAAATGCCTTCATAATGAGCTCCTTTAGTCGTTGACACTACACCGCAACTGAATGCAAACGCAAACAATGGCCCCCAGTGACCTTTATGTACTTGTTTGGACCATCTATCTGTTCCCTAGCACTCAAAAATGCCCTCACTCAAGCATACATGTATATGTAACGCTGCCAATGGTGTGATTTTGATAATGACATTTTGCTGTAGCCTATATCTACGTGTTGTATGTCATTCTCATGCAAGTTTTAGTCAGTTGTTTGAGAACTGTCAGTTTATTTCAACAGTTTATTATAATTTATAATATCCATTTTTAATATTAATGCTATGCGAGTACCCTAAACGTTGGTCTTTTATTGGACAATGATTTCAGATTTATTACTTGCAAGAGGCATTTTCGGGCTTTGACCATTATTAGTTATTGCATTCAGGGATTTTTGTATTTTATTGCATTAATTAAGCCTAATTATTTATTTTGCATGGTTCAGTCCTAGTAACCAAAGCCATTTTGTGGTGTATTAACTACACTGATGCAGGGAAGTCCATATATATTCTGAATTTGGAAACCCTGTTCAGATGGGTTTTTTTAAATTGTTGTAAAAAATGTTGCAAGGAAATGGCACCATTTCAGGATCCATGTAATAATATATCATTAGCATTCGTCGTAGTTTATTGCACATGAAATGAGCTAAGCCACAGATGAATGTCTCCTCATAGTATCATAAAGTGGCAATTCCATAAAACCTAATGAGTTTTCAGTGAGCCTAAAATGGCTTATTTTGGATGACAGTCCCTTTTGATGACATCATTAGTAATCCTGAAAAACATTTTTTTTTTTTTTTCGTTTTGCATACTTCTGATGTGGATAATTATAGTGAAGCTAATCTTGTGGATGGATGATGCTAAACATTATTCAGTCCCAGAGCAGAAAATAAAGAAACCAAGCAAAATGCTTTGTTCCTCTATTGTTCCGCTCAACATTTTTCTTCCTTGCTCCGTTTCCAAACTCGCATTATTGCCTTTTCGTTATGCAACGCGAGCTATCCTTATAACAAGCTGACAGAATGCATCATGTTCAAATGTGCTGTAGCGTTCCAGTCTGAGTCACGGTCTGCATGCTTAACTGTTCCATAACACTGTTTTACATTAATTTGGCTTTTATTCCCATTTGCATTTGAAAAGAGGACACTTGTAATAATGCTGCACCAACCGAACCACAGTTCACCAGCTTATTGTCTTAAACCACTGCATGCTGGTGATGTTCTCAAACAGTAAATGAATAGCCTTCAGACATCGTCTCGAACAGAACCCATCAAACACTAGTCTGATGGAGCCTGCAGTTTCTTTTTAATTGTAGTGATGTGAGATGTTAAACGTTTCGGGAGGACGAAGTGCACCACACATCCAGACCTTAGGAATGATACCAAGTGCCTAGCTAGTGTTCGTGACATTTCTCTTTTAGGAAGGTTTCTGACAATGATAGGATTTCGAGGCAGGCCAGAGATACCTGTTTGTGCAAACAGCGCAAGAGAGGAAGTGGTTTTTGGAAGATTTGAAACGATAGATGTTTTGTGCAGATAGTGGTGCAGAAATTATACAAAGGATACTTTGGGTATTTCTTTAGGTCCATTTTTAATTTCATGTTGAAATGCTGAAAAGTTGACAGAAGTTCAGTAGTGTTAGAATGTATTACATTTGATTTTAAATCAAAACCAGGTTATAAAGTTAATGAAATGGACCCATATAGAGCCTGTGAAGTATTTAAGGAGCACTGGTTCAAGGATGAGTTATTACTGATATACATGATTTGGGATCATGAGCTCATTATTGAAATAGAATTATAGCCTGATGATGTCATAATGCGTCCCATCATGATGATCTCAGAACGTATATCCTCAGATGAGGTCATGATTATTAAGTATGTTTCATGACATGCTGCATGCTGTCCTTGTATAATTTTATATTTATTTATTTTATAGTCCCTCAAAACCCCATAACGATTTTTTTTAAATGTTTTGAGTTCTCATGAGATCTAATGATTGCTCGGTGTCTGGCTATCTTAGAAACCTCTTCTCTTAACATTGATGATCTAATCACTTAATCCATGTTGTGTTCCCAGTGGACCTCAGTCCTGGTAATGAAAATGTTTGTGTGTGTGTGTGTGTGTGTGTCTCTACTTAACCTACTTTAAACCTTTTCCTTGTTTTTACATTCTCCTCTTTCTTGCTCTTGTTTGTTCGGAGCGTTTGGAAATGACATTTTTTCCTCCTTTTTTCACATCTCACATTTTATACACGCTGATGTGTGATAAAAATCAAATAGAATCATGCAATTTTATTGTTATTTAATCTTAACGTTATATATATATAATGATAAGTATATAAATGAATGAACACACAATGCAAATATTAATAATGTAAAAAACGAAGCAATAAAAATAAAATATGACATGTGACCCTGGACTACAAAACCAGTCACAAGGGTCAGTTTACTGAAACAGATTTCTGAAAGCTGAATAAATAAGCTTTCCATTTGTTATGATAGCACAATATTTGGCTGAGATACAACTGTTCTGTGTAAAAAATTACACATTATAAAATCTATAATCTGTGGGTGCAAAAAAAAAATTAATATATTGAGAAAATCACCTTTAAATTTGATATGAATATTCCCGTGCTGCATTTTGTGGTCCAGGATCACATATAATGAATTTAAATCAGACAATCAATTCTGAAATTGATTTCAGTCTCAAATATTTTAGATTTTATAATGGATTTGTATAATTGTTTTAAAGTGGATGTACTGTGGAGTCTGAAGGCACAAGTAAAAACTTGTATACAAACATCGTAAAAATAAATATGACGGTGATACATTTCCAAGAAGAGTTTACAGTATTTAAAATATTTACATGTATATACATTCATATTATTATATTTTATATTATATATAAATTATTATATAAACAACATTTCTAAACAGAAAGTGTATTTATATTTACGTAATAAATATACACCGTCCACACTCCATTTTAAGTAAACAAAAGCTTATTTTGGATGAGATTAATCGCGATTAATATTAATATGTATATTTATGTATATAAAAAAAAGTTTTAAAATAATAATGAAAAAATAGCTATAAATGATGTACAGGATATTATATAGTCGTCTCAGTCCAATCTCAGTGTGTTCTCTTTATAATTACATGTTTCTCAATCATTTCAGACATTTGAGAAAGACAGAAGTGCTTTACAGCAGTCATGGCAGCAATAGCGACTGTCCCTAACTACACCCCGTCGATATGGGTACGGTTATGCCATGCTATTCCTCGCCTGGACTTGACCCTGCAGACCCGAGACAGCGTGTTCACTCCAGACAGCTGGGAGTATCAGCAGGTAACCCTCTCTCTCTCTCTCTCTCTCTCTCTCTCTCGCCCGCACACTTCTCCCCTGCCCTCTCCTTGTTTCTCACTCTCAGAAACAATTTTCACACCTGACAGCTGGTGGTGGGTGCGCTCATCATTCGGAGCGACGCATTTATTTCTGTCTCGCTCTCTATTTTCTCTTCTTTGTGTGCACCTCTCATTTTGTCTAAATGATATCACATATATGCGATATAATGTATGAACAGTCAGAAATCTCTTTTTGCTTGCTGTCAGGAGTATTTTTACGCACTTTTATACTCTAACACAGACTCTTAGAGAGACTAAACTGAAGTGTTACAGTCAAAACCATTAAAGGCACTTTTCTATCTGCAGTTTAAAGATATATTGACTCAAAGTAGCGGCTAAAGAACCAATATCAGAGACTAAAAGCATGATGGGGGTGATGTAAAAATGATAACTCCATTATAACACATTTACTTAAGTAAGTGTATGTTTCCACATTAGTGAGATATTGATAAAAGATATGATTGATATCTAATATAAATGGCCAGCACATTAGGACTGGAACTGTGATGCAGTGAATGTGGCTTAAATAAGTGTTCATTTCCATTTTGTTTCAGAAAGCATTAAATCCTTGTTCATGATCGCAAGTTCCAGAAAGGTTCCCACGCCAAGAAGGTGTTATTTCAGTGACGGGTTATTTATAGTGATATTACATTAGGTGATTTATGAGTTAATCACTGATTAATTTATTCAACTGATTCGACAATTTACAGGTTAAATTGCAAACAAAACAAGACATAGTCATAAGTCGTCATTGAATTGTTCACTCAGTGGATTCATTCAAAACACTGAATTTTCTGCGTTCAGGATAAAACTGAAGACTTTGTTAGGAATAATTTTCATTGACAGAGAAAAAATTATATTTTGAAAAAAAGTTCTAACAGGACAGGTGAACGTAACTAGTAATAATATATTTTAGACACATATTTACATTTATTTTAATTTGGTATCAAAATTCAAATAGAAACGTAGTAACTACATGCCCCTTCAATCCAGTACTTTCTCCTATCCCAACCTAACTTTGCAGACTTGCGGAGAGAATAAGTACATCTCATCTAAATTGCAGGTTGATTTTCCATAAAAACAGTGCAAACAAAATATATATATATATATATATATATATATATATATATATATATATATATATATATATATATATATATATATATACAGTGCTATCAAAACATCACAACCAGCCTGAGAGTGCAACATCAACTCTTATAACACATATGTTTGCTATATGTTTGTCTGACAACCCTGGAACAACCCTGTTTTAAAACAATCATTTTCAGTGTCCGTGATTGCAGAAGTATTCTTCCCATTCTTCTGCCCATAGAATGTTTTGAAGAAGAAGTCTGTTAAAGAGTTAAATATGTGATATATGTAAAGTTAAAAAAAAATCCATTAAAGTAAAAGCTTGTATTTGTAATGCAGAGATTTGTAAAGTATTTGAAGTAAAAAGTTACAAGAGTGGGTGCTACTTTTTTAATGAAGGAATTCCATATTGCAAAGACTTTTAATTTTCAATAAAAAAAAAACTTTAAAGAAGGCGTTTGTCATTATAAACAACCTGTTTGCTCATGAAATCTGTCTTTAAATGTATATTAAAAGTCAGTGGCTCTACGGAGAAATCAAGTGGGTTTGAGTATCCGGCTGTTGAACTGTGTTTTTCTGTTTCTTTTGATGATGCTAGCAAGGCAGAAATTAGCAGCAGTTGTGAGGTTACTCTTCCAGGAAGAAATAGCTTCACTACAAATTGATAAAGTAGGAAGAGACAATGCCAGATTATTCCGGATGCCTGAATGGGTTTACAGGATAAGACGCAGATGATAAGAGAAAGATGTGCTGGGAAATAACGTACTGCGAGAGAGCAAGAGATATGGAAGAGAGGGGGAAACGACGGAGAGAAATACTCGTGGATATTAGTGGGAATCGGGAAGAGAGAGAGGAGAGGGAGCCAGAGATGAAAAACAAGAGAGAAAATCAGAGGGAAAAGCAGTGAATGTATTTAAGTAGGTCACAGATTATTAATAGAGATCCAGTGGCGTGGATAAAAAGAAAGAAAGGGGGAGAACAGTGAGGGATGAGTGAGCGGAAGAGAAAGCATGGGGAGAAACTGTGGGGAAAAGAAAGAGTGATAGACAGAGAAACTGAAGAAGATGGATTGGGAACAGACTAAAGATGAATAGTATATGATACATGAATACACTATACGTGTTTGAATCCAGTGGAAAGCTTTAATTACACCTCGTCTTTCTCTCTCTTTGAGTGGAGCACCCATGCTGTATTAGCCAATAAGATTAAAGAGACATCCTCCATTTTATGTCACACTGCTTTCTATACAATACATGCATGAGCTCCAATGCTATGCAGCTATGCGGTATGTTTATTCTGCGCTCTCTTTTTATTTTGTTACAATGAAAACAATTCCTCACTCGTACTCTCCTGTATGCAAACGTAATATATGTGCATTTTTTTTATATATATATGAAATATACTAACACATATAAAACCTATTTATTAACATATTTATCTTGCCCATACAGTGTATGTTTATGCATGTGACAACTGACAATACACGTTGATATTATTTAGGTAACTATAAAGGATATGCATATTTTTAAAAATATAAAAACATGTAAACATAAAGTGTTTTTTTTGTTTTTTTTTACATTAATTCGTAGGAAATGTATTGTTGACACATAGCTATATATAATATAAAACTATCATATAGATATTATTACCATATGGACATATAAAGTTTTACTCTCAGGATTTTATGTTATATATGTTATATATATCTACCCAGTGAACATATGTTTTTGCATATAAATATGTTTTTATTTAGCATACTATTTATACACATTTGTTTGCTGTTCAATTTCACAAATAGTTGCATTTTGGAATATCGCATAAAAAAACGCTGGATGGTAACACCAAGATATGCATAAATTCTAAAAATGTGCATAATAATACTTGAGCATACTTGAGTAGGATAAACATTTTATCCTATAACAAAAATGTGTATAAACTACAATGGAAACACATTTACCAAATAAATTCCTCCATGCGCATCAAAAAAAGTCATGTGACTTTGCGCTATGAGGCAGGATAACCAGACGGGCTGTGGACCGATCTCGCTCACAGCATCTTTTGCGTGATCATTCTGAAAAGCCTACGAAAGTCTGTCATTAAAGTATTTCTGGATAACTGTCTTACACGACTGCGTTCCCAAACAGCTGGCAGCCACCTCTGAAAGCAACGACTGCATTTATGGTGTTGTCTGCTCACTCCGAGGCGCAAGCAATGTACATTACATAGGAAAATTATTATATTCATTGGCTTCTCCTGTATTTCTGGTGATATTTAGCTCCACAGTTTACAAGGAAGTGAAGATTTCTTTGGATGGAAACAGTGCTTTATTCGCATATGCTTTATGCAATATATTACAATATATAACACCATTGAAAAACCGATGCCATGTGCTAGACCAGCTATTTATATATATATATATGAAGTCTTCTTCCATTCTCTCTTTCCACAGACTCTCCTGGTCCTCTCCAGCTTCTCCGCCATTGCTCTCGTCCTCTCGTTACTTGTAGTTCTCTCCTTCCTCATCCACTACTGCTGCTGCCATCGTGGTGAAGGGGGCCGGGATGCAGAGGAAGAAGAGGAAGACGATGATGCCAGCGGTGGCCATGGATATAGCGGAAGAAAGGGGCGGGGCATCTGCTGTGTCACATGGGTTTCGGTAGCAGCCGTCACGTTGTGTTGGTAATGCCTGTTAATGAACGTAATTTTCAGATGCCAGTGATTACCCTCTGTTGAGCAGACATTTTTAATTCAAACGATAATAGGAGCTCACGAACAAGCTGTACTTCAAAACATCTTTTGTAATGCTTTCATGGCTCGTCCTTCTTGCACGATAGTCATATGATGCAAATTTTAAATTTATTTTTATATATATATATATATATAGACTTTGTGCGCGATTCGGTTCCATTTAGACACATGTGAATTACAGGGGAGAATAAAAAATATTAGAAACGTATATAACTGCTTTCACACAGAATGAAAAAAAACGTTCAGGGCTTCTCTTAACAGCAACAACCTTAAACTTACCGCCCATGTATAAAGCTAAACAGTAGCCTTTTCCCACGTCTAGACTCGCACTATAAAGATATCGCACTTTGTTCTAAATAAAGCTGTGTTTCATTTGCGCATTTGCAAGGGATGGTTTCCTTCAATTACGTTTTCTACATATACTGGCAGAACACCAACCCGTTTAATATATTCAGGGCTATGAATATGAAACCAAATGCTTTTTCACGCCTCATTAATCTGAACCATCAGCATGATGTATTAATGTTCTCGAAGTCACACATAAATTGTTTGTGTAAATTATCACTGTTTCTGTGAGAACCGGTTTGATGCGGCACGTGTTCCGCCCCCATGACATCACCCCCTTCCCATCCACGTTGACCTCTTTTTCTGAAGGATTCAAAGGCTAGCGGCTGATTTACAGATGACTGCATACGTGCACACCTTTACTGCTTACATTGCGATTATAAATTCGAAATGTGTTTCTGCTTTCTTTGGCTTAATCTGGGTCAAACAGTTAGAGAGAGACTGAGATTTGCTATTTTTAGCAGGTTGGAAAGGATTGGACGAGCATCTGGCCCAAGCATTAATCTGAATATTTGAATGTGAAATAGATATGTAAATGAGTGGAGTTTTAGCGTTGCTGATTTGGATTCCAAAGATCTTTAGTGTGTTTGCGTTGAAACCAGTTTAATATGACAACTAGCATTTAAACGTTTGTGATCAGATTTCCTTTTTAAGAAATGTATACTTTTATTCAGCAAGGACGCATTACTTTTTTTAAACGTTGTTAAAAAGAGTTCTGTTGTGAGTAAATGCTATTGTTTTGACATTTCTAACAAAGAATCATAAAGAAAAAGTTCCATATAAAAATTGAGCAGGGTAACTTTTATGAATCAATAATAATTTAGTTTTTTCACTGATGGGAATAATGGGAATAAATATGGAAATATGGGAATACATTACATTTTAAAAAACATTAAAATAGAATAGTTTTTTTATTTAAAAAGTTTTTACTGTATTTTTGTTGAGACTTAAACATAAAAAAACATAAAAAATCTATAAGTATAAATGTACATGAACTAGCTTATACTAAATAACTGTTTTCCTCTTTCCTCCTTCTAACTTTCTCTTTCTTTGTCTTCTCTCCTTGTTTCCTTGTTCATATTTCTGCCTTTTGTAGTGTTGCCATAGGCATCGGTTTCTACGGCAACAGTGAGGCAAACGATGGGATGTATCAGTTGACCTCATCCTTGCTCACTGCCAATTACACACTGGCTTCCATCGATCTTCTGGTGAGAACATAAAATGCACACACACACACGCACAAACACACACACACAAACACGCTTATACATACACAAAAGCTTATTCCATCAATCTTCTTAAGCGCCAGGGGCCCAAAAGAAATGCAGGACGTTCAGAAAACACACTAAATGGTTTTATTAAGCAAGCGATCGGGGGAATTCAAAGTGAGAGTGTGTTCGAATGTGTTTGTGTGTGAACGAGTGAGATAAAATCCTCTCCCAGTATTGATTTAGTTGGTTGCTCATATGGTCAATCAATGAATGCATGTCAATCTGATTAATGACCTACTTTACTTCTACTGTACTCTTGTAAGACCTTCTCCCTCCGTTCCAACTTTTCCATTCAGCTCTACTGTCCTTTATCTCCTATATCTATTCCACTACTCTTTTCTTATGTATTCCAAGTTAGTCTAATCATATGTCAGATCTGGATACAAATGCATCGGGTTAATTTAAAACATAGGATCTTCTCTTATTGCATACCCAGGTTTCAGACACCGTTGTCGGGCTGCAGCAGTCTGTCTCAGGGCCCTTGACCTCCATGGAGGAAGTGTTCGGTGGGCATAAGCCGGCGCTCGTGCCCACGCGCTCCTGCAGGCGTCTGTCAGAGCGAGTCGTGTCTCTCCTCTCCAACCTGACACTGGGAAGAGGTCTGATCCCCATTGCAGATGGATTTTACAGGGCCAATGGAAGCGAAAGCATAGTGGGTGCGCTCACCCCAGCACCTCCCTCTGTTGCTCCCACTCTCAGCCCATCCGCCAACAGCATCCCTGCACCCTTCTCCCCTGGCTGGGCAGCAAACACACTCATGGTGAATGAAGACTACAGGTGAGGAAAGGTCAAAGACATGAGTGCTAAGAGAAAATGAGAAAGTTCGGGAAGAGAAAGTTTGAAAATTTGCTTAAAGGGCCACATAATATGCCTTTTTAAGATTTTTGAAGCTTAGTTTTCATGTTTGATTATATTAGATGGTCATAAATTCTGTCATAATTTACTCATGGATGTCGTTCCAAACCCAACCCATAAGACCTTTGTTCATCTTCAGAACACAAATCAAGATATTTCTGATGAAATCTGAGCGCTTTCTGACACTGCATAACAGTGAGGACATAGTTAAAATGGTTCAACCGTAATAGGATGAAGCTAACGTAAAATTTTGAATACTTTTTGTGTGCAAAGATACAAAAAGAACTACTTTTTCAACAGTGTATTTTATTCTGTGTCAGTCTTCAACCCGCAGTCATGACACTACCACACCGGATGTGTGTGCATTCCTCTGTTGGCTAATAAGTTGCAGTGCATCCGGGTTTTCTTTGTGCTCAAAAAGTATGCTCGTAGCTTCAAAAAATGGTTATACCATGATGTCACATGGACTGTTTTAACGATGTCCTTACTACATTTCTGGTCCTTAAATGTGGTAGTTACATTGATGTCTATGAATGGGTCAGAAAGCTCTCGGATTGCATCAAAAATACCTTTATTTGTGTTCTAAAGATGAATGAAGCTCTTAGTCTTTTGGAATGACATGAGGGTAAGTAATTAGACAGAATTTAAATGTTTCGGGTGAACTATCCCTTTAATGTTAAAATGTAATTTATTCCTATGATGGCAAAGCTGAATTTTCAGCAGCAACATTTCGTATTATTATTAACGTTGAATACAGTCGTGCTGCCTAATACACTCTCTGAAAAAGAAATGTTACTTAAAGGGTTCCAACAGCTTGTGAGTTGGGCAGCGCACCTTTGTACCTTCTTCATTTGTGAAGGATCCCTTGGAGGATTAATATTTATTTGAAGATAATGATAATGTACTATTATGAACCCTTGTGACATAAAGGTACAAATATGTCACTTTGTGGGTACTGCCCCAGTGATGAATTACAATTTTGTTCTGAGATTGTAAAAAAAACAACTTAACGTGGCAGCACATTTCTTGCATTATGCAAATGAAAATATGAATAAATGATGAATGAGAGGGAAAAGTATGAAAATAATGCAAAATTAATTGGTTAGTACATTTTCTCAATCTGCCTTTTGCAGGTGTGACAAAAATATATTTTGGATGTCTGTGTTTGTTGTTTAGGTGGCTGTCGTACGTGCTGCTGCTTTTACTGGATCTGGTCGTGTGTTTCTTTATTCTTCTGGGTTTAGCCAAACAGGCTCGCTGGCTACTTATCCTGTGAGTACCAGTGTTTAGTAGTTCTTACATGCACACAGCATTCTTGTGTAATGTAAATCAAACGTAAACATTCATAGTAGTGCGTTTATTATGCATATTGCATATATGAAATCCCAAGAAAGAAAATGCTTGCAGAAAACGGGTTTTATTTTTGCTTACTGACACCCACTCTGGCACAGAGAGGCAGATGGTAAAAATGTGTGTGTGTGTGCACTCATTTGCAGGATGACAGTGCTGGCCTGGTTGGCTCTGTTTCTGAGTTGGGGTTCTCTCGGCCTGGAGACAGCCACAGTGGTGGTGAGTATTCAGGCAGCGTCTATCCCGACAGAAAAACAACAGCTCTCCGCAAGCGGACATCCAGCACAGAATACCGCCATCTGTGTGTGAATGAGTGTGTGTGTGAGAGTGTGTCAGCGCGCTTTTGCGGAGACATTTGTGTTCACTGAAAAATCCAGCCAAAACTCTGTGAATGTGACTTTTTAAGTTTTAAAAGGTCACACCAGCCAAGATGCAGTCACTTATTGTGCGTTTGTGAAAGGGGGAGAGAGGAATAGAGTGTGTTTGTGCACGTTATAATAAAAAAAGGTTTTCCACTCTGGGAACTCGGCAGTCATGGCACAGTCCCAAAAAGGCAGGAAAATAGGGCAGAGATTAAAGATTCAAAGTGTGTGTGTATCGGAGTGCGTGTGTGTTTCTTTGTAAGAAAAAGAGAAAAAAAAAATGGATGCCGTGTTGAGGATGAGCATAAGAGGTCTTAAAAGCAACAGGAAAAGAAAAGAGAGTGAAAGAGAGAGCAGAGTGATTCAGAGAGGAATACAACAGTAATGGACTTAAAAAGGAGAGAAAATAATATACACAAGTGTATATATATATAAAAATTACAAATGCAAATACACTCTAGTGTAGAATTTGTTTTTTATAAATTAATTTTTTGCATTAAAATGATCAAACGTGGCAATAAAGACCGAAACCAAAAATTGGTTATAAGAAATATTTATTGTGCTCCAAATAAGAATATCATTGATTTCTGAAGAATTGAAGGAATAGTTTAACCAAAAATGAACATTCAGTCATCACGTACTCACCCTCAAGTAGTTCCAAACCTGTATGAATTTCTTTGTTCTGCTGAAACACAAAGGAAGATGTTTTGAAGAAAGTTTGTAACCAAGCTGTTTTGGGTCACCATCAACTTCTATAGTAGGAAAAATAATACTATTGAAGTCAACGGTGACCCAAAACAGCCTGCATGTTACATGTTTTAACCATGGTTACAAACTTTCTTTATCTTCCCTTGTCTTCAGCAGAACAAAGAAATTCATACAGGTTTGGACTACTTGAGGGTGAGTACGTGATGACTGAATGTTCATTTTGGGTGAACCATTCTTTAAAAATAATTTCAAGAGTAATGCCTGCTGAAAATTCATCATAGGAATCAATTACATTTCTTATAAATTTACTATTTAAAAAAAATACTTATTTTAAATAGTAAATTTATATAAAAACATTACTGTATTTTTGGTCATATATATATAATCAAATACAGACTTTTAAATGTTGTATATATTAAGGCTAAATGTTAAGCATCATCAATATAAACCGAACCCAAAAAAGAAAGAAGGAAAGAAAGTAACAGGACGAGATGGCAGTTGCTGGCCTTCAAAACAAGTGTTTCATTGTCCAAATCCAGCCAGCAGTAACAATTGCCTAGTGCTCCCTCTTTATAATACATGCGCGCACACACTCTCACATTTTCTGTCCTCTTTTGTCACTCTCTCTCTCTCTCTCTTTCTCCTGACCCTCTTTAGTCCTCTTGTGAAGCTCTTGTAATATTGAGTCCTATTCACCTTGATTAATCGCCCACATTCCATAAAGGAAAGCAATATGTGTGTTAAAGAGACAAACAGACAGAGGCAGAGTGGACAAGAAGAAAGGTGGAAAACTGGATGAGTGATGAGATTATAGGGGCAGTTCGCATGTGTGTCAGTGAATACTGTAGATCAATAGCAGTCAGAGCCATGGGACAGAGAGGCTGAGGGAAGTATGTCACTTGGTCACTGTGTCACACTGTTAACATCTCTCTACTGTATTTGCTTTTGCTCAATTCCCTTTCTTGCTTCTCTCTATCTCTCTCTCTCTTTCTCTCTCTGTTTCTTTCTCAGGCCCTGAGTGATTTTTGCTTTGACCCAAACACTTTTGTGCTTAACTCCACTCACTTCAACTCTAGGACAAGTACAGGTACAATTGCTCTGTTTCAAAGCCTGTTGAGCTGCCTACGTAGGCACCATTATAGGGCATCAGTTACACTCCCAATGTGAAGGCCATACAAAAAGGCAGGTTAATTAAGTGCGGTGCATAAGATACCTCACTTTAGACAAATTATAATGCAGCGTCACAGCGTTTTTTGTGAGGTAGGCAATTCACAGAATTCATTGCACCAGCCTCCATTGAAGGATAAATCAAAGATGGCAGACGATGGAAAATAAATGTTGATGCAAACTACCAATAAAGTAGTTCCATATAAATTGAATGGGTGAATTTATTCGTACGCATATTATGGGAATGTTAGCTTAGCAACAATGGCAAATTGAATCTCCCATGTGAAGCATTATTTTATGTTTCTCATATATAGTGTTCCAAAGCGCTTAGGGCTGGAATACGCTACGCAACTTTTTAAATAAACTGATTTTTAAAAACACTAGGCATCATACACTTAGCGGCTCACGCAGAAACGTGCACAAATAAAAACAAATGTGTTCTAAAATCGGCTTCAAACAAAGGTTTGATAAGCCACGACTCGATGGATTCCAATTTTGAGCATGTGACGATCATACACTACCTGATTTTCCAGGCTTTACCTGGTATTCCGGGCTTTTTGAAAGGTTTTACATACAGATGCCAAACAATCCCCATTTACACTGATCTACAGACATGGTTAAAAATGCTGTGTTATGCCTGCCGGGTCACGCATGTGCATCATGTCAACAGTTTCACAAATTTACAAAAAGACAATAATAGCATCATTTATAATACTCTCTTTTAGGGGCCGTTCAAACCGAGCATATTTGGAATGTAAAAAACTTGAGTTTCGCATTTTTTTAAAAACACTGTCAAAATGGAGAGGTGGAAAAGTGGAATAGAAAAGCGTGTTCTGTGTGAACGGCCCTCGGAAGGCAGCTGTCTATGTAGGCAGTAGACAGGGACACAGCTCGCTAAGTTTTGGAACAAGTCTAACTGTCCATCTGCCTTCGTCTCTGACGCATACGCAGTCTTACCCACGTCTTCAATCTTATTTTTCTCGCTCTCTTCTCTCTCTTCCCTCTAAATAGAAATCCTGGATTATTACCTAACCTGCAGCAGGAAAATGAGCAGCCCTTTTCAACAGGTGCGCAATCTTGTTACATGATGCGGCAGACGGTGATGTCATAGAGATTACTAAAGGAGTAAAAAATAGGATGTTAATGATATCACAAGGCAGAATTCCCCAAATATAAGGAGTTATAATGATGTCACAAAGCACAGATTAAGATTAAAAAGCAATGCCATTTATGTCACGGTGGGGATGAACAGAACAAAGAGGATTATGACATTATAATCAAGATTTTGTAATCAAGATCTAGGCTGACAGTGATTTTGGGGGAGCTGATGAATGAAGAATGGAATTTGATGTCGTAAAAGGAAATTATAAGGGACTGTGTGTTTCACACTGACAGCATTTCTGATGTGCAATAGAAGTGCTCTATAGAGAAAAGAAAATGTATTGAATATTTCCTTTAATAATGCCCCCAAATAATACTTTTAGCCATTGGAAGTTTGGTTTAATGCAGTGTGAAGCAATGTTATTTTAGTATTTTAAATTATATTTTTATATTATTATTTTAGATTTTATACATTTATATATTATTTTGTATATAAAGTTTTGTCATTTTAAAATCAATTCATTTTGAATATGTAATATGTTTTTTTATTAATATCCCATTTATTAGTTATTCATTATATTAATACATAAATGAAAATGGGAAATGTTACCTTGCCAGATAGCTGAAATAAAGTCATATCTAGTTATTTATTTAACATTAATATCTAGTTATTATATTATTTTATTTATATTATATATTTTTATTACATTTTATATTAACATTTGGTTATTAACATTTAGTAGAATAGTTAAAATTTATTGTTTCAAGTAATCAAATCATGAATGTCATTTTATTGTGTAATTATTTAGTACTGTTTTTTAAGGTTTTAGTGAATTATAATAACCTTGAGGCCTTGAAACAGGCCTTGAGGGGAATTAAAAATGCAGTTAAGAGTTGTTCGCCTGTGAAGTTAAGTTAAATCAACAAAATTCTGTTTGTTGAACTGGTATAAGATACTGACCCAGTCCCAGAGAGCACTTTCCAGCATCCACTCTCACCTTTCCAGTCTGGAGAGAGACGCCCTCCCACGCTTTCCAAAGGCAGAGGTATGTTAACACCGCTTCCGATGCCCATGATACCACACTGTGTCCGTCACTGACAGGAAAGATCAATAGCAGCCTTACAGTAAAGCGGATGCAGCACGCCGCTTAGCCGCTGTGTTATCTTCCCTTTTAGAAGTCGCTGAGGGAGGTGCAGCAGATCCTCAACGCCACCGAGGGCAACTTCCACCAGCTGGTCGCACTTCTCAACTGCCGAGGGCTGAACAAGGTAACCATAGCAACCTGTTCTTCAGCTCAGCCCGACGGCGAGCTTGACGTTGACGAGCAAACCGTCTCAATCCGCTACTGTTTTCACGTCACTCTCTCAGGATTACGTGGACTCTCTGAAAGGCCTGTGCTACGATGGGATGGAGGGGTTGCTCTATCTTTCTCTGTACTCGTTTCTCTCGGCTTTGGCGTTCACGGCTATTCTTTGCTCCCTTCCTGGAGCCTGGAGGAGTTTCCACAGGTGAGGTGATCCCTCCACCCCGTCCAACATCCCACCTGCTGCTGTTTTCACCATGTATTATTAGCGGGGTGTTAGTTATTCTGATTAGTTAAGATGAGGATGAGGTGATTTAAATAGTATTATGTCGTTTCATTTTATTCATTTATCATGTGGTATTTATGTATTTAATTATTAATAAAAGTATGAAATATAAATATAACTACATTTTCATCATTTACAATTCTGTAAACATTCTTTTTACATTCTATTTATTACTTAGATTACTTGGGATGAGATTTTAAATTATTATTGTAGACACATTTACTTTTTCACAGTTCTCTGATTCATATGGCAGGTAGGTAAACAAAAATATATTAGTAGTAAAAAATAGAATATATTACAAATAGGTTTATAAATAAAGTTATAATGATGTAAGATTTTAGTTTATTTCATATACTTTTTCAGGACTTATTTATTTATTTATGTAAAAAATAATTTTTAACTTTACACATTTTTCATAATATTTTGTAGGTGTTTTTATATTGAAATTATTTTACATTTGCATTTGTATTATTTAATAATAATAATAATTTAATAATAATAATTTAGTAATAATAATCTTCATCAGTTAATGAACCCCTTGCAGTTCCCTCACAAACTGATTTGGATTTTTACATTTCTTCGTTTTATATTTTTCAATATATTTTTTTTTTTTTTTTTTTTAGATTAGATTAGACATTGCACTTTTTTTAAACACAGGGAAATGCCCAAAACAAGCGAATGTCATCTTAATATATGTCAAATCGCTATCTAGGATGTATCTGTAACACGAATAATAAGATACTGACCGGAAACCTGACAATTTCTGATTTTGAATTCAAAAGAAGTTATATATTTCCCTCCTGAAGAACAGAAGCAGCCAGACGTGGGGTGGAGGTGGGCTACTCGGCCTGGGTCGACTCAACTCAACTATAGTTTGTCATAAATGGGCCTGTGGTAACGGAGTAAACACTGACAAGTGCACTCATCAGCAATGCACAGATGACAGAAATAGGATCTCAACTTAAGGGCATTAGTGCTTATAAATGCACTTCGCTCCTTTTATCTGGATATGGTATTAATGTCACTATAACCATTAGTTCAGAAAGCTCAGTCACTTATTATTGATTCAGTCCTACGTGCTACTCTCCCTCCAAGTGCCTGATGTTGGAAAATCCAATTTTTTTTAAAGTATCAGAGGTGGCTGCAGTGTTTAATTGCAGTAAAATTGTGTTCAGAGCACAAACTCCATTTAGATGGCAGATGCATAGATTACTGAAATGGCAAAGAGGAGCGAGACAGATTAAAGGATTACTTCTAGACTGGGATTATTTGATTTCATGACAATATCTGCATGTATATAGTTAAGAGAGATTTTTCAATAAATGTCTCTAAAGCCTTTGTTTGGCGCATAACATATAGCGGATAAAACGTTTCTGCATTTCGTGATGTATTTTTCACTTTCTTTGTTGCATGTTTCTCATTGGATGGCACAGCGATTCAGAGGAATACGAGGACTCTGACAGCGAAAGCGAGGACCCCTTCACTTCTCATCAGGCACGTAGACAGACGGCCACGGGCTCCCAGCGAGGGGCCTTGCCCCCCTTCTATAGTTACCAGGGGGCCGGCTGGACTCCCCCCTTTTCTAGCGCGCCTCCGTTACCGTGAGTAACACATACACAGACACACAGACAGACAGACAGAATGACCCTACCCATACACCACCATCAGCTTGTGTAGATCACCCACACACAGATGAACAGTACAATATCAATTATTTTTTCCTTGATTTATTTAATAATATATAATGATTTATTAACTGCCTGAATCACTGGGAGTGCCACTTAAAAAATAAAATGAAGGAGTCATATATATATATATATATATATATATATATATATATATATATATATATATATATATATATATATATATATATATATATATTTTTTTTTTGTAAATTGAAAATTAAAATGTTGGGTTTTTTTAACTGACAAAAAATATTGATTTAATTAATAGCAAAATGTAACAAGAAAATAATACAATAAAACTAAGAAAAAAATTCAAATGCTCCTCTGATGAAAAATAATATATTTAAGCTTTTAAAAGTTATCTATTTATTATTTGTTATTTACACTGTGGTTCAGAATTTTGAGTAAGTAATTATTATTATTATATATATAATAATATTATATAATTTTTTTGAAATGAATACTTTTTGGCAAGGATTTAAAGTGTTTTGGGCAACAGTTAATCGATCCAAAATAAAAGATATACACACATATATATATATGTGTGTGTGTATGTGTGTGTATGTATTATGTATATAAAGACACACATACAATATATATTTTAAAGATATGTAGATGTATTTACGTCTATATATTTATATTCATAATTTATATTATACATACACATATATTTAATATATAAACATAACATATTTTCCTTACATATATACATGCAGTTGTGTGTATTTATATATTTACAAATTATTAATACACATTACACACACGTTATTATTTACACAAATAATTTTATTTTGTTTAATCTGAATTAATCATTAATCATCATAACAATTAAGCAACTATTTAATGTAATCAGAAGTAAAAGTAAAGACATTTACAGTGTTACAAAAGTTTTCTATCTCAGATGCTTTTTGTTTTGTACTATTCATTAAAGAATCCTGAAAAAATTCATTGTGGTTTCCACAAAAAGATGAAGCGGCACAACTGATAATAATAAGAAATGTTTCTTGAGCAGCAAATCAGAGTACTAGAATTATTTTTGAAGGATCATGTGATGATGCTGAATAATCAGCCTTGTGATAAATAAAATTGTAAAATATATTTGAAAATAGAAACGTGTTCACATTATTGCTGTTTTTACTGTACGTTTTTGTCAAATAAATGCAGCATTTGTTATTGAGACTTCTTTCAAAAACTTTTTTGAATGGTAGTGTACATTTTTAAACATTAAATATTAAATCATATAAAATGTCTTATAAAATAATTGTCAGTTTTGTACATTTGCATTCATTAATTGATGAATGTTTTTGAGTGGCACTTCAAGTCTTCCATGTAAGTTTAGGTTTTAGAAATACACTGATTCTTGTTCTCTTCACGAGCAGCCGTGCATCAAGGTTTCACTCTGAATGGCCTTTGCACTATGAAACACATTTATAGGCTTATGTAGATCAAAATGCAGAAACAAGTGTCACCCATACGTAGTCGAACACATCAAGCTCCAGTCACACACAGACAGGCAGGTGTTAGATGGAGCGCACAGACAGACAGACAAATACAAACACATGCACACACAGACAGACACACAGACAGGTCTACATGTCAAGCACAGCCTAGCCAAAAAAAACAGACATCAGTCCAGAGGTCTGTCTGTCTGTGTGTCTGTCTATCGGTCTGTCCGTCATTGCAAGACAGACATAGATCCTCCAATCAGAGACGATGCACAATATAGGTAAAGTCCCGCCCCTCCGATATTTCTGTCCGCTGTCAAAAACCATGCTGTCCGAACTACATCACTCTTTCAAATCTATTGCAGTCTGTTTTCTTTCTCCCTGCTTTTTAACATTCCCTGTTTCTCTCTCTCTTTCAGTTATTCTGTTTTGAAAGGCCATATTTGCTGTTTTTTTATTTATAAAACTAGATCTGACATCCACACTTCTTCTCACTTCATTCACATTTCCATGTGCTTTCAAATGAATGTCTTTAAAAATAAATACAAGTGATCTATTCTAAATTGATATATTCCTGAAAACCATTCCTCAATTTAAATATCTTTTGTGTCCTTTTGGAAAAAACATCTAAAGATTCTAAAAAGTGAAAATGTCACATCTCTCTAACTCTCTTCCACCTTTTCTCTTCCTGTTTCCTCCCTGGATCCTGGCTCTCATCCTTCCCTGTGTCCCTTTGGTGTGGCATGCCATTCCTCCGTCTCTCTGTCACCACCTTCTCCGGGTTCCTCTCTGCGCCTCTCTCTTTCTCTATGCAGGACTCCAAACGTTTCCTCCAATGGCAACCCTGGTTATGAGAACCTGCCTTTGAGTGACAGGCAGTCCCCACCCCCCTCTGTGAGTTCCCTTGTCTTTGTCACATCACTGCGATCTGTGGCATTCTCATGAGTCATTGTGTTAGGATTCACACAGACTGACGCACAAATCAGACTAAGCGACCCTTCGCCAAGCCCCGCCTTGAAGCGTTACTGACCAATCGCAATCCAGCATATTATCTGACAAATCCTATAGAAGTTCCTGTTTGTTTAGACGCTGTTTAGTGGAATGGCAAACATTTGGGTTGGTGTGATTTATTTAGTCAATTCTCTTGTGCTAACCAAGGCTGCATTTATTTGACCAAAAATACAATCAAAATTTTATTAATGTAAAAAAAATTTGAATGTGATTAATCACTTGTAAAAATTTGATTAATTATTTGAATTTTCAGCATCATTACTCCACTCTTTAGTGTCACATGATCTTTCAGAAATCATTCTAATATGACGATTTGGTGCTCAAGAAACATTTATTATTAACAAAAAGAGATGTGCTACTTAATATTTTTGTCAAAACCATAATACAGTATTCTTTAATTAATGATTCTTATTTAAAAAAATACTGACCCTAACCTTTTTAACAGTAGTGTATGTTAGGACACAATATATATTTTTTATTTTATAAAAATATTTAGTATATTTATTTTGTCATATTTCACGTAAAAGAAAACAAAAAAAACATTTAATTTGAATCACTTTAACACATTTTACCCTAAAAACTTTCCAGTTCACTCCAATGGGACATTCTGAAAATCTCTCCCGGGTTAGCGACAGTAACTAGGGGGCGGGGCTTGGTAAAAGGTATAAATATATATATATATATTGTGAGAAATCAACGGCAGGAAACACAAGATTTTGTTTTCAATGTTTGCACTGATGATTTTGATTTTTTAACGAATGTATACTTTCTTCTTTCCTTTGTTCTCTCCTCCACTCGCGGCTCCGGCTCGTCTTCCGTGCGGGTTTTCTGAAAGTACAGTACTCTCCCAGCATGCTGACTGGCTACGGCGGCAGTCAATCACACTCCAACCCGTCCCATTCAAGGAACCTGTACTCACACTGATTATTTTTCTGTACAGTAGAAAAGAAAGATATAGAGCAAGGTTTAGTTTTCATATGGATGGACACTTTATGAGAGACTAATTTAAAACTCTAGATGTTAAATATTTGTGAGTAACGTCAGTACCATTGAGTCGTTTGGGTGTAAGAGACAGAAAAAGCTGTTTGCTTCATCTACTCGTCCGATTCTTTCACTTCCTGTCCCTCTAGTGTCACGCTGTACATAGCTGGTGGAAACAAGATGGTATTGACGTTACAGTAGTGGTCTATTTTTAAATGTATAACCACTTTATTTTGGAGTTTTTATATTGTTACATGTAGTCACAGATGCATAGTGGCGATGGCACAATTTCTTTGTATGATTATGCAGTTTTTCTTCACCTTTCTTTCTTTTTTTTAATATTTGACAGGACCCTATTTTATAAGTGGCAATTCTGTATAACCTTGTATACCCTCTGATACTATATGATTATTTATTTATATAATATAAATATATGAATATATATATTCACTGTATAAACATTTGATTGTTAATGCATTTTGATGATCAAAGAGAAAGAAAAAAAAAAAAAAAAAAAAAAAGTGTAAAAAAATTGTTGAGGGCTAGTGTCCGTTTCCTCTGCTGGCTCTGAGCAATACAACTGCGTTTTGCCATTTGCAATGCAATGGCCACAATGTAAGCAGCAATAATCATCAGGACATCTTGCAAAGGACCATCCGTGTCTGTGTGTGTCAGAGGTTTTCATGACATGTTCAGTATATAGCGTATATAGATATATATATATATATACACATTTGAAATTGCATCGGTCTCTTCTCTTGGCTATCAACCTGTTGTTAATCCTTAAAAAAATGAGTTTCTATGGTTTAATGCTCCTTTTGAATGGCATCCTTTTTCACTACAGAGTCTAATATAAATGAAATAAAAAAAAATACAGTAACAAAAGCGCAAGGTCTGAAAATGTTTTTGTGTCTTTACAGCTGCTGATGCAAAACACTACAAGCATCCTGCTAAATAAACCTATACCTGGTTATTACCTGCAATAGGTGAGAAAGATTTTCCCCTATGAAATGTTGTTTTTGGTTACTTATTTAATAATAATATTTAAATCGTACATTAAATATTATTTAAACTATTTGATCTCTCTAACCATATTAAGCACTGCATGTTACTCTATTTCAGTATCAATTAATTTTCACCATTACAGCTTTTAGTCTTTTATGAAGGGTGTTGCTGTTGTTAACTAAAACTATTATTTACTGACATAAACCTGACCTAAAAAATACATTTTATGAAATGTTAACTTGGCAACTTAAGTAAAGAATGTTTAGGTACTTAAATGACTAAATCTGAAAGAAATAAAAAAGGCCAAATAGAATTTTTTTTTTTTTTTAAAATACATTGAAATCTGAATCTAAAAATAAATAAAAAAATATTCAGCTTAATTATAGAACCTTTATTTTTTCCGTCTTGCCCCAAAGCTTAAACAATTAATTTTTTCATTGTTATTTATTTTTAGTGCAGTATATTGCCTACAAGGTCACTTAACTCATAATTAGGCCTAGGAACACAATTTATTAAGATTTATTTTATTCATTTGGGACACTTTTCGTTGCATACTTACCCAAAAGTCATGGTTAATTATTAGCTCTGCATTTAACATGCTCTTTTTTGCTAAATCAAAAGACAGATTCACCGACTTGATTAAATATCATTTATATGATATTAAAATCCAGCTCTGATGACAACATTAAATCGACAAACATTAGTAACCAGACAAAAAAAAAAACAAAACACCGTTTGTAGTCATAACGACGATTTCGAACGGCTCCTCCACGAGCACAGCGTGAGCGAAAACAGTCCAAGTAGAAATTCAAATAAATAAATCAAATATTCGGTTTTCCCTCCATTTGGTGGAGTCGATGTGAATGAGGCAGCTTGCTAGAGAGCTTGAAAGAGTAAAGTACGTGAGCACGAGATAGAGCTACAATCTCTTATCTCCTTTGTTTATGCATAGTAAGATGTGCACTGACGTCTAAAAGGCAATGAACCGTACATACGTGAACTCTAAAGTACCGTTTCTGTGCATAGTTGTAACAAAGACACACAAATCTTTGATCTACTTCAGCAGTGGAGTGCATAGATAGAGATAAAGTGAGAGATGGTAGTTCCTGAGAGGAGAGAAAGAGAGAAAAGAGGAGAGTGACGCGGCTGGCACAGATGTAGTAGTGTCTCCCAAAAGCTCAGCCAGTGTGACTTCAGATAAACGGCTCCTTCATAAGAAGCAGCATTAGATCATTCTCTCGGACTTCCCTTCGTTGCGGACGACTGCGAGCATCTTCATGCAGCGCTTGCTCTCCATAAAAGTTTCTCGGCGCACCGCTCTTTCTCCGTTTCTCCGCCGTTACTCCACATTGAGAGAGAAAGAGAGAGAGAATGTTCGGTTTTCATCACTTCCTGGTGTCGTCCGCTTTGAGCCACGTCCCGTCGTCGTCTACTTCCTTTTGGA
Source organism: Puntigrus tetrazona (assembly GCF_018831695.1). Classification (NCBI taxonomy): domain Eukaryota; kingdom Metazoa; phylum Chordata; class Actinopteri; order Cypriniformes; family Cyprinidae; genus Puntigrus; species Puntigrus tetrazona. The sequence goes on from NC_056714.1 coordinate 13,202,191, forward strand.
CGACGAGGAGCATTTCTGCCACGTCCTGAGAAAGCTGCTCAGTGAGGAATGACCTGGGAGGAGAAACGAGGATGGGGATTGATTGGGATTCGTCTGGCGCTTACCGAATATCACATGTTAAAATCATGTTAGCTTAGTTTGCATTTATCAGGGTCTGGAGAGTAAGGTTACGCTGTATTAGTAATTCTGAACAAATCACTTTTTTAAGTGAGCCTTAAAAAAAATCTAGCATAGCCCGATTCATTAAAAATGATTCTTTTGAAGTGGTTCTTTTTTTAGGGAATCATATAGCGCAGTCTATGCTGACCAAGTCGAGAGCAAATGACTCTTTTGCGTCGTTTTTTAGGAATTTTAATGAATCTTTTAAAAAGGCAAACTTTTTTTCACTATTCTTTCACTGAAAAATCAGTTTTACACTAATGTTATTTTGGAATTATTATATAGCTTTAGTTTTCATTTTTAATATTTTAGCATTTTACGTCATGCATATTAATTTTATAGTTTTTTTTAATTTCAGTTTTAGTTTTATTTCAGTTAGCGATTTAACTGCTTAACCTAATCTTTACTCATTTTATGTTATTATTTAACATTCGTGTTTTCTTTATTTCGGTTCAATTTCAGGTTCAGTTAGGAATAAAAAAAAATATATATATACACGAGCACTTTACTAGTTTTTGTGAATTTTAAAGGTTAAAATGTTCTCTGTATATCATGTTTCTCACAAACTAAAAACTTGAGTGTGTAAATGATTCAAATCACACTTGATTCGTTACTGAATCAGATGATGTTTCACAATACACACAAATGTAAATGGGGTCCAGGAGATCACATGATCCATCTTGTTTTCTTGTTATATTACCAAACCATCTGCCATGATAGTGCTGCTCTTGTTCTGATTGAATTACCTGTTCTGCGTCATTATGATTGTTTCTGGGCAACACTGCACTGATAATCAGTGACATCTGGATGTATGTCTGTCCAGTTCATTCATGTCACTGTGTACACACCTGGAAAGTGTAAAACACCTGCACCTACGTATAAACGTGTACGTTTTGAGTCGTACGAAATAAGTGTCTTACCTGAGTTCTGTTTCTCCGCCAATACAGGCAGGCCCTTTTAATTTCGAGTCTAGGTTATAAAACTGTCCGTTGACGTCCCGGACCGCCAGCCAGTGTCTGCGTCTCAGCGGGAGAGACACTATTCCCAGCGACACCCTTGATGGGACGTTCAGAATGAAGCCCTGAATTTTGTCCAGGCACAAATTCTGCACTGACCTATAGAGAGATAGAACTCACGTTCGATGATCATCGCATGACTTATAAAGCGACGCTGAGCCGCTGTCACACTCACCGGCGTTTGTCCCACCAAACAGCAGCGAGGCCCCGGCTCTGCAGGGCTGCCATGATAACATTGACGTCATAGTTTCCCGTGCCCAACACGGAGCGGTGTGGATTCATCACACACTGTGGGGCAAGTCTGCATAGAAACACAACAGACAACTCTGGATTTGAGAATATAGATCACATTATGACCTGTAGGTGTGTGTGTGTATGTGTTTATATGTATAAGTGTATGTATTTATATATGTGCGTATGTATGTGTATATATATATATATATATATATATATATATATATATATATATATATGTGTGTGTGTGTGTGTGTGTGTGTGTGTATATATATATATATATGTATATATATGTATAAGTGTGTGTATGTATGTGTGTGTGTGTTATATATATATATATATATATATATATATATATATATATATATATATGTATATATATATATATGTGTATGTATATATATATATATATGTGTGTATGTGTATATATGTGTATGTATATGTGTGTGTGTGTGTATGCATGCATGTATGTATGTGTGTGTGTGTGTGTGTGTGTGTGTGTGTGTGTGTGTGTGTGTGTGTGTGTGTGTGTGTGTGTGTGTGAGTGACGCACCGCTTGCAGATGTCATCTGCCGTCTCCTTGGTAAAAACTCTCTCTTGAAGCACGTTGTTCAAGGCATGGATGGCGCACAGCTCCAGTCTCTGTTTTTCATGAAACACCTCGCCCTCGTTCATACTCACCCTGCCATCACAAGCACATTCAGCGCGTCGATTAGCATTTTTAAGCAACGTTACGCCCAAGAACACGTAATGCACCCGCGTTCACGCGAGCCGACGGCACATGACCGATACATCACCAAAATCACAAGCATACCTTCTGGAAGACAGAGTCCGCGGCGCAACGATTTATCCACAGCAAGAAAACCACCGCGGCTTAGGCGTACCGTGACACTAACTTTAGTGTTCCGCCACGCTGTTGATAACTGAACCTACGAGGATCAGTGAACGCTATCTGTTTCTCGTCTGAGAGGATCGGCCGGAAGTTGTGTTGTTGTCTCGTTGAGGTAACGCCCCTTGCGGTCATCTAGCAGCACACCGTGAGCTCCACAGGGGGCGCTAATCACCAAGTTTCTATATAATTTTATTTACATTCATAATCAGCTTTTATCTCAGTAGCTCTTCAGTAGGGACAATGAAATGTATATGTGTTTGGGCAAATTCCAAAGAGAGCTAAATTTGATTGCTGGCTGTTAACTGTACTGTAATAATATTTTGTATGAATGCAAAATATTATTGAAAATGTATTATTATTATTGTTGTTGTTATTGTATATTTATTTTTATCATACACTTGCGCTACTTTACATAGAACTTTACACTTTAAGTAGAATTTAGCTACTTTTACTTTCAAGTGTCGAAGATTATATATTCCGAATACAACCTGCATGCTGCTAAAAACGTAAAAACAAGTTAAACGCGAAACGAAGCGTAACTTTAGGGTCGGAGTGCCCTCTAGTGGTCGTTAAGTAGTACAGCAAACACTTTTTATTATCAGATTGATATGTGGGTTCAGTCAATGTCAGGAAATAATTTTTTTCATTGACCCTCATTTAGCCTCATTTGCCTTAATTTAATCAGTTATAATTACGACCTAAATAAATACGAATTAATGGACGAAACGGCTAGTTTTAACTTATGCACAGTAAAAAAACAAACAAACAAAAAAAAAAACTACTACAACAACGCAGGCTTAAATCTAACTGATAATGTGAATGTTGTATTCTATATTTATTTACAGTATATATATATATATATATATATATATATATATATATATATATATATATATATATATATATATATATATATATAAACATCGTTAATAATAAAAATACAAATATTATTATACGGATAATGCAAGCAGTCAATGAAACAATAAAGTACATGATGCTTATATTGCTTACACTTTTAAGTTAGTTTTCTACAGAGCAACACTGCAAATGCTTTGGCAATATAAATGTAAAGCAAATTGTCGTAAAACGGAAATTGAAACAATAATAATGATGAAAATGTTCGCGAGAAAGTCTCAAAACTCTTGGCCTAATGTTTTCTTTATAGAAAATATCAACCAAAAAAGAAATAGTTGTCGTGGGTAAAAATTTTACCATGTGATTCTCAATTCAAGTAATTTTTTCAATAGCCTATACAAGACGGTTCAGGCTACAAATGATTCAGGTTGACGTAAACGAAAACATAGTATATTGCTTTGTATAAAGAACATTGCAGAGTGACAGTAAACGCTTTCGCAAAGGATTAAACCCCTTGTTGGAGCTATTTCTACGTCTTTCATTGGATCGTGAACTGAAACAACATTTGTCCCTGCCTTTGGGAGGGCATGAGTTATTCAAACGCACCTATTACCAAAGAGCATTTTTCGCATTCTCAACTTTCTCTGGTCCGTGAGGTTTCCAAGGTCTGCTACGTCAGCGCGACCCAAGCCTGCGATTGGCCAGAGGGATTTAATTGTTGAGCACGTGCGACGCTTCTCAGACTCTAATTGGTCAAACCTCTTTCGAACCGCTTCTTAGACGAATTGTATTTTTGTTCCTGTGTCAAAAAGACTGCTAGCTGGTAACAGGCTACGGTAGCCGTCTGTGGCCGTTAGCTGTCGAGCAAACCAACTTTTTTCAGACGAAACTGACAACACGTTGGACTTTAAAACTTCTAGACGGCACATTTCATCCGAGGGCGACAACGGATAACAGTTTCACGAAGGAGAGCTCTGGAGAGCAGTTAGATATCTTCGTTTCTCGGCAAAGCCCATCGTTAGCTTAGCTCGGATTGGTAGCAGCACCAGCAAGCCGACCGACATTACAGTGAGAAATAGGTTTGGTTAACTTGTGGGTTCTTGAAACGTCTTAGTAGATTTTGCAGTCTTGATTGATTGCGGCTTTTAGGTTCGTTGTCGTTGGTTTCCGTCGGTCTCGGTGTGGATCTCCGGATCAGTCTCGTCGGCCGGTTGGGCAGCAGTTAGCCAAGTTTTCTCATTCGAGACAAATTTGCTGGCTATTATAAAACCCCACGCAGCTGGAAATGGTACGTTTATTTTCGAAATCGCTGAATGGTGCTTCAAACTGTTAGGTTAATGTGAGAAAATGTAGTTTTTCTTTTTTTTTACTCTTTACTTTTTAGCAGTTTAGGTCTTATCATCGGAAGGTACAAGTTGTAACTTATTAATTTACGACTGAAACTTTGTTAGTTACACGATTGATCTCATTTTTCGTCCTATTTCGACTTTAATTTGTTCCATTTCACTGTTTCTTGTTAATAGAACAGAATATGCTTCTAAAGTTGGACTAGGAGTCATGTGCCATTCATTTAAGTGCTTCTAAAAAAGTGTATTGTAAGAATTGTTTCCTAACTAAACCTGCCACGAAACTTTATTTTGTTTTGTATCTCTCTTCTGTCATGAACTTGCGCTGGTTTACCAGCAAATGTCACTTTGTTGCTACTAATGCTGTACGTGCTTGTTATTACAGATTTTAATTTATTATATTCTTTTTGTATGTAGAATTCAAACGTGGAGAACTTGCCGCCTCAAGTGTTGAGACTGGTCTATAAAGAGGTTTCTGCGTTGGCAGCCGACCCTCCTGAGGGAATCAAAATCTACCCCAGTGAAGAGGATATCACAGAGCTGCACACTGCCATTGAGGGCCCAGGTAAGTAGTGCATTTTTATTCTTTTTATATGTATATATTTAGTTATTTATTTTTGTTGCTTAATTTGTTTTCCCCCCTTGTCTCACACCAGAAGGAACACCGTATGCAGGAGGGGTGTTTCGGATGCGTCTGGTTCTTGGGAAGGATTTTCCCGCTGCACCTCCCAGAGGCTATTTCCTAACTAAGATTTTTCATCCTAATGTTGGGCACAAGGGTGAAATCTGTGTCAATGTGCTGAAAAGAGACTGGAAGGCAGAGCTTGGCCTGAGACATGTATTGCTAGTAAGTAGTATTTTAATAAATTTTTATATTTTCTATCCTGGTAAACCTGATCTGAACAGGTAAAAGGATGCTTTTGAAAACTTTTCACGGAATGTTTTTATTTGGGTGGAAACCAACATGATCAGTTTAATAAAGTTGTGCGTTAGACCTGTTAATATTACTGATTTAATTTCTTAAATTATGTACAAATTATAGAGGAAGCGAGCAAAGAGCGCAACGGAACTTTTTGAAACTCAGAATCAGTCAAACCATTGCAGCAATGTTTTGAAGTGATCTATGTAGTTCAGATCAGGAATCGGTTGATTTGGGTTGGGACGCTGAAGCCGATTTGTGGAATGTTTTTATCCTGGGAGTCGGGAATGCATAGACCCATGAAGTTTGTGGCACTGTACCAGTGTGTTTGTATGTGTACACTTTCCATCATGTAAAACACACCATTTTTTTTTGACTTGTTAGTTGAGTAATTGAATAAACGCAACAAAGCAAAATCCTAGTAAAATTTAATCATCTGAACTTATTCTATGTATATATGCCTGCTATATGGAGATTACACAGATTACTGTTAGTCTGTAGGTTTTAAATGCAGGTGACAATATCTGAACTTTGCATTTAATTAAAATTACTGTACAATAACATCATAAATTGCGGTAAGGAATTAATAAAAAAAAAGGGTCTACTTAAATTATTTCTGAATAACTTAACTTTTTTTTTATTTTTAATGAAACTTAATTTTTTACTCAATCTGAAAAGACTGTGGCCACAAGTTTCTGTTTTGCACTAACAATCACAAATGTAATAAAATATGTACATATACATACGTGTGGATAAATACATAAAAGACATTGTCATGACTGAGTTTTATGTATGTAACAGACCTTACAAACAAACGGTATCCATTTCAAATGTAGCAGTATTATACAACAATAGTGGAAATGAGAATTCCTTGAGCGTGCCAAAAAATCATCGGATATTTTACTGAAAAAAAAAAATCCTGCCCTCCAAAATGTATTATGTAATGTATATTTTTCATCCACGCCCTTCTAAAAAAAAAATAAAATAAAATTCTTTTCCCACAGACTATCAAGTGCCTTCTGATCCATCCTAACCCAGAGTCTGCCCTGAACGAAGAGGCTGGGAGGTTACTTTTGGAGGACTATAAGGAGTATGCGTCCCGTGCTCACCTTCTAACAGAGATCCATGCCATGGGAGGCACGTCAGGGGCCCCTCAAGAGCCCGCCGATGGACCACAACCCAAAAAGCATGCAGGAGACCCAAACAAACGTGTAGCCGGGGCCGGTTTGGTAACAAATGGTGTTGCCGCCAACAATTTAAGTAACAGCAGCTCCAGCGGCACGAGCAGTAGCAATACTAATATAGTTGCAAAGAAGAAAACGGATAAAAAACGAGCTCTGAGGCGGCTATAAGAGAGAACGAGTCTGTGCTATGTGTGTACATATAAATATTGAAGTGTGCAGACCACCTTTTCTCCTCCTTAATCTGTCTTACCATTTTTAGGATAACGCATTCATCTTGTCACGCTCCTATCAGATCACTCCTCTCGTTTTTGTTCCCTTGTCTCTTTCAACTTGCTCTCAGGACTTGAACTGTCTTTGCGACAATTCTTTGTTTCGTTCACAAAAGGGGTTTTCATCTGTATTTCAGAAGTTTTACAATTGTTTAGAAAATGAAAACAGTAGTAAAAGTTTTTGACAAAGTTCATTTGTGGCCTCTAGAGTTATCATGACCATAAGCAGGATTTTGGTGTGTACTGTCGGCACAGAATTTATAATATATTTAGATTGCAGGTGTGATGATGGGACGCTTACTGTAATGCTGTCCTGTTGTAGTTGGACTGAACCCATACATTTCTCTTTCTTTTGTCTTTCCTCCTTCAGGGGTTTAATGAAGAATAGTACATTGCACAGAATATGACTGTTGTGTTTGTGGTGAAAGAGAGGCAGGATCAGGAATAACAGAGGGAGTTAAAATGTGGTCTGAATATTACTTTGTTTTTTTTGTTTTTTTTATATGTGTGGTATTTTAATTGTTTCCAGTTTTTACTAAATTTGTCTGTCTGTTTCTATTTTGTAGTTCACTTTTCGGAAGGCCTTTTTCCATTTTTAAGTGAACGGCTATATTTCCCTGACGCTTGAGATTGAGTCCTTAAAGCCTTTCCGCCAGTCAGGGCAGAGCAATGGGGCTAATAATTAATCATGAAATATACGAGCCAGAAGTGGTGTTCGGTCTCATCCTTCAAATGAACTAGTTTGGTTATTCTTTTCAATAAGAACGTTAATCCCCTTTTTATATGACCACAGTTGCTATTTTCTCTGGCTCTGCTGGTCTTTCAATCAAAAGGCTGTTAAGGAACCTTCTCTTTGTTGTTGCATTTGTAATGGGCCTTCAGTTCCCAAAGATCCTCTCTAACAAAGTGATACGAACTTCAGACAATGTGTTTGCAGAAACAGTTTGCCCGTATTTAAAAGTTTGTGAATAAACAATAGGGCATTTTGTGGCCATTATTTAAGTTATTTAAATTAATAAGAAATAAAGGAATTTTAGGAGCAGTTTGATTCTTCTTTTTTTTTTTTTTTTTTTTTTTTTTAATTTATTAAAGAAAAACTTAGTCTATATTTGTTCTGTTCTTGTCTGTATCTGTTGGACAATTGAGACTGGGGAGGACTTTTTTTTTTTTTTTATTGTATTGTTGGGTGTATTCATTTATTATTATTATTATTATTATTATGATTAATTTGCCAGTTGAGAACATAGTTTGAACAGAAATCAAATCCCCTTCGGGTCATCCAAGATATTAATTTTATTCCTTCAAAAAAAGATATCTCCAGGACAGTTTTTGATCGTTGTGTTATGTCAGTTTACCAATGATTCCAGTTGAGTGAATGGGTGCCAAATAGCTAATAAAAACAATTATTTAAAAAAAAAAAATTAAAAAGCTGTTTGAAAAGAATTTTTTTATGCATAACATAGCTAATAAAAAGCTATGTTTGAAAATCATATTTTAATTTAATCGCCTTTTTTTACTAAGAATTTTTTTTATACATAACATAGCTTTTTCAAGTTAAAGTCTGAATCAGGTGAGAAACAGGCGCTGAATGAAAATGGTTCTAATATGCTGGTTGTTTATGGTTGGAGTAAATAACCATGATAGACTTTCTAACTGGAGGAAGTGTTATGGATTACGGCCAGTAGATGGTAAAATGCACCAATGATAGATTTGTTTTATTGTTTCACAAAATATTAATCCATAGACCGGCCTTGTGTTGTTTATGCTGATGCTTTTATCAGCTCTTTTGACTCGTTGTGATGGCACCCGTTCACCGCAGATGCTACAGATCTGAAATGTACATGCACGGGTGAGCTATTCCTGTAAGTCTTCTGTACATGTATCTGCATCTTCCCGGTAGTTTCATTGGCGTCTTACCGTTCGGCCTGCTTTCACCACTATTTTCAGCGCTCGTCAATATTTGCTTTTGTAACTTTGTGTAATTATGCAGACGGCTTAAAAACGAGCTGTTCGGCCCCTTGAAATATTTTATGCCATATTCGGGTCCCCCCCCCCACATCCAGAGAGCGCATTGCGGGCAGTAATTAGCGCGGGTTATGAACGGATGATCGGTTCTCGTCGCAGGTTTCCTCAGCGGCCCACCCACCTGTATAGGAATAGCTAAGTGCACACCGGCTAATTGCTGTCTGTAGGAAGGAAAGCCTATGAGGGGGAAGATATGAGCCTGAAGTTCAGCCTATACAATAATCGAAAGAATTCCAAGCGTTTATTTAAATCGATGAGGTTTAAAGTTTCAGTGGGTTGCGCGATAGGCCCAAACCAGTCTGCAAAACGGCTCGCGCTTTTCACCTGTGGGAATCACGGTATCAAGAAAAACGTAAATGAATTGCTCCAGCAGCCCGGAGTGGTTAATATTTGATGATCGCTCTCCGTGGTGCTGAAATGGCGATTGACGGCTGTCTATTACTCGATGGAGGCTGCGTGCGTTTCTGTCGCCGCAGAGCATGCGTGATCATCGACCCCGAGCTCGCTTGTGTGTCGTTAGATCGGGTGCGGGCTAATTAAACGAAGTGTTTATTGCCGATTTAATCAAGCACGCGATCGCTTAATCTCGAGGGGTTCTGGTAAGGCAAGTTGCATTCGCTGCAAAGGAAAGTATTTTATGCAGTTTCGCGTGAATGAATGAACGAACATGTGTATCGCGCAGACCGAATTCACACAAGAAGCACCCTAGTTATGTTAGGCTTTTATTATAGGCTGTGCGAAATAATAGGCAATGGCTGTGTCATCATGCAGGGTTGTTGCTCCCCCTCCCCACCCCCTTTTTGCATTCTTTTATTTGCGTTTATTTTGCTAAACCTCTCGCTGCCACGTTTAGCAAGCGCTGTGCGTCTTTATTTCGACGCCTTACCGTCTCTGCAACCCGTTCTTGTGTTCTTTAAGGGCGAGGAATCAAGATTATTAGAGTCACAAACAAAATGACATCGTTGCCATGGCAACCGATCAGTGTGTCTCCCTCCAGCGCGCACGCACGCACGCACGCACACACACACTCACTCACACACACACACACACCGTATTGCTTAGCCAGCCATAATCGTGGCAAGGATGAGAAGTAGTTTGAGAAACGAAACACTTGAAGCGGTCGGGAATCAACGCGTCAAACCCTCATCAACGCCGTCTCGCGAAACCAACAAACGCGCCGTTCGGCGCAGCGGACCTCTGTGAGAACACCCGCCTCATTCCACCGGTGTTTCGTGACAGGGTCGGAATGTTCTTGTGTGCACGCTTTGCAGGCGGCGTCGATTAACGGCGACGTTAAGGAGCAACACAAAAGAAAAAAGCGCATGGCATCGGTGCGGTCCGTTTTTCTGAGCGTTATTAAAAATATAGGAGGGACTTAGGAAAAGGTTATCTCACCTGGAATACTTTCGCAGCACGTAACGTTAACACGCAAATAAGTTGTGCACGATCCGTCGCCCGTCGCTAAAAATCGATGCTTTATCCGTAGTGCGAACATGGAAGCGACCGGGGTAGGTGAGAGAAAATCCTGGAAAGAAATTAGCGACTATAACTGTTGTTTTGTTACCAAAAAACGAGACGGCCGGCAGTAGGGAAGTGCTGCAACAGTTTGTGGAAATAACAACATTTCTCAGCCGCCGTCGTCGTCGCCGCTCGGGGTCGAGTAAGATGTGAGACTGGCGCTGTCGTGAGGAGCGGCAGAAATCGGCACAGGTAAGTCGCTCAAGTTCAACTCTTATTTTCTGCAAGTCATCTAATTGTCTTGATCAGACGTCTACGGTCGTCTAAGTTTCGTGATTTGCGCCGTGTGTGTGTGGGGAAGGGGACGCGAGTGTTTGACCGGTTCGACGTGCCCGTGTCACATTGTGTGTTTTTAATCAACTGCAAGCGACCGGAGGAAGATGTTCGCACGTATGTAAGTGTAAGGTGGCTCCACAGCACCCTTCGCGCAAACATGCATTGACGCCCACGCAGACGGCCATTCATCGCTCGCGCGCTGCTTGTCATGTCCACCTACTCACCCGCGCGCGAATTACAGGTCCGCGATCCGCAAGGGACACGGCGATATACGGCAGCTTCACCTTCGGCTATCGGAGATGCATCAAACCCTGTTATTATTGGGGAATATGAGTGTAGCGGGAGCAACTAAAGTCAGATGTGTTGGGTGGGTTGCGCAGAGGACTTTTCATGCGGTGTGTCTCTCCACAGGTATGACGTTCGGTGTTTGTTTGGGGTTTTTTTATGTTATGCTGAGATTACAGAATTAACAGAACACACCCTGTTTGCATTTTTTTGGGGGGGTTGGGGCTACACGCTGGTATCAACTTCTAAAATGTAATTTTGTTTTGTACTTGATAACTGCAGGTGAAAAACAAAGGCGGCTCGTGCATCAGGCTGCTTTTTCACAGGCTGAACGACACCTTCTGGTTTGTTTAGTTTAAAAGAAAACTAAAAAAAAAGGCCAAGGCCCCGCCAAACGGAGTTCAGAGGTGAAACCTAAAGCCGTGAAGAAGATCAAATGTTGATGCTTTAAATGGCCGTGCGCTCTTTTGCTGATTTTCTTCTGAACCGGTTATTATCCCAGCTCGCGGATAAAGCTGGTTTTCTTGTTTGCAAGTAAGATTTCCTGTCGAGAGCCAGCGAAGCAGAAGCCGTGCTTGCCAAATGGCACATTTCGCTGCTTTGCAACACATTGAACTGATTTATTTTTTTGAGGGGGGGTGCACATATGACAGAAGCCTTAGTCTCTCTCGTTGAGAGAGAATGATGCTTTTTTTTTTTTTTTTTTTCTTTCACTTCTCATCGCGTTCGTCCGACAGACGAGCCCTTTCCAGAACGAGGAGGGCATTTATAAACGTGCCTTTTTTAATACGAGTGCATGTTACAGATGCACGGACTTCAGGACGCTACGGACCGCTGTAGTCAAGTCTGCGAATAGCCTAAAGTGTTACGGGAAAAGGGCAAACTATTTGTCTTTTCACGAGAACAGCGGTTTTAGAAGGGGAGAAGGAGGTCTATTCATCCTATCTATCATTCTCTTTCTCCTTCTCTCCTTCTATACAAGTCTGAACTACTGCAGTGCTATTCTGAGAGAGAGTGAGCTGCCTCAACCCACGCACTGAATATCACAGAGAGAGAGAGAGAGAGAGAGGGAAACGGAGGGAGGGAGATAAAGAGAAGTCAAGAGAACATCCAAAACAGACATGTTTTGCAACAGAAACACAACGAAATAGGAGAATAGCACAATTCACTAAAATCAGATTAAAAGCGGCTGAATCGGCCCGCGGTTCCTCCGTGAACTCACGTTCTAGAAGCCGCTTGTGAATGCGCCACATCTTCAGTGTCACATCTCTTAGAAGTCGCCCACAGTGCCTTGCCGATTGGGTGCCGCGTTCAGGAGAAGCTAATCCAGTTTGTAGAGGCGCGCACTGTTTCTCATAGACGAGAAGGTGTCGAGGTGGCCTACGCTTTATTATAGACATGCAAATGAGGGGTTACTGTTTTTAATGTTACGGGCTTGTTCTTGGGTTCGCTCCTGTGGAGACTGTACACGGCCCACACGAATCGCTCGACGCCACACCTGTTCTGCGACTGAAACGTCTCCCCTCTCCGCTTTAGTGCTCGCCGCCGAAACTTCTCACAGGTGTGCGCAGTGTACAATGGCGAAAAAAGGGAAAACGCTCTTCCCACGTAGGTCGCTCGGTACGTTGCATGTGCAAAATCCGTAATTGCATCTGCCAGTGCATAGTCCTTTCTAAAAAGCACTTTGGCCATTTAATGCTTCCATATTAATTATGCACCAAATGGGGGCAAAACCACGAGCAGGTTGTGTTCTGCTAATTATGAAAGCGGTATTAGCAGCAGCGTCGAAGTCGTTTCGCAGCATTGCATAAATAAGTGAATATAGTCTGACCAATCAAACACTTTTAGTGTGGAATATATAATCAGGTTCAGTCGTTGCAATCTTTATACATCTTTATAGCATTTTAATAAATATAATATAATAATACACTGAAAAACAGTTTTCTCTGAGAAACTGCCAATACATTTAAAAAACAATTACAAAGAAATGGCAAGTAACTCATTGAATTAAATGTGAAATTTTGAGGTAAAAAAATATATTATTAATTTTAAATTCATTTAAAACATGCTCAAATAATCATTTTTATTTACATCTTCAAAAACATTTATAGTGTATATAATGTAATGTAATATAAAAATACACTGAAAAAAAAAAAGTTTTTTTCTCAGAAATTGCCTATAAATTTAATAAACAATTACAAAGAATGGTAAGTGACACATTGAATGTAAACATTTGAAGTACAAAAATATATAATTGTATACATTAATCGATATATAATATTAACTCGTTCAATGCTCAAATAATAATTATTTACATTCATAGTGTTTTTCTTATTAATTTTTTTTTATTTGAGCCCACCAGTATTTTCTGTTTTCCTGTGCCTATGTATTTTGAAATTATACCTGCATAGTATTTTCTTAAAAAAAAATTCTTAAAACTAACATTCAAATAAATAATGCTTTATTTACAACTTTAAAAATAAGGTTACAGTGTGTCATACCTGCTTTTACACACATTTACGGTTTTCATGTTATGTTTGTAAAATATTATTTTATTATTAAAAATTTTTCAAAATATTTCAAAGAATAATTAGCCAATATTTTATAATTAAGCATTTAACATTTTTGTGAATTTCAGTTCAGTTTTTTCTTTGTATATCTATCCCTAGGTATCTAAAAGTGTATATATATATATATATATATATATATATATATATATATATATATATATATATATAATATATATATATATATATATATATGTATATGTTTTTTGAAAAATGTAATTTGTAAAATCAATCAGTTTTCCATGGTTCACTACTTCAGCTGATGTACAGAACCAGCTTGATGCCACGACGCCACAGTAGACGTGATGTACTACTAGCCGCTATACCTCCGATGAGAGCACAGCCTGCAGCAGACACACACAAGTATTATGTCCCCTGCCAACGCTGTATTTCCTGCACAATTTTGTGCGGCTCCTCTCAGTTTTCCTTAGTGGTATCTGTGCCTCATTACATCAAAGACGTGCTGTTTTGTTGTCCCTTATAGCATTAACTTGTTGCTCCGCGACGACGGATTTCGGAAGACTATTTTCTTTTATAATAATACCTGCAAAAAGTGCATTTTGTGAGCCAGCATACTGTCTGCATGTGTTGCAGGTTTGGCGTTAGCACTGTATGTTCCCGTTGTTTTGTATTGTGTACACTGTGTGCGTATGTGTGTTAGTAAGTGGTGTCACTGAACGCTCTCCATTCTCTTCCACCCACACGCTGCACTCCCACATACACACACACACACACACATGCGCGCACACACAAACACACAAAGCACCTCTCCTCTGTCATACCTCTGGCTCTGTGCACTTTTGCTATGCTGTGCTCATATTTAAATCTCTACCCTGCATTTATCTCGCTTTTCTTTCGTACTTTACCCAACCTTCTTTTATCTGTTCGACGGTTTTCCACGGGCCCCTACAATTGCGAGAAATAAAGCATATAGGTATTGATTACAGAATACCTTTAGCGCATCACTTCCTAACAAACATTCTGACACTTAGACCTACAGTGTCAGGAAAGCAGCACATCTCTCTCTCTCTCTCTCTCTCTCTCTCTCTCTCTCTCTCTCTCTCTCTCGCTTTACCCCCTCGTTCGTGTCATGCATCATGCTATGCTCTTTGAAAAGGACTGATCACTATTTGTTCAGATCATTGCCACCATTCACTTCTCTCAATGCTTCTGATTCATAGTGACTTGTTGTAACACATTAGACAAACGGTCATCACATCAGCCCTTCTTGTCGGCATCACGAGCTGGAATCTGCAGCTGTGCACGTACTTAGCACAAATGTTACATTTAGGTTTAAGGACAGATTAAATATTGAATGGAATCCATCTTGCCTAAATCTAAACCTAAACGTTAAAGCAATATATAAAAGTTAAACATTGTAATTCATAGTGTATTACATTTAACTTCACCACACTGCAGAAAGCACGCTGTTCATTGTTATTTCGGCAATGTATTTCGAGAAATTGCTGGTGCTCTGGAACATGGTAATGAGGTCCGATTCGCGATGAATCATTCTTCTGAGGCAATTTTTTTTCAAGGAACCTTTTATACTGGTTCAAACAAATCCCGAGGAAAGATTCATTCATGAATCTAGACTGATCTGGATCATTATTGTCGCTTTTGCAGAAACAAAAGTACAATAAAAAAAAAAAAAAAAAAAAAAAAAACAAGGAGCAAAAAAATCAAGGCAAACAGGTAAAAGATAAAGACATCAAGGAAGAATTCACTAAGATATTAAATATTTTTACATAGTGAAAAATAACATGTTAAAAAGTATTCTAAAACGAATCAGAATTGGGTTTTTGTTTTTGTTGTTTTTTTGAAGAATCAGAAGTAATATGATTGTAAGAGCATGAATATAATTTTTTTTACTGATAGGGAAAAGCAAGTAGCTATTGTAATTTTAGTTTTGCTTATTGTTTATTACAAATAGATAGGTTATACACGACTAGACCATGCTTATATGAGTACTTGATAAAAATAATAAGTTAATGGGCAACTTGTTTAAGTTGTTGAAAACTCATTTCATTGTCATATTTTGCAGTTGTCTTACATTTGTTTCACACGCTTCTCAGTAACTTTGATATCAAAAGTTTAATATTTTGATTGTGTGCAGCAATTTCTTTAAAGAAATAAATGTTTGCTTATTTGCAGATATGCATAATTAATTTCTGCATTCACTAATATTTCTTAGGATCAAGCGCTGGCTAGTTAATGCACGGCTTAAATAAGCAATTGTTTTATTGTAGATAATGCATATGGACATATAGTCCAACCCCATAAAAGCCTCTTTTGTGTTGAATTCTGCAGATTCTATATTGATCGCATTAGTTGCTGCATACCTTATTTGCCTGTCACATGCCATACGTGTCACAATGAAAATAATAGGCTGCCATGCAGATGACAAGCTAACTATGATCCTTCAGAAACTTTCACAGTGTGTGTGTGTGTGTGTGTGTGTGTGTGTGCGAGCGCATGTAGGATGTAACATCAATGTGTTGATTTCTTTTCAGAGGCACATCGCTTGATAACTGAACACTTCATAAGCGCCAGTGGATACCAAGATCAACCCTGCAAAAAGAGTGAGGAAACAGCCATGTCCACACCATGGGATTTTAGACCATTTCACCAAGAGCTTCAGCAAACCGTTGCAAACATTTCTCGGTCTCAATGAAAACTGGGCTTATCTTAAAAGCAAATCTGCTGCGTGAACCTTCAGAAACTGGAAAGTGACTGCAAGGTTTACACAAATAGTCACTTTCCTTGGAAATTTCTATAGTGAAGACAATCGGCCTTGAAAACACTTTACGTCTTTTCTGCCACCATCATCGTTTTTTGTGTGTCTGTATCAAGCTATAGGTGTAGATAAGGTGTACATTTTGTATCCAACATGACAGATGACTCGATTCATATCTGATCTCTTTTAACTATTTTACATTAGCATTTGGTAATTATTCGCATGCTGAATGAGGAAACACGTGTTCCATTTAGTTCAGTAATTTACAGGCCATGAATGAAATGCTGAACAAAATCAAAATGATTCCTCACCATACGGCCCTCAAACCCTCAATGGAGTTCAACATTCGGAGCAGTCCTGTTAACACGTAAACAAGTGCAGTAGAACAAAATTCATTTCTGAGGTGGTTATTATTATTGTTTTTTCACCAAGTGTATGGAAATTGTTTATAATAGCTAATAATAATAAACATTCAGGGAGCATTACAGGTCAGGGAAATCTGCTTAAAGACTAAGTGCCATTGCTGAATGTAAGGAGTGCCCAAATTAAAAAAACATATATATATATTGTGAAGAGAAGCAAAACATTAGTTTACATTTTAGAGATGTTTACAGCTGCCCCTTTCTTTTAAATGAATATTTAATTCTGATAAGTGCCAAAACGGGGGAATTAAACCTAAATACTCTTATTGTACACAGTTGTACTACTACATAATTGCCTTCATGTGTCAAGAAAACGCTAGCTACTGAAGTAACAGAAGACAGTAACGAGAAGCCATTTTGTTTGTCTGCGGAAATGTGAAGAAAGCCACAAAAGGGAATATTTGCCTTGTTAATACATTCAAAACTGACAATTCGTTAAATAGTCTTTCATTTCCTGTTTATACACGAACTAACCAATTGTATGTTGCCTGCACAGAATATTGTCAGCGTTTTGGATTGTCTTACATACAGTTCAGGTTTTCCAGCTATATGTTGGACGGAAGCGCCGCATGATGAGAGAATATGTGTTGTGTAACTCACCTTGAAGCTGAAAGCACATCAAAATAGTTCTTTTTCTCTCACGCCGTCTCGGAGTGCGACCGTTCACAGCGCACACTTTAACAGACTTTGAGAAGAGGTTTTTCTTTCGAGACTGTTTTGATATAGACTCAGATTTCATACGTCGGAGGGCTGCTACAAGAATATTTTGCATACAGCGCAATCAGGCTGCTTTTACAAAATTCGGCATTGTGCGGTGGGTTGAGTCAGCGAGAGAAAATAGCAGCGTTAGTCATGTAAAGATGATGCCCACCTTGGAAGCTCGAATGCGTGTCATCATTCTCTTCCTGCTAATCGCTGTCCCACTTAACGCTTCCTCTGCGAGCGTCCCGGGCCCCAGCAGAAACACACCAAATGGGCCTATCACCATTACCCCGACGCCCAACCCCAGATCTCAGGGTAGGGGCTTTCTGTACCCTCTTTCTAAAAACGGTGGGGGTATGCGAGGGAAGTCCATGAACCGTCGGCCAAAGCAGCCAGCTGGAGCGGCAGAAATGCCCCTCAGGCCGCTGCCTCAGATAATGCTGCCAAAGAATGTAACGACTGATGCACTGAAGGCCCCTTTCGGAGCGGCGCAGGTAGCTCCGCATCCGCGCAAACTGGTGGAAGTGGACGTGTGTCGGGGTTATTATGATGTCATGGGGCAGTATGACCTCACCTTTAACTGCTCCAAGGATGACTTCATCTACTGCTGCGGCACATGCCATTATCGCTTTTGTTGTCCGGACCGCTCACGAAGGCTGGACCAGAACATCTGCCACAACTACCATTCCCCAGTGTGGGCCAACACAGCCCCCCCTGCGACCAAACCCCCGCCGCCTGCCCACCCGGACCTCAGCCGCATCGAACAGAGCAACAACACAGTCTACGTCATCGGCGGAGTCATCTCGTTTACAGTGGCGGTGGCGGTGGCCATTAAAGTGGCCTTCCATAAGGCATCGCGGCAGCCTAGGAACAGAGAGCTCAACATGCCCAGGTGAGAGTTCGTGAGTCTCGATTCAAAAGGATCTACGTTAAATTGTCTTCTGTTGACTAATCACACCTACACCTTTCACCGTCAGGGCTCTGGTGGAGATGTTGCGTCACCAGTCGAGTCCAGTTCAAGAGGGAGAGAGGAACAATAGTGTAGCCTTGGGCACTGGAGGAGGAGAGGGAACGCTTGGACGACCCCCGAAAAATCACTATCCAACGCTTCAGAGTAAAGATAACCGACGTGAGTGGAAAACTCAGGGGAGATGCCCCCCTTAAGAACAGTTTGCATTTAATTAAGCTTGTTTAAGATGGTATTAATATTTAATATATCATTAACAAAAAAAACTTTTATAATACTACTTTTAATATATTATTAAGAGAAATGGTAGCATGAAATTGACATAAGTCATAAATGGGAGCAATCGTGCACCCATGAGGTGAAATGAGTTTTGTTTTTTGTTTTCTTATGTTTTCGTTTATTTGTTTGCTGTTGAAAAAGGTAAAACATACTAAATTAAATATTCTATGTACATTTATGCATTCAGAGCAGTTAACAATTACATACAAGTCAGATAACAGAATCCCTGTTGAGGATCTAAATTACAATTCAGATCTAGAATTCTATAAATCAAATATACTAAATTAACTGAAGAGATGTGATGATAGCAATAATCTATTAATTCAGCTAGAATAATTTATTTTAATTAACCTATATGTTATGATAAAAAAGTATGGTAATATATCTACATAAATGTTCTTAAAATACTACATTATTAAATAATATTATTAATAATTATTATTAAATGTAAAAAATCATTATTACAGAAGTGCAACATGACACTGGAGCCCTTCTTCCCTATTTTTGTGTGTCTACAGATCCCCCATTAACAAAAGGGCATATAAAGCATTAATATCAAACTTAAATTCAGCTCACTATAATAATATATTTAACCCCAAAACTGTTCAAATTGAATAAATCTTGGTTAATGTGTTAATGTGTTAATGTGTGTAGATGAAAAGTCAATAATAATGAGAGCATCCTCCACTAATAGTACTGAGATTCACTGACATCTATGGTCATGAAAAAAGTCCATTATTTTCATATTACATTTGCATATATTGCTATAAAATTAAATGACCATTATTAAAATAAATTCTTAAACACTGATAAAAAATCCCAGAAATTTCATGTAACGGGTATAATTTGAAACCAAGTGTCTTGGGTCAAATATTCATGAATAATAAATGATTTTTTAAATGTGAAAAATGTAAACTAACGTTATCCTCACAGACCAGGATGCAGTTGGCTGGTATTATTGCATTATATGTCATACAGAGTTCCTTTCATGTTCCCTTCTCAGCTTGAGCTTTGTGAACGGCCAACTGTATAAATTCAGGACAAGGAAGGAACACAGGGAAAAAGCAATAGCCAAATGATGAAAGGGCATTTGTGAATAATTTAGCACAGAGCTGTATATGATGGCATTAGAATGAACAGACGGTGTAAAATTCTCAACACATTGTGGAGCTAGAGAGAGCTTAATAGGGCAACATTTACAGTAGATGGATAAATGTGCTTTGTAAATTCACACTAAATGTAATTTGTCACAAAGACATGATGGTGGAAATCTCTAAAGCACACGTCTTTGTTCTGCTTCACAGTAGGAAATCTACAGCATAACTTCATCCACACCACAGGCTCCAGTCCCAAGCATACAGCCACCATTGGTAGGTAAAACCCACAGCTCTACAATTGTTTGTTCTGAGTTTGAATTGACCTCAGTGTCCATCACTGTGTTTAAAGAGCGTGCACCACGCATGAACAACATGCAGATGGCCACCGGTGGCACACTGAAGCCCAGTAAACATACTAACGCCATGAAGCCTCAGCCGTCCTTCCATCACTCTCTACATAACCTGGCTCAGCTGCCGCCCTCATATGAAGCCGCCATGAAGCCTGAGATCAACAGATACTCATCTCTCAAGCGTCTGGGTGAGTGCTTTATTACCAGTAGAGAGGAAGATTCTAATCTTAAGAAAATGATGTTTTGTAAGAATTACATAAAAGGTTGGCATGATTGCTTTCTTATTATAGCCCAGATAATTTCAAAGTCCTAACGCAAATTTATAAGCAATAAGGAGAAATAGATGGATGAACATCAAAAACAGTGTGACATCTAGTACTGTTGTGTTTTAAAGGAGAAATTACCTGCTTGATGATGAGGACATGAGTCTCACGCGGAGCTTAGAGCGTTGCGTAAAAATATCTGTACGCCTGGGTTTTTATTTAAAGCAGTGTTAGTGTTTCACTGGAACGCTCGGGAGATATAAATGTTTGTGAAGGTCATTTTAATGAGGGCAAACCATTGCAATGCGCCCGCAATCTTGTACAGACGTATACAGCCTTAAGGCCTCTCTCTCAGCTAGACATCAAACCTCCTGGGAAGTGTGAGTTACAGTTGGAGGACAAGAAAGTTCTGCACAGGCGAAGGTTATACAGGCTGATACAATGACTCAGACTTAATCAGCTAAAAGATGAAATGGCTCAGGGTTGTGGATAAAACTGGCTTGTATTATTATTGCTATATTAATGAAATTAAGTTTAAGGCATTAATGAAATCAAGTATTATATTAATGAAATCCTGCATTAAACATGTAGACCAGAGCTGGAGGTTAAAGAATTTTTATTAAGAGTTTAGTAAATTGCGATTAAAGTTTGATTTCTAGCTTGTAGCTCAAAGCTTGATACGATAAGATACAACACAATACAATTTGCCTCAGGGGAAATTTTTCTTGGGTTTAGTGTATGCTGCATTACACACATAAATAACCCAAGCACATGTCTCCCACATAATATATATTACACAGGGGGGCAAGGCATGCAGACAGTATATCAAAGTCTATCTATATGTATTATATATATAGTATTGGTACCATATTGGTTATTGCCTGATATTAGAGATCGTTTATCAAATAGAGTTTGATAGGAAATTGTCATATTATTAACATTTGGTATCATCTAATGCTCATCAAAAGATATATTTAAAAACACAAGTAATTTAATAGCATCATGACATGTAATATTTAGTAAATAAAAAAGTTATAATTAAGAATTTTTTATACTGCTGTGATGTCTAAATTCATTTTTTCTGGTTTTAGTGTTTTATCGTTCCTTTATTTAGTCCAGATTGTACAGAGTTGTAATATCGGTTGTTTATTTTGATTAATTGTCCATAGATAGACAGAGAAACAAGAAAACAAAGAAACAAAAGTCTTCTTGGCCAAATCTGCCAAAAGTGGGCAGATTTTTTTATGTCTGTGCATCCCTAATTGGTTTATCTTTTCTTACCCAATTTTCTAATCATTTCAAACATATTTTCCCCCAACTACAGAGAAAGGAGGATTGGAGGAATATTCAGGTTACTGTACCACCAAACGAAGGCCCAACAACGCCCCTCCCTCCTTTCATTCCTCCCAGCATCACCTTCCCTGGGGTGGTGACTACACGCTGGGGGGAAGAGGCACGCTTCCCAACCGTGGCACTCGTCCTCGAATACCTCATCCACAGTCTGCTCCAAGCCACACCCCGAATCCTTACCCTCTGGATCCACCGGAGTCAAAGCAAAACCAGAACTACGATACGCTTTCCAAACCGCCACGCCGTGTCAAATCCACGGACCAGCTTCTCGCCCTCGGTGACGGCAACACCTTATCAAGGATGTCGAAGAACCAACAGCATCAGTACTACAAAGCCATGGCTACTTCGTCAAAGAACTCCAACACAAACACCCTGAAGAAGTCCAAGGAGAGGCTGCTGATGTCCCCAGACCACCTGGAGGAGGAGGTAGCTGGGGTTGAGTACGACGGATCCAGGATGGGCATAGGAATGAGCGACTACACATCTGGAGGGGGAGGCGGAATGGTGCCCACCCTGCCACGCGTCAGCCACCAGAAAGCTCAGTCGCAGCAGAATGTCTGCGCCACGCCGTCGCTCGACCGCCACCACATGATCAAGATGAACTCGCACCCGACCTCTGGGCGAGAGCAGGAACGCAATTCGGCGGCGATGTCAGGTCACCTGGGAGGAGGCGGGGTCGGAGGAGTGGGATGGGGCGACATGCCAGGAACCGGAGTTGTCATGGGAACAGGAACTCTTGGTGGACACAGTGCCAGGAGGCTTGCATTTGCAGCTAAAAGGCAAAATACCATTGAACAACTTCACTTCATCCCCGGTGGAGGGGGAAGTGGAGGAGGAGTGGCATCCAACCAAGGGGTTAGAACAGGAAGCAAGAATGAGGTTACTGTGTGAGCAAGAGGCTGGAGAGGGTGAGGAGGGAATGGAGAAGATGGGTGAGGAATAGACTGTGTGAAGAGCTGGAGGATGGTAGAGGGACTGTGGGAGAGAGAGAGGGAGAGAGAGAGAGAGAGAGAGTGAGAGTGGGCGGAAGAGGGAGAGAAATCACGAGAGAAGAGAGAAAAGGAGTAGGTGGATGGTAAAGGAATAAGAGAAACAGATTTTGAAGTAGGGGGCCACGAAGTGGGAGAAACTCGACAGAGAGCAAAGAGTGGCACCATATTTTTACAGATATATATTGTATATAGTGGCAAATTCACAAGATAAGATTAGATAACAGTTATAAGCCAGGTTTGATAGAGCTTCAAAGTTGTCGTGCTTTTTATGTTCATGAAATTGCCGCTATAATTATGATCGAAGCTGCCATATACAACTATTTATTTGCGTACAGTTTGCCTATGAACCTACCGCATAGAATATGAGTAGAGTGTAATATAAATTCCACATGATGTGACAGAGACATTTTTCATATCTTTATGTCATGTTTTTATCCTCAGATATTTTGCATTCTTACACATTACAGATATAGCTGCTATGGAGCCATATATTTCAGAGAACTGCTTTCATCTTAAAACTAGGATGGAACTACTGGGAGTCTAATATAATAATTAACGTCTGCATGAGAGGAACCAGTTGAACACGAGTCGAGAGCTTATCCCAACTGATGAATCGTAAAGCTACTTAGAGCTGGACAAACGTAATACTGGATCTTATCTCTTTTTAAACCCTAATCCACTTCAGCATAAAGGAAGTGCGGCAGGGTTTTCGCAATGTATGTCAAAATGAATAAAGGTGGAACAATTTGAGGAGCATATCCATAAACTCTTAAGAATCTGATGAACTCGTTTTGAATACTGCGAGACAGAGAAAGCAAGCCTTACCATACCTTACCATTGTTTCGCCTGCATCTTATTCAGTGTGAATTTAACCTGGATGTACCAAGTGAGTTTCTGTTCAATTTGTTTTATTTATTTATTTTTGGAATCCTGAAAATAGTACACAAGTTTTAATTTCTCAAGTCTGCCCTTCAGTACATAACTGGAGACCGCTTTGAACTATCGATGAAAGCCATTCTGGGACACAAATGGGCAGAAAAGCCCAGACAAAAACCAAGAAAAATGTCTGACAATCATCTTTTTTCTCCATTTAAAACGACTCATTAATGATCAATGGCACTTTGTTTGGATTCTGAGCCACCACTTTCTACAATGTCCAAGTGCTGGGATTTGTAAGGGAGATTGACCATAAGGGACGCTGGACTACCAAAAGCACAAGAATAATACATTAGATTCCTGTAACAGTGGGTATTTACCCGTTAACGCTCCTCTTAGGTATACTGTGCAGACAAACGGTTCACCTTAAGCTATTAAATATGGATCTGAGACGAAGAGTAAGGGCACTCATCAATGTATGTATATGTTATGATATTCTGGCATAAAATTAGTGTGTAACATGGCAGTATCATTATCTCGCTCAGGTGTGGGTTGACATTTGCATAAAGACGAACCTCCTGGACTGCTTTTTGAATCTCCATGTTGAAGCCATGTGTATATGCTGTTAAATCTGAGACTCTGCGAACAGTCTGAGGACTATGGGCATGCCAAAACAGCTAACCTGTATTTTGAATCTGCTGTTACCAAGATATATATGAACACAACAAGTCATACCTGATATCTTCATAACCAATAACGCTTATCAATATTAAGGGCTATACAACACACATGCGTTAGTGGTACAGATGCTACCCATGGTTTACTCATTATTCAGTGATGATAATCTCATTATTTACAAAAAAAAAAAATTATGTAGTACATATGACAATGAAAAATGTAAATTTGAGGTTGTTCGCAAAAAGGCCAGATATCATTTACTGTGTGGTTCTGATCAGGTGTCAGGAACTCATTTTACCAATGAAAACTAATGAATTTATTTACATTGTAAAACCACCAACTGGTCATTTTTTGTCATAGACTTTATACCTCTTGGTTAATTTTAAGTGTAATGAAATTGAGCGTTATGAGTTACGGACTATTTGAATATATATGCCTCCCAGTAAAAGTGTTAAGGAGTAGTTTATATCACATCAGCATCCGGAGGATTGGTGGTAACACATTCATTTAACTTTTCACTGGAACTAGTGTGTATCTTAATGAATTATGAATACAACTTAAAGACAATCTTCCTAACAGCTCTGTAATACATTGGTGTTTGTTATTGTCATTACTATGACAGTTAATATTATGGTTATTGGTGAAATTTCTTCTTGTTGTTATGGTTATATTATGATTATGATGGTGATTTTTTTCCTCTGTGGTTTTAGTGTTAACTTGTTTTAGATATCTTTCTCAATTCTTTTGAAATTATGAGTAGAAAATAGAAGCACAAACTTTAAAAGCCACTCATTGTTTGCCAATTCTTCATGCATTCCTAATGATGAGGAGTGCCTTCGAAAATCTCTCAGTGTGATGTCACATAGTAATCGTTCTAAGCCTGCAATTGCCATTACTTGTTGCAGAGACATCACAATGGGTTTATAAATGATGTCATAGGATGTATGTTGTATGTATGTAACGGATGTCTTCTTTTTGTTATTAAGTGAAATTTCAACTTTTTAATGTTTCTTTCAGGGACAATTAGAGCAGATGAATCTATTTAGTATTTTCTTTGTCATAAAAAGTCTGTAGCAATGTCTGTTTTGTATCCACAAGCCATAATTATGAAAATGTTTATGGAATTTATTAACAAGGCATATTACTGCAGAAAATAACGAACATTGGATGTGCAAATAAAGCCCTGAAGCATTTTAAAAAGGTTGGTAGCCTACAATGGGATGTGCATTTGTTGCACGCAAGCAAAGCAGGACAATGAAGACTGAAAACCTGGGAATACAGCAATGAGCTTGAAATATTTAAGCACAGAGGCAGAATGAATGTTTGAGTAAACCACTTTAAATTAAGCATTACCCCAATGATGTTTACACACACACACACACATATATATATATATATATATATATATATATATATATATATATATATATATATATATATATATATATATTATATAAATATATTATTACTAACTATATTATGCCCTATATATATATATATATATATATATATATATATATATATATATATATATATATCTAGCATCCTTCCATACAGGTTAAATTTCACCTTTGTAAAATAAAGTCAACTGATGAAACTGTTGCCTCTATGTCTGGTGACACACATAGAAGGAGGAGAGACAGAAAAGTTTAATTATTCATGTCGGCATTTACTATAGCATGTTTACAATATTATCTGCCATAAAACATCAGACAAATAAGACTAGCAATTCCGAGGCAGCCATTTTGATAAGACCAGCCTTTGAATTTGAGCTGTCAGTATGTAATAAAATGGCCACTATAAGAGCTTCTAACACACACACACACAATCCTACAATAAATTTAAAACACATCTAGTATGTAACATGAGAATCATGGTCGCCGTGTTGTCATTCGGATTTACCTCAGAATTACCTATCGCGAGCTCGCAGACATGTCAAATTTGACTGCGCAGGAACACTGAAAGCACTTGGAAGCTAACCGCATATGCAATACAGCTAAAACGCAAACGAACCCAGTCGCTATTAGTAATTCTACGATAAAAACGCTAACATTCGCATTACACCAGATTCACGCGAACGCTGTCTCGACCGCAAATTAAAAAAAAAAATAAAAAAATAACGGACAGATAACGGGGTAGCCGGAAGTGTTCCAAGGTCCGGAAACGACCAATGTTAAAATCTCACACGTCACTCGTTCTTTCTAAAACACCAACATAGACCGTTCAAAATATTTTAGCCGATAAAAAGCAAACGCAAAATAAAAAGTCATCGGTCGCAATACCGTTTGATGCATTTTTCACAGGATACCAGTACGATAAGTGCATCTGTTCTACAGTATAAGAGACGCTCGGTCTCATGCTATCGCAGCACGGTTGCAGTGGAAACAGAGTCTGCTAACTAGCTGTAGCTAGAAGGCTAACCACTGGAAAACAGCGCAGAGCTGCTGGGGTACATGAACGAGGGGGGCAGGGTGGGAGAGAGTGTAGCAGGCCCTGTTCCTCTTGACCAGGCTAAAAGATGGATGCGTAGGTAAAAAGGCCTATTTTATTGTCTAGACTGTGATTTCATTATGATTCGTTTACTTGCACAATAAGACAGTTTTGCTCATGCATTATCTAGCTTGCTGTTGTTCGGTCGCGCATCATGACGGCAAGCTAAGCTGTCCCTTTTGCTGAATGTGTAGTATTAGCCAGCTGTTTTGCATGCTAACATGTTACACATAGCCCCATCGCTAAAAGATTTCGTGACCATTAATACTTTGACGTGCATTTTTTTAAGCACTGTTGAAATCGAAGTGCATTTTTCCCATCGTAGATAATTTTTTTTCCATTTCTCCCCGGAGTCTGTCGAAATGGACATTTTCTTTTCTTTAGTGATACGCGATGCGATCGGAAGATGTAATAATTACATGAATTTCACCTCTAGCCCCGACGATTCACACCGCACTCAGCATCTTTTCCGCACAATGCCATCTGCTCAGAATGTAAGACTAAGTGATGGAAAACACTTGCGACGTTTAAATCTAAGAAAACTGTAAATATTTGCAAATGCGTTTTATCTTACAGTTTTCGTTTCGCTTATCGCCTGAGAACGTATTTCACACTACTTTTATTTATCATCGCCTTGTGATTATAAAATGACATTCGCTAAATTAATCAGCGACGTATTAGTTGAATGTTAATTTCTCTGATTTAGATGATGCTGATAGATTAGGATAGATAGGATTAATGTTATTGAATATGTTTATTGAATACGATGTAGTATTTTAGAGTGAATTATGAATGTTATTGTAATAATTTGTGTTTAGATATACTGATCACTAGAAATAACAGATACTCAGATTTTTTTTTATTGTTTTTGTTATTGTGAGTTATTTCATTTATCTATTTGAGCATACAACTGTGCAAAATAAAATACTGGAAATGCCATTAGATGTTTCATAATGCCTTTTAAGATGTTCAATTGAAGCACTTGGAACTTTTTTGGAGATGTGCCCATACTACCATAATTGTTCACACACATAAGTTACATTTTCCATGTATTAAAATAAACAAACATTAAAATGCCTGCTGTAATAAACAGTCTGTGTATTTTTTTTTCTTTGTTGTCTTTTGTTGATTTTGATGGTCCATGTTTTTTTTTTTTTTTAAGAATTATATATGAGTATTTTTATAAATTCAGTAATTTAACATGTTGCTCCTTTTTTCCTCTCACAGTGAGAAGAGTGGCAAAAAGAACATCACAGCCCCCAAGAATGATATTAGAGGATTTTGCTTCCAGCTATGGAAAAAAGAAAAATATTTTAATTGAAACTTGGAAACGGAGATGTAAGACACTTTTGCCAGAGTGGATTAAGAATTAATATACATTGAATGTAATGAAACCAACCCATGGGATTTGGAGGGATCCATCCTATTGTGGGATGGTCATGAACTAAAAAATGTAACCAAGGAAGTGGAAAAATTTCAATGAACTCATACTACATTAAGCACTTATAGTGCACTTCCCAAAATGTGAAAACATAATTGCATCTAATGCAGTTCTTTTACCAGTCCAAATGTTGTTGCATTCTAATGGAACATTCAGACTGAAATACTGATATCAAAGTTGAACTATCCAACAACTACTAACAACTGTGATTATATGGAATCCAATGTGAAGCCAATAGGAAGTCAATTTTGGTCATCTCATAAGTGACAAATCCCATTGGAAAAACCGCTTTTTGCAGAGACTACAAATGTTACAATCAATACAAAATGTCCTTGTCGACTACAAGCCTGAAGAGTGATGTTGTGGCTGCCCACTTTAAATAAAACAACACCAGAAGAGTAAGGAAAATGTGAGGCACTATTTTTGAAATTGCTTTTTGCTTTTTCTGACTACACCCAGTAGAAAAGCCTCATAGAAATATTGTTGCTGCTCAGAGAGCAGAAGCTGTTGCCACTGTGCACAATGTTTAAGTAACTGGGAGATGTTCCAGTTTGGAAAATACAATGTGGACATCATAGAGATGCTGAGTGGACACCAATCCCATCAGTTCAAAGGTCTTGGATTAGAGCGACAACTTCAACACCAACAGCAAGTGCAGCTTCACCAACACCAGTTACAGCATCAGCAACAGCAGCAAGGTGAGACATCTGGTTCCATTTTGTCTGGACTTGGCTTAGGCCCACTACAAGCATCTAGAGGCAGTGCCTTTACAGATTCTGCATCAATTTTTGCAAAGATGAGTGCGCCTCCTCCACCTCTGCAACAACAATCCCTCTCTTCATCATCTCAAAGTTTGAGGAAATCCAGCAAAATGTCTGGAAGCAGTAGCAGTGGTGGAAGTCATGTGAGTGGATACCCCCAGTTTTTGCGCTCATTCCACCCAACCGAGGCAACTCTTGCACAAGAGCAGTTGCATTCAGGTGTGGGGCGATTTGATCATTTTGCCAGCAGTAGTGGAAGTGGTGGAACTGCAGGGGCAATTGGAGGACTGGTTTCATCTGTTCCACCGCCACCACCACCCCCATTGCATCCCGGTTTGTCAGTACCTCAGGCCTCTCCTGGTCCGTCGTCCTCCTCCCCATCTCCTTCAAGTTCAACTTCCAATAACCCTCCCAGCAGTAGTGCAGTAACTACCTTTAGTCATCAGTTGGCAGGATCTCAGTCCGATGCCCGAAGCCTACACCAACAGTTTAGCTGCATGTTAGCTGCAAATCAGTATTTTCTTTCTGGAGTACCAGCCAATTCCAGTCTAGAACAATTTTTAGTTCAGCAAGGCAGTCATAACCATCTTGGTCTTGGTCTGGGCCAAGCTACAGGAGAAACAAGTTCAGCCCTTGCGCCACCCCCTGCTCTTCATTCTTCACACACTCATGGTCACTTAACTACTTTATCACAGCCTCAACAGCCACCATCACAGCAGCAGCAACTACCACCTCACACGTTGTCTCACCCTCACCCACATCCACACCACCCACTGCATTCCTCGTCGCAACCTTCTTCACTTGGAGGATTTGACTTTCAAGGAATCCCAGTACTCTCCTCCAACCAGCTTGCATCTCTGATGCAGCAGGAAGCCGGTTTGCCACTTCCACTTCCTTTACATCTTTCTTTATCAAAAGATGATGGAAAAGGGGATGGTGGTGTTGGAGGAAGTGGTGGAGGGGGTAGGAGAAAGAAAGCCATGGCTGGCTACCTGCCACAGAGAAAGTCTGAAAGTGGCAACAATAACAGTAGCAGTGGTCACAGCTCTACAAACCCCAATAGTAGCACTTCAGGGGGGCTTAGCCAGGAGAACACACCAGGCTTAGATGGAGGTGGAGGTGTTAGTTTGTCAGGTATTGGTGGAGATCCTTCTTCCCACCTAAACTCATCATCCTCTACTTCTATTGTCTCGTCATCTTCTGCACCCTCTTCTACATCAGCTTCAGTTTTGGTAACAAATGGCTCTAAAACAGACGGACATGGTTCCATGCCACCTCAGTCTCAGCCTGAACAAGAACCCCTTTATCATTGTGGTGAGTGTGGCAAAACTTTCACACATCTCTCTAGTCTGCGCAGACATCTACGAAGCCATGAATTAACTACAGCTGGCACGAGCGGCACGAGAAGTAGCATTATAAACCCAGTTCTGCATCCTTCCGATCCAAGTATTCCCCACTCTGCTCAAGAGGGTTCAGCCTCATCTTCGTGTGGCAGTCCAGACAAGACTTTTCATTGTTCAGAGTGTGGAAAAGGTTTCAAGAAAAAGGGTCACCTACTTCAACATGGTGTCATCCACTCTGGCGCAAGACCCTATGCCTGCAGTACATGTAGTCGTGCTTTCAATCGCCGTGAGTCACTCACCCGCCATGAAAAAATACATGAAGAGAAACCTTTTCGCTGTCCAGCCTGTGGTCGTTGTTTTCGGGAAAGTACATCCCTTTTGAACCATGCAGCCTCGGGCACCTGTGGCAAGTCAGGCCGTACACCAAGACCTAAGCATGAAAGTAATATAGAAAGCAAGAGCAATAAAGCTGGGGGCTCCCAAGATGGAATAGCGACTAATGCAGCGGGTGAGTAACGTCTAGTGTAGTGCATATTTTTAGTAAACCCACTGAAAAGTCAAACAATTTTTCATAGGCACTGTGAAATTTGTGTGCATAGCATTATTACTGTTTAGTCTGTTGTGCAGGTTCTTACCGGAGTGATGATTTCAGTGATGACTACAAGGACCAGCGCTCTCAAAGTAACTTGTATTCTGGAACAACCCCATGTGGTGGTGGCAGCATGACAGGGACTGCACTTAGGAAGACACCATTAGCTCCTACTCTGCATCCACACCCACAAAACCAAAGCCAGCAGCATCATCAACAGCCACATCTCCCACTTTCATCCCTGTTAGAGGATTCTGAAGATGATGTCACTAGCTCTGTCAACAGTGCCATTTCTGCAATCACTGCTGCAGCTGCAAATTGTATGAGTGGCGATCTTACCCATAGTGGAGTTAGAGGGGATGATCGAAGGGATATCATTGGTGGATTACTTGGAGGTCTGGGTCTAGGACCTCTTGCCTCACCTAGTGGTCCGCTCTCAACATCCGTCATGGAAAAGTCCTTCAGAGGAACTATTAACCCAAGTGCATTGGGCCTCAGCCAGCAACCAAATCAGCAAACACCTGGTGGAAAGCCCAAGCGCCCTCGTAAGCCCCGCAAGAAGAAGGAACCTGGTGTGGTTGGTGTCGAGCCCCCTAAAAGAAGGCAGTCCTCTCACAGACAAGGAGGGCCTGGTGGTGATATTAGACCTTATTTGTGCAGCGTCTGTGGTCGAGGATTTGCAAGAAGAGAGACCTTGCGGAGGCATGACAGAATACACACAGGAGAAAAGCCTCACCATTGTACTGTGTGTGGCAAGTACTTCAGAGAGGCATTTCATCTTAGCAAGCACCACACAGTGCATTCTGGAGAGAAGAACTACAAATGTATCCTGTGTGGAAAGGACTTTGGATATGCTCAGAGCCTTAAAAGACATGGCAAGCTACACCAGAAAGGAGAAATGGAAGAAGTGCCAACCACACCAGGTGGGGAAAACCTTAACAACTATCCATCCTCTGGTGGCAGCTTGATTCAAGGGGGTCAAAGCGGTTCTTCTTTCTATTCATATACTCAAGATGTCAAACCACAGACATCATCCACTCAGCCCCCTCCTAGACTGTACACATGCGCTATATGCTGGAAGTCGTTCCGCCACCACTTTCACTTGACAGCACATCACCAAACTGTTCATGAGGGTGGTGGAGAAAAGCTGTTTTCTTGTGAAGTATGTGGTAAGGCATTTGCATACTCCAACAGCCTTACACGACACAGGCTTTCCCAGCATGGCTTAACACGGACTGGCCAGCCAGTTGCTCAAAGGAACACAGGGGAAGATAACAGTGTTGGTGTTACGATATCAGAAAGCGAAGCTGCTACAAATGCTTTGCTTCAGCTTGCACCACCTAGTGGCACACATGCTGAACAACATGGAGTTCTTCATAGTCAGCAGGCTCCTCCCCAAACACAAGCTGGCTACTCCCCTCTGTTCTATATACCAGATGCCAATGCTGCACACCCTTCTTCGTCCAATGCCTCCTCTTATTCTCATTCTCTGCCGTCAACTTCCTCAGGGCCTCTTCTTTGTAACCATCAGCAACACCACACTGGGATAAAAGGTGAACCCATTTATCACTCTGGTCATGTGCATACTCTTACTCCAAACATACCTGTCCATTCCCTCCTCTTGCCTCCATCAGAGCCACATCAACAACACCACAATTCCCTGCAGCATTCAGCTGAGTTTCAATCTCCACAACATCACACTTTTCAAAGCCAAGAGGAGCTGAGGAGACGGAAGAAAAAAAAAAAAAAAAGACGGCAAGAGAGAGAGGAGATAGGCTACAAATGGACCCCGGCTGCAAAAGTAGAGAGAGAACAGGTGGAGGCCTCCCTTGGGGAAAAGCAGAGAAATGAGAGAAGAAAACTTGTTAAAAGAAAAGGGAGAGCAATTCACAGGACGCAACATAAAATTAAGAAGCGCATGGCTGTGCTCGTAAGAATCAGACGTGGAAGTGGAGGAAGTGCTGTGTATGAACTGGGCCTTCCAGGTGGACTGAGGCTGAACAGGCTTCGTTCTCTAAAGGTTCCTCTGAAACGAAAGTCCTGCCCCCTTTGCCTTGGTGCTACCTTCTCTCAACAGGTAGCCCTTAAAGTTCACATAGCAGCTAGACATTGTCCCAAAGTGAGAGGCCTTCAACATCGTTTGAAATGTCCAGTTTGTGGAAAGCAGTCTCGCAAGTTCCTATCAGCTCTCATTCACAGAAGCTCCCATTTAGCCAACAGAGCATTTTCTTGTAAACATTGTCCATGTCGTTTCTGGAATGCAATGCTCCTCACACGGCATAAGAAGGTGTGTCGTGGGATGTTGGCTAAGTTTCAACGAGATAGGGCTCTTTGTGTTAAATTAGTCATGGGATCAACATACAGGAGGTTTGAGTGTAAAGGGAACTCTTCATCCTTGCATATGGAATATAGTCACTAAGATTTGCCATTAAACTAATATTTTCATATGCACTTTTAGAAGAGAAGTTTTGCGATTTTCACAGGAAGAACTGAAATATCTGACTGAATACACCTTATGCTCCTGTAGGTATTGACTTGTGTGTTATGAGAGCTTTTTCTTTTCACTCTCATTGATATTAAATGTCCTCTTGTAACTTGGACCCCTGAAAATGAACACCTTCAACAAACTCACAAATGTATCAAAGACATTTGTCTCTTAATGAAATGCTTAGCCTAACCATCTATTCAATACCACACCGGTCTTCTAAGAGGAAACTCTTGTTCATATTGAAATTATCCTTGGCTGGCAATAGATGAAGTTTCAGTGATTTGGCGAATATTGTATTGTGCCCTAACAGTAGGTTATTGCTCACTTCAACAGATGCTCTGTAGAATTATTCTGTCTCTGATATATATTGTGTTGTTGGTGTTCACTTAGAGCAAGTGTGGAGATGTGATTTTGTTAATGTAAAAAGTGCATTCAGTATAAGGAGAAAAAGGGTCCTGCTAGGAAGATGAGTATTTTATTTTAAGGAGTATTTAAATTACTGCATGTTGGACATTACTGTCCATGTGTTGAAAGGTCAACACGAGTGATGAGACTTTGGACTCTGATGGTTACATGACACATCCAGTTGATAATGTATATTAACTCTTATTAGAGGAATCATAAGAAATGAATGCCTAATAATACATGCTGATTAACAATTCTTAAAATCAATCACAAGCCCTGTTTTGATTTATGTACTTAAAGAAAACTACCATTAAGATGGTAATGCCAGCACTTAAACAGGAAAAATATGATTTTTCACATAACCATAAAGGACAAAAAAAAAGTAATACCCACAGATTATTGCCCTAAAGGCAAAAGCCTTACCAAATTGTGACAGTTAAAACAACACATTTTATGGATAATACAATGTAGCGTCTATGTATAGAGCCTACGGGAGGAATGGAAAGAAATATGTGTACTGTAATGTAAATTGTGTCAATATTTTATTATGTTTTTTAAGCAAAAGTCAATCTTTTTATCATAGCTACACTTCAGGTAGTTGGAAGAGTGATTGTATGAGTTATCACTTTAGATCAGGTCTTGATTAAGTGTATTAATGTGCGACACAGTCTGTCCACTTGCCAACTATGAACGTATCCCATGTACTTTTCTCACCTTTCATGTAGAGATCCCATACTACTTATAGCCTCTTTTTCTTTAAAAGAAGAAAAGTAATAAGTATGTTTCTATCACTTTATTTACACATGATAAGCTGGTTGTTGATGATACCCAAGCATTTAATAAAATTTGAAAATGTTATATCCTCATTAATTCCACGTAAACCTTTATTGTTACCCCAGTTTTTTATATTTATTTGCATTTGTATTAAAATATGCCAAATATGCATTTTGCATACAAATGTTTTTCATGGTTTAATCAATTCCTGAAGTTGTTTTATTGTTAACATTTATTGCTTCTGTTAAATCTTTGTCACAATGTTTAAATATTTATCATCACATTATTCTGTTGCTATAAGATCATTATTTTACCGTATAGTGTGATCTCACTGTTTTTTCTTTTTTTGTTGCTAACATCTTAACGGAGTTGTGTCTGAGTATTTATGTATAAGTATATATAAAGTTTTGACATTTGGCTTTTTAATTGGCAAATGTCATTTAGTATTGCTGATGAAAAAAAACTAAATAATGTACTGAGTGCCCATAATTTGACCAAGCTTTCCATTATTTGACCAACATTGGTCAGTTTCTGTCTGAACTTGAGATATATATATATATATATATATATATATATATATATATATATATATATATATATATATATATATATATATATATGACACTGTGAAACACTAAACAAAAGGTTTTAGAATATCTAAGGGTGCTATTTCCCATGTTAAACAGTTGGTGGCAGCAAGGATCCTACAACCCATGATAAGAAGCTGGGAGCACAACTGTCACATGGATTTAAACGCCTATAGTGGGCGGAAAACAAGTACCCTGAGCCCTCGAGTGTGTGTGTGCTCACGAGGTAGACTTCAAATTAATGTGCGTCTAAGAGAGAGACGGTGTTGTGTTCATAGAAAAAAAGCAAGGACAAAGAATGTGCGGAAGAAAAGGTCCTTGTGTCTTTTGCATGTCGACCATATCTTTGCATTCTCATTTTATTATATATTTGAACGCACGCATAATGGTTTAAGTTGTAAATTGAAAAGACCTGCACCGAGCGTAACAATACTACGATAGTCTCGTGAGGTTGGGTTCATTAGGTTCAACCCCAGCAAATCTATTTCCTTTATTTCTGATTTTTTTTTTTTTTTTTTTTTTTGTGGGTGTGCGCCACTCTTCCCCTGGATTCGCGCAGTTTCTGTATTCTCACGCGGCTGTTGCATGGGTGGGAGAAGTGGGCGGAGCGCAGTTCTCCGCGGTAGCCAGTAGCCGCGCGCGCAGGGAGGAGCCTTTTTTCTCTCAGCCAATGGCGATAAAAAGGACATTCAGGCTCAGCCGCTTCTCCGCGTGCGGACACCATGTGCACGGGAGAGCGCGTCTGTGTTTCTGAGACGCAACGTGTAGTTGCCATCTCCGCGCGCATGACGCTCACGTTTCCCGCGGATTACTAGTGAAGTGAAAAAGTGTGTCCACTCGCTTGATAGTTTTTTTTTTCCTTTTGGTTTTTGGCAAAAGGTAGCGCCCCGGTGGGACTGCGAGTAAAAACCTGACACGTTGTTAAATGAATCATAATTCATTATTCCGACGCGCTTTACAACTGTCCACTTTTCAACTTGGTGCGAGACAACATGTTTATGCATTTTCTCGGGTGCCAAACATAGGCGTCATCGGGACAGCTGGGAGAAAAATTATCGACCAATTTGTTTTTAATCAGCGCTACCAACCCCCGAGGAGCGTGCCTGTCACGAGGGGGCGTGTCTCATTAATATTAAACAGCGCTGCGCTTTCGCTCTGGGAGGCGTGACGTCACGCGAGCGGCCCGTGTTCGTTCCAGCTGAGCGAAAAGCTCGGAGGGCTCAGCTCAAAGTGTGCGGTAACACACATGCAGAGAGAACTGAGCAGAAGGGGTGACCACAAGGGGAAAAAGCGATTGAGCGACTGAATGGAAAAAAACGTCAACATCCCACCAATCGCACTACGCAGCAGAAATTGACTCAGCAACACTTTCTCCGTTTTGTTTTCATTTGTTATTTCGGAGACGACGCAAGTTTCGCGCATTCAAGAGTTGAGCGCGCATTCGCGTTATCGCTCGCGCTACTGGATTTCTTATTCTCCGACATTTTTCCCATTCAGCGCTGTTTTCTACTGAAACCACCGTATCCGGTTAATTTGTTGCGGGGTTGTTGTTGTTTTTTTTCTCTACGTTGCTCTCGGACGCGACATCGCTATTTTTGACGTTCGCCTTGTATTTCTAAAAGTTCCAGCGGAAGACGAGCTGTCAACGTTTTCTGGGATTACTGGGAATGTGCATCTCCTTCAACTCGGCCAGTCTACAATCAGACGCAAGCAGAATGGCTCTTTTCGTTTAAATCCCCGTTTTCAAATAAAGGTAAATTTCAAACGATAGCTCTCTTGATATCAGATGCTCTGGTGCACGTGAGCTGCTCAGGTCGTTCCTCCTCCTCTGTCTCTGAAGTGTACGCGGTCTCGTGTTGCAGTACCAAACAACTTTGTTTACTCTAACGCTACTCTAATGACACCAACCTGTGCGTGTGTTTTAGTATATGCGCTGTTTGACTGCGAATTAATGCTAACGTTTTATTGTTGTTGTTGTTTCCACCATGTATCGTCATGTGATTGATTTCACGGCCACACAATAGTATTGAATCGCCCAAACGTCTAGCGGTCAAGGGAGCTCAATCCGGCCGACGTTGGATGATGGCCAGGCCGCTTTCGCAGCTCCTTCCCCCGGACCTTCCCTCTGCTGGAGCCAGTCCACAGTTTGGCAACAGTATCCAGGCGGGAGGCTCGCTTAACGGAGGACACTTAAACTCCAGCGCAAACTTAAAGTCGCTCCTACAGCTCCCAGTGAAGGGCGACCAGCGCGTCAAAGACTGTAGTGAAATGAAGGGTGAGGAAACGCACCTGCTTCCCCGACACTCGGGTGTTTATTATAACGAGCTCCTTCTCAACCTTTTCTTTTGTTCCCCTTTAGAATGTGTAAATATTGTGTTAGTAGTCACAAAGGACAGTTAGCTTCCTGATTAGTACGATAACCGATTATAAAATTTGCGGTGGAACATGTGAAATGACAGGGTCATGTGCGACCGTGCATACATCTCGGTGAGCCTCAAGACAGAACATCACATGGGACTCGGGTTGAAGAGATAAACAAGGCCAGGCCATTCAGCCACTTAGCTCCCTACCCAGGTACTTTGAGGTCAGCTGTTGGCTAAGCCATTTTGTTTACAGGTCTGTGCAATGCACAGCGTAACCGCACCGACAGAAGTTTTCCATTGGCTGTGAATATTGGAAAAGCTTCTTTATGGATTTCCGTCAGGGCCATTGTTTTGTAATGATTATCTGGTTAACAATAATAGAAGCCGACCCTAAATAGGCGTCAATCCAGTTTCTGTTCACACAGCTTTTGAAAACACGTTTATCGTTAAAACCACCGCACTTTTGGTCGTTTTCAAATAGCATGAAAATAATTCACTTTTGGCGTGGGTTCATTGTTTTCAAGCTATTTTTAAGTAACCATCTGCTGTTTTTTTTTTTTTTTTTTTTTTTTTTTTTGCGTGAGAAAGTAATTCAAATTAAAATGTAATGGTTTGTCTTTATATAATATAGTTAAACCAGAAATGTCTCTCTTCAAACTCTTTTCTGGTTCTGGTTTCCTCACCAATGCACTGTAAAATGCCTAATTTAGCGTTGTTAAGATTTTAGACCCCACCCTAGAGTGTCTCAGACCCCACCTAAATACTTTAAGACGGAAACCTTCAGAGTTAAGACCTTCAGACGCCATGTCCACTTTCACATCCTGACGCTCCTGTAAATTAGAATTGGTTTTACGCCAACTAAAAATAACCAGCAACCACTTAACACTATATACACTATATACAAACCAGAGCATCACTGTAGTATTGCTATCTTACACCACTGTAGTCATTTGTTAAACAATACATGCCTGGCTTTGTGTTACACCTGTTGCCCTTTGCGTCACGGCTTTGCTTGAGTCGTAATACCATAGTTCTGTAACATTTAGCCATTGTTGGACTGTATTGTTGCTGAACCGCAGAGTTAAGCAGTGTCACTGCGGTGTAACGTTGTAATCGCTTTACCATGGTTTTGTCAGGAATGTCAAAACGCATTAATCTTTCGCGAGTTTAAAGGAAAGTATTTCAAAGTCTCTTCATTTTGCATCGACTCACTGGGAGCTTTTCACACGTGTTGACATTGCAGAGGTAGTTCTCCCAGAGGGACGTGAAAGTAGCTGGGAAGTGTTATTCTAACTACGTAATCTGAGCACCATCAGAAATACTGCTCTCTTGAAATCTACTAAATTATGTGTCTTTTAAGAATAGTGTTAAACCCTATTCACACCAAGAACGATAAAGATAACAATATTAGTGCGCACACCAGACAATATTTTATCCTCATCTTACGTTTTTGAATTCTCGTTACAACAGGATGGATTCTGATTGGGTGTCAATTAAATCATAACTGGTGGTTATTCCCTATTATTATTATTATTATTATTATTATTATTATTATTATTATTATTATTCCCGTTATTAATTGCATGCAAATTGTGAGGATCGTAATGGCATTTATTCCATTGCTTGAAGCGACGCATGTCGTTCTTGTTAGATAAAAACAAACAAGCTAAAAGCAACTGAAAAATGTATCTATCTATAGTATTGATGTGAGCTATATATCGGATTGGTTTCTTCTTAAAGTAAAAATATACATGGCATTATAATGCTGTACTAAAATTTAAAAAACCCTTAAGGTAATATGTAGACAGAAAAGAACACAACCTAAGCGCACAGAATAATAAAAGTGGATTTTAAACAATTAATTGCCGCTTTGAACGATTATGTAATAGTAGCATCCGGAATTGTAATTGCAATTTAGCAAATCGATTAATGCTCCCCTAGTGTCAATGTTTGTATCGTTCATCAGCTGAAAAGAAAAAGTCGTTCTGAAAGTGATTCCAACGCTATCTTGTTTCGGCTGTGCTCTAATATTGAGAAAGATTTTATCGTTATTTTTACAGTTATCGTTTTTTGAGTGAACAGGCCTTTAAAGTAAGATGCGACAGTAATGTATGCAGGTTTGAGTTGGATTTCACTTTCTCTTTGTAGGTAAGGACCGGCTGGACATCGATGAAGACTCTCTCGGTCGTTGTCCTCTGCGCAACGGCTGCAGCAATGGACTAGTCGCCGACAGCAACGGCGCAGGCACGGGCAGCTTTTCTAACGGCAACAACAGTTCCTTCCTGGGCCCGTTGCTATGGGAACGAACATTGCCATGCGATGGCGGGCTGTTCCAGTTGCAGTACATGGACCTCGAGGAGTTTCTGACGGAGAACGGGATGAGCAGCATGCACAGTACCTCCAACTCCACCTCGGCTCAGATACCTTCTCAAAGCTCTCAGTCAGCCGTCCCCAACCAGGGCTCCCAGTGCCTCCCCACCTCGCCCCCACACTGCTCCTCATCCTCCTCGCCGACGTCCGGCACCGCCTCGTCCTCGCCCTCTCTGCTCGGGCTGGACATGCACACGCCGCAAAGCATGCTGGGAGCCGCAGACTGCTTGCATGGTGAGTTTGCTTTCACAGTTGAGAGATTCAGCTAGCAGTGAAAGACGAGCTAGAGAGGATGTCAGAAACCCTTCGAGATGAACGATCTGAAGGCAAGATGAAGAAAGGAGGCTCTGTGGGTCGAAAATTAGGTCTGCGCAGTTCAAACACTTCCCTCATTTTGCTCGCAAGAATTTCAGTCTCCTTGCGAGTTGTGAAAAGTACTAGACTGTCCCTTGGGTGTGTGTTACTGTGTAGTTTCACAGTATTAATGGTTTGGGTGTGTGTGTGTGTGTGTGTTGTTATGAGTGTGTATGGATGTTCACGATAGGCTTCGCCGTCAAGGTTTGGGCGGTTTTTGGGAGTGAGTGTTGCAGGGTGTGCAGCTGTTTGCGCGACGTGTTAACAATGCATATTTTTTTTGTGTCATCAGACATATTTAAAGGCTGTTTAAAAAGGCAGTGGGTAGTTTGCGTGCGTGCTACTTAGGGGGAAAAATGGGCCAGTTAGAAACGCACAAAAAAGAAAACTGCAGTCTGTCTTGCGGGACTGACAAAAGGGATATACAAAGATAAATAGTGATGACAGCGATTGAAAAGAGAGGAAAAGATTTTGATATAGGGCCGAGAACAAGACGGCGATTGAAAGGCCGGTAAGTAAACAGTGGTAGACACACAGGTGAGCCAGGAGCAAAGAATGAAAGGCAGAGACGGCATGTGTGCGATTGTGCTCGCATGTTTTTAAATCTCTTCCTCTTCTCACACGCTTGGTCCATGTGCGCTCGCTCAATCACGTGCCGAGGCAGGCAGAGTTAGAGCGAGGACGGGGGAGGAGCAGAGGAGAGGAGGTATGTGTGGGAGTGTGTATGTGAGTAACAGACAGGGAGAGATTGAAAGATTGAGATGGAATGACTCGGTGCGAGTTGATACTGTACTTCCGATTAGATGTTTGTTTACGTTTCTGAAGTGGCTGAGGAGAGAGAGAGAGAGAGAGAGAGAGAGAGAGAGAGAGGGAGGGAGATTAAAAGTGCTACTGGTAAATATTTGGAATGTTCTGTGTGATTAAAAAGCACATGCAGAAGACATCACATCACATTTGCACAGATTTTATCAGACCGCCTCAAACAAACCGCCTGTGTCAGTGCATGTGCCTCAGTGGATAGTGAAGAGAGGATCATTGTCAAATGGGGTTAAAGTTACTCTTAAGGGCACTTCTCAGACTTAGATTAGATTTATGGCTCAAAACATAGATTTTCAAAGCATAGCAACAGCAGTTTTGTCACTTTAATCGTGTGAAATAATGCATTAGATTAGAATCTCTCTCTCTCTCTCTCGATAGATAGATAGATAGATAGATGCAATATATAATTTTATATTTATTTGTAAACATTTCTCATCCCAGTTTTGTATGTTGGTATCAGAGTATGTATTTATAATCACTGTCATATTTATAGATAAGTATGTGTGTGTAATTAATATTATATAATATACAATAAAAGCATGACATTATTATTATTATTATTATTATTATTATTATTATTATTATTATATTATTATGTTTAGTAGTGTGAACATTGTCTACTTCAACAGTGTGAAAAACAATGTCTGTTTTGTGCCTGTATGTTCAAGCAATCTGCCAGGCAGGAAAAACCCATTATGAATTTCCCATTATAGAGAAAAACATCTAAACTATAACTTAAAAAATACATGCATGCTTAAATGAACAAATAAAGAAATAGCATGCTTGCTTTAACAAATGTCCACTATGGAATTATTAGAGTGGTGAATCCATAAGTAAAAAAAATATACAGAGCTTAGGGCAGAAATATTGGAAAATGGAAAAACAAGAGAAGGATTAATGGATTGAGTTGTTGTCTGCTGCCTGCTACTGCCCCCTTGTGTGTCTTCTGGGTAATGTTTTGAGAGTCCCATCATTTTGACTTCATGCTCACAGCAGCGTGACTTAATCAAAGCATCCACTTTGTGTTTCTACCGTCAGGCACTCCGCCAGGCAGCTTGGAGCCAACGCCCTCACCTTCTTCCACCACGTGTCCACCACTCCCTACTCCGCCCATCGCTAACTGCAACAACATGTTGGCGCCCTTCGACCCTGATCCTGCAGATGTTGCCCTGTCGAGTGTGCCTGGACAGGAGGCCTTTGACCCCCGCAGGCATCGGTTCAGTGAGGAAGAGCTCAAACCTCAGCCCATGATTAAAAAGGCTCGCAAGATGCTTGTCCCTAATGACCTGAAGGTGAGAAGCTCAATGCAGCAGCATGCTGTGGACATATCATTTAATAAAAACACTTGGCATGATGAAACCTCATGGAGATCCTAACATAATTTGAGCATGTGCTTTCATTATATTAACTTTTTTGAAATTAGTACATTTTGTTTATAGACCTAATAGTCTCCATTAAAAATGAATATGCTACTGTCTTTCTGAGGTTCAGTAGTCATCTATCAGTATAGATTTTTCTCATGGATTAGTTGGCAATGATTTACAATTAGTTTATTTTTTCCTGCACATTATAGAAATTGGCTGGAAAATTCCACCCTCAATTTTGTTCAACAGGACTGACATTCTTAATGTTTCTATGCAAATTAATAATGCAGACACCAGGTGTGTTTGCATCAGTATGAACAGTGACTCTGTAAAATTGCCATTTATTGATAACCGTTAACTAGATTAGTATATGAAGAAATACAGTCATAATTAGTTACCAAAATCTGTTACTAGCATAGTTGAATATGAAAGAACAGAGAGTCATTTTATAAAGTATGTCACACTGAGTTCTTTGGGGAATGGGTGGAAGCATATGTGGTCAAATCTCAAGACCCAGGCAGAGGCCTTGGAAACCGAGGTTCTTAGATATGTCAGCTTTTTTGTTATAAAGGGCACAGCAGTCAAAAGGGGGAATTCCTTTGTTATCACAGTGACCTCTCCTCTGGGAGAAAATGGATGTTTTGAATACTTGAAAAGGAAGCAGCATTTTGAATGTTAGGGATAGTTCACCCAGAAAAGAAATTCATCATTTACTCGCACTGATACCAAAGGTCAAAGGTATGGAAATGGATCTTTGAAAAACAAAAGATGTTTATATATATATATATATATATATATATATATATATATATATATATATATATATATATATATATATATATATATATATATATATATATATATATATATATATATATATATATAAACCTGTGAGTAGTTACATCACAAACCACAAAAACAACAACAACTAATAATAATAATAATAATAATAATAATAATAATTATTATTATTATTATTATTATAACAAGTTTTATGTGTAGCAAAATATTTGAGGGAATATATGAATGTATTTATATACTATTAAAATATTAATGTTTTTAATTGGCTTTTATTTTTTTCAGTTATCATTTAGTTCAGAGTTATGTTCTTGTTGTATTTAGTTTTTAAATATTTCTATTTGTTGCATTACTTATTTAATTTACATGCATTATATACATTTATTTAGTTTTTAGTGATTTTTAGCTGTTCTTTTTTGTTTTCCATCTAAGATTTTATTCATTTATATTTTAAGCACGCTTTATTTTAGTTAATTAAAACTATTTAAAGTAATTTACATTTTTAAAAGGATCATATACTGCCTTTAGTTTTACTCTGATGTCCACTTAAACTGTAGATTAAGATTTGCATAAAAAAAACATCATAATTTCAAGTCGTAGGGTATTTTCATGGTTTTCATGCTCCATTAGAATGGGCGCGGTAGATTACAGATATAGAAGTAAATGTGTACTGCTATGATTGGCTAACACTTGTATATGTTTGAAAGCCTATATTCCTCACAGTTTTATAAAGTATAAACAGTATAAAATGCATAAATACTCGGTAAATAATAAACAATCTGCTTAACAGACAAAGCAACAGTAGCCATGTAATTAAAAAGTCTTGTAAGCCATGCAATTACTTACACTTGTGTTTTGCGACATTACTGTGAGATCCAAAATATTCACCACATCGTTTTTAGTTTCAGTTATTTTTAAATTAATTTAATTTTAAAATCATTTTTCAAGTTTAATTAAAAATAGTTGATTTACTCTTCGACTTCCTTCTGATTCCAATGTTAGGAAAGCAAAGACTGTTTTTCCACAACTTGGTTCTGCAGGTCTGCTTGTTGTCTTGGTTTCTGTGAAGACCTGCATTTGCCCCTCTCTACATGCACAAATCAGTGGGCGGGACTAAACAGGCAGTGATGTAGAAGCAGGCAATGATCTTCTTTAGCGGAGGCGGAGTTTACTATTACAAGATAGATCACTCCAGAAGCGTTTTGGCACACTTGCTTCAATATAAGCTGTTAGAGTTATGAAGCACACAGGATGATGTACAGTACAATCACCTCCCATCGAGGGAATTTGCGTTTCGCACTGATTTAAAACCACACTAAACCTCATTGAGTTGCATTGTGTGGAAAACAGAAAATTTAGCTTGAAGCATTTATGTACAATGGCTAATGGAATTAGTTTTAATGCATTAATTATGCCTTGCAATGCACCTTATATAATGCATCACACAATCTCACGAATAACCACAGTAATGGTTATAGTTATATTATTACTCACATTCTAAATACTGAATAATTATAATGCATTACACTATTAATAGCCCTTCATAATGCATAATACATAAAAGCTTTAATTAAAGTGAATTTTCATTTTGTGGGGGAACTGGCCCTTTAAATAATGGAGGATTAGAGTTAAAGCAAATGCACTAAATAGAAGTTAACAGTAAACATGCTTTAAATGAAGAATTCGTTGTAAACGAAAGAAAGAAATCCAGTCAGATTTATAAGCACGTATTTAGTGTTTTTAACACATGATTTGTAACTGGTTTTCTCATGACTTTTAATTTACTG
Source organism: Puntigrus tetrazona (assembly GCF_018831695.1). Classification (NCBI taxonomy): domain Eukaryota; kingdom Metazoa; phylum Chordata; class Actinopteri; order Cypriniformes; family Cyprinidae; genus Puntigrus; species Puntigrus tetrazona. The sequence goes on from NC_056714.1 coordinate 13,247,182, forward strand.
TCGCTCACTACTACTGACGGAGTGGTGTGAACCACAACCATGTGTCTGGCACTTTGAGGAAAGCCGCTCAACAACTCAGCACTTTGTGTGCAGTCAAATCTCAGATGTTTCTCGCTGGAATGTCACTCAGAGTTGCTAAAAAGACCCGAACAGCCTTCTCAAACAATTACGTACGAACACACACAAAGCACTGGGCACACATCTGGCAAAAAAAAAACTCCCCACCTATGACTGGCGTCTCCTCATATGTTCTTTTGTTTCCTTTTTAAAGGATGAGAAGTATTGGAGTCGTCGTTGCAAGAACAATGAAGCCGCCAAGCGCTCTCGTGATGCTCGTCGACTGAAGGAGAACCAGATCTCGGTGCGCGCCGCCTTCCTCGAGCGCGAGAACGCTGCACTCAGACAGGAAGTAGCCGACATGCGCAAAGAGCTCGGCCGGTGCCGTAACATCCTGAACAAATACGAGAGCCATCACGTGGATCAATAAGAGGAAGCGATGAGGAAAAAGTGTTATGAGATGATGGATGCAATGGAGAATGTCCTTTATGATAGCTGAGAGACTGAGGAAAAAGTGCATCAAATGTATGGAATGATGTATGAAGACGGCACAAGAGCTCGAGTTTTAAACTGGAGTGAGAGAGCATGTCACCTCTCTTATTATTATTTTTTTCTTCAGTAGGTACTATGGCAAGATTTTAATTATGGAGAGAATTGTATATTTTTATATGATAGAAATATGCTTAATGGGGAAAGGAAAATTTTGAAAATAATTTTTGTATATTTTCTATATCTTTTTGGAGGGCTGTAAAGTAGTGGCAGAGGGAACTGGTTGAGGTATCGCTGTAATATAAAATCAGGTTCACATGGTATTTTTGAAGCGAACTTTTGATCTCGTGAAGGAAAAAAAAAAAGAGGGGCAGAATCAAGCCTAGAACCTTAGAAAAAAAAAATTTGAAAATAACTTTCTAGAGAAATGAAACTGTAAAATACTAAGAAAAAATATGCATTTAAATTTGTATAGAAATGTTAATATAGATTTATTCAAGCACTTAAGTTGTGATAAACCACGGATGAGAGGAATGACAGGTGCATCTCAACTCTTTGGGGACGAACCTTGTTTATCAGTCTACTGCTGATATTTATTTGTCATTCTCAAAGGAAAACTGAACATGTTATGATGGTAAGAAGACGGTAAAGAAAGACATGCATTAATTATCACATTTTATCTGCGTTTTATTTGTTTATTTCATTTAATGGTGAACTCAGTAAGATTCTTTTCTTCTTAAAGTTGCTATCTCTTGTCTACAATGTACTCATCTTTTTATAGGAATCTGACTCACAGTTGCAAACAAAAAAGCAGCATACATTCACAGTGTGCAGATATTAAGTGAACTTGCAGAGGCTGTTCTTGCTGTGCAAAAACACAATTTGGACCTCTATGGATTGAATACATGGGACACGTCTCGCATCTGATTGTATAGAAAGATTCTGTGCATTGGAAATTGCATTTCAAAACAGGTCGACATGTAGACGCAACCTGTATATGCACTTACTTTTATTGGAACGATACTGAATTTTTACAACCTGATTACCGGTGTCAGTACAAATGTTTCAAAATCTATTAGTTTCGTGATTGCTTGTTATTTCTCCAGTCATGTCTGTTTCTTTCCTTAACGACCATTAAAGTAACTTCACTTATTATGAATTATTATTGATCTGATCATTATTACTATTGTTGTTAATACTACAAATGAATTATTTTTGTTGTTTTGTTTCCTTGATATTGTCTATTTTAATGCAAGTCTCCGCCCAGCCGCGGAGATCTTGTCACTTCCTGTTTGTTAAAGCATTCGTCGTCAACACCAGCCGTAGAAGAAGTGTTGCTGTGACAGCCAGGTCAATTTATGTGTCAGAGGAATGCTGGGAAAAAAAACTGGTGCCCTTGATGATCGCAAACTATGTTTCCCTTGAATAAATAGATTTTTTTTTTGTTTTTCCTGTACACTCGCATTATAAAGAACCATCATACCATTTGCGCTGTCTTTCTCTTTTTTGCATGTAGGTGTTTAAAGCTAACTGCCTTTTTTGCCCAGTAATTTGCCTCCTCTTTAACCATATACTTTTTTGCAGATGGATTTTGGGTAATGTAGTCCTTTAAGTTTCTGCACTTCCACATGTGGATGACTATGAACATTTTGTGTTGTGACTCTTGTTTTTTGATGTACAAATGCCCTAATGCATCAGTGTTACCCACACTGCACCTAGCCAAAGTAATGCAGGGGAATGTAGTCTTTTTCTCCAAGACCACAAATAAACTATTGTTCTTATTCACTAAACACTAAGGTTGATTATTTTGCATGTCATGTGTGCCTATTCTGTGTGCCACCACGTGTAGTATCTTCAGCTTCCTTACTTTTTCATTAATAAAATGGCGACCAGGGTGATGCATGTGCTTTTTCGATTTGAACCGAATGAATGAAGCCCACAGATGTGCTTGCAGAAAAACTATCCAGCTCTCGTGCGTTGTCGTGGGCTCAAGCATATAAATGGCTATGCCCTTTACTATAAATATTGATTAATATTTAATATTAAATGAAGAGAATAAATACAAAATGTAAAGAATAAAATTGACTTAGGTATATTTGTAAGTAAAATAAATGGAAAAGGATGTAGCATAATATATATTCAAAAAATATGCATTATGGAATGCAATAAGATGGATCTCATCACATATATTGCAGGCAGAATGCAACGGTGCAATATAATATGCTAATGTTTTTGTACAGGATGTCTGCAGCTCTGCCTGCACTGTAAAAATGAAAAGATGCTCAAGGCACTATTTGATTTCTCAATTTGCGCAGAAGCAGAACCCATTGATTCCTGATCAGGAGACACACTAGAGGGCTGCAAGATGAGTTCGAATGACTTCAAATCAGACTAAAAGTGTATTACGTTGTTATTATTATGTGTAATTTGTTATTTCAACAACTGTTGAATTTATTTAAGAACCAGGTTGTACATGTCTTGAGAAAACCTGCATGCATGGTATGAGAATTTATATGAAGGAATTTTAAGCGTAATTTCTAGACTTCAGAAAGTTAGGGAAATTAATAAAAAAAAATTTAAAGGACATTTATAATGAATATAGATTTTGGTAATACTTATAGACCAATGCTCACTATGAACTAGTTGCATCTTAGCATGCCCATTGTTAATATAATTGGCTGTTTATGAAGCAAATATATATTCTACTGCCTTAATCCGACCCGATACTTAAACTTAAACACCTTACTAACAGTTAATAAGCAGCAGTTTAGGAGTTTATTGAGGCAAAAGTCAATTAATGGTTTGCAATGGTAAGAATTGGAGCTTCAAATGAAGGGTGACATAAAGGTTTAGTTAGATTACACAAAAATAATGAATTGGGTAGTAATTGCTGGTTCCTCTACTTATACTGTATTTGCGCCCTTGGTAAATATGAGCAAAGATGGCTGTGAAAATAAATGTGCATTGTTTATCCTTTTGATTTCTCATTCAAACACTTCACAAAATCATTTAACCTATCATTAAATTAAAACAACTGAAAGTGAGAGAAAACAAATGTTTTTAGAAATTCTTATGTGTAAAATATGTATGAAATATGTTCAATTTATCTTTAATTTTTAGCACACCAGGCTGATTAGGAGCACAAAAGGGGGTAAATTCCCTTAATCATCCATCCCAAGCCGTAAAACCATAGAATACAGTTTGGATGTGTAGAATGAGATTGCTGAGCATCTCAAAATAGAAAACAGCTATAAGAAAAGAGCTAAAGCATCGAACATCCTTTAACACAAAATCCGATCACTGAGCGCAAAATGTAGCCAGTCCTCTGACCTGAACCCTGTAGAAAATGAATGAGGTGAACTGAAGAGAAGAAGCGCCGACATGGAGCGGTGAATCTGAAGGTTCAGGAGAGATTCTGCATGATTTCTGTACGGTCTCTGATCTCTTATCAGGTGTTCTCCAAAGCCTTCAGGCATTATAGGAGAAAACTAAGAGGTGCTATCGTGAAAAAAGGATGGCTGCCAACTATTCCCGACATGAACTAGAGAAAGCATTTATTTTTCAGTGAGATTTTCAGTTGTTTTACTTCAGTGAATACTTTGGATGTGACTAATAGCTATTAATCTTTTGAGCACAAGTGTAAAGACTCTCTAACCACAATTCATATACATTTATTTGAATTATACATTTTTAAACAGTCGGTTAAACCAATTTAAACCAGCACTCGTAGTTTCTGTTAATGAACAAGTTTGACAGTGAGTTGAAGTACCAGAAATATCTTGTGAAAAATCATAGTGTACTCAGCGAAGGTCAGCTAATATTTCAAGTGCCTCAAAACCATTTTCCTGTGATGAGTTATATGAGGAAATCTTTAGACAGAGAGCTTAGGAGATATTGTATGAAATTGTGAGACCCTTTACAAAGAACTCTTTTCTGAAAATGTTGTCCAAAGGTTTCTGCTTCTCCAAATGTTTACAGTGTAGTTTATTGTACGCACCTGCATCATCTTAGTGTCCTCAGCCTAGGCATGAAAGGGAAATCAATACAGCACATTTATGAAGGCTCCTCCTGTCAATACAAATTGTCCGATATGCTCTTTTTTATGCAGGTTTTGAGTTTAGTATGAAAGAGTTAACCCTTCCTGACCGGTAAACAGAAAACAAATATAAGACTGTAGACATATACGTTAACCTTTAAGAGATAAGGATGTATGTTTCTCTCACCGAGTGCGACATTCATCAAAAGGGTGAGATCTAGAAATGAATCAGTGTGCTTAACTTGAATGTGATTGTTTGTTGGTTTAGCTGGTAGCTCTGCGTGGAAACACCGTCGCGTTTGTCTGTCGAAGTGTGTGTTTACCGTTATAAAGGAAGCAGGTTCCTGGATGCTGAGTTTAACTGTGGCGTGTCGAGAGTCTGTATCAGGCGGGTCACTTTGCTACAGTATTCAGCTTGGCACAGTGTGTGTGTGTGTGTATGTGGAGAAGAGTGTATCCGTGAGGCCTGTCATTTGATGTGGGGGTGAGTGTTTGCGCTCATTTGGCATCAATGGAATTGGGTGAAAGGTCTTTTTTTCTGCGGAATTCTACCGAGCATTCAAAGCGCTCAATACGATCCAGATGTGTGTGTTCTTGCATGTACGGCGTCTCCACTCCTCCCTCGCCATCACACCATCACAAAAACCCCCTCCTCCAGACTCTCCCCAATCTTTATATCCCCTCTCCTGTCTCGCTACCTCTTTCAAAACCTCTGCAGCGGGTGTCTGGGAGAGATGGAGCGATCTCTGCTTGTGTCTTTTCTGTGTGTGTGGGCCCTCAGCAGCCTGTCTGCAGCATCAGGTGAGCGCGTTTGTGTGTGTGGGTGTCTGGGAGAAAAATGAAAGGATTATGGGTAGCATTCCAAGTAAATGTTTTTTACTGATGTGGTAATGAATAATGAACGAATGAGAGAACATATATGATGGATATTTGCCTTGTTGGACGAGTAAAGATGTGGAGGATCAGATATGAATTGGATGTTTTATGTAAATATGATTATTTGCATTTAGTTAAAAGTACATTATGGTCTCCATCTTATTTTTGTATTTTTTTTTTCACTTACTTTTTTTTTTTACTTAACTATATGTTGCTCCAAACCTGTATGCCTTTCTTTTTTCTGCTGAAAACATATTTTGAAGAATTGTTTCACTGTTTTTTTGCCCATATAGTGAAAGTCAGTTGACTCCAAAGCAGTTCTGGACTCCATTGACTTTCATTGTAGGAACTTTTTTCATTTTTTCATGAATTAATTAATTTCTTTATTTATTTTTGTGTATTTTTGTGTTACTCGTAAGAACTGTAGTTTTGAATACTTTTTGGAAAGACATGGTGAGTAAATTATACATTTTTATAACCTTTCCTTTAAAATATGTGTTGAATGTATGATTCGTCATTTACTTCATTTACTACTTCAATCCCCTCCCACCTTGACAATCTATCTCTATAGAGCTAGTTTTCCATTAAATTTGGCACTCTCTCTCTCTCTTTCTCTCTCTCTCTCTCTCTCTCTCTCTCTCACACACACACACACACACACACACACACACACTGTACATATGCAGCGTATCATCTTCTGTTTCAATTCAAAATCATTGCATAATCAGAAATGCATAACTGTGTTAAGCTCTTTCATTCTACTACCAGCATTCTGTTTTGTTATGAGCTTCTAACATTTAAATGTTACATCCTGTTTATGGGTGGGCTACATTCATCACTGTCTGGTTTATGTGGATAAATTGTGTTAAACACCTGGTTTAGTTCAGAGAACAGTGTCTTGGGCAGACGGCCAGGCATTTAACAGCCTGCTATTTTATGGCACAGATTAAATAGTTAGACACATAATATACATTGTGTTTAAAGCATTGTTTGCATGTACATTACTGGTCAGAAATTTGGAATGATTCAGATTTTTTAAATGTTTTTGAAAGATACTACATGCACACCAAAGCTGCCTTAATTTGATTTTCAAAAATAAAGTAAAAACAGTGATATCGTGTATCAAGTATCAAGTGATACTGAAGACTGCAGCAATGGCTGCTGAAAATATGTCTTTGCCACCACAGGAATAAATTACATTTTATAATATATTCTAATATTAAACTATTATTTTACTTTATTGTAAATTATACTGTATTTGAATTGCTTTGGTGTGCATTAGGTGGTGTGCATCTTTCATTAAAAAAAAACAAAAACAGATTTCGACTGGTAGTGTATGTATGTCAGCACACTAAATTGATCTGCATTTCTTATTATTTCTTCACTTTTTTCATGTTTCTGTGCATGCCTATCTTGAAGTGGATGCAACAGAACAGTGCCCAGAGAGGATGCTGGGTAACGAGAGAAGACAAACGTGCCCAAAAAAGTGTCAGCAAGATAAAGACTGTGGCAACAAACGCCAGTGTCTCTGCGACGGCCAGTGTGGACTCAGCTGTGTGGCCCCAGGTCAGAGTAAAACCCCACGATGCATCTAAACACGTTATAATAAAACTTAAAAAGCAGATCTATGATGTATTATAAGGCAGAGCTCCCAGCTCTTATGCGATTTTTCCTGCGTGAACAGGTCGCACGTGTCCTTGGCCTCTCCCACCTGGAAAGAATTTTGATGTAGCCCTTCTTTCCCCTTCACCCTCTTTCTCCGCTCTGCTCGAGGTTCGCTGTGAGCCCGGGTTCACCATGCATAACGGGCTGGACACTACAATACGCCGTTGCCAAGGCGACCGGCAGTGGAGTGGAGACGAGCCTGTTTGTACAGGTAGGAAGGAGAAAACTTACAGTATTTTTTCCTACAGTGTTTTTTACTTACCTATAATTTATCAGTCTGTCTGTCAAACTATTACGCTATTGCTCAGTCATTCTGTCTTGTGTGTGTGTGTGTGTGTGTGTGTGTGTGTGTGTGTGTGTGTATAAAGGGATAGTTCTCCCAAAAATTCATGTCGTCCCAAACTTCTTTGGAACACAAATTAAAACATTTTTGAGGAAATCCGAGAGCTGGTTATCCATAAGCAGCAATGTACGTTCAAGGCCCAGAAAGGTAATAAGGACATTGTTGACGTAGCTTGTTTACAATTAAAGGCATGTACTATGTGACACAGAAGAGACTAAATTATTGAATAAAGTCATTGTTTTGTTTTCTTTGCACACAAAAAAGTACAAAAGTTGCACTGACTATTTTAATATTGTCCTTATTACCTTTCTGGGTCTTGACCTTGGTATTTCCGTTGCTGTCTGCGCAGGGTCAGAAAGCTCTTATATTTAAAAAAAATAAGAAGAAGTATGAAGTAAATGGATCCGGACAAGCTTCTTGATATTGGATTGTAGGTCTGTATTTGGTATAAACTATTGCAGAGGAAAAAGATGCCTTCCTGGGTTCCTTGGAACATTAGAATATAGATTGATTCCCAAATAACCATAAAACCTAAAACCGTTCTACTATGGCCAAAATTTTAACCAGGGGTCTGCAGAAGATCTGACAGGTGGTCCTAGAGCAGAAACAAAACAAATAAAGATTCTAAACATAAAAATGGCTTAACTGTTCACGATTATAGAAAGCGATATGCACATATATAGACGGAGGTCCCTGGGTCTGTAACATTTAAAATCTGATATTGCATAATAAATCAGATATTTATCAGATGATAAATCTGATATTTGTAAACCATCCAGTTTATGTCAATATTATGCAATTCAGGGGAATGCCTTCATAGCAGCAGCAATATTATGGTGGTGATATTGAGTACAACTGGCCATAATTGCAGGAAAAAATGAGATATATGTGTCAGTGTCTGCATAATAATGTTTTTTTTGGTTGCATGAGTAATAAAAGCTTAGAGCTTGTGGACCTGGGTCACCGCTCGCTTCTGGGCTATGGGGCTTTAGTCTTTAGACTCCATCTCTGTGAAGAGGAGGCGTGAATCGGCAGAGCTCCAGGCTGCAGCATTCCCAGTATCACCCCCTCTGTAACACATGCATACATTTACACACACACATTTCCTGGAGTAACATGAGAGGTATTTCTAGGAATGAGCTGTCAAAAGAGCCGAGGTGTGGGCGTTTGGGGTCTGTGAGAACCGTCCTGCAGTACTCTATTATCTGCAGATCAGTGACATGGAATATTTAACAAGCAGAGACAGGCATGCAGATACGCTGGATTCACACACAGAGTTCAAGTGCATTCAAAGCTGAACTGATGTACAATGGAAGTTTGGTGTGTGTGCATGTTGACTGTGTGATTTCCTCCCCCTTCATTAATCAGTCATCCTCACAAAAGGGGGAGAGATTTGATACATAACTGCATGAGTCAACTGCTCAAGAGGGAATGTGAGAACAGCTTGTTCCAGATGGATTTCTTTCTGATAAAACTCAAAATGTAGATGCGCATTCTGTCCAACCATCTTCTGGGTACCCGCTCAGCCACACGTTGACCTGTGAATCCATTTGTCAGCCCTACATATCCATCTGTCCATTCACCTAGTCGTTCATTTGTACTCATGCTACCTCATCTAATGTAGTGGATAAAAGCTCCAGGCCAATAACCACAGGGTCATCCATGCGAATTCCTGTCACGACCATGAACCAAAAGCCCGGGAGGCTGAATAACGGACGGCTTTTTGCTGTAATATCTTTGCTCTTAAGGCCCGTTTACACCAAGAGTGATAGCTATGAAGATAACTAGATTTTTGTCCACACCAACTGATAACATTCTGTTGATTTTAAGAGCGCCCTGCAGTTTCGTCGCCTGCTGCTTTAAATGCACAAGCTCTTTGAAGTTTGACTGGCTGTTTTTATCATTCATCACATTCTGAAAGTGATTTCACCAATATTGGTTCTCATTGCTATCATTGTTCCAGTTGTTGTGGTAATATTCCTATATTATTGAATAATTAGTAATTAGAACCCACAAAATACAGTTGTCGTTATTGTTAAATTTATCGTTCTTGGTTACACCATCCAGGCTCTTGAACTTTTGAACTTTTTAAAGAGTTGGATTCTGGTCTCATCTGACCACAATACTTTTACCCAGTTCTAATCTGAATCATTCAGATATTCACTGGCAAACTCCAGACATGTTTTCTAGATCAGGGGGACCTTGTGGGTGCTGCAGGATTTCAGTTCTTCACAGTATTGTGTGTTGCCGATTGTTTTTTTGGTGACTATTGTCCCAGCTGCCTTGAGTTCAATGACAAGATCCTCCCGTGCAGTTCTGGGCTGATTCCTCAGCGTTCTCATGATCACTAAAACTCGACGAGGTGAGATCTTGCATGAATCCCCAGACTGAGGGAGACTGAGTGCTATTTTGTGTTTCTTCCATTTGTGAATAATCACACTGACTGCTGTCACCTTCTCACCAAGCTGCTTGCAGATGGTCTTATGGCCCATTCTAGTCTTGTGTAGGTCTACAATCTTGTCCCTGACATCCTTGGAAAGCTCTTTGGTCTTGGCCATGGTGGAGAGTTTGGAATCTGATTTATTGCTTCTGTTGACAGCGGTCTTTTCTAACAAACTGAGATCTAATCTCAGCTGGTGACCTGTATAAAAGACACCTGGAAGCCAGAAAGCTTTGTGATTGATAAGGGATCAAATACGTATTTCACTTATTAAAATGCAAATCAATTTAAAAGTAGAAAATCAGCAGCAGATCTGATTTCTGTTATAACTTTTGTACTGCAAAGCTGCATTCTTCCTAGATATGTTGCATTTACTTGCAAATATTTTGCATTGCCTCAAACATTTTTGCCTGAAATATTGCTTTTCAAAGATAACCTTTGTGCAAAATAATTTAATAATGTTTTTTTAAAATTCACCTTTTATTGCATCACTAGTCATTACACTAAAAAATGTATGCAAATTCTCAGGGAAGCGTAAAAGATTTGCAAAACCACTGTAACATTTCTTTCTGAAATTTTACAATTTTATTGTAACAATATCTTTTCCAGCATTGTGTCCCCATAGGGGCTCATCTTTTATATTTATACTATATAAATTTTTATATAGCCTATCAGAAAATGAAATAAATTAAAATAAATAAAAAAAATACAAATAAATACTGAATTATTTACTAGTAGTTACTACTAATAGCCTAACATTATTCTTTCTTAAAATGTTACAAAACTACTAAAGTTATTATTATTATTATTTTTTTAAACAATTGTCAGCTGAATCAAATCATTTTATAAAACTAACATGCGGGGAAAAAAAACATAAGACAGGAAATTATAGCTATCATAAAGAGGACCGCTGCAGACCTCATGACTGTGCGTGCTTCGAGGTCAAGTCTATTGCAATATCCTTTTTAAATGACTAAGATGTGTACACAAGGTGTCAGGAAATTACTTCTTTTTCCTCTTTTATTGATTTTCACTATAGCTTACACTTTTAGATAATTAAACTGAAACTTTCAACTGAAAAGTACAATTCTAAAAACTTTGCATGTGTTTTAAGCTACATGTCCACCTTTTAATGCATACTCAATGCAAGAGATACATAAGCTATTTTGGTTTCTCCACCAGCCTCCTCAGGAGGAGGTCCTGCAGCAGAGCCGGTTCTGGTTCCTGAGGTGTCCTGTACTTTGCCTGATGATGATGATCTGCTCTCTGTGCAGGGCAGCGCTATCGTGGGATCCAACATCCAGTACCAATGTGCACCTGGGTGAGACTAAAGAAAAACAGAGAGAACTGTGACTATCTAGTTTTATCGTGCTTGTTTAATCGACGCGCCTCGTCTTCTTTCTCGTGCAGATCTGTGCTGATTGGAAATAGTGATAATGTCTGTCATGAGAACCAGACGTGGCAGTACCCTCACCCCATCTGTCAACGTAAGTGTGTGCGTGTGATTGTATGCACTCCTCAACATGGGAACGACTGAGACGTAGATCTTGCTAAAAGGAAATAGCAGGTGTATTAGAGCATGCATGAGAGGAAAATGTTGCTCCAAACCGCTAAAGAGATCTCAGTTTGCCTGCTCTTGCACGCCATGGAACAAAGTAATGAGAGAGAGAGAGAGATGAGAGGGACAGCGGGAGAGAGAAGAGCAATGAAGACTGTGTGGGTTTGTGAGTAGGTGGATAGGGCACTATGTGTAAATGAATGTGTGAGTGTGCAGCGATATAGCAGCAGATGAGGGTTTGACTAATGCACTGGTGCAATGCTGCCCCCTGTTGGATAAACCTGGGCTTGTTGTACATGCACCTACCGGGATTCAGTACACGCTACAGATCATTTGCTCACTCTATATGAATTTCTTCTGCTAAACACAATCAATTATATTATGTCTGTGACGGATTCACTGACAGCGTTTTAACACGAAAGCCAATGGCTACCGTCAAGTGTTTGGCTATGAACATTTTTCTAAATATCTTCATTTGTGTTCAGTGGCTAAAAGAAATTCCTTTAGGTTTGGGAAGAGCTTGACATTGAGTAAACGACTGATTATGAAGATGTTTCTGGGTGAACGCTTTAAGTGTGGTTTGTTAGGACAGTTATGATGATATCTGGCAGAGATACAACTAGCTATTTGAATATCTGGAAACTGAGGGTGCACAAAATTGTAAATATTGAGAAAATCGCATTTAAAGCCGTCCAAATGAAGTGGTTAGAAATGCATATTACTAATAAAAAATTAAGTTGCGATATATTTACAGTATGACATTTACTAAATATCTTCACGGAACACGACTTTTATTTAACGACCAAATGATTTTTGGCATAAAAGAAAAATCGATAATTATGACCCATACGATGTATTTTTGGCTACTGCTACAAACATACCCCAGAGAGTTATTTTGCGGTTTTGTGGTCCAGGGTCACGTATTAAAATTTTTCGTTAAAGTTTGGCCTATATTCAATTTTTACAACTTAGCCTAAAAACCTAGCCACCTTGGTTAAAAAAATACTAAATGATAAGCAAAGTAACAACACACACACACACACACACACACACATATATATATATATATATATATATATATATATATATATATATTATATATTGAATTCAGGAATATTCTTTTATACAGTTTTCACAATTAGACTTTATAAGGTTTAAATTTGAATTCTGCAGAGCACTTACATATAGGTGTATGCTTATGTATGTTATCAGGTGTGGTTTGTCCTCCTCCTAAGGAGGTTGAACGTGGACATCTGGTGGCTGTCCAGAGAACTGAATATGAAGTGGGCGATACAATCTACTATCTCTGCAAGAAGAACTTCTTGCTGGACGGACCAAATCAAGTGACTTGTTTACCTAATGGGACATGGAGTGCAGAGCCTGCCTGCCGGGGTAAATAAAGCTCTTAACAGAACAATGCATCAAGTCATCGTGACTGTGTCGAACAAATGCGTATAAATATAAACATAAGGTTTGGAATGTTTGGGTTTTCCGTCGTGAATAATGAACCCCCTTTCCTTTTTGTCACGACAAACAGCATCATTAACTTCACCATTTCCTCGCTTGTCTTTTCTGCTCAGCCCGCTGTCCAGTCCCAGCTCAACGCAGCAGGGTGATCGTGGGAGGAGTAAAGCGTTGGCCATATGATCTGACGGATGGTGTGGTTGCTCATGGAGAGAATGTGACATTTTTCTGTAAACATCCAGAAAAACTGTGCAGCTTCACTGCCACGGAGGTCTGTGTGGACGGACAGCTAGAGCAACCTAGCTGCTATCTTGGTAAAATTCACACCACAGTAACGCACATAATATAAGAAGTGTACATTTCACTTAAAAATAACATTCACCTCCCTCTTTTCTCTTTAGACCCCACCTGGCTGCAGTTCAAGCTCTTTCCTCATCGGCTGGTTTCAGAGATTGATCCATGTGATCCCGCTGACCTTCAGTGAACTCATTAAATTTTGACAACACATTTTGCAGGTTGGCGCACACCGCTCTCTTTTCACTCTGAGACCATGATCTGGAGTCTGGATCAACATAAATTGTATTATTAACATGCCAACTCGGTTTGTTTTTGGAACGGATCTCAGTAGGATCTCACAGTTATGCCTCATTTAACTATTTTCTTTGTTGTGTGTTGCATTGACAAAGTTACCTTAAACAGAATTTGTGTCATAATTGATATGTGCAAACACCCTCATACTTGCTTGAGGTCTTGGTTGCTGCAAGCTGCTCTCCTTTCATGTATTTTATTGTCATACAACGTGTAAAACTGATTTTTGATGTAGAGTTGGTGTTTATCTTGTTATAATATTTTATTTCTTCTCAAACCCACAACCAGTGCAGAGGCTAAAGGTGAACTCAGAAACCATGCCATGTACTGATGCTCTTTGTATGCCAAAAGCAGTTTTATGATATGTTTAGAGGTAACTGATCTTTGACTGGACTGCTTAATCGGATTGGATTACATCAATAAAACTTATTATAGCATAAAGCCTTGCTTAATTATTGCTGTTATACAGATTCAGTTTTGCATTGTGTAAACTTCGCAGTGAATCATCTTCAAATGTTTTTTCTTCTTGAATTAAAGAAACTGGAGTGTTTGTTGTCATTTAAAACAATGACTTTATTTTAGCTGGTTGCACTGTATAAATTATTTTGTAGTGTATTATAGTGTTATATTATAAATAACACTAGACGTTATGCATTATAAAGGGTTAGTAAAGTTTATAATGCATTAAAATGATTCATAATGTGCATTGTAATACATTTTATCTTCGTAATATAATCAAATATATAATGCATCGTGTAACAATACATTTATAAGCATTATAGCGTATTAACTTATAATTATTCATGAGGCTGTACAAGGTGTATTATTGTACAAAGGCATAATTAATGTAATGTAGCTATTTTTCTAATGCATTTTACACAAAGGGTGTAAGTAAAATATCACCATGATTTATAAGGTGTACAAAAAACTGTTTGAGTACTGTATTCCATCTCCAAACCAAAAAATACAATGTAAAGCAGGCCTACAAGATATTCTACATAAAGAAAATCGATCTATATGAATTGTGGCTCTAGTTTGCATGACTAGGATGTATAAATATTAAACATTTGTATTTATGTTATTAATAAGTTAATAATCATATAATTGTTCATTTTTACATCGAATGATGTGTCACGGATATCTAAACGTGTTATCATGAAAATAACGAACATATTAACTAAAGCTCAGCTGAAGTTCTCTACAATTTCAATCCTACAGCGTGTCCAGGTCGGACGCAGAAAACTGCAACACCACGACACCCCCCTCCCCTTTCGCTCGCGCTCAACCTCTCCGCCCAGTCATTCATTCATATTTGGTCTTCCGGAAGTATCTCAGGGTCGGGCCAGTCAGTGCCTGCGCGAGCTGACTCGTGGGGTGAGAACAGTTTCATATTCAATATTCCAGTTATAAAGAAGCGTTGTGCGCGAACGGTTATAAGCTTTGGGGAGAAATGTGAGTTCGCGTGAGTAGCAGTTGAAGAGCGTTGGTTGTCTTAGAAAGTTTGAATTAGGGTTTCCAAGGCAGCAGTGTATCCGAGCGCTGTCACCGGCTCGAACCCTCGGTACGCATAAAATGGCTGGTCGCAGGTTCGAGCGCAGTCAGTGTTTTGACCAAAATATGTAAATAATTCAGGTGTATTTGCATTACACAGGTTATGGGGAAGGCATATCCTTCAGGCGGATACTTTTGGGCATGTAATGGCACGGGTTCGACTCGCTGTCTGGACCTCACAGACATCAAACGCGATGTTTGGGTTGATATTTTTCTTCTTTAAACGGACCTCCGGCGCGTAATGGCGTCGAATGTCCCCGTGTTGATCTCTAACTCTCCCACAGTGCTGCATGGCTGAGTATACGGACAAAGGCATTGGTGTCAAACCTTGAGCCGTGCGCGTTGACAGTTAATTTGTGATGAAAACCACGGGAAGGAGGAGTGGACCTGCTACCATGACAGCGCGCCGTTCAAGCTCATTGCGTTGCATTTCTGCTATAACTGCATGGCATTTGTGTACTTTTGATAATATTACACAGACGTCGAATGTTGGTTGAATTATTGGTCAGATTTGTAAAAATCGCCGTTAGTAACGTGATTGACTATTGATTTGTGCTGGCACCCCATTAAGCTTTTCATGTCCAAAAAAACTAAACACAAACAAAACAACAACAACAACCAAAAAAACCTGGTCTGATTTTAGTGTTTTTATTAGTAGTTTAAACTTCTTTACTTCTATACACAATTGCATTATGCAACAAAATGTAATATATTTAGCAACAGTTTGCTAATTATTTTGTTGCATAAGTATTTGTGTTTTTTTTGTTTTGTTTAAATATACTATTTAAAATGTCATAATTCTGTTAGTTTTTTATTGTTCTCATATAGAGTTTTCCAAGCCCTGTTCCTAGAGGCACCCTAGCACTGCATCATTTGTTTGTCTCCTTTCTTTGACACACCAATTTCAGGTCTTGGAGCCTCTACTAATGAGCTGATGACCTAAATCAGGTGTGCTTAAGTAGACATGCAAAGCATGCAGTGTGGGGTGCTCCCAGAACCGGGGTTGGGAACCACTGGTAAAGAGGTTATGCTTTGTGATACAACTGAAAGCGATTGCTAAAACATGATTTGCAAGGAAGGATCCACCAGACACCTCTGAAATGTGTTCTAAGGTTTTATAATATATCAAGAGTTTTGTTGACCTATTGGACCAAAACAATGAATCTAGAGAAAGTTGATAATGACAGTATTTGTGCTCAGAATGAGCTTGTGTAAGAAATGTATTGGAGCGATAGGTAAAAAGTTAATTTCTTCAAGTACCAAGAATTTAAATATAGACTTAATATAATATTTCTGTATGTCGGTAATAGAACGAAATTTAAAGGATTATAAAATAATAAGTGATGGTTTTTATATTAATTTTTTTTTCTATGAAGAGCTGCTCACTGGATGTCACAAGGATGTTTAATGCTTGTATTTAGAAGAAATCAGTATTAAAATAAAATACCTAAAATTGAATCATGTTGTTAAGAAAGAGGCAAATGGTTTATTTTTTTACATTACGGATCCCTAGATTAAATATAATTACAGTTTTTTTTTTTTTTTTTTTTTTTTAATCAAGTAAAATTATTTTATTTATCTATAGCGCCTCCTCTGTTTAACTGCAATATCTGTTATGCTTTTGTCTATGCTTGGGAATATAAGTGATTTATATATACTAGTAAACAAACCCCTTAGTTTAAAAAAATAGCAAATTGTTGTACAGTTTTTTTTCAAGCCACATTAAAACTTCCTCATCATCCATTTTTATCTGCTATATGATTGTCTTTTTTTTTTAAACAATGTAAATACACAATTATAACAATATAACATTAAATTGAATATTTATTAAGTATTAGATGTTACTAAAAATGTATAAAGAAGATACAAAGTGATCGTAAGTTTGAAATGCTACAAATGCTAGGATTGATACCTTAAATTATAATTTTTTTTTTAAAGATTTGTCTTTGTAACTTGAGTTCTGTTATTTATTTACAGAATGTAGAATCTTGTTTTTGTCTTATGTGTTTTTGTTTGCTTGTTTGTTTTAGATTGATGCCTTAGATGAGTAGAAGGTCCTGACTGATGGCAATAGCAGAGACATGGGTGAAAATCATCAGTTACATCAGATGGAACTGGCAATGGTGCCATTACATGGATTATGCAAGATTGTGTGGCATTGTCAGGCAATATTTCAATGTTCTCTCAGGTTATAATGAACAGACTTACTCCATGAGTACTGAATAATATGATTTCTTCTCTACTTCTGAATGTACAGAAGTTGCTATGCGCAAACAACAAACATTGGACAGGATAGGTGAGACCATTCCACATATTAAGTGGACTGATCTTACTGCCACCAAAGAAAGCCAAATGTCAGTGGGTCAGGAGAGTGAGTTATCAGATGAGGGACTCTCATTGAGGACTGAGTCTGATGACAAAGCAACCCCAGATGTGCTTCTTGTTCCACCACAAGATCAGACAAAGGATTACAGCAAGCAGAACTCGCCAAAAAATGAATCAGACTTAAACCAGATGAGTCTTCTTGAAAACCAGACTGTTGAAAATAAATTAGTTCCTTTTCATGAGAATACAAGAAGTCTACCAACAAACATGCAGCTGATACCCAAGATAGAGTCTGATAATGCTATGACAGAAGCTTGTGAGGTAACAACCAAAGCTACAAACATTGCCAACATCTCATCCAATGATTTACTAGAGATTAAGGTTCAACGACAATCTGTTTTTAATAAAGGTTTTCATAATGACAAACTACCATCACCTGGTGGAGGCAATCACACAAGCAAGGAGTCATGTACTGAGAATAAAACACAGGTTGTGGATGAGGCACATGCAAGAGAGAGTAAACTTAAGATGGACCTAAATGCAGACAAAGAAAAATTTAAAAATAGCCAAGAATGCATTGAAGATTGTAAAACGCAAATTTTATGTAATGTCAGAAAGGAGAGACTTAATATCGGAAAGAACATGGCAGTGACAACGTCTTTGGGACAGTATGAAGAAGACATGGTATTAGATTTAAGCCTACCAAAAAAGAAAGATCGAAGTAAAGAGAAGAAGTGTGAATGGGTTGTAGACCCTGAATATGAAGGTTCACTTCACATGGAAGTTGATGAAATTGAGGAGGAGCCTCAACATGTAGAAGTGGAGCAGGAGGACGACAATGAAATTTGCTGGATTCCATCAGTAAGTGACGCGCATACATATCTGCCTCAGCATTGGGATGGACATCTGTCCTCCTCATCGCTAGAAGCCATGCCAACCACATCGTATCCCAACATCATAATCCCAGATCCGATGGATACACTGCTTATAGATGACCAGGGCATTCCTTATACACTCACCGCAGATGGACAGAAAGTTCCACAAATTGATCATATACAGCATGCCGAGGGGCTCTCTGAACCAACAGAGCTAAGCCCAGGACAAGCTGAAGATAAGCCCTCATTCATTGCTGATGTACAGGATATTGCAGACTCCAGACTACAGGCACTACCCAATTCACTGTGTCCAAATAAGTCTATAGGTCATGTCTCAGTGGAAACCTCACAAGTTGCCCCAAACCAGGAGCCAAAATCTTCTTACAGTTCTGTAGCTCTTGATAAACCTTCCATCATACCTGCCGTGTCTGACTTGGCATCAGTTCCCATTCAGATTGTGGCTAATACTACAGGGTCAAACACTCCCATTCTTCTTCTTCCTCCATCTCAGCTTCAGTCTCTTTCCTCACCGGCCTCTAAAGCCAACCCAGGGCTAATTACTCTTTCCTTACCAGTTTCACTTAGTCAGAACACTCAGTCCTCCCCTGTTTTCCTAGTTTTGTCATCTCCTCAGGTGTCCTCAACTCAGAGTTCGTCCTCGCCCGGGCAGTTATCGCAAATTTCCTCTTCTTCCACTGTTGCACTTCCCTTAGCAACTTGTCCACTTGATTTGGGATCTTCATTAAGTTCACGTCCATCACTTCTCAGCCTCAGCACGATTTCCTCTGCCACAGCTACAGACATCTCAGGACCGAATAACCCTTCTAATCTTCCTGCTAGCCCTACCTCATCAACTGCTTCCTCTAGCACTTCCACAGTGACCTCTACAAGTCCAACCAAGCAATTCAGCACTGATGCCTACTCCGACACACCAGTGCCCACTTCCTTTCGAGAAGCCCTTCTCAGATTGGCTGTGTCTGTGGAGAAGAAACAAGAAAACCAGCCTGAGACGCATTCAGTCACTACTCCTTCATGTTCTGAAGCAACCAAGCCCGATTCCTCTGCCACAGTCAATGAAAGTAAAAATAAGGAGATAGAGGTAAACTGTGATGGTGAGACTGAGTCTACCTCGGTAGACCAAACAGACTCATTAGATACCACCTCTTCTATGTCACCCATTTGTCCTGGATCACCTGGAAATTCAATAAATGACCCAAAGAACCAAGCATTAGGCCCTCGTCGTATTCTTTACTGTCAGTACTGTCCAAGAGTCTTCTACTATCTTTCGGACCTTGAGCGCCATTCCATCACACACTCCCAAAGCAAACCCCATGTATGTCAACTTTGTGGCAAGGCGTTCAAAAGATCAAGCCATCTTGAGCGACACAAACACATCCATACAGGTCAGAGAAACTTTGTGTGCCAGCTTTGCCCAAGGCGTTTTCGTGAATCAGGGGAACTAATGAGGCACCAGAGAGTACACACTGGTGAGAAACCCTTTCAGTGCTTAATATGCCACATGCGTTTTGCAGAGCGCAACACGCTACGACGTCACACGAAGCGCAAGCACCAAGGCCAGCAGCTGGAGGCAATGGACATGAAGGCAAAGCCAGACAGTGGAGGGATTTCGCTTGCTAGTATACAAGGCGAGCCAGAAGAGAATGCAGAGTGGTACAGTTCAACAGTTCCTGAAATGGAGTCTGACAGTGACACAGGGGAAGAATAGGAACTACATGGAGGGCGTAAACAAATACTTCTTTTTTTAAATTTTAAAAAGATAAGCAGAGTTGTAAATACATTTAATTTATTTTGTATTGAGTATAATAATTCCTTCTCACAAGTTACATCTTATTGTCTATATTTCATTCCATTAACTCTCGAGACCTTTACTGGTGATGACTGAACTCGAATATTCAACTTCGAATTCATTCTAATAAGCTTCAGTTATTGAGTTAGACCTCTTGGTGAAATACATTTGTTTTGATTCTTTACTTTGAATAACTTTGAAATACCCTTATTTGCTTTTTATTTATTGTTCTCATTTCAGTTTTTTTCATATGAAGCATCTTTCTTTAAGGGTGTGATGTAGTTACTGTAAAAGAATAAGAAGCTCATTATTGTTATTTATGGTTTTATATTATGATTTCATGACGTCAAGGATTTGCCTAGAGTAGTGCATCAGCATATCTAGGCCATTAATGACTAGGCCCACCCAAAAGTCCGCAGAATTAGAACTTAGATCACTCTCCAAGTTCTTCAACACATCCTCCGCTCTTTTCATTGTGAGACTCCACCTGACCTGCAGAGGACAGTATGGAGTTGTCCTCATTAAACTTTAAAACTTGCATTGTACAAATCTTTTGACCTGGCATATCCAATGGTGTCATTTACACCTTTATTTTCCGTTGTTTTTATTGAGATTCTTCATCAATTGGTTGAAGAACACATTGTATTTTTTGCATCCCTTCTGTAGAATTTCTACAGATTCCCTACAAAATGCAGAAGGAAAAAAAATGTAGATTGCATCTGGGCCTTTTCATGACTCTGCTTATTCATATTCAGATTTTATGCATTTTAAATCTCACTCTGTGTTCATTTCAATTTCTCCCTCATGGCTATTTTTACAAAAGGGAGTAGTATAGTCACGTTCATATTTTTCTTTTAAAATGCTCTCCTTTGTTCTTCTTTAATATTGAACTTGAACTATTTGGTTTAGAAACCCTTTGCCTTCATCAAGGCAAGTATAAGTTATTAGGTTGGAAAATATACTTTTATCTGGACAAAGAAGATTTTACTTGATAAGACAGTTGTTACAAATCATTGCAGAGAGTTTGAATTAAAATTTCAAGAAAATTTGCACATTGTGATATAAGTTATTTATTTTAAAAAAGATTCCATTGTCATAGGTACAGTGATACAATTCTGCAATTCTGGTGCGTGCTCTTGCACAATTCAAATTAATCTTGATGATCTAACATTAGGCTTGAATGTCTAATTTATTAGTTTCTTGAGATTCAGTTCTTTAGGTATGCAGCTTGAAAAAAACCTTGCTTAAAAAGGTTTAAAGGTTCAGACACTGCTGATTATTTCTGTTTATGTAATTTGCCATGTAAATAACCAAACATCATGCACGAACTGGACACCTTGGGCTAATCTAAAGTTCTGTTGGTTAAATTTCAGATTTGATTAAGAATCTGAATATTTGCACACACTAATTAAAGCTTGTCAAGCCCTTCTGTTTTCCAGTGATTCTCATGCTTAATTAACTTTGCTTTAGGCTCGCAGCAGCACATATTTTGCACGCAGTGGAAGTGTGTCCAGCTGCTGAACGATATCACTACATTTGGTTTGCACACTTGCTTGCATATTACTTCATTCAGATTGGTTTAGTTTTTTTATTACGTTCATTTCAATGTAGATTCAAAACACATTTTAAAAATATTCAGCTCCTTACAAATTAATGGTGAATGCTCAGAGTGTTTTAGCTAACGAAGAATAATCTTGCACCAATGAGAATTATTTATTTATGGTGGAAATGTATATATTTGAAATGGCGTGCTATGTCACAGAACACTTTATATATTTAATACACAATTTAAAAAACGACTGCAGATATTTAAACAGCCTAATTTCTGTAACCTGTGTCACAGGATTTTGAATAAAATGAATCAAATTCATATGCTTCCAAGCCATCTATCTTTTCTTTTTTTTTTTCCCCTAAACCACTGTGTGAATGAATGAATGTCATTACATATAGTAAATATGATTATAGAAGGCTGTTAATTATAATTAATAATCTGAATTGTTAATCCTTTTTATTTTTAAAAAAATCCACAAAAAAACTAACCTTTCATTGGATAATAAAAAGTTAAACAATGGGGAAAATTTCATTATGAAATAAATGTTACACAATTTGGCCACAATTAACAAAACCCTTCAATACTTTTTTAAACGTCCATTTGCCAGTTTTTTACAGCTCTTGATTTTCTTCTATAATGCCCGATGAGGTTAGATAGCGCCTGTCAAGAATCCAGAATCACTCCAGACACTTTAGATTCCCCCGCTCCATGATGGTGCTTAGCAGAAGCTTGGTTTTGTGCTCAGTGACCCATTTTTGTGTTGCTTTTGTGGTTTTTGTTGATTTTTTGTTGAGATCCAAACATGGCCCATTATAAGATTTTTGACAGAATCAGTAACTTATCGATTTTTTTATCTGTTAGTATTTTTGATAGAATCCATGATGCCATGTGTCTAAACAAGATGTCTACGACCTCCAGGAGAAATATAGGCCCACGACATCAAAAATACACCAGTATATTTCATTGTACACATGGGGTACTTTTTATCCCTATGTTCACCAAACCTATCTAGAATGTTTGCTGCTAAAAAGCTTTTTTTTTTTTTTTTTTTTTTTTTTCATCTGACCATTGAATCCAGTGCCATTTGAAGTTCCAGTCATGTCTGATAACTGAATATGCTGGAGTTTGTTTTTGGATGAGGTAGGAGAATTTGTCTTGAAACCCTCCCAAACAACGTGTGGTGATGTAGGTGCTGTTTGACATTTATCAGGGTTTCTGACCCTGAGACTCAACTATTTTCTGTAATTCTCCAGCTGTGGGCCTTGGAGAGTCTAGCCACTCAAACTCTCCTCCACACCATGCATTAGGACAATATAAACACATCCTCTTCCAGGCAGTTTTGTAACATTTTATGTTGATCAGAAGTTCAAAATTATTACCTTGACGATGGAAATGGGAGTTTTCACTGCTCTAGGTCTTTTCTTGAAGTCACATCACTAATTTGTGAAGCTGAATGTTCTTTTGCTGTACTTCAAAATTATATTTAGTTGTTCTCATTGTGAATTTGGGCTTTGTTTCCCCTCGTATTTATATTTCTGTGACGCAGGAAGACATGGCTGGATAATTTCATGTTCATAATCACCCTGAAGTGAATGGGAATATACTTCAGAGATATTTTACTCATAAGAATTTGTAAAGGCCAATAATAGTGTCCAATGTGTATCTGAGAAAAAACGTTTTAAATTTATATTATCCAATGAGAGGTTGGATTTGTGTGTGTGTGTCAGACCATGGCCCATAAAAACAGTCAAAAGTAGCAATATATATATAGGTATGTATGTAGCAATGTTCATAAGTACATTGTATGGGCCAAAATGATCATTTGTCTTTCATGCCAAAAAGACTTTCATGCCAGAAAGGTTCCATAATGATATTTTGTACATTTCTTACAGTAAATATGTAAAAAAAAATTGGATTAGTAGTATGCATTGCTAGGAACTAGGAAATTTAACAACTTTTACAAATTTAGATTTTCTCAATATTTAGATTTCTCTATAGATTCCAGATTTTCAAATAGTTGTATCCCTGCCAAACGTTGTCCTATGTTAGCAAACCATACCTCAATAGAAACCTGGTTTTGTGGTCCAAGGTCACACATGTGTCTGTGTATATATACATATATGTGTGTGTATATATATATATATGTG
This sequence comes from Puntigrus tetrazona, assembly GCF_018831695.1. Taxonomy (NCBI): domain Eukaryota; kingdom Metazoa; phylum Chordata; class Actinopteri; order Cypriniformes; family Cyprinidae; genus Puntigrus; species Puntigrus tetrazona. Next base: position 13,270,955 of record NC_056714.1, read on the forward strand.
TATATATATATATATATATATATATATATATATATATATATATATATATATATATATATATATATATATATATATATATATACACACACACAGTGAGAGTAAAAAGTATTTGATCCCTTGCTGATTTTGTTGGTTCGCCCACTAATAAAGACATGATCATTCTATACTTTTAATGGTAGATGTATTCTAACATGGAGAGTCAGAATATCAAAAAGAAAATCCAGAAAACAACTTTAAAGAATATATATTAATTGATTTGTATTTCATTGAGGTAAATAAGTATTTGATCCCCTAGTATGCATTAGGAGTTCTGGCTTTCACAGACCAGTTAGACACTCCCAATCAACTTGTTACCTGAATTGAAGACACCTGTTCTAACTGATGACCTGTGTGAAAGACACCTGTTCACAGAATCAGACAATCAGACAGATTCCAAACTCTCCAACATGGGTAAGACCAAAGAACTCTCTCAGGACCTCAGAGACAGCATTGTTGACCTGCACAAATCTGGAATGGACTACAAAAATATTAGCAAGATGCTTGGTATTAAAGTAACAACCATTGGTGCAATTGTGAGAAAATTTAAGAAGTATAACATGACCATCAATAGACCTCGGTCTGGTGCTCCACAGAAGATTTCACCTCGTGGGGTGGCAATGATCTCGTGGAGTTAGTGAATGACCTCAAGGCAGCTGGGACCACAGTCACCAGGAAAACAATTGGCAACACTTTGCGCCGCAATGGATTAAAATCCTGCAGTGCCCGAAAAGTACCCCTGCTTAAGAAGGCACATGTGAAGGCCCGCCTAAAGTATGCCAATGATCACCTCAAAGATGTAAAAAGTGATTGGGAGATGGTTCTGTGGTCAGACAAGACCAAAATTGAACTATTTGGCCTAAACTCTACTCGTCATGTGTGGAGGAAGACAAATGCTGCCTATGACCCCAGGAACACTGTGCCCACCGTCAAGCATGGAGGTGGAAGCATTATGTTTTGGGGGTGTTTCTCTGCCAAGGGCACAGGGCTACTTCACCGCATCAGTGGGAAGATGGATGGAGCCATGTACTGTGCAGTCCTGAGGGACAACCTCCACCCCTCTGCCAGGAAGTTGAAAATGGGCCGTGGTTGGGTCTTCCAACATGACAACGACCCGAAGCATACAGCAAAAGCAACAAAGGACTGGCTCAAGAAGAACCACATTAAGGTCATGGAGTGGCCCAGCCAATCTCCGGACCTCAATCCAATCGAAAATCTATGTAGGGAGCTGCAGGTCTGAGTTGCCAAGCGACAGCCCACCAACCATAATGATTTAGAGAGGATCTGCAAAGAAGAGTGGGCCAAAATTCCCCCTGAAATGTGTGCTAACCTTGTGGTTAACTACAACAAACGTCTGTCCGCTGTGCTTGCAAACAAAGGCTCTGCCACCAAGTATTAAGTGCTTTTGGCTAGAGGGATGAAATACTTATTTCCCTCAATGAAATACAAATCAATTTAAAATATTTTATTTTCTTTTTTAATTAAAATAAGTTATTTTCTGGATTTTCGTTTTGATATTCTGTCTACCATAGAATACATCTACCATTAAAAGTATAGAATGATCATGTCTTTATTAGTGGGCAAACCAACAAAATCAGCAAGGGCTCAAATACTTTTTACTCTCACTGTATATACACTGTATGATTTGTATACTCGATGTATGAATGTATACATTCAACTTTATGCTGTTGTACAATGAAATGCTCAATATTACTGGTTCATATATTAATGCTAATACAGTTTAAAAGTGTTTTTCTATGGGTTTGCTTTGCCTGCTTTAACCTTACAAGCTGTGCTAGACGGGGGTGTCTGTGTACGTCTGAGTGACAGCTCAGATGTGCTCAGAGGGTCGCTGTTCCATTTGGCAGCATCAAGGAGAGTGGCTCCCACAATCAAGCTGACAGCAGGTGTCTATAAGTGTTGAGTGTGAATGTGTGTGTTTGTGTGAGTGTGAGCGAGAAAGAGAAAAACTGTAAGAAATGTAAGAGACTTGCTCTTTTCTTTGAGACTATGTGCTTGTCACATTAATGGTTGGTACTTGCCATTATGTGCAAAATAATGAGTCTCAGTGTAAACCTGCAACAATAGAATGGATTTATGCAGATCATGCAGTATAAAGTGAAAGAAATTCCAGATAATACAATTTTGGACATAATGCAGGCGGTTTGTTGGCAAGAAGAGGCTTGCATTAGTGTGGCTATGAAATGCTTGGGGAAGGGCGTTTTTAATTATGCTGGACATGGATATAGTCTGAGATGTAAGATGAGTTTCTGAGGCATGATGTGTGAGGAGTTCTGCAGTTGAGTGTTAGCATAGCAGTGGCGAGAGAAGCTACATGATTGGATGAGCGGCCTGAACGACCTGCCACAGATGGAGATGATTAGCGGTTCAAGCACAGAGACTTCTGGAACTGTAGTGATTTGGGGGCTGAATGAGGAGTGTGTGAGGTTTTACATCTAGGAAAGCGTAATGTAGAACAGAACCTAGCATAGGATGCTGTTACTAATTTATGCCACCAGAGGGCAAGCTCACTCCAAGTTACGCATGGCCTCATCGACCTGAAGTCAATAAATTGAAACGTGTAGAGTAATTAGCCCTGCAACATTTAGAGCTGTCCATTTTCAGTACAGTGCTTCACAACTGATAGGCACAGCTCAGAAGTGGATCACACAATAGGTTGGCTTGATAAGTGCAATTCATAAAATGCAACTAACATAATTAATGTAAACAGTTAGCATGGTGCTAATGCTAATACAGCATTTGAGTCATTTAAAACAAATCCGATTCATCCAGTCATGTAAATAGTATTGCAGATTGTTAACACATTTAGAATATTTTTTTAAGCATACAAAATAACATTTGTACAATTCTGCTAATGTGTATTTGATGTCCATTGTTTATAAAAAAAGGGGTTTATTTTATTTATTGCCTTTATTAGGACAGAACAGTAATATAGAAAGGATGTAAAGTGGGAGAGTGAAAGGGGAGCAGGATCAGGAAAGGTTTGTGAGCCTGGACTCGGGATGCTATATGTGCTATATGTCTGCACTCTGCCCCACGTGGCTATTGGTGCTTTTGTAAAGTTTAATATGTATTCAGAGCAGATTAATGGAATCATTTTGTGATTATAGTTTTAACAGGATTAGCAATTTTAACCCATTTTCTGCACATGAATGTATATTGCCCAGAGAATGGCATGAGAGGAAATAGAGGTTCCCACTTTGTGTGCGCATATATTTGTTATTTTGACATTCTTCCTCGCACCTATCAAAGCCAATTGGACACATGGTGTCATTAAAATGTATAGAATGTGTTGTTTCAGTTAAGCTTCTCATGCTGTGACACAAAATGACACAAGCTAATTGAGGTGAGTAGGGAGGATGACAAGAGAGAGACAAAGATGGACAGTAACAGGTGATAATCACAGAGGGATTCCCGAAAGGGGGGCTCAACAGAAGCAAGGGTGATTACATCACTTTTCCCCCAATAGTACCTTATGGCATAAATTGCATGTGCGTCACGCACAAGAGGATACATTGTTTCAATGCTGTCATTCACAACCTTCATGCTCATAATGTCTCCTATTGTTATATACTTTTGCAAGGTTGAGACAATTCATATAGCTAATGCTGACTTTACCAGCTGCTCAGTGCTGCCATGATCAGAATCCGACTTCCCTTCCTTGTCTCTGTTCTGTCTATTTCCTGTATGTCTCAGCCATGTTGTTGTGCACTCGACTTCTAGCTCATGTTTTGGACTGTTTTGCCTTTTTTCCTCTCTCTTGTATCTCTCTTTCAGTCACTGGCTGACTCTGACCTGCTGATACAGCAGCACACACCAACCTGTCTGTCAAAGCCACCAAACAGGTGGTGCAGTAATGATCTCCCTTTCCCAACCCCCTCCTCTCCTCCCAGCCCCCTGACTCTTACTCATAGACAAATATATTTGCATGTTTGTGGATTTAAATTTAATTTATTGGCTACAGTTGGCATGTTTTGTATCACATGTATCTTTATAGATAAATATAGAGAACCTTTAGAGTACATTTTGAAAGTTCATTCAATTGTATCATTATTTACTCACTTTCATGTTGTTCCAACAGGGTTATTTTGAACAACATGATATTTTGAAGAACACTGGGATCCAAACAACACAGAGTTTTCGTTATATGAATTTTTGAATTAGCACATTTTTGTAAAAAGAAGGTTTAGAATGACATGAGAGTGAGTAAATGATGGAATTAAATGTTTTGGGTTAACTGTCCCTTTAAGACCTCATGTCTGCATCCCTACCATAAATTTAAATAAATTTTTTCCATAAATATATTGAAAATATTTAGTTCTGTGGTAATGCATTCCATCAATCACCATACATGCATCTCAAACACAATTCAAAAAGACTTCGCAATAAAAAAATAAGCAAAAATGTAAAATTTAAGGCAGTGAAATACAGTTCCTTTCTGCTCATTCCTTACCGACCCATAAGTGTTTTTATAGCTTTTGTACAGTGTATAACATGTCTCTGAAGGTCACTAGTTTTTGCAAACTTCTTTGGGTACCTGTGGGGGAAGGTCTGGCCTTGTCACCCCTGAGAGAGAAAGAGGAGATAGGGGACACCGCAAGTTACCCACCCAGTGGTGTCACCCCCCAATGAATTTATCAGCAAGTGTGTGTGTGTGTGTGTGTGTGTGTGTGTGAGAGGGTTATGAGGGGGCAGGGGGAGGGTGTCAGGGTGCTCTTTTGATAGCCCAACACAGTTGGCTCGACTCCTCGGTGTGGGGGTAGAGAGAGAGAGAGAACGAGGTGTACAGGGTGAATTCTGCGTGGAAGAAAAGAGGAAGAAACACAAGGCCCGTTTCTCCCTAGATTCACCTGTGGAAGGGAATGAACAAACAGGTGAAAAAGAAGACAAGGAACAACCCTGTCATAGAACGTTACTTCGGTAAAACGTGCATCAAGTTCTGCCCTCGTTCTCCACCTCAATCACAAGAATCTCTCTCTTTAATCTCTTTTCAACGCCACTCTGACAAAACTCGGGGGAGTACAGTCTGACTGTGAGTATTCATTTCCATTCATCCTATTGTGTTTATACATTTATCTGTGAATATATATGTTCTTTTGTGAAGGCATCTGGGTGCTTATGTCTGTAAAGACTCTGACACTAGAAGTTTTTGTGATCTTCATCTAAGGCCAATTTGTTGCTTCAGTACTTGTAGTCAGTGGGTGCAGTTCTGATTATCGTTGAAGAGAGATGTACAGTAAAAAAAAAAAAATGCTGAGATACTTGAAAGCCAGCTCTAGGGCACATAAATAAAACCAATTATTTCTGTAACTCAAGCCTCTGTACATGCACTCACTCTCATCTGCTCCAACAGGCCACTTTCTCCTTGGCTAGCTGAGCAAAAATCCCTCCCGCTGGAATAGTTTAAAAAGATAGTTCATCCAAAAATGAAAACTGTGTCATTATTTACTCACCCTCATGTCGTTTCAAACCTGTATGACTTACTTCTGTGGAACACAAAAAGTAAGAAAATATTTTTAATGTATTAAAAAGTCATTATTTCTTTCATTAAATGGTGTTTTTTAAGCTTTAAAGGAAAAGTAAGCCCAAAAATGAAACCCAATCATTTATTCACCGTCAGCTTTGCAATGCAAATAGATATTTATGGCCCTGCATTTTTTTCTAAATCCATTCCAACAAAATGTCTTAAAGCTCATAAATGAGAATGTAAAAGTTAAATCAGATGAAACAAAGTCTTGTGTGTATGGCATGACATGAGGAAGAATTTTCTTTTTTGGGTGAACTAACTCAACTTAGCTTCAAAAAAGGATTTGAAAGCTCTATAGAAGTGTTGCATATGAAAGCTTTGTTTGTGGAGCAGACTGAAACAGAGCATTATTCAATCCGCTGTTGGACTCTGATTCATGGACAACTCATTGTGAATCAATCTGGCTCAAAAGAATGATTTGTTTACAGATTTACACAGAATGCTATGGTGGACATTATTTTGTCAAAAATGTTCTTTTTTTTTTTACATAAACTGTAAAATCATATGGCTTCAGAAAGCTTGGAATGCAGTGTGCAAGGACCACTTGTATGGTGCTTCTGCTTCCAGTTTGAAGCTTGAAAGCTCTAGTCACTATTCCTTGCATATAGAAAGAACGAAATCTGTTGTGTTTTATTAAGCGATGCTGTTTACTGCCTCTTAGAATAGCATTAGCTTCTGATTCCTCCTGTTTCTGTCAGTCATGCACAGACTACACCAGTTGCTTGTGTTCCTGTGTTTTTTCCTCACTGTCTTGATGGCAGCTAGGATACGTTCAGGCCTGCCGTGACTCCCCTTTGCTTTCTTTCTCTTCAGGGAGAGGAAAGGGCATAAGAAATCATAAGTATCTGCCCTGCAGGAGGAAGACGTATCTTTAAAGCCCCCACCCCTTCTTCCCCTGCTGTCTCTCCATTATGACCTTGCTGGCGTCTGAGAGGTCACTGCTCATCCGCAATAAGTTTCGCTCAGGTAAGAACAAAGGAAGGATCACAAGGCTGTATTCAAGCTGGGTTTGAAAGCCCACATGCGTAGCTGTCTGTCTGCTCTGGTTGGTGATGTGAGTTCTGATGATGCTCCTAGTGGCTGTTTTGATGATGGAGTTTGAAAATCCATGCAGCGATGGAAACCTAGGTGAATGTAGCTGGTCTTACTGAGAAGCTTGCATGAGATGAGGGTGGGCTTGCTTGAATATCGATAATAAAGCTGAACTATAGAAAATGCAGCTCTATTAAAAAGTGGGGAGTAACACATTACAAATAAGTACAAAAAAGGAATGCATTACTTTTACATTTGCAAGAAAAATCTCAGTTACTTTTTCAAATGAGTAATGCAGGTTTCTATGATTTCCAAATTAGACACAGACACATCTCCTGTTCCCGTTTTGAGAGTACTTCAGAGTTGCAAAGGCTGAGACACTTTCATCAGGCTGAGGCTTATTAATTTCACTTTTTATGTGAAAAGGCCTGCACAGTTGCCAAAAATATAACCTTTAGATTTTTGGTATTAAACATGAGCAAGCCAAGTTTAGGTGACAAAAGGCAAAATTAATGCACTATTTTGCAATTAAATATTTTTTTTATAGGGGTGTGAGATATATATCATCTGAGATAATATCGTATTTGTTGTTTTAGTTATGTGCGATTTGAAATTGTTGAGTGTTTGAGTATTTGCATGATTCAGTCTAATGAAATTTGCCTTTAAATTGATCACAAATTCAAGACATATGGGCAGAAAATGTATATTTTTATACCACTTCAAATAGCCTAACCTAGTAATTTCACACGAATAGTGCAGTTTTTTCTCTAAAAATGACCAAGAGGTCAATTTTACAACAGTTCAATAAACAAAAAGTAATTAAGAGACTTACATTTTATTATTATATTTTTATACATTATATTTGCTGTTTTTGCTCTACTTTGACATAATATATTTACAAACACAACCACAGCATTATTTTGTGTCTCTGAGTAACATGACAGTGTTTTGTTTCTGAATGAATTGTAAATGAATAAGGTTAACTATGATGAACTTACTAGGAAATATTAATTTCTATCAGTGTGAACTGACAACCACACAAAACTGGTCTTGGTGAAATAACATCTGCTATGCTGTTGGTACCAAGACATGCAACTGTAAATACATCCAAAACAAACAGCTGTGAACATGTAAGAAATACTGCTGCTGCACATACAGTATAACATGAATAACCCCTATAGCATACATGATCACCCCGTAGCAGATCTATACAGGAGGAGCTGGGGAAGGGTATCTAATGTTTACTGTTACTGCTACAGCGAACACTAGCCAAGTATTTTAAAGGGGTCCTATTATGCTGCTTTACAAAGTCTTGATTTCATTTTTGGGGTGTACTATAACATGCTCTCATGCTTGTTGGTTCTAAAAATTAATTATTTTTCACATGATTTACATTATCACTTTAGCTTTCTCCCCATGCTGGCACAGATGGCTTGATTATTTCCGGATTTAATGAAGGCTTGTCTTCTGAAAAACTAAATGTGTTGTGATTGGTTAGCTCTCCCTGTGCGTTGTAATTGGTGAACAGAAAGGCAGAATGACTAAAATCTGTTGGAGTGGTACAGATAAAGGTTTTCCTGGTCACAGCTGTACAAAATGCACACCCAAAAATGAGCACTACATACTGAATAAAATTTAAAAAGTGAAAAAAAACATAATATTAATATTAAGCAGCGAGCTCATTGGCTTCCGATAAAGGAGAGAACCAATCAGCTTTGAAATGTGATGATGTCAGTGTGTCGTAATGAGTTAGATCTATCAGACTGCCCCATCTAGAGTTTCATGCCAAAACTTTATGTTTTACCTGATTTTTTTTGCTTTCAAGAAATAATTTGGTTTCTCCCATTTTTTGTATAACAGTATACTCACTGCAGTTATATGAATTTCAGCTAATTATCTTTGGAATTTAAAAGAGTTCTCAAATAAATGTTGAATTGCCGATATGAATATGATTTGAATCTCCAAATTTTGCCAGCCAACCCATCTTCTTGAGGTTCCACAATCTCTCGTACTTTCCCATATTGTACAAATGTGGCCAGCAGTACAGTTCTCCCTGAAGGACATGTGGACAGTGGACAGATTGTCTTTGTTGGTTCCCATCTGTGGTTGGAATCCCTTCAAAAGCGCTGCCCTCTCTTCTTGGGTTCCCTATAAACATCCTGCTGGCAAGATTCTCAGACAAATGTCCAGCAGCACTCTTTGGTAATGACAAGACTCTGCCATCAAAAATGCATTGAATTGACACTTTTTAAACAGTTTAGTCAATATTTAAAAAATGGGAATGTAATTTTTAAAAGAAAGATCACATCCATGGACAGCAAGGAAAATGTAATGCAATCAAAACCTTGTTCTGCGCTGGTACTGACCCTTAAATCAGCTGTGACCTTGGATAGGTTGTGTTGTAAAAAATGGCTGACTGTCTGACAAATACACGGTGTAAACAAAGAGTAAATCAATAAAACAGAATTTGGCAAACAATAAAGTTTTTAAGGTTTCTAACAAAATCGAAGAATAATTTATTTCATACGGGCTTTAAATGAGTCTTTATGCCATAATAATTCATTAACTTAAACAAAAGTGAAGTAATTTGTAATCTTTTTTTTATAGTGTGAGAATGAACATGGGGTAATTTACCAAATATGTTTAAAGAAAATCATAGTAGTAAACAATATATATACAAAAAAGATATCTACTGAAATCTTACCCTGTGTTGTTTTCATTTCTAAACTTATAATTTTACATTTTATTTGATTGTTTGTACCTTCTTTAATATCACACTTAAAATGTTCCTACAAATCTGAAAGATATTGCTGTCCTGAGAAATAACCCTAGTCTCTGTAACACCATTATTGCAGATTATAGTTTTTTTTAATCTTTCAGTATTAAATGAAAAACCTAATTGTAACACGATAAAAACCCCACAGATACTATTCAGGTTGTGAATCCAAAAGGCGAGCTGTAAAAAATGAATAGTCAAAAACAAGACGTCAGTGATAATGTAAAACAAATACATAAATTAGAAAAAGGGTACAAAACCATATCCAAGTGTCTGGATGTCTCGGGGGGACACTTTTGGCTCAATTAGCAGGAAGTGGAGGCTTCATCACACCACCCAGACTCTGCCTAGAAAAGGTCAACCTCTAAACTTTCTGCACAAACAAGAAGCCTACAATCACTTTGAAAGAGTTCAGTAGCTGAGAAAGGAGTAAAATCACACCAGTCAACCTCAACAGGAAGGCTGCTTAATGCAGAGAAATACTGCAAAAGGAACAGCTGGACGATGCCAGGACTTAAACGAGGATGCTAGGCTAGTACATACTTACCCCAAATTACACACAAATGACTCACTTCTCAAAATGCTTCCATCAAATTGCAAGTTAATGGTTTGAGTGAAAAGTTGGACTTTAGAATGTTTTGGTGTTTGCTTTGTTCTTTTGCTTTTATCAACAATATAGTGTAAATACCTGATGATCATAAACTTCAAAATAATTTGAGAATGATCGAAGAGCATTTTGAGCTGTGGAAGAACATCTGACCATCTGCACAAAGCAGTTCACATAATCAGAGTTGCAATATGCACATTATTTCTTAGCAATTGTACACAATATTTTTTCGTGGTTGTACAACTAAATTTGGTTCGTATTTGGCATATGTTGAACATTTTTCCAGATTATACAGCGAATTTAGAAAACGTGAACATTTTTGGATATTTCTGGGAATTTGTATGACACATCATGAGGGAAGTGACACGAGCTATGGTAGCAATAAAAAGTGTCAAACGTTGTCCAGAATAATTCTGTCTAGAACAGCAAGGGGTATAGGAAATGCAAGAATAATTTAATTAAAATATTTAAATATACATTAGGTTGTTTGTAATATGCATTCATTTTTAGCCATTTTTAATAGTGATATAATGTGGTACAGTATATAGTATATATCATAAAACTTGAACTATCATTATGCGTCTATGCCATTATGTTATCAGAGCACACCCGCCATTGTCATTACTATAAGTTGCCGTGACACTCAGTGAATTTTTAATCCTAGTATTCTAACCTGATTTGGCTTGATGCCACTCAGCATGTCATTCTTTTCCAGAGTAAAGTAAAATCAGGAAGAATTTACTTAGCACGACTGACAGCGAGAGAGGGAGTAAAAGACTGTGAGAGAGAGAGAGAGAGAGAGAGAGAGAGCAGGACAGCTGGATGGGGGATGGGAAGGTGACAGAAATAGACATTCAGAAGGATAAATAGTTACCCCCCTTCCTCTCACGTCCACTCTCAGATCTCAAAACTCAGCACAGAGGTGCATCATGGGACAAGTCACCATACCTCATGACTCCTCCCACCTCTGACCTAGCTGTAATTCACCTGCTGGTTCAAGCATGTGTTTGTTTGTGAAGAAGCGTAGAACTTCTCTTGTGCCACACACAGTGTTGTAAGTTTGCAGTGCCTAATTCATATCTAGGCCTAACTCATTTATGATTCGATTTATGATCGTCCAAGTGGTGCAATTTACTTGTAATATACTGGGCTTACAGTCATAAATTAAGCTATATGATTCACAGAGAAAATCTGCACTTTCCTTAAGGTGGGAAACTCATGCTTTTCTGCAGTACAAAGACTGTGTATTTGTTTTTAAAAAGTATTGTAAATTTTGTTTTTGTTGCATAATAACACGTATGCCGTATATTTCAGTTCTGCAGTTGAGAATACAGAACCGCAGACAGCAGAATGAACTTAATGCAGAGTCTGGTGAGTCTTTGTGTGTGTTTATTCTAAATGTGCTTAGCCACAGGAAGTCTATGAAATTTCCCTTTATGGGGCAGGAAAATCATATTATATTTGATTCACGCTTTTCAAACCAGCTGGATTGCTCTCCTTATGCATTTCAACTCTACATATTAGCTTTATAACAGCTTGTCTCCTGCTTTTTGTTTATTCTCCCATTCTCCTTCCTTTATAGGTACAAAGGGCTCCGTCCCTGATAAAGTTGGGGAGAAAGAAGCCAGCAGTGGTTTGGTGAGCCATTATTTATCTGTGTCTGTGGAGAAATAGTAAAATATAGTTAGAGTTAGCAGCAACGAAAAGAATAAATGTCTCCTTGAAACAGCTAATTAATTTGAGGGAGAAGTTCTAAAACGAACTCCGGTTGGATCTGATATCATCCTCGCTTGACACACTCCAGTAACAGTGTGTGTGTGTCTTTGGTTTATGTGAAAATAGACTGACGTGAAACAGGGTGCCGGTGTAGATAAGCAAACTACTCACCGATGCCAAAACAGTCTGATAACTGACACGAGTTGGTCTTCAACCTCTTTAGCATAATTTAATGTTTGTAATTACATGTCTAGTTACTGTCACAAACTATTAGTATTAGCTGTGAAACACTGTTAGCACAGTTAATTATGTTTAGTAAGACTGTAAACAGCAGCTGGTTCAAGATAATTACCATCAGGAGGGAAAATGCAGTCTTACAGGAGAATGCAATCCAATTGTTTTTTTAAAGCAGCGTCACCTTTGTGCTATCTTTCAGTAACTGCTGAAGAAATAAAGGTTTGCTGTATTTGTTGACATTTGCTGATGTTGATTTGTCTGGGCTGTTTCTCAATGCAGCGTCAGACTGAAGATGGTGCCACTCAGAAGTCTCCCCCTAGTGGTCTGACTGCTCAAACTGCACCAGGTGATGCATCATCCATGGCCATTGAGAGTTTGTCAATAGTTTCTGACCTTCAGTCATAAAAGAATATCCCAATACCAGTACTGAACAGAGCTGTAACCTTAAAGCTGGAAAGAGCGGTTTGTCCATTATAGCCATTCACACATCCATCAGTCCCCATTCATCAAACAGCTCTTTGTGTTTTGCAAGTCATTCAGCTGAAGGTCCTTCAGCACTTATGCACTTATTATCGTTAGCTTTCTGAATGTCTGAATTGGATTACCCCGACAACAAATTCTTTTGTAAAAAATCGTTCATATCTGCCTTTAAAATATTCCTCCTCTTCTCCTCTTTTATTGTAAAGCAGAGCAATTGATCTGCCATTCACGTTCCCTATCTCTCACTATTCATTTTGTTCTCTCTCTGATTCTCGTTTCTTGTTCTCACTTTCTCTTTTCGTATGTCTCTCACTCACAGACAGGAGTTATAGCGGAGCTCACAGGCAAAAGAAGGCCCGTCTGGCTGAGGATCTGAGTGAGAAAATCCAGAGTCAGCCTGGACCACTTGAACTCTTGCAGAGGCATATTCTGCCTCTGGAGAACAGTGAGTCCTTGAAAATAACTGAAAACGATGCCTACCAAACTCAGCATAAACTCAAGCTAAATATTTTCTATACTTAGACGATCACACACACACACACACACACACACTTGCACAGACAAACAAACTCTTACAGTTTTATACCATATTAATTTATACATTTTTTATTCATTTATACATAGCGTTATATAAATTATTTTAATTGTAACATTGTTAATATGCTTTTTAAAGACAGGAAACTAAATAACATTAGAAGAATTTACACAGTTATTGGATTCAGTAATTTGTGTCACAGTGACATTTGAATATGTTCATATACAGCAAAGACATCAGACAGAGATACAAGAGATACATAAGAGATACAAAAGAAAAAACTGCTCAAAGAAAAGGCTGAGTTAGAAGGTTAACTAGTTAGCGATATGCTAAGCTTGTGTGCTAAGTGTTTAGTTTGTAAACATAAGCTAATTAAAATAAAAAAATATATATATATTTCACAATTTATAGATTTGTGTTATGTCATAAGACGTTGCTATTTGGTTAAATTTTGGTTGAAACGTCAGGTGAACAAAATTAAACGTAAATTCAATGACTAATGTCAATATTAAATTAATGTCCAATACAGACAACAGCTGACGTTGATATTCATTGTTTTTAGGTTGTGTAACCAAAATCCAATGTTAAGTCAATGCCAATGCCAAATCATATGCAGACGTCGCCCCGATATTCATTTTTTTAACCGAAACGCAACATCTATTCAACATGATGTCCAACATCAATCTGATGTTCTGTAGATGTCCGGGGCCTGGTGGGACAGTTCAAATGGCACACATCATAAAGCTATTTTGTAGGACTTCTATAATCATGCAGTCAATTTTTTTATTCCTATAGGCAGACTTGATTAAAGACTCTAAAACTCTTCATAATATTGTCCTAGATCAGAACTAGTCAATTCAGAAGATTCTAAATAATATTAAAATGAATCTTAATGCATGTTATTCAAAGCTATTACCTGAGTTTAAGTTATTTTTCTACTTTGCTACCTTAATTTACCTAGTGCATTAAAGCTATAGTTTACCTTGAAATGAAAATTGTGTCACTAATTATTGCCCTCATGTCATTCCAAACCTGTAAGGTCTTTGTTCATCTTTAACTTTTTGTGTGCAAAGAAAACAAAAATAATGACTTTATTCAACGATTTCTTCTCTTCTTTGGAACAATGTTAGGGTGAGTAATTAATGACACAATTACAATTTTTGGGTGAACTACCCTAAATATTATGTTATTAATATTCGTTGGAGCTGATAGCCTTGTCCCCTCTCTTCCTCCCATTTTGCTTAGGAACTTATTAATGAATAATTCTCACAAGGTATCAGTGTGTCAACAAAAAGTTTATTACAGTTGCACATTTCCACAGGAGCTTACTTATGCAGAGAATATTTGAGAAAAGCTAACCATTTCTTATTTTGCTTTGCTGCAGCTGCTTCATTGCCATCAGATGTCTTTGAAGATGACAACTCCTCCTCTGCCTCTGCATCTCCTGAGCAACTCGGGATGAACCAGTCTCCTGGCTTATCATCATCACCTGGGCAAGGAGGTGACCAATCGCTGAGTAATGTGTCATCTGTTGCTACGCCCATCAGCCCAAACAGTGTACAGGTATAAAAGGCATAAAACACCTACACAATAATAGACTAAATCAATTGACTATGTACTTTTTGCCTTGTATAATTTTCTTTTGTTCAATAAGATTAGTGAGCAATTCTGTGAACAATTTCTACCAGTACTGGGTCTACCAATGATTGGGATTGGGTTAATAGTGGTGCAGTGGTGTAAAGTTACATTGTAACTTTACATTCAGGTTAAACATTTGGAAATAGTTGATTTTCACTACTATCAACTCATCTCTTCAAAGCAGTGTAGATTGGCATTGCTCCCGGCAACCGAGGGCATCAGCCAACCAATGACCATGACAGTAACGGGGTCAAACTCCATATCGACAACTGGGAGACCCAAAGGGATGTACATGCCCTCCCAGACACCACCACTGCTGCCAAAGGTATGCACACACAGAGATATGAATAAATGATTTAATGAACTCCTCGCCCCATTTCATTCCTCATTATTTCTCTCATCCACTTTTTCAATCATTTTTCTAAATTATATTTCTCCCATTCTCTCTTTGTATGCTTCAAGACAGCACAGCCTTCAGCTCCACCTTCTCATTCCATTCTGGGTGGGTCCTTAACTTCATCCCGCCCACCGCGGCCACGAAAACCTCGCGATTCAAAACCTAAAATGAGGAAGTTGAAATATCATCAGTACATTCCCCCAGATCAAAGGACTGGGACTGGAAGTGGAGCCGGAAGTGCTTCACAAAAAAATAATAGCGGTCAGGCTCCTCCCACTGATTCCTCTTACTCCCACCTCTTGCAACAACAGCAGGTGTTCTTACAACTACAGATTCTTAATCAGCAACAACAGCTCCCTGTGACAAACAGGTAACCTTCAAACAAAGCACTAATTAAGTTACCATGATTTGTATAACTAAGTTTGGGTTCACATGTACGATTTCATACATTAAGGTTGATTAAGGTTTTCATACATTGTCACAGTGACTTCTTCTTAATGGCACACTGTGCAACATCTTTCTTTTATGTCACATTGTAAGGGGTATCCTTCTTAGTGGATCCCTCAGGTAGACGAGAGTGTGCACCCCTGACAGCTGGTGCCCTACTCAGGCTGTATACTCCTTGTATAGGGCACACATGGTACTGTATATGATAAAAACTGCAGCCAAGAGCACTTTTGACAGTTTAACAGCAGTCACAACTTTTCCATTACACCATTACACATCACTTTTCACTAAAATATTACACCAACATTGTTAATGGCTTCACACACTAAAATCTGAAGATCATACAGGTCGTTCCAACCCCAACAACCTCACATTGAAACACATGCCTTTCTACTGCTAGTAGATGCATAGCAGATGAGATGTAGACCAACATGGATGACACTTTTTCCAAGACAGCAAAATTATGGTTGTATAAATCGTACAGTGCAAACCTGGCTTTAGAGATGCTCTGTGATCCGAATAGTAAAAAATACTTAAAAGTAGTGTTATCCCAAAAGACTAATTGATATACTCATTATACATCCAAATAATAGTGAGAATCATCTGAAGATTTCTGGAACTACGCCTCAAAGTTCCCCTCAATCTGGAACACCATCAACAAACCCCTCCACTCCTGATACAAGTCCCATCCACCAGGCAGAGTTACTGCCTTTAAACCTTGATGACTTAACGGTAAGAATTTCATCAAGATGATTCACTCTAAATCAGGGGTGTCCAATTCTATCCAGGTATATATATGCTCAAGTAGGCTACATCTGAAAGCTTATGCAACCTACTTGTTGCTTTAGCTGCCCTATCAGGCATTGACTTCGCAGGGAGCTTTTGCACATGAAAATACCTCCTGAAGGCATTGCAGTAGACAAGATTTCATAATAAATTTTATTCAGATGTGCCTTCAGATGTGCTCAGGCACAACTGTATTCCTGAACACCTTGATTACCTAGTTCAAGTGTGTTTGATTAGGGTTAGATCTTAACTCTGCAGGACAGTGGTGTTCCAGGAGTAGGTTCGGACACCCCTGCTTAAGATAATCTGGTTTTCATAAACTATTTGCTGGTAAAATAATTGTACAGATAATGTAATTTATTTCTTCACCTTCTCAGGTGTCAGTTCTTCGGCAGCAGTTGCGGAAACGTGGACTCCCAGTTTCTGGCACTAAGCCTGCACTATTAGAGAGACTTCGTCCTTTCCAGATGCCTCGTCCCCCATTAACACCTGCGCCACTTTGCCAGCTAGGGGCCATGCTAGAGCCTTCCCACCCTGCTAGCCTCAACCGAACCCCAACGAGCTTAGACACCTCCGTCAACCCCGCACCAATTTACATCAGCCCTTCGGGTTTAGCAGAGCAAAGCCTAGGTAGTGATAGTTACCTCACTTCTCCTTCATCTGCTGGCTCCAGCCCCACCTTACATAGATCCTCCCCTCCAATACCTTCCGGTTCTACGTGGAGGCCAGGCCAGGCAGTAGATGAACTTAGTGTGGAGCTGGAAATGAGAGAGAGGATGAGGAGCAGACCAAGAGAAGGAGCAAAGGACACTCAGGTGTGTTTGAATACTTTACTACTGAATTATTTGGAATTTGTAGCATTTCATAACATCTTTTACCCCTTTATTTGTGGTAGATCTTTTGAGTTACAACTATGTTTATTATTTAACATAATATTTCATTCCTCCATTGTTTTCTTCAGCTGTGTGAAAGTTCCCTTCATCCATTCCTGCAACAGGAGACGGGATGCACCAGAGGGAAACCAGACACAGGTGGACAAGAACTGCTCTTTACATACTGCGCTGGTGATGGAAAGGTTTGTGCTTTGAGTATTCAGTAAGACAAAATGTTGACATATTACTGCATTATTTAAATGCATCGTGCTGTATCTAGGTATCTTATTGTTCAAGAAACGATGGTTGATATTAGGCCACCCTGTTGAAAAAGAAAACCTTAATATGCTGGTTGGGTATGTTTTGAGGCATGGTTTGCACTGATTTAAGCTGTTACTTTTAGCACAATTTTTTTTAAAAGGTCACTCAGCTCTTGAGCCCGCAGTGGAAACACAGACCGAGTTGGGCCATATCGTTCTGAGCCGCACCAAGCGAGTCATACCACCCAGTGGAAAAAAGCCATTAGTTGGTCATAAGCTGGTTTCAGCTTATCATTTGCTGGTCTTAGGCTGGTTCTAAGCAACTAGCTTCTGCTCAGGACCAGCTCATAACCAGAAGCCATGCTTCAAAACATACCTCACCAGAATATAACTGTTTCACATTATACTAGAAAGTAATTCCTTGTATTAATTGCTAATATTAGGTGAACTGCTGCCAGCTTTGTGATGTGATTGGTCAAGACTATGATTTGCCCATGCAAATCACTGCCAGTCCAGCACAAGCATCACCGACTGTCCGGAGTCTAGAAGAGGAACTACAGGAGGCCATTCAAAGAGTGCAGGTGAGCGTTTTTGAGTTTGTGTGCTGTCTGCTGTCTGACAATTACATATGTTATGCAGTTATTGATGTATTGACTGCTGTTAATCAACAATGAGCACTGAGTGTTCGACTTCCTGTCCACCCTTTCTTTCACCATGTAAGATGGACCCTAGTCAATCCATAGATGACATTCTGGATGAGACTATTGGTTGTTCAGGTGAGTGAAGCTGTTAGGACCAAGGAAGCAAATGCTTTGTTTACTAATGGTGTTTAACATTTCAAACACTGTGAATTCATCAATAAAATCATGTCTTTATCTTTTAGATAACTCTTCACTGATCACAGATGTCCAGTCAGCCACCACCGTCCTTTCAGGCTCCTCCCCTGCCCCACTGCCTGACCAATCACAGTCCACCAAGCGCCAAAAAGACGACAACTTCCTGTCCTCTCCTTTGTGCTCTTCGCTTCTTTTAGAGCTTCCTCCCTCACCTAACAACGATCCATCCCTCACTTCAACCCCAGCTCCTCTTCCTCCTCCCCCCATCTGCACCACTCCACCATCCAGCTCACTGTCCAGGAAAAGAAGGTCAGAGGTTCCTGCTTTTGACCCTGCTGATTGGCTGGAGTCTTTGACCTCTGGCCTTCAACCGCTCACGCCTCCCGCCGCCCCATTTCTAGAGAGCGATTTTGGCCTTGACTCAGACCTGAACGTCAACAGAGTCCTCGACCTCATGGTGGAGCAATGGTGAGGAAGGGGACGTAGTGTGTGTCTGTATGTGCGTATGGGTAATTGGATGCATGATTGGAAATTAACCACCTTTCAAATCGTGTACCCTCGAGAGAAGACCCCCTCATCCTTTCATTCGTTCCTCTGTTTTTGCATCCATTCATCTCTGTCAACTGATGTGACCAAACAGATCTGACTGGTGTTGACTGCTAACCTCTACTCCACGCAATGTCGAGAGAAAGAGGGAAATGAAAAAAGAGATATGCTTTGGTAACTCGTACAGAAAGATCCACAAAGAGCATGTGCACATACGCCACACTTTCACTTGTATTTTTATAAAAGCTTAAAAAGTGAAAAAAGAATATATTATACAAAAAAGCGGGCTTCCCCATTGATTTGCCTCTTGCTTCAGCGCCAGACAAACTGTCGGCATGTGGCAAGTGTGTAGAGCAGCGGGAGCTTCAAACAATCTGTGTGTATTTGCAGGGAAGTGTATGCACTCCCTGTATGTGTGAGCACGCTTCTCTTGGCTGCTTTATCTGCGTGTGTGTGTTTGTGTTGGCGCATACACGCTTGCCAGCATGTTCTGTATCTACAATTTCAATGCACCATAAATGAGGTGCCTAAAGCATCCAAATGCACTTGTTTCTGTTTATACCGCTGTACATTTTTCCATTTAGTATCAAGTTATGTTATGCTTTATCTGGACTAGTGCATCATGGGACTGATGTTCACCCAAAAGCATTGGCCCAACAACAGATCCTCTGGAGATTTCTGGGCAGAATAACTCATGCTACCTTTAGGCACCAATATAGTACAAAATAATGTTGGTCTGAGGCCAGGATGCACCTTCAGCGGGATTGAAACCACAAATTAGGTTGGGACCTCAGGAGAAAATGTGTTTTAAAAAAGCCTAACGTAATTAAATCAGAAAATCTAAAGGCTTTTGAGCTGATTGATCAGCCTACCCAGAAAACACTGTGTGAAGTTAAAGAAGTCGTCTTTCAACCACTACTCTTTAAATTTTCTAAATGGGACCCATATAACATCGTCTACCATTGTTGTTTACAGACATTTGACCTTTCGACTGGCCATTGCTTTTATGCATTTCTCTGGACAACGCAGTACATTACTTAGTGCAATATGCTTCCAAGAAAGGGCACAGGAAAACAACACATTTAAATGTCCAAACAAAATGAAACATTAACTCTTTATTCTGTCCCAGTCTTATATGTGAAAGTGTATGTGTAAAAAGGACAGTGTGTTTGATAATCAAATATATTGCCCTGAGTTCAGTATGCATACGTGTGCTGGAGAATCACAGCATTTGTGTAGCTGGACTTTGTTCTCAAATGAGTTTTTTTTTAAATGTAACCCTACAAATCACAACAATTGTTTCTAAGCCACATGACCAACTAACCAACCCCAGAAACAAACATATTAAGTATTTGATCTGATATATTTATTGAGTAATTTATTACAACTCTGTCAACTATCCATGTACAAGTCATATAGTAAACTTAAAATAGTATAATTAAAGTCTTAATTGATTTCCCACATGTGTCTGTTTCATTGTTTGTATATATTTTTTAGACGCTAACGTATAAATGTTAGACGCTAACATTAGACGCTTTTTAAAAGCATTTTACCCCAAATTATGTCATTAGTAGTAGTTCCATGTAGTTCCAAACCTGCAAGAACTTTGGTCACCTTTGGGACACAAATTACTTTTTAATATTTTTGATGAAATCAGGCAGTTCCAAAAATAAAAAGTAGCATAAATATCTAGGCCTTACACATTTGAAACAACATGAGGGTGAGTAACTAATGTTTAACTAAACTTTCCCTTTAAGATATCTGAAGAACATTTTAACAGACATTCTATTAAATGTCTTATTATTAAATATCGTAAATTTAGTATATCCTTTTATGAAATTACTCTAAGCAGTCATGGTGATCACTAAGCTTTCATTTTATTTTCAACGTCCCTTAGGCTGCCTCTGTGAATCATTTCACTGCCCATAATGTTCCTGTAGTGTGGTGTCAGCAATAAAGCCCTATTATGCGCTTTCAGTCTAGCCGCCTTTGCTCGTGCTAGAAATGGGCTGAGCCTCTGTGAAGTTCATTTAATTTCCAACATTTCAAGTCTACATTTGTTGAAAGTTAGAACCTAGCAGGAGCTTGATTGCTTTTCTGTCTAGATCATGGTTAGTGTTAAACTACACTGTAAATCATCTGAGCAGAGACGGCTTTTGAAGATGATGTTTGGTAAAAATGAAACATACATCAGGCAACCCTTTTGAAAAACCCTTCACACAGATTTGAAACACACTTCACACCAATCATATTAATTCACACCAACTGATTAACTATTCAGTGATCCTAATAAATACGCTTTTCACAACCATGCATTATTCATGTGTGTTACCTTTTGCAAAGCTGAATTTCAGCTTCTCTGTGCTTTAATTACTTGAATGTGTTAATTAGATCGCTCAGAATGTTTGACACGGAGTGTGAGCTTACTAACACAACGTGACAAATTCAATATACAACTTGATCAAAGAAAATATGTCAAATTGTTGAAGGCTTATAAGAAGCACTGACGTATAATATTATGATTTATATAAGAATATGTGTCTTCTTTTGGAAGGATTCAATATGCATTAGTTTGCAGCATATTGATTTTTTTAAATATAGTTTTATATATTATTACACAGCTTTCTGGAATACTTGAATTTGTTTGGTCAATCGTAGCATTGCGGTGTCAGATTTTTCTGTATAATACTATATAATATAATAACTGGATATGATACCTGTACCTGAAATAATAATGCAATATTAATTATGGGATAAACAGGATTTCTCAAATGATATCCATTTAGCTGTTTAACTGTCCAGTGGTGAAAATAGAGTAAATAGCTTTAGTCTTTAAACTCTTGGTAGATTTATTTTTGTTATTCTTTTGTGACAGACTATTTTCTTTAGCATAATCAGATCATTTTAAATCAAGTCATGATCTCATATTCATTGCTAGTAGCAATAATGGGCATTAAACTTTAAAAAGCACTGATACTCATGTCTGATGTGTGTGTCTGTAATAGTGACTTTACAAATGAGTGCTAAAAGAAAAGGCTTTCTTCAAATTTCACAGCATGGAAACACCTCTTGCAATTACCAACAAATTCATGCTGACATACTCTGAAAGTAGGCTGAAAAGTAGGAGCTTCAGAAAGATGAAAGGTTCTTAAACACGTGAACTGTGCAAAACGAAGATAACCATCAAACAAGCAGCCTAATCCAACATAAATCAAGCATGCATTCATCCGTCTCCATACTGAAGACCTCGCTCGAACCAATCCAGCGATTTAACGCTCTGCTCACGTGAACGGTATGTAATGAGTTTCCGAATAATGACTTCTGCTGTCACGGATAACCAGCTTTCTTCCTTGGTGCTGAGTTTTACTCACGCTTCATGGAAATTAACCGCTAAAAGGGACATTTCATGTGTAAAGCAGTCAAGTAGAGTTGAGGTGGGGTCTGTGTGCGTGTTTTGTATCTTCGTTCTTACTTCGCGTGGACCCTCCGGGACCCGCCGTGGGTGATTAGATCACTGGAAGAAGGTCAGGTTAGTTCGATCCCACACAAGCGACCCTGATCAAACCCCCTCGGGTGCACGAGCGGAAGGAGCATTTAATTGCTTGGTTTTGGAGCAACAGAGCACGATCAGACACTTGTAGCATGGTTTTCCAGGGTTTCCAGTGAAGAAGCCTACAACAGGGATTCGTGGAATGTTATCTAAAACAAATAAAATATAATAATAACCTATAGACACTAGTTGGCAGTGTTTGGAATAATTATTTGTAAAATATTTTTTAAACACGTTTTATGCACATCTTGGCTGCATTAATTTGTTCATAGTTATGATCCTTCAGAAATGATCTAAAATGCTAATTTAGTGCTCAAGAAATATTTTTTATGCTTTTTCAACACTGATAATAATAAGAAATATTTCTTGGCGTTACATATTCTGTTTGTTTTCTGTTTGTTAACTTGTTCGGTTCCCGTCTCTCCTTATCATGTTCCTCTTCTTGTTTAGTCTGATTATTGATTAATTACCCACAGCTGTCTGTCCCTCATTATCATGTGTTTAAAAACCTCTTCTGTGAAGTTCAGTTTGTGCTTTCTTAAAGTTCTGCTACGTTTCTTTGACTCCCTCTGTGTTTATTATAAGCGCACTTACGTTGTACGTCTCATTCCTGGAACACGTACCATAACACTTGTGCAGCAAATCAGCTATTAAAATGATTTCTGAAGGATTGTCTGACACTGAAGACTGGAGTAATGGCTGCTAAAAATGTAGCATATAATGTAGCTAAAACCCCCCCCAAAAAACATAGAAGCCATCACAGAACTGTTTTGGGTTAAATAGAAACTGCAACTGTCTGTGGGTTTCAACTTTTAATTGTTCTATTGGCGGCTTGTTAAAACCAAAATAGAATATGTCCCCCCCAAAAAAACACTACATAAAACCATTTTAATGGTTTTAATTGTTAAAGGTTGATGGTTCGTAATGTTAGCAATGGTATTTGTAGTGGAAACCATTAGAATTTCTATGATCCAACTATCCAATTAGCCACTCACATAACATCAATTCTGTGCATGTAGACATGGAGAAGACTATCTGCTGAAGTTCAAACCGAGCATCAGAACAGGGGGTTATGTGACGAGGACTTAAGTGATGTTAAATGTGGCATGGTTATTGGTGCGAGACGGCTGCTCTGAGTATTTCAGAATCTGCTCATCTACTGGGATTTTCATGCGCAACCATCTCTACGGATTACAGAGAAAACGAAAATATCCAGTAAGCAGCAGTTCTGTGGGCGAAAATACCTTGCCAGAGGTCAGAGGAGAATGGCCAGACTGGTTTGAGCTGAGAGAAACGCAACAGTAACTCTAATATCCACTCCTACAAATGAAGTCTGAAGAGCATCCCTGAATGCACAGCCTTAAAGCAGAACAACACATCGGGTGCAACTCCTGATAGTTAAGAAACTGAGGCTATAATTTGCATGGGCTCACCACAGAAGATTGAGAAAAGGTTGCCTGGTCTGATGCTTCTTGATTTTTACTGAGACATTTCGATGGTAGGGTCAGAATTTCTCCTTTTTTGTATCGGTGGTTCAGGTTGTTGGTGCTGTAATGGTGCAGGGGATATGCTACATGTTGGGCTCTTTAGTACCAACCTAACATTATTTAAATGCTACAGCCTACCTCAGCATTGTTACTAATCTTCTCCATCCTTTTATGATGGCAGTGTACCACCTTGATGGTGTTCTCTGATGGCTACTTCCAGCAGGATAACACACTATCACATCAATACAGACCAAAATATCTGAGGAATGTTTTTATGCATTTTGGGCATTGACTTACACAACAATGCGTGTGCAGGCACACAGTTTAAGTGACAGTAAAAAATAGTGCTAAATGGTACTAAAAGTGGTTAATTGGCTTGAAATCACACAGGAACCACTTTAAATGTGCTATACATCACCTTTGTCAAATAGTGTTATTTAGAATCTTAAGAGGAACCTCCTCCTTAGACTTTAGGTATGTTACTTCACTCTCAGATTTTTTTACATGAATAGGAATGTACTGCAATGGCAAAAGCTGTTTTGAATCAGTTTTATGATTATCTGAAGTCAAAAATTCTTGTGTGGAATACTTCCTTATAAGGGAAATACGCTGTGTGCTCTCTGACTAAACTAAAAGAGAGTTCTATAGGGGCTTAATATACTTGTGGCACTACATATAACCTTAACCACCTAAAAAAACCCACTAAATAACTAATTTGTTTGAGTGTGTATATGTGTGTTTTGGCATGGCATGCAAAATACAGGTTTTTTAAAAACTGTTTTCACTGATCCAGGTGAACAGGGATCCTTTTGACAACATTGTCTTCCGTGAGTAAAACTTTGCCAAAACACAAAGGAAAAACTTTAATGAACCCTTAGTGAGACTTAGAGATCCAGCAAACACAAAAACAAGTATATCAATCAATCATCCACTCAATCTCTTATTATGTTTGTGTGTGTTTGTGTGAGAAAGAGAGAGAGAGAGAACGAGTGCAAGAGTGAGAAACCATGAGGAGCTCATGATCCATGCTGCCTGCCTGAGCTTTTATCGATCCCTTTAGATTCTCTTACCTTGACCGATCATAATTTTTACAACTTCAGTCGTATTCACTCCATTACACACTGAAGACAGACCACACATCAGTACTATGTGAGAGCCCTGCTGGGAACTGGAGACGGTTATATATTGCTTAGCGGTTTAGTGTGATTTTGATGATACTTTTGTTTCAACTTTGCCATTATTAGAGCTAAAAAAATTGCATTTTAATATTTTTGAAAGGTATTTCTTTAAATGAAGAGGAGAGATACTGTCCTGCTTTTTGCCTCCCAAATCTTCTTTATTACTGAGCAGTTAATTGAAATGTTAAATCAAAGAATGTCAGTGTGCATAGACAAAAAACCCAAAACACTTATATGATATGATTTATTCAAATTTAGCGTTAAGCATGTCTAAATTGAGGCCAGCCTCCTCTTGACTGAGTCCTATATGAAACTGTGACAAAATGGTTGTGTTTTTGGAAAGGGTTATCAAATTATGAATACCCAGACTGCGTTCCAGGAGATAAATAGATACATTTATATATTCAAGAGCTCATCATGCATGTATTATGTAAATGAAAGTTGCCATCTGATTTGCCAGCACCTCACAACCACCTCGCATTACTGCCATTTTCAGAGAAAGTGCAATAATGGTTAATGATTGTGTTAAACAGCAATTGTTTTCAACTGTCTATGGGCCATGTTTAGTTTTGCTGTGTCTCCATTTTTCCTCTAACGGTCAATAGTCTCGGAGAGTCCATTTATAAATCAGCCACTAAAGATGAAAGAATTGATGGGTTAGTTATAATAACCAATTAGAACAGTGCTGGAAAACCCAAAGCAATTACACTCTTAATCAGCTGCTCTTGCTGATCCTCAGTTCCTCGCAGGTTGATGAGTCATCAGCACCAGTGTAAAGAAGTGGCCCATGGGGGAATGAACGGCCCTGACCTCCTCTGACACTGATAAACACACATGGGCAGACTGGAGACTGGTTCAAAACATTTACTTTTGTTACATGGAACTCTGTCTTCTGTAACAAGTTTTTCCCAATTGCGTGGCTTTCATCTTAGAAATGTAGAAATCTTAGAAATCCTCCAACATTAAAACAATTTATTAATATGGTACACATACAGGAAATATTTTGATTCCAAATAGTTTTTTTTTTTAATGAAAGAAAAATGTTCACCAAGGCTGCATTTTTCTAAGTAACATTGTTATATACATTATACATGTATGTATAAATATATATTTTGTTCTTAGCAATGCAAAATATAGTAAAACAGTAATATAGTTATATATATATATATATATATACATATTTTTTTGTTCTTAGTAATGCATATTGCTAATTAAAATTAGGTTTTTGTACAAAATATCTTCATGAAACATGATCTTTACATAAAATCCCATGATTTTTGACATAAAAAAAGTATTTTGACCCATTCAGTCTATTGTTGGCTACAAATATACCTGCGCTACTTAAGAAGTATAGTATAGCAAATAAAAACGAATACTTGTACTGATACATAAAACTTATGCGCCTTATATCAATCAATCACTTTAAATCACTTTTATTTATATAACGCTTTTAACAATACAGACTGTATCGAAGCACTAAACAGTATGAAACAGGAGAATAGAAAGATAGGGATGTATAGTGACGTAGATTGAACTTTATATATATATATATATATATATATATATATATATATATATATATATATATATATATATATATATATATATGACACTCATGTCTGTGGCTTGCACATAATATGCCGCTTTTGTGCGCATGTGAAGTGAAATTTGTTGCCGTACATCTATATACGCATCTACCCCACAACCTCAGTCCTACCCATAGCACAGCATATACACTCTCCGAAATAAAGGTACAAAAGCTGCCACTGAGGCGGTATCTTCTCAAAAGGTTGACTTTTGTACCAATTAGATTCAAATATGTACACTTTAAGTACTAACATGTACCTTTAAGGTACCAAAATGGACCTTTTAGGAACAAACGTGTACCATTTAAAAAGGTACAGCCCCAGTGACAGCTTTTGAACCTTTATTTCTGAGAGTGTACATTGTAATATAGTAATAGAATATAGCATATCAAACCATTTTGTTTTTTATTT
This sequence comes from Puntigrus tetrazona, assembly GCF_018831695.1. Taxonomy (NCBI): domain Eukaryota; kingdom Metazoa; phylum Chordata; class Actinopteri; order Cypriniformes; family Cyprinidae; genus Puntigrus; species Puntigrus tetrazona. The sequence continues at coordinate 13,297,916 of NC_056714.1, forward strand.
ACCGTACAATTTCTAAGCACATTCATGCGATTGGGTAGTTTAAAATGTAGTGTATGTGAGGAATTTTAAGCATCCATTAGTCTAGTCTTCAGTGTCACATGATCTTATTTTTCAAAATAATTCTAAAATGCTGATTTATCACACAATTGTTTTCCTACTTTTTATCAATGTTAAAAAATAAGTTCATATTTTTGTTCATAACATGATTACAATGATTACAATGTTTGAAAGAACATTTATTTGGAAAAATAAAGTAAAATAAAATAAAGCATTTACCAAACATTTCTGCCCTTTAAAAAACTGTCTGTTAATGTATGTTATGTTATTAATACAGTGGCTATATGAATTATGATTCAAATGACAGAAACCCACATGCTGTCAAGATAACAGGAAATAGATCACCTTGTACTGGTACCTTTGGAAAAATCAAAGCACATAGGCTATATGTCACCATTGGTCAGCAAGCATTGTAAAGCCCAACTGTTTACCCCAGCCTCTCACTTTTCATTTTCATCACCCAAGTCTCCAGGTTCAAACAAATGCATTACAGTCAGTTAGTGATAAATATATGAGATTTATATCACACATTCTAAAATGCATTTTAGAATGAGCTTATAGGAATCCAACTTAACTCATTTAAATGAGTTCATTGTGACATTTCTTGTTGGCTACGTTGTTATATAGCCATTTGTCATGTAAATAAACTCCTACAGTGGCAATAAACATTCAGTTGAATCGAATAGAATTTGCTATTTATACGCCGAGGTGTAAGTGAAGGATGCTGTGGAACCTACACTATATCCGCAAGACCTCATTTGTCCTTTCAAGACATTGATATATTGGAGTGACATTGAATGAGTAGAATTACCTACAAGTGGTTACAGCTGTGGGACAGCAGGACGCACCTGACCCGTCCTTCCCACCTTCACTCTATCCTTTTTTTGTCTTAAGCGCGCAGAATCACAGAATAGACGTCAACATATGAAGCATGCACACGTATACGAGCCGCGTGACAGTGTTCGAGCGTTAGCTGCGTTAGTAGAAACACATTGCGGTGGATCTGTTGTCCCTGCTGGATGCCTGTTTGAACAGGTGGAACCGTGGGGGCCAAATGAACCCAGAGAAAATGATTACATAATGACCGACACATCATTACCTTACATATGTCAACACCGCCAAGCATACAAGGTCAATACAGCTTTGAATCTCTCCTTCTGTCCAGCCGATCAGCTCCATTCAGCACGGGCCGTTGTATTCGGTTTCAATTGAAATGTTCTGATCCACAGTCAAGGACTTAACGCTCAGTTAAGCGCAGTCATGTTTAATATGATTAAGCTTTTTTAAGCTCTGAAATGATGTAATGGATGGTGTTTGAATGCAACAAAGTGCAGCGGAGACGGGGTATGAATTTGTAGGTCAGGCGGAGAGGAAAGGAGGGATGGAGTCGAGAGAAGAGGTATAAAAGACTCTTTAGAGTAGAGAGGGGAGGAGAGAAAGCGAGAGGGCTCTTTAAGTCTCAGGAGCTGTGCCTCTTGAGTTAGTGATTATAAGCTCTTTCAGTATGTAGATAACAATCTGAACAGCATGGCGGGAGTGAGAGAGAGAGAGAGTAATTACAACCTCAATTAAACAAGAGAATCTGAGATTAGGGTCAAGAGCCCTATCACACTACATCACTGATACAACTCTGCCACTTCATCTCTCCCTTTGTCTTTTCTGTCTGTTTTTCAAACCGTTTCTCCGTTTCCCCCTCGCCCATGCTCTCCATTTGCGCCGCCTCTGGTTTTTGTTGCTGGTAGTTTTTAGTTTCATAGTAATGAAACTTTTGATACGAGCTGCAGCATTAAGACCGCGGGGAGATCACCCCTCTCGGCTAATAAATATTCATGAGCGCACAGTCAACCATCTCCCCCATCTACTGAAGGTCAGCCTTTCTGTTTTGTCCACGAGGGCCCTGACTTATCTGAGAATCTGTACATCGGAAAAGCGCTTCAGGGTCCTTTGTATCCTATGGGAGGTGTTTCAAGATTATATGAACAGCAATGCATTACCAGTTTAAATTTGCAACCGGGTTTACTCAGTATATTCCATAAATCGTGGTCTTTATTTTGAATTTCTGAAAAATGGGATTTTTTTTTTTTTTGCAGTGTAATTAATGAAGTAAGTGAGTTAATGAACTATAGACTAATTATTGAATAATTCATTCTACAATTACTTACAAGCTGCTGTCAGCATTTTTTCTGGAATGGCGCTTGGAATGACAATATTATTGTTCCTATAGAGAACTTACTGAATAGGTGTCATGCATCTGAAGTAGTCTATGAAGAAAAAAATTAATTAATTTATAATAAGCAAAATAAATAAATGAAAAAGTATACAATAAATATGCGACCGATCCAATTAATTTGCCTCATAGCAGAGGCCACGCCCCCTGTCACACATTTACGGTAAGCTAAGAGCATAATATTGTAGTTTTGACAGCGTCGTGCAGCGAAATTGCAAACGGTGTTCTGTTGATTTGTGTTACTCTGTCAGATTAAAAAGTAGGCAGCACATTTCGACAATGGAAAATTTATGCAGTATGTTTTATATATCAAATTATGGTTTACTAGCTTCTACACCCATAGGTGTAAAAAAAAAAACCGACTGCATATTTTTCATTTTATAAAACCTTTTGAATCTCAAAAACTAAAAAATGCTATTTTCATGAAACCCTTGTCAGACCAACAAGATTACCCCAAATGTTGTCCCAACTAGTCAAACACAGTTGCCTGAACTAATAATATCATATTGTTAAAATTGTGCCATTGTAAATTCCCAGCATGCACTGCAGCATGAATTAATTTTGCAATTAGAGTAATAGGATTATTGTTTTGGTGTTTGGTGATTAAAAAAACGTTTTGTTGTTTTGTCATTATTGTTAGTTATTTGCTGTGCTCTGATGAAAAGCTCATCCTGATAAAATGTGTGATTGCCACCTTTCTTGAAGCTTGTGCGCATGTAGTTGTGAGGCTTAGAGAGTATGTTCAACCACTTATTTCCGTTTCCCTGATATCTTAATCTTGTAAGATGTAAAAAGCAAAGACAATATCGTCTACATATTAGACTGAATATCCATTAAGGTTTATCATTTGTAAATAAATAACACATTGATAATGTCTTGACTTTTTACACCTCCGTCTTTTTTTCCTCCAGAAAACTGAAAAAATTACATTTTGTTGTTTCATTTGCTGTCAATAGATTTTTTTCTATTAGCAAAATAAGACAACCAGCATTGCATGAACAAAGAAATTTACGTTGGTTAAACAAAGTGTCTGAGATTTTTTTTTTTTTTTTTACCTTTTGTCAGGTATCTATTTTACAGTGTACCCCAATCCCCGGTGATAAAGCAAAAACAGTAATGTTCTGTTTAGGATATAAAGGACACAGCTACGGCCAGAAACCATTTTTTTTAACCTATTAGATTGTGTTTTAATAACACAACCCTAAACATTACAGTAATGCCAATACAGTAATTATCGCGGTTGATAACATGCCAGGACACCAGACATTATTCACTTTTGATGACAGCTGACGTTCCCCGCGGCCTCCAGTTGTTTTAATCGCTGTCATCGGTCTTATATTTATTTTAATGGTGGGGTTCATGAAGAAGTGGGCGTGTCTAAATCTACGCCTTTGTTTTGGCGGAAGATCCAAAACTGCGACTGGCTTACAGCGCTTGTCATTATTAATTCATGAATAACTGATATTGATTGTAGTGATGTCAAACCTCTCAAGGCCTTCAACAAATCACGCACAGATGTCCTTGTTGATGGAGTAGGACAGGGATTCGATGGCATTCCCAAGGCAGCAGGTACATCATGCAAAGTGGTGCAGTAATTTAACTGCAGCTCTTTCTTCTAAAGATGAATGGAGAAGCGGTGGGGGTTTACAGCTTTGATGATGTAATGATTGCATCATTTGTTTATTTATAGTCCTCAAGTGTGCAATGACCCTTTGTTAAATATTTAATATTTGGAATAAATGACAAGCTTGTGCCTCTGTGTGTGTGTACCTACTTAATCATATTTTGAGGACAAATTTGTATCCAGAAGTGAGACAAATCCATCCATCAGAACCCCACAGCATCTCCCTTTTCCGACTTTTTTCCTCATTTGCAACAACATTCTATCTGTCTATCTACTTAGATACTTTATCTTCATCTCGATCACTTCATCATATATCTACAGTATATATGTTTATTTATTTAGTTGTTTGTAACAATTGAAAAAATGTCTGGACTTCTGGCTTTTCTGTAGGCTTGTACATACTATAGCAAAACAATAATGATTGAAAAGAGTGAAAAGGAATGAGGAAAAAGAAGAGATACGGATAAAGTTTTAGACAGAGTTCCCTATCTAATAAAAACCAAATGCTGGTGAAAACGGATGAAAATGTCGATTTCCTGGTTTTCTGGATGTGATCTAATTACAATTACGGTCATGTTTAGGGTGGAGAAGCTTTTCGGTTGCTTGTTGGTGATGTCTCATTATGTAATGACATATTTTGACCCTTGTATGTCATGCCCTGTGTGTTTGTTTGTCTGTGCATCCACATAATGCCCTATAATGACCGCACAAACTATTTTTTGCCTATATTTGTGTCCATGACAACACTCAAGAGTATATACTGTACGCGTAGCCTTATGTTAATACGTGTGTGTGAGAGTATACAGTTTTCCCAATGGTTCATGGGTTCTCTGCTTATATGGAGAAGTTTAATTCCACCTTTGTGAATCAATAGTACATCTCTATTAAGATCCATTGGGCTTTATTAGGGAACATATGTTGTGTTGCAGTGCAGTTCTGGCTATGTAATTAATGGGCTGGGTGGGCCAATTAAATTTGGGTCCTTTATGGTTGTGCTGATTGCTATGTTTAGGGCCTGAATTTCAATGAATGCCTCCCAAACATTCCCACCCTCTTGGGGGAGTATGTGCGTGCATGCGTAACTCTCTACATTTGCTTGCATGAGGGGATGCTTGTGCGTGTGCCCGTGTGTCGGCTGGAGGTGGCTTCAGCAGTATAATTACTGCTCATAAATTACCCTTGAGATCCTTTTAACCCACCTATACTTTATTATGATAATAATGATTAGAGACAGACAAAAAGGCATCGGTATCCGGGTTAGTTCGCAGGGCTTGGGTCAGTCTTCTGTCTTTAATCCTGCACATCTGTTCTGCTGTGAAATGCAGTTTAAAGGGATTTCTGTGTGAAACTAAGCGATTTTATTGTTGTCGTCAGGTATGTCTACTGTTAAATATGCAATGTCTGTTGGCATTTAACGGTTGTGGAGCACAGTGCAGATTAATCTTCTGTATCTCAATGGAGTTTATCACTTCGGGATAATATGGCCAGTCAGATATTAACGACATTCATGAAGCTAGATATGCTGCAGATGGGTCAAAGACAAGATGTCCCATTTTGGTGTTCGCATAAAAGTACATTTACATAGAAAGTACATGTACATACATACACATTTTCAAGTGAATGTATTGCTCTTAGATATATAATTTCACCTTTGCATGCGGTGATAAGTCGCAAAAACACATTTCATTTTCTTGAAATGCGCAAAATATGTAGTTGTTGTGAATAACTGTGATTAACATCAGTCTAACTATTTGATTTAGCCTGTAACATATGTAGATTCATCATTCAGAGTAAAGTTTTTGTCATTCGATGCGATGCATTTTTTTATGTCATCCGCTGTATTGCAGTATCACTTCATAGATAGCAATTTGATAAATTAGGAAAGTATAATTAATATTTTAAAACATTTTTGTGTGTGTGTTCCTGATCTATTTTAGATGCCTACAAACAGAGAGAGTTTCTAGGCACTGGCTCTTAGCAAGGAGATGGGAAAGATTCGCAGTTGTCAGAATAATAGCTTACCGCTGTTTCTGAAAAACGAGTCCATAGTAACAAGCTACTGTAAGAGTTCTTCATTTTTTTCCGCTCCTGCTGCTGCAAATGTTGTTAAGACTAGTGTATTGATAAAGACTAAAACTAAAAACATTTCAACACCAGTACTCTCACCCTTTATGGCAAAATGTGACAAGAGTGTAACAAACCATCATCATTCAGCGTAACCACTAATATTACTACAAATATAATATGTCATCAAATGATTGTGTTCTAAATATAACTGAAAAGATTTTGTCTTACACTGAATGGCATTTTAGTAGATGTCTTTTGTAAGTCATGGTAAATATTAGCAATGTCAAATTATTAATCATGATTAATCACATTCAAAATAAAAGCATTTGTTTACATAATATATGTACATGTACTGCTAATTTCTTATTTAAATATAAAAACATACGGTGTATATGTATTGAATTATTCATATTTTTTATAATAATAATAATGAATTATATTTACATACACACACATACATTTATGTATTTATATTCTTATATTTTATATTATAAATATATTTAATAAATAATCATATTATATATTTCTTAAATATATACGACCATGTGCTTGTATTTATATATAGTCAATAAATATACACAGTATACACACATATGTAAAGATAAAACTCTATTTTAGATATGATTCATTGTTTGACAGCACTAAATATGCATTAGTACGTTTATGCATTAGACACATTTTAATGTTTGAAAAAATATATATTTATTACACTTGAAAACATCATTCCATCTTACACTTCCTTCTTGAGAATATAAAAAGTGATTTTTTATTAATATCCTAACTGCTCTTTTCAGTGTAATGAAAGTGGATCAGGACTGGGGGCTTTTAGGCGTTAAACAACACACACACACACACACACACACACACACACACACACACACACACACACACACAATAAAATAAAATAAAGAGGTCCATACAAATCAAATCATGCACAGTATTACTAGTGTTTAAATGAAATTATTATTGTGTAGGTCTTACAGTTTAAGACATTTTATTCAATTGTGCTGTTTATTCCATTCTGATAGAGAGAGCTGATCTTTTATACTGCCTGCACTAGTGCTACTGCCTTAGCTTTCTTCTAATGAAATTTATACATCAGAAATGTTCTCCTGAGAGAGATAGAAACTGGGATGTGAAGGAGGGGCAGCATGGGAAAGGAAGAGAGAATGCTGAAGATAGTGAGAAATTGAAAGAAAGAGAGAGCCAGAGCTGTAACAGAACAGCCTGGAGTCCTTTGAGCACTACTAGAAGACTTCAGGAAACACGGACTCAATCTTTGCCTTCCACATCCCTTCGTCAGAAAGATAAAAAGAAGGAAATAAAATGCTAGGAATGAATGAATGCAGTAATAGCCACAGGATGAAGCAGCAAGGATCTTTGCAATTATATGTGAAGGAAAAAGGTGAATATGACAGCGGAAAAAAAAATACAGTTCCTAGAACGCTTAAAGCTTACAAGATGCCTACGCTCACACTTTTGTTTACAAAGTCACTTTTTATTGACGCTTTTTGGGTCTTTTACCCCAAGAAGTTAGCTATTAACAAGTGTACTTGCTGTAAGTACACTTTAAACCTGTAGGGATGCAGTTCTATTAAAAATTAATATGAACTGCTCAGTTTGGGGTCAGTAAGTATTGTTTTGTTTTGTTTTTGGGGGTAAAAATACTATAATTCATCATTCATTCTTGGAGTACATTTTAAAGTATCACTAGTAAAACATTTTTTTTCAAAGTATCAAGATTTCCCAGTCAATTTTGTGGCACCGTGGTTTTCAACATAGACTGTAAGAAGAAATGATTGTCGAGCACATTCTGAAGATTCATGTGACACTGAACACTGGAGTAATGGCTTTTTTGGAGAATGAGAATTTAGCTTTGCCATCACAGGTATAAATGACATCTTTAAAAAAATTAAATAGAAAAATGTAATTTAATTTTAGGGAAATTTTAATCAAAGTATTATGTTCATTATAAAAAATATATATTTTCAGAATTTGTTATTAATTTACATTTAACATTATTGTTATTTTTAAAGAGCTTTAAGTGAGTGTTGGATAATGTAAAAATAGAGCAAATTAGTATTTAACATCAAATATCTGCTTATGCTGCACTGAAAAAAAATATTCACTGATTACCTTTTTTTGAAGGTGGTTGCAGTCAGTTTATTTTAGCTACATTTAAATACACAAGAGTATCATGCATTATAATAAAAAACTAAATTGTGAAGAAATGCCACTTTTTAAGCTTGTTTGAATGGCTTGACGTAACAATGTTGGCAATATTAATGATCAATGATGTGAATTTATGGTTGTGCACTTATGGTTCATCACCAAAGACAGGTTTCAAATAACACAAAATGCTTCATCCATTCTAGTCTTTCGTCTGATCACCCGTTGCACTGTACGTTCTCGTTCTGTGCTGCACGACTAAACAATCAATTGCATTCTGTCAATGTATTGATACAGGGTCAGAGGTTAGTCTCAATAACCCGTAACCATCTTGAAAATTTGGCTAGTCACTCGCGATTGCCGTAATCCATATGATCAGGTTTCACTGAAACAGTCTACAGATTATGTCAACAGAGGCTTTTCCTCTGCATTCTGTGATCCCCTTCTTGTTCGAAGGCAGTGGGATAGACCGTTTGTTCAATCCGTTTTGTCGAGGTCTCTGAGAAATGTAAATTAAGGCACTATGGTTTCACTTGATGAGAAGTCTTTTTACAGGATATCTACAATTCTTCGGTTCTTCGTGTTTTTGCCAGCCTCTGCAGTTGGAACGGAGAGCAGAGGGTGACAGCGTGGGATGTCTTTCTAGTTTTGGTTAGAAGAGAACGCCCAGGTCCAGAATTTTGTTAAACGTAGATGCAGGCAGTGGACGGTGGATGTGGCGCTATTCTGGTGTAGAGTTTAATCTCATGGGATTTTTGAGGGAGGAAGGGCAGGACGGAGAGCTTGGAATGTCTACAGTCTTTACCCCCATCTTTTTCAGTGACGACTCATCCGTAACCGAGATGGAGCGAGTGAAGCTGGGTCGCACCGGAGGAGCAGAGTCTGTGAAGCAGAGAGGAAAATCATTTTTGGTCACGATTTAGCGTCAGATTTCGCAACAGTGCTTTTATGAGTCACGATGACTCCCGCGTTAATAATGAGATTGCATCACAGTGCTGACTAAACTGTAACAGTTGTGACGCAGTAGAAGACGTTCACCAATAGAGGGCAGTGTGGATACTGAGAGACGACAGCGAGTTCACATTGAAATTACATTAGCATTCATTCACGTGGCTCAGGCTTTTATCCAAAGTGAGCATTATTCTGGGCAAATTTTATCAGTCGCATGCTTTCCTTGGGAATCGAACCTGTGACCTTGGTGTTGCTAGCGCTGTGCGCCATTGTTTGAGCAACAGGAAGGCTAAGATCTGTTCCGTCTCTAGTGTGAATCTGAAAACATTATGAAAATCGAATTCAAATATTTATTTTCCAGCACTATTTCTAGGTCACAATTCAACAAGCAAATCTGTGATATCTGTGATTTAAACTTTTCTTTGAACTGGTCATACTTATTTGCTAAAAGACAGTCTGATTTGTGTATGTGTGTGTAATCATGAGTTTTAAACATGTTTTTACACGTTTTATTCAGAAAATAAACATTTTAATTGGACATTTTTAAAAAGGTTTTTGAATTTGAAAATGAAATCGAACAATTATAACATTATTATTACTATTGACCAATTATTATATATATATTATAACGTTCTAATCATAATACTGTTCAATTTTCCATGAAGGTAGCCATCGCTGCTGATTTGGTGTTAAATTATAAATGTGACCCTGAGGCACAAAACCAGTCAAAAGCAGCACGGATGCATTTGTAGCAATAACCAAAAATGCATCGTATGGGTCAATATTATTGATTTTTTTTATTGGATTATGCTAAAATAAAAAAATCATTTGGATATTAAGTAAATATGCGGATATTATAAATATATCAGCTGCAAATAAACTTAATTTTTGATCAGTGACATGCATTGCTAAGGACTTCATTTGGACCACATTAAATGCGATTTCCTCAATATTTTATTTTTTGATTCCAGATTTTCTCTGCCAGCTATTGTCCTATCCATACAAACTATACAAAGCCAATGGAAAGCTTATTTATTCAAAATTTAAATTTCGCAAAATGTACCCTTACGACTGGTGTTGTGGTCCAATAAGTGAATTCCAAATGATTTTTATTTACAGCATACCTGTGCAGGTAATGTCGCTCTTGAGCTTGCTGTTGGTCTCCTCCTGCAGTTTTCTCTCATACTCTCTCACCTGCTCGAGGGTCATTCCTGCATGCGCAAATATTTGTTATGCATTTAGTGTGTATTTGCGAAGAATTAAGGCAGATGACGTGCAGCGAGCGAGGGATCAGGATTCTGGTGTGAACTTAACCGAGCATGTGGTTAATTATGGTAATGAAGCATCGCAGTACATCTCATTTACCATGCCACTCGTCAATCCATGCCACCGCCTGCCTGTGTCCCACCAGCAGAATGTCACGAATGTTCTATGATCAATCACAACATGCCGTAATATGACACATGATGGGATCGCATGACTAAAAAGCACAAGTTAATGCAGGGGATGTTATGGTCAGTACCCTGTGAATGAAGTCCTCTGTTCGTCCCTGGAAGCCGTAGACCTCAAAGCTACAGGTGACTCTCTTGTAGGAGCACATGATGGGTTTCGTGGTGTTCCTCCAGCCGTCCACAAGGGGTCCCCGGCCTGTTTTCTGTGACACCCAGTTGCTCAGATCCTGTTTGTTTTAAGTAGATACACATTACCTGCTGAGTGAGCAGATCATTGCTCTTGTGTGTGTGTGTGTGTGTGTGTGTGTGTTTGTTGCATGCTGAGCATGAATTACTGTGCAGGGGTGACATTACATTTCACAGTCGATCATGCGGTGACCTATTTCTAAAGTGTTAGAGGCAAAGATCTCATGCTTTCGGTTGTGAGGCTTATTTGATATATATTTGATTAACTATTATCTAGCATGAACTTAAATTAACCTAGCGTGAAAAATAGCCAGCATTACATTTTGGTATCAGCACTGTTTTAAAAGAGTGTCTGTTTTATCAGTTAAAATATTTCAGTACGTGATCTATGGAGTTGATATTGGGTGAACTGTCATGCAAGCTGTTATGAATAATTAACTCATTTTAATGAGCACAAATGTAATATTTAACTGCACTCCTGTTGGTACATGCACGATTCCCGTTACAAAAAAAGATCATTTGGACCCTTTTAGAGCATAAACTACAGCTAGTTCCTATTTTTTTTCCTATTTAGTCTTGGTTTTTATTTAATGCAAACTATATATTAATGTAATAAACATTTCTTAAGATTATCAGGCCTATTCTTAGACATTTTTAATTATTTTATTCATTCATTTTATTACTTTACATATAATGTTTTCTTCTTTAAATGAAAAAGTTTTGATTTTTAATGATAAAATGGAAATTATATCTAACATTTACAGTTTAAAGCCATTTGCAATTAACATTAACAATGAATAGGCCTAAATGTTATACTGTGTTACTTGTTAATATAATATAATATGATATAATTAACATAACATAACAATGATATTGGAACATTTATTTACCCATGCCGACTTTAAAGTTTTGTTTTGGTCCCTTTTGTGTGTAGAAGTGATATAATAGTTTGTTTAACTGCCTTTTGTCAACAAGTCTGAGCTTGTCTTCAGTGTATCTCAGCTGTTTTTTCTTATTGAAAACTGTAATCCTTTTGGATTTGTCCTATTCCTAACTCGGCATATGACAGCTATGGATTTGAGGCTGCGCATGACTGAATCAGTGAGTGTAACATGGAAACATGCTTTCCTCTGATGTATTATTTGTCCACCGAAAAGGCAGCAGATTCCACTGAACTGTATCTCTAAGTAGAGCACACTGAGGAATGTGGTTTTTATGTAATGCTTGTCTTGCGGTTTTTTGCTTCTGTGCTTGTGTGCACACACAGTACTTATGTCTTTGTTGTGTCCTTTAAATGCGATGGCTCTGAAGACATTTGCACTGCATGCTGTGAGGCCACAAAGACCTAAAGAACACAGATGCTTATTTGCGAGTCAAAGTTGTTCACCTCCAAAGCAGTTCAACTCCAATTCAGATCTTGATTTACGAATGTGGTACAAATTTACAATTTAAATTTAAGCAAGTGCAAGCAATTACGTTTGCTGTAAGTGTAAGTATGAGTTAGACCAGCTAGAAATGTTATTATAAACCCAACATATGGGATATTTCCAGAAACAATATATTCAGTTTACAATCAGTGACTGAAATGTTTTTATTTTATTTCTAATTCAATCAGATAAATCACAAGTATTTTTCTGTTGGTTTTAAAACGCTGACAACATGAAGCCGGTTTATGATTTTATATAAAACAAAGTGATGTTATTATTATTATTATTATTTGTATAATTTGATCTTTATGCGTAAAAATGTATAATTGCTAATATTTTATGAAAGTTATCTCTCTTAGGGGGATCGTTATATTTAGGGGGTCCTTTGTATCAAAAGTTTTAAACCCCCTGCTGTATGTCAAATAAAACATGTTTTGATGTTCGTTTTAATGTGACAGCACTCAGTTTAGTCTAATGAGCTGAGGAAAAAAAAAAGTAGCCTACATACAGAGAGATAAATAGGCATAATTAGGCAAAATTAATTATTTATTTATGTTTTGATGAAACTTGTGTTGGACTAGATTGCATTTCCATACATTCCTCTTCCTGCCATTCTGATTCAAATCCCAATTTAGCATCCTGTGGCGTGCGGCCAATTCAATTCACATCCCAGCTCATCAATTGAAAACGAGCCCACTCTTAAATTCTAAATGTTACCCAGCCCTGCTTGTGTTTTGCCATGTATTTATGCATATATGAATGCTTATGTACCTCAGACTTCTTGTAATGCTTGTCAGGGATCGGATCGCTCAAAATATCCAAAAAGCAGACACTGTCCTTTGAAGTGGGGTCGTCACCAAACACCTGCACAAGAACACATCAGACAGCACGGTCGGACGAATCCAACAATATATCAAAGAACACGCTGCTTTCTTATTCCAGCGAGTCCCTAATGCCCAAGTGAAAAATGACACTGCAACTTCAAGTTCGGTAAACACAGAGGCCTACGAATGCACCGGTTTCTGCATCTGATTGAAGACAGTGGGAATGTGTTTGGGCGCTAAGAGCGATCTTCGTATAAAATCTTCACAAAATGCAAACGGTTAAACATTCTGTAGCCCAGAACCTTGACACACTACAGAACACAAGACTCTAGGGCGTAGGCAGAGACTCTGAATTAATGCAAAAAACATGGAAACAAAGAGTGCAAAATCAAGCCTACTATAGGCAGAAGTACTGAATTATGCAAACTACTGCAGGCCACTGGAAAAAGAAAGCAGATAACAAGTCTCAACTTAAAGGAAGGCTGCTTTGACCGTGCAGCATTGCAGGTGCTTCTTGTACCCGCTGAAATCTTAAAAAATGAGCAATTAAGAAAATAAGTGGTGTTCCCTGTTTCAGATGCTCTTTTTATGTTCTTTATGGTTATAAAGCAGTGCAAGTATTTTACAAATTCCTGCTCCTTTTCTCCTCAGTCCTTTCCTCTCTCTTGTCTTTTTATCTCGTTGTGAAAGCTGTGGTAATGTTTATTCTTTCTCTCGTCAGATGTGTTGACAGTATTATTTTCATTTGTTTGAACGCGCCTGTATGCAAAACACATATCTTGTTGTTCATTTAGTGTTTATGTAATACACTCTCCGAAAAAAAGGTACAAACTGTTTCAGAGGATACACCCTACTGTAAATTATTTAAGATATTAGTACCTTAAAGGTACATATTAATGCCTTTTGAAAGGGTGCTGCTCCAGCGGTTTCTTTTTTGTACAGAATGTAGTTTTAATTCAGGTTTAAATGCGTGTGTATGTGATTGAGGAAGTGTCTGCTGTTATATGTGGAGAGAAAGTTGGATCAATTACAAAGTATCAATAACGAAACTCTCCTGCCATCTCCCTCTCACTTTGTTTCTCACGGGCAGATTCGCTCATAAATCTTTGAGTCGCTTTGTGGCAGGTTGGATCTTGTTTAAGTCGTATTTTTCATTTCTTAATAACAGAGAGCACTCCGGGGCACAACTGCCTCTCTCTCTGTCATTCGCTGTATGCAAACAAACACACTGCAAACCAGTAATAAGTCAACTCATCAAAATAAGTACTAAGTTAAAAGTCTGAATGACAACATGGCTAAATAAATTGCCTGTTTGTTCACTTTAAAGCAGGAGACTGTCATTACCTGCAGGCCAGTGGAAAAAAAAATGTCTAAAACTTATGCAGTTATTAGTGCAGTTTTATGGTTATTGATGTATGGAAAGACCTTGGAGCGACTCATGAGAATATATTTCCCGAGCAGAGTAATTTTCGCCATTAAGCCCCATTAAAAAACCAAAAACATTTGATGTCATGGTGAGAAGTTATGCAAAACAGATGCACAGTATTAAAAGCATGGCCAGAAATGATTATTTTAATGATATTGTCTTATGGCCATTTTTATTATTTTTTGACTAAATGAATTAAGAAAAGACTAAAATGATTTAATAATTGAAATAAATTTTGTTATCATAACATGATATTGTACACTATGAAAATGGATATTAAATTTGTTTAACTTTGCTAGATTAATTAAATTCTACATTTGTTTTTTTTATTTTTTTGTTTGAATATATTTTCAAAGATTAGCATTGAGTGGAAAAATGCAATATATATAAAGAAATGAATTTGTATATATTTATTTTTTTTATTTTATTATATCTCAAAATGTTATATATTTCTGTGATTGCAAAACTGAATCTTGCCTTCAGTATTACATGTTCTTTCTTAAATCATTCTAATATGCTGATTTGGTGCTATAACATTTTTTATTAATAAAGAATTATCATTATGTACAGTAAAATTAACACTTGTGCTGCTTAATAATTTTGCTCAAAATTAGAATAATTTTTTTCAGGGTTCTTTGAAGATTATTTATGTAATTCATTCATTTCTTTTATTTAGTAACAGGTCTTTACTGTCACTTTTCAGATATTAAACGCATACTTGATTAATGGTGGGAAAAGAAAGAAAAAGAATTGAAGTCGTGACCCCAAACTTTTGCATTGCAGCGCATCAAAAATAAAAATGTGGTATTCATTAACTGGAGGCACGTCACCGTGAGTTCTGGTTTAGACTGCTCTGTTGTTTTAAATACAAGAGACCTAGATTTTCCACACGTCTGAACAAAATCTTTTTGACCCACGCCAGTAGTTCGAGGCCCTGCTTTGAATGCGCGGGTGTCGTATGTCACAGGAGGAAGGTGGAGTGTTTGGATCCTTCTGACTGCTTCAGAGACAGACACAGGCACAATGGCCTTTACAAGGACGCTGAAGCTACGCGTGCCGCTGATGAATCGTCCTCCTTTAAGAGGATTATCTCCTGTAAGAACACACACTGTGAGTGTGAGTGTGTGTGTGTGCGCGCGAGCGTGTGTGTGTTGCCATCTCTCACTCACATTTTCATTGCATCCGTTGTCATTCTCAAAGTGTGTCTCAATCTTGACGTGGAACCTCGGTAGGAAGGAACACTTTTGGAAAGAGCAAAGAAGAGAGATAGAGAGAGAGAGAAACACGAGAAGGAGAGAAAGTGAGGTGATTATGTTGAGCCCAGAGCAAACTGCATGAGTTTGAGCTGACATATGAGAATACTTACCGTGTACTCTATAGTAAAACACCAGCGGATGGAGAAAAAGAGAGGTATGCAGAAGAGAAAAAGGGTGTTAGGTCACAGCTGCTTGTATTGAACAGAAAACTCGAAACATGACTATATGCAAACACTGGTGTATTTTTTTCAGAAAAGTTTTTGAACGGACCTGTGACGGTGTAAGGGTAGAAGTTCCAGGCAGTTTCTGTGATATAAAAAATCATGGGAACAAACTTTCTTATCCAGGTTGGCAGTTTGCTGAACAGAGAGATAAAGGGACACATGAGAAGATGTTATGACACAACAGACATATTAAACAAAAGGCAAAAACAGCCCTCGGCTTAATCCAGCACGAATTTCCATGTGGGTGTATGTTAGTTCAGTACTGATTTGGCTAGTATAACGCAGAAATGCAGCATGCAGTTCACAAAACCTATCATCTTCATCTTTCCAGTGAGACTTCTGTTATACTTTAAGATGCGGTTTTATAAATAATGTTTGTTATAATGTTTTTCTGTATAATTGGTGTCATGAATTAACAATAAATAATACTTTCACGGCGTTTGTTAACCTGAATTTCTACATGATCTAGATTCATCTTCTTTTCCAAATTTGAAATCGTATCAATTAATATATCTGTGCTACGTTATGAAATAAACACAAATTAACAATGTATAAATGTACATGTAAAGGTTAACTTGATGATACCTAATATATATATATCATTGTAACAAATTAGGGCTTGATGCAAAATGTTCAAATATTAACCATAATAATATTATATAATAAAAAAGATGTATTACTATATGACAGGATCAACTTTTAAGTTTTAAATGATAGAATATCATTCCAAATATTGGGGTCGGTTAGATTTCTTTGTAAAGAAGATAAAGAAGTAGTACTTTTATTTAACAAAGACACATTAAATCAATCAAAAGATTTTCATTTTGTTACCAACGATTTTTAATGTAAAATAAATGCTGTTCTTTTAAATTATGACAGAATCCTTAAAAAAATATAGATATTTCCATGAAAAATGAAGTAGCACAACTGATAAATAGCACTGATTTTTTTTGAGCAGCACATCGCCGTATTAGAATAATTTATGAAAGATAATGTTAGACAGCTGAAAATTCAGCTTTGCAATCACGGAAGTAAATGACACATATTAAAATTAATGCTGGGCAACAATTAATCACGATTAATCGCATCCAAAAAAAGTTCATGTATATATGAAGTGTCTTTATGGATGCATAATTAATATACACAGTACACACATATTATGCACACAAAAACGTGTGATTGTGACTAATCATTGCCCAATTAAAATGCAAATTTGTAATATTATAATAAAAGACTGTTTTATTGTATAATGTTCAACCAACTGAAAAAAGTGAGTTCTGATAAAATGTCTTGCATAATTTGTTTGCAGTTGCTGTTTGTTTTGATATGTGCCGATCATTTAAAGTTAAGATGCGCCCAGGTGCTTTTTAGTCCACTTTGTGTTTCGGGTCAAGAGGTCAATCGAGCGTCACAATAGCTACAGGTCTCACTTCCAGAAGTGTCTAGTGCCATCTGTCCACAAAAACACAGCCAGAGTCCGAAAAAAAACCCCATCCCGAGCGAGAGAGATAATGAACTCAGCACTGTAAGATAAGGCAGCACAGGCAGCGCTCGAGATTTACAGCCCGAGGACTTGAGTGATGGATGGATGGACAGAGGATGAGAGGAGAGGGGTGGAGAAGAGAAGATGTAGATCATTCACGGCCAGCCAGTTGTGTCGAGCGCGTACTCACACACACTCTCTCTTTCCCATTCCTGAAGTGACAGACATTTCCCACGGAACAGCACATTCCCGCCCAAAACACTGCCATTACGTTACGATCCTCTGCTGCTCGTATCTTGACGATACAAGTTAAATTATTCATAATTACAATGCAGCGGTTCAGCGTGATGTTCTTGTAAACAGCATATAATGATCTCGTCTGCGGTAATATCAGCATTTGAATTAGACTCACATGCTCCGCGATAAGATTTATTTGACCATTAGGAACTTAATGCTCTGCCCTTTTGGTCTTTGCTAACACATTAATGGCTTGAAAAATTTGTTCTACTGCTAGAGGTGCAGTAATTCATATTCACAACAGCATCTAATGACTGAGTGTGTGTGTGTGTGTGTGTGTGTGTGTGTGTGTGTGTTTTGTCCTTGTAGGGCGAGAGTGTAAGGAACACAAGAAAACAGGCAATTACAATAAGTGTGTGTGCATGTTGACGGCGTGGGATGATATCGGATCGAATGTGTACGTGATCTTCTGTCAGACGCTTATGCTGATGCGAGATTCTGCGTGAAGCCCGACAGGAAGAGAGAAGGTGTTTTTGGAGGGAAAGTGAGCGATGGATGGAGCTGCGCTGCATGCATAAAGGTGTTAGCTGCAGTCATCAATAATAGCTGATCGCTGGCTCGTTGGCAGGTGGGTGATGTAAACCGTGAAAGAAACAGGATCGTTTATGCGTGCACGTGTGTATGTGTGTGTGTGTGTGTGTGTGCGGGTGCGTGCCGCGGCCTCACCTGTTGAGGTAGATGCGTTTCTCTGTGATCTGTCCGGCTCCGTGTTTGGGGTCTGTGCAGGGTTCATTCCGGACGACCTCCACCCCTTCGCCTCCTCCGCTCTGCTCACTGCTGTGCTTGCTGATCATGTATAACTGGCCGATCTTGTACTGAGGAAGAGGGAAGGAAATCGTTGGCCTCTGTATGTGACCTCATATGTTTCACTTCTTTCTTTTTTGGACTCGTTTTGGAGCGGGGTTGAGGAGAGCTACGGATTTGAGAAATGGCTCATTTTAAGATCGTAAGGTGGAGTCGGAAGTGAAATGGGCACCCGGCGACGTGAATGCTGATTTGGAATTTAAACGGGAATGAAAGAAAGTTGGAGTTCAGTCAGAGAAATTAGTCCAATGTAAGTTTGGGGACAAAAATATTTGAGTTGTTTTTAACTAATTCTGACAATTTATTTACAGATTTGTAAAAATCTTTTATTTTAAAATATATCTAATATAAGACCCATTTTTCGAAGTTCAATGCTGTCAAATATAAATATACATACATATGTGTATATATACTGTGTATAGTTGTTGTGTGTATATATATCAATTCACAATACATATTTTATTTTATATTTACGACTTTAAAAGTGTATTTTTATATATATATTATATATTTATCATTTCTTATAATTTCTTATAATTTATATATATATATATATATATATATATATATATATATATATATATATATATATATATATATATATAAACTAGTTAAAAGTTTGGAAATATATTTTTAAACATTCTTATGTTCATCAAGGCTGCATTTATTGATCAAAAATACTGAAAAAAGTCGTATTGTGAAATATTTGTAAAAATTTAAATAATGGGTTTTTATTTGAATATACTTTAAAGAACCATTTACTTCTGTGATGCAAAGCTGAATATCCATCAGTCGTCCACTCCAGTCACGTGATCATTCAGAAATCATTATAATATGCTGATTTATTATTAGAAAGATCAATGTTGGCAAAGTTGTGATGGAAAATATTTTTGGAAACTGCAATACTTTTTTTCAGGATTTTTGATGAATAAAAAGTTAAAAAGAACAGCATTTCTTCCAAATAAAACTGTACTGAGTCCAAACCTTTGAATGGCAGTGTATATTGTTAGAAAGGATTCCTATTTAAAATAAATGCTTTATTTTTGGTTTTTAATGTTTTATTCATTCAAGACTCCTAAAATAATGTCACAGGTTCAAATGAATATTAAGCAGCACAACAGTTTCCAGCACTGATAATAAATCAACATATTAAAATGATTTCTGAAGGATCATGTAACAGGGAAGACTGGAGTGGGCGACTGATGGAAATTCAGCTTTGCATCACAGAAATAAATTATATTAATTATTATTATTATTATTATTATTATTATTATTATTATTATTATTATTATTATTTAAAGTGTATTAAATTAGAAATTAAAATGTTAAAATACTTCACAATAGTATTTTCTTCTGTATTTTTAATCAAATAAATGCAGCCTTAATAAACACAAGAAATATCTTTTAAAAATTCCACATATATATATATATATATATATATATATATATATATATATATATATATATATATATATATATATATATATATATATATATATATATTATTATATATATATAAATGTATTATTCTAATTTTGTGTATGATTAATTTTGCATGATTATGTAGAGTGGAGCTTTACAGGACATTGTGTCCTTCTATAATGATACATTCTATGAAATATATTAAATATGAAATATATATATATATATATATATATATATTAAATTGCATTGCTGTAGGGGCGTAGTTTTGCTATCAGACTTTTGATTAATAATGTAAAATCAATTTGGAAACATGCTGTGATATTTGCTCACATGATAAGGTAAAATGTTTCTGGGCATTATTATTTTTTTCAAAAATAATGTCATGAGTTTAAAGTTTTGATAATGTCTTCTTCCATGATCCATGATTTTAAATGAAATGAAATGAAATTATATTTGATTAAAATATTTAAATTAAAATCCATGTATTTGTTTTAATTAAGATGTGTAATATAATGAATATTTTAATGAAGACGTGCAAAATATGTTAATATAAATAGTAATATATTTTTAAAAAATTGTATTGTTTAATTTACATATTTAAATGAAATGTTTACATATTTAAAAGGAATTATTGACAAAATCATGAACGCCATTAGTTATAAAACTCCCATAAATAATAAACCCTTCCACTTAACCCTCATTGTTTGTCATAGTGTTTGATCTCTCATCTGCCATATGTTTTGTTTTTGCTTTGTTCTCTGAAGACTAAAGAGTTCTGGATACATAATTTTTTCCGCTATAGTCCTGAAAAGCAGCGTTGGCAGCACTGACAGGGTTCCTGCTGTTTTTCTGAGGACTAATTCTTTTGAAATCCGTTTATGTGAAAACTCACTCCAACAATCATTGTCACCGGTGATGACGACACGGACCTTGCGAAGGCTTGGAGAAAAATGCTGCTCGTACGCACAACAGAGCTTCTCCAGAAAAAAGGGGGTGGTCCTCCTGTCTGGAAACTATGCGTTCTAGTGCTGATGTAGACCACGGACAAATTCTGAGGCAGACTTTCAGGTCAGGTGTGCTTGTCCGGGCTTGTGTCAGATCTGAACGAGCACAAGCTGGCCACTCGAAGGTGAAACAGAGACGGACTGAAACAATCCCTGACCCTCCTGAGGAAATCCCAGGCCGTTTGTGGCGAAAGGCCTTTGTGTTTTGTTCCTAGCCTTGAGGTGAATAACTCGCTCCTGCCTTCAGAATAAAAGGACGTAACTGGTCGGACCCGTTTAGGTAACGAAAACGGCTCAAACGGAGAGATTATGTAATACAACCCACAGACATGCACACAGAACGACGAGGTTTCATTTGCGTAAACAGAGTGGAATAGAAATCCTATTAACCTTTACTTTTGTGCAAGCTAATCACGAGGACAGCTGCTGTACACCCAAACATATGGACGCGAACCCAAACACACGTAAAAAGTTACAAACCTACCTCATCGACAGTGAGCGGCATGCATATCCGGTATTCTTTCATCAACATGGTTCGGCTTAAACAGGCTTCGCTTTATCCTTTTCTCTTTCTTTCCCTTTCTGTTTCTCTTAAGCGTCTGTTTCCTATTTTCAAACTGTTTCGGCGTGAAACTGTCAAGCGGTTTCCGTAAAGCAATGTTGCACCCCTCTTCCTCTCTCACTTCACTGATGTCAGAGCCGGTCCCGTAAACTCTGCCAATGTGTAGCCGCCGTGTTTATTTTATTGTTCTCATAGTCTTTCCTTCTTTCCTGGCTCTCTGAGTCATGAATGTACTCGCTTCCTTGGCACTCAGTTCTTCCGTTCTGCTTTTAATTTATGGTGTAACGTGATAGTGCAGAGGTAAGAGCAAAACTGAGGCTTCCTCTCTCTACTCTTTTTCTGTGAGTGTGAAAGAAGAAGAAGCAGACTGCAGTTTTCATGTGTAACCTTGCCATGTTCTTTGCCCCTCCCTCTTCCCTCCCCTTGTCTCCGTACTGTGCATTCTTTTCTTCTGTGCTTATCTTTATTCTTTCTCTCCTCCCTCAGAAAAGTCCTCCCCTTCCCTCCTCCACCTGACTTTACTTTCCACTGCTGATTTCCTTCACAATACCAGCTCTCCATCTTCTTCGTTTCTTGTACTCCCAGACCTACTTTCGCTTTCTCTCAGTTTTTTTTTTTGTCCTGCTCTCTTCATACACAGTATCGCTATAACTTCACTTTGCCCCAGATTAAACAAACTCTGTTTACAATACAAAATGCACTGACCTGCAGTGTCCTTTTTGGCAGACAGACAGTCTGCGTGCGTGCGAGAGGTTTACACTACTGTTCAAAGTCAATACGTTGCTTTATATTAATGTTTTATTCGGCAAGGATGCATTCAATTGAACAAATTTGACCGTAAAGACTTCTATATTGTTAAAAACGATTTCTGTTTCAAATAATGCTGTTTTTTTTTTGCTTTGTTCATGAAAGAATCTCAAATAAAATGTTTTCATGAAAATATTAAGGCATTAGTATTAATGAGAAATGTTTATTTTTACGTTTCTGATGAATCATGTGACACTAAGGACTGGATTAATGGCTATTGAAAATTCAGCTTTATAATTGCAGGGATAAATTACATTGTAAAAATTTTAAAGTAGAAAGCAGTTATTTTGAATTGTGATAATATTTTACAATATTAATGTTTTTACTGTATTTATGATCAAATTCATGCAGTCATGTGATCACAAGATAATTGACACGAAGTCATAAATGTCAGTGCGGTAGAGCTTTCACGACGTTGTGATTAAGAGAAAAGCCTATCATTTCTTTATTTATTTTTCTCAGAAACTCGCTGCTTATTATTTGAAATAGATTTGCCTGGATTCAGAATAAAAGTCATGTGGTGCAACTAAGAGTTACACAACATGCATAAACAAGCGAATCTGGCAAAAAAAAAAAAAAAAAAAAAACAGAGGGTAGGATTGTGTCAAGGTCAACAAGTCTGTTAAAGTGTCAGATAACTTAATCTTTAAATGACAAAACATGACTCATTTGCAAAGTGTCATGTGGTGCGACTCCTTAAAAACACGTTTTAAATGCAATACTTTGTATTGAAAAATAAATGTAAAAAATGTGCACATTCCCACATATGTACGCTGTAAGGAACAATTATTACTTTTTACTTGATGCTTATTCCACATGACATGATTTTATTTTTCTCCAAAATGGCATAAAAGTTTGTTTTACAGGTAGTGGACAGGGAGTCAGAAATGTCATTAGCTCAGTACAAAAACAATCAAAGCCTATAGAACTTTCCACTATGATGGAAAAACAAACCTCTGTGCGTGAATTTGGTCAGAGGTGGTTGCAGGGCACTCACGTACCCGCTTAGAGTCCGTGGTGCTCATCTGATTAAAGATTACCTCAAGTACAGGAGAGAGGTAATTAAGCATTACATGAGGAGAAATTCCTCATCTCCCCCACCATACTCTCACTCAGCACATCCAGCCCCCATTTGCAATTTAAACGCCCCCAGCAAAGCATAATAGTTTTCTGCTCTGGTGATTTCGGTTTCACTGTGAACTGCCCTGTTTTCTTTTCTCAGCATAACTATGTTGTCTTCTCAAAGCACAACAGTTTTACACCTTCAATCCTCTAACAAAAGGAAGCGGCTCAGCTTCTGAGCGAATGGTAATGTTTTTTGGTTTCAGTTCTGTTCAATTGTTTTATCAGCTTAACCGGATCAGGCTAAACTAAACCCCCGTCATCTTGTAGGCAGCGGCAGAGTCAATATGTTTTATTTTTCGGTAGAGATATACCATTTGCCTGTGCGCAGTTGCTGATATTAGAGCAGAATGGAAACCATGACAAAGAAAGCTGATAGGGAACGAAGGAGCACTGAACACATGGAGCCTGTATACATAGCTATGGCCTGCTGTGTTCTGAATGAATCTGTGAGAGATGGGTGAACAACTGTGTCAGTAGAGCGTGCAGACTTTTAAGATTTTTATTTATAATGTTTTTCACACCTGTAAACGACACTAAAACATCTCTAAATCTCTCTATCCTGGGATTTTGTAAGGCAAAGGATCGATTAACAGTAGATACCAAGATCTGTCTGAACATAGTGGTATATTTTCACTTTCCCTTTTTTGTTTTGTTTACTGTAAAATAGCTGAAATGAATACGAGGAAGACCTTGTTTGTCTGCATTCTAGCACTGGATTGCCATTATAACACAAACCTGTTTGATAATTGTAAATTCTTTCTTTGTTGTACTTACACTTCTGTGTGAATGCAAACGTCCAGAAGTGTAATTTCTCGATAACGCTCCCATTTCAAGTATATTGCGACCAAGCAGGTTTTTTTTAGGACTACCTCACAATGGCCAATTACAGATTAAAATCTGTGGGATGGCAACTAGACTGGTCGTGCGTGTTTTTTTTTTGTAGCTACTGATCTATTCTTCTGTATTTTGACGATGACCTGAGCATAAAGGCTTGCCGTAAAGAAACTATGCCGGGGCGTTGACATTGTCTAATGTGTCGGTGGTTGATTGGGTTTTGATATGTGGGTGTTGCACTCAAACACCCAGGCAGATTAAGATGAATTTGCAGGGGCAGGGTTTAATTGGAAAGGTCCAACATACATCACCAGAAGGAAGTCACTGGAACGTTTTCACTGAAAGATCCAGCTATGACATTTTGATTAGGTCAAGATTTTTTTTTAATGAAATGTATCCATGGATCAGTCATTCGCTATACGATTTATAACGTGCATTAGGGAAATAGGTGAACTTTAATTTCACGCAGACTTTAAAACACTGGGTTGATACAGTTTCTCGGTTATGAGTCTTAAAGGATTATTCTGGGTTAAATGCAAGTTAAGTTCAATCATCTTATAACTTGTTTGCTTAAAAAACAAAACTAAAATCAAGGTTGGGTCGAGGCACTGCAGGAAATGTGAATCTTATCATTTTATGAAAGCATGTACAGTAATTTGTCTGTTAAAAGTAGTTTAAAGGGTCATTTAGATAAGTTACAAAGTTAGGTTTCACACAGATATCTCTCCCCATACAATAAAATTATGTTAACGTACATATTGTTCCGTTTATATACATATTTGAACACATGGGTATATTAATATTTTTTTGCATTGGCCTTATTCGTTTCTGTTGTAAGATAGATCTGTATTTTTAAATAAAAGGTGGGACAAGTGGAAATTCTTCAGCATTATGCCACAAATGCTGTGGATTCACAGGGGAAAAAAGTGCACTAAAATACAATTTATTTCAGTACACTTAGTACACTTCCATAATTTAAGTGCTCAATTTTCACACACTACTTTTGTACTTAATAGACTAAAAATTGTTTCTAAATGTACTTCTTGAGATAATCTTAAGAACATCTAAGTGTACTCAACTGTGCTATTTTGAGTCGCAATGAATATGAATAAAAATGTGCTTCACATGCTATCTCTGGATTACAAAAATGACCAAGTTACCCATCTTTTATACACTGTTCATTTTAAATAAAAAACAAACTTATGAATTATTATAAATGTAAGAATAATATATATTAAACATATACAAATGTATCTATAATATGTTACCTACATATTTTATATGTATTTCTATATATAATAATTCATTTAAATATTAACTTTATATGATGTACTTAACTACATGTTAATGGTGTCTTTAAATAGTACTATCAAATATAGTATGTCAATATTAGTATATTAGTAGCAACTTTTTTCACATTAAAATATAGCACTTTAAGTACTACCTGCTAAATGTATTAACTGCATATATATATATATATATATATATATATATATATATATATATATATATATATATATATATAGTATAGTAACACATTATAAGTACACAAAATGTACTTATTAGTGATATTTTTAATTAAATCATTTTAATTTTAAATTTAGGATTATTATTGGTGCTGTCAAATGATTAATCACAATTAATTGCATTTAAAATAAAAGTCTTTATTTGCATAATATATGTGTATTATGTGCAAATTTATTACGTTTAAGTATATAAATACACACATACTGTATGCACGTATATATTTAAAAATATTTACATCAATATTTATTTTCATATAATTTATATTATAAATAAATAATTTAATACAATTTAAAACATACTTTTCAGAAATATATACATGCATATTTATATATACATAAATAAATATACATAGCATACATATTATGTAAACAAACGTTTATTTTTGATGCGATTTAATCGTTTGAAAACACTAATCACTAATCTAAAAGATTTAGATTTAAGATTTAGATTTTAAACATTTAAAGCACACTTTTAAGAAATACACTAATAAAACTCCTCTGTATATTTAAGCTGTAGTATACTTGAATTCAATGCACTAAAAATTATTTATTAATCAAAATAGTGGTATTTAGTATACTTTTTAAGTCCATTGAGTACTAGTAAAATAGAAATATATATATATATATATATATATATATATATATATATATATATATATATATATATATATATATATATTTAATTAGTGTATTAAGTTTTACAATTTTATGTAACACACAACAATAGGAATGCACTACATTTTTTTCTTGCATTTAATGTGTTAATCCACCCCAAAATTACATTTTTGTCATTAATCACTTATCCCCATGTTGTTGCAAACCCAAAAAAGCTTGATTCTGTACACAATTTAAGATATTTGGGATAAAAAGCGGGAGGCTTGTGACTGTCCCATAGACACTGTCAAGGTCCAGAAAAATATTTGCAGCTGGCACAGAAGATCGTACCAAAGAGCGTCCAAAATGGACCTTAAAAGTATTCATTACTTAGCAGTAAATAGGGACAGGGGGGTGAGTAATTATAACAAAATGTTCATTTTGGGGTGAAGTAACCCTTATTTGTAGTGCAAGTATATGTTTTCCTGGATTGAACTTAACTAGTACTGATTACTCCTTAAACATAATAAAGTAGAGCAGAGAGAACAATGTACACTTGATAATGGCTGTAGAGCTGCATCTTTAGCCAGCTGAGAGAGCACTGATTGGTTGGGCCTTTTAACTGATATATCTGAGAACTTAACACACACTGGGATAAAGCCCAAACCCCCGGTGTTCTGGATGATGAAGGGCTTTTCAATCTTCTCATCGAATCTCTATCCAACCCTGTCGAATACCTCTCGAGAAGGAGAAAGAGGGGTCTTGAAACATGCGGCATCATGCCATCATTAGCCGTGGATGAAGCTGTTCGCTGAGAGTAATACTGTTTAAATGGAATTATAAGTGATCAGAGAAATGACCTCAGGGACTGAAGGCTCTCATGGCTTCCATCAGCTCTGTCTGAACCCTGCAACTATATCGTACAAACACAAGCGAGGAGCCTTAAAAAGAATTATTCATACCAAGTCTTTAGATATTCACAAATGCGAAAACTTGAAAACGGTGATGCGCATTTGCGCTTGTTACGTTAATTAGCTCGGGATTACAATGCCCATCATTTTTTATCATCTGTGAAAAACGAGTGTGACGTACTGTAGCTTTTTTTTTTTTTTTTTTTTCTCGCCGAAGGCTTAATTTCGCGTCCGCGTTTAACACGAGCCCGGTCGGGGACAGGGTTCAGTCTCACTGCAAGGGGAAAAAAAAATAAAAATCTTTAAGAGGAAGAAAATTTATTCAAGAAATGAAATGTAGCGGATTTGAACGGAGCCGTTCTGCGAGGGCACCGTAAAGGATTAGCCCTATTCTTCTCAGAAGGTCGCTGACAGCTATTGCGCAAAAGTACTTGGTTATTTTCTATTACAGCTCGGACCGAGAAAAAATTCAATCGTCGTCGAGGTCTCCCAGTGCGAAAAGAAAGTCTGTGTGGCGCCGCTGAATAGGGCTCTCACTCTCTCCATCTTCCCTCAGGCAGTCTCTCTCTTTAGTTCTCCTATTAGCTTCTTCTGCGCTTCTCCCTTGCGTCTGCTTGTTTTATCCGACACTAATGCCAGATGCCATGTCGTAGTCCGTATTATTATCCCAAGGCCTGTACGAACCTTCAATATGATTCCTATAAGGCCCTGCGCATGCCTCTGGGACCGCTGCTCGATTCCTCCATCTACTATTTACTTGATTAAATAGGATTTTTCTTTATCAACTCCAATCAATCTCGGTGAGTAGACGAAGAGAGAATGAAAGAAACGCCAGCAGAGAGCGAAAAAGAGGAATCGAGAGCGAGGGCAGGAGGGAGCGTAGCCTTTGCGTTCCCCAATCTGATTTGATGGGATTTACTTGTGACTATCAATGTTTACTCATCTGTTGTGCTCTGAGCTATAACTCAAACAACAGGACACATATACAAAGAGAGAAAGAGAGAGAGAGAGAGAGAGAGAGAGAGGGGTCCAAAGGGTGTGAACATAAATTCCACTGAATGAAACTTGTTAACATGCCGTCACTTCAAAATCACACTCATTCGCTTTGACAGTTTATGTGGCAAACCATTCATCTGACATCTGTCGCTGCCCAATGGGAATCAGACCGATGAATGATATGTGGGTATGTGCAACCTGACAACTAGGGCACTGGGCCCCTTGCTCTTTCGCAAAAGTCATTATTGTGATTGGGTAGATTGCCTAAATGGATAGTTTTCGCCCAATTTCTTTCCTTTTATTGTACGAACTACATTCAGCGGGGTCCCGAAACAATGTTGTCCCTGTATAGAGACGGTTTGCGAAATATCTGATTTGTAAAGACTTGTCATTGTTTTAGTGTCATTGCAACAAAAACTGAAAATGCTGTCATCGTTCGTGATAGTTTTGTGAAAGTTTGCATGTGCAGTGGAAGTCCAACACTGTTCGGTTCCCAGCATCTTCTATTCTGCTGAAAAAACGAAGTCAAACATATTGAGACCTTCGTATTATCGCAAACCCACACAATCTCTTTAAATTATGACAGTATTTCCTTTTCTATATCTTTGAGTGAATACTTGGCTCCTGTCCATAAAGCAATATTATACTGCATAATTTGGCAATTACCATTGTTTATAAGCCACCTTATAATTTGTGTTCAGATTTTTGAAAAAAGCTTTGCGTTTGGTTATGGTTGATGTTTCAGAATACTTCTGGCACATTTAAACTCTAATATATTGTATTATATAAATATTTATTTTCTTTACAAATAAGGTACATGCTCCTTAACTAATTTGTACGCTTAAATGCTTATATGAATATAACAGTATTTGAATTTGTAAATACTGTTACAACTCATAAGAATTGTGTATATTTATTAATACCACAGTCCTTTCTGATCCTCAAATCCGATTGGCTGAGAGGAGTGCGACGTATGTGTGATGTGTGAGCTCTTTTCTCACAGCGAGTGTCACGGCAGACACCCGAATCCACTAAATAACACCGGTTTTGTGGCACGCAAAGCAGTTTTATGAGTTTTAGTTAGGAGAGAAAGTGCTTGTTTAGATTTCAAGGTTAAACACGAGATATGATTGGTTTTGGGTAACTCTAAAGACACGTCTTATGATCTCCTTCTGATATTCAGTCCAGTGCAAACAGTTTTGGTTGACAATATATACAGTATACGTGTAAATTATATAGGGATAAACTGTAGCCTTTAATCGCCTATTAGGTCTATTAAAGACCTAAAAAAAAAAAAAAGTATGTAATGGACATAAATGAACGCGCGCTGAACTTGCAAGTGTTTTGACTGTTATATCCAATACATACTCCTGCACGCATTATGCTGGAAGGAGGAAACGGATCAGGAGTTTATGCTTTAAAACGCAAGATCCCAACCCTGTTCCTGGAGGGCCCCCAACAGTACTCACTTTGGATGTGTCCCAAATCAAACACACCTGATTAAACTCATCAGCTCATTAGTAGAGTACTCCGTGACTTTAAACGGGCATGGTAGATGAGGGAGGCGTCCAGAATGTGTAGCGTTGGGGGTCCTCCAGGAACAGGGTTGGAAACGACCGCGCTTTAAATGGCTGAATGGTATTCCATCAATAGCGCTGCGTCACGCTGGGATTCGGTAAGGAGTGACCTTCTGCAAAAAAACATTGACCATTTATCATCTGAGCTCACTAAATGAAACACACAGAGTGTCAGTATTAATCACGGGCTATTGAGCTATTGGTTTATTAATCGATTGACGAATCACCACATCTACAAGACCGCTATGTAAAAAGGAGAGCTCACGCAGCTAATAATAATAATGATAAAAAATTGCACTCTTTTTAAAAACAGAAATAAAATAAAATCAGTTAAATTAACGATTATAAACGCGTTAAAGCTCCATTGATTGCCCTACTGCAGCTTACTGAAGCTTACTCCATCCGCCGATCATTTTCCCGGCATGAGCAACGCTAACTCGCTCTCTAGAACACGCGTTGGCGCGCACGCACGCACACGGTCGGTGCGTATTTTTTCCCCGTGTCTTTGCTGTATGGATACACGCGTGTCTAGTGACACGGACGGGCGGCGTGACGGACGCACACCTCTCCGTTTTGCTCGGAGAAGCAGAAGTGGCGATACGGCACCATTGATTCGCAGCACGGGATGATGTGAGAGGAGAGAGACGCGGAAGGGGGCTGCGGGGGGCATGCAACAGAGGACCGAGTGGCTCTAGTAAATATTTATATTGCATGATGATATGCGCGAGCAAAAGGAGGAGGTGTGTGCGCGCGAGTGTGTGTGTGTGTGTGTGGGGAGAAAGAGGGCTGAGAGAGAGAGAGAGAGAGAGGAGAGGAAGAGACCTCGAGCCACCCAGTTATTAATATTATTCCACACCGCTAAGTTTAGCATTCAACACGTGTCGCTAGTGATGGAGAGAGAGAGAGAGAGCGCGCGGGAGAGAGAGGCGGCCGGCGCGCGCGCGCGAAAGAGGGAGGTTGACGGTTGACGGTTGCTAGGTGACGAGGCGCATATACTGAATTTTAACAAAAGAGCGGAGAAAGAGAGAGAGGGAGAGAGAGAGAGAGGAGCGAGAGAGAGAGAGAGAGAGAGAGAGAGAGGAGGGAGCGGGAGATAGGTGGAGAGAGAGAGAGCTCGCGAAAATTGAATACATGTAGAATATATATATTTCTAGGTGTATTTTCCCCGGAGAAGCCGCAAAAAGGATACCTCGAGGGGAATGATGTGAAGAGAATGGAGGGCCGAAAGGAGAGAGGGGGGACAGGCGCGTGAAAAACACAGTAAGTAACAGTTTAATGAATGCTGCTGTGTTTCTGCACGGACTTGACTGCGTGGAGCGAGGAGACATGGCACTGACAGTGCAACCGCCGGCTCCGGGTGAGGGGACTTTGATGCGCTATATGTGGAAAAGATGGATGGCACGCGATAGAGAGATGGATACGGCCGGCGCGCGCGGGGGTTTGACCCTTCTGTCATTGCTGCACGCGCGCACATATGCCCGTGCTCACGAGCCCACTTGTTCCTCAGCGAAACGGCACATACTTCGACTTTTCTTGCACTCTCACTGCACAGATACACACGCGCAGAGGTTACAGCAACACGCGAAGACGCACGCACGCACGCACGCGCCTGGAAACGGCACCGAGACGCGCAGTCTGCGGGCACAATTAGTGCTTTTCATAAAAACAACAACTGTGAAGCGGCTGAATATTAAAACGTGTTTAAAATGCCGCTTCGGTGCGGCTAATGATCGCGTCGCTGTGCCGCGCTGTCAGGCTGCCCGTCTCCAGTTGTGTATGTAAACTGCGGATTTATTAATTTTCCCGAGCACAGTTATCAGTGTCTCGTAGTGCGTGTGTGTTTGATACTCTTGGTGTTTCGGTGCAGCGCGAGCCTATTTAAATAGCATAGCTTCCTCATTCTCCAGTCATTTTTTTGTATTTATAAACATTTAAATAAGAAGGAGACTTGAAAAATCCTGATGTACCAATTGCTGTCATTTCTCAAAGTCTGGCCATTTGCTTTTTAATAGTTGGATAAGAAATCAGTGAGATTTATGAGCAGGGCTCATTATGTTAATTTCATATGAGCCCATCATAGGCCCACAGTTTTCCTCCTGCGATATGAATCAAACCGTTGGCGTTTAGATGAAGTAAAATCATTTATGTGGGGCTTCTGCTTCATATTCTGTAATAAGTTTTACTCCCTGCTTGCGCCAAACTTATTAAAGCTGTTATGATGGAGCCTGGAGTCCTGCAGAGGGAATGTGAGGTCTTAATGTCCACCAAGACGGGCCTTAGATCGGCACTGGCATACATCATACATTTTTGTTTAAATACACGTGTCGGCGCACTAACTGCATGTTGTGAAACGTGACCTTTCGCGAGCTTCGCGCCGTGGGATTTTCACATCTTCTGAGATAGATATATACGTATGCGGTCCCGCAGGTGAAAAGAGAGAGGTGAGGAAAGATTATGACCTCCAAAAAAAAAAAAAGCAGGTTTATCGAACAAGGCATGTTGTGGATACTGGGCACGCAAATCGCAGAGGACTGCACACACTCACACACACTGCAGTACTGTAATGCGCACAGTAATGTTAATGTCTTGCCTTCAGTGTCAATATAGCTTCACTCCAGCGGTCTGTCTTACAGCTGCTTTCCAGGCTTTACTGTAGAGGGAAGGGGAGTGCACTTATAAAGAAGGAAGGAGAGTGAAAGAATGAAAGAGTGTAGAATGAAAGAAGGTGAGAGACTATAATGCACTGAAGAGGAGGATACAGCGGAGGTGTGGATACAGATGAAGCTGGATGGGGAGGAGAACGCTCAGACACAGAAATACAGTGAAGGATGAGGAAAAGAGAAATACAGTGCAAACAGAACGAGGGAGCGAGAGGAGGAAATGAAGGAGAGGAAGAAAGCGAAAAGAGGAATTGAATATCTGAGACTGAACATGGTTGGAGGGCTCAGACAGAGAGATGAGAGCAGCTTGAATCAACGTTTGCATTTCTCTTTTCCTCTTTCTCCTCTTCTGTTTCAGCGCATTGATTCTTTATCTTCTCCTTTACCTTTGCTCTCTATCCTCTCTATCGTTCCCTCCCTTGGGCTTTCTGACTCTAGAGTGTTGCTGCTTTTTTAACATCTCTTTTTTTTCCCTGCTGGATCCCTCTCTTCAGCGGTTCTGTATCAGTCTCCTCATCTGATCACTTCCCTCTCTCTTATTTTTTGTTTGCATAGCTGTGTTGATGAGTCCAGCGTGCCCAAAACTGCATCCAACTCTCCTCTCGGTATCCCCTGTTCACTTAAATGTGACTAATTAAGGTAAAGCTCGTTAACACAGAACATCAATTAGTCTTTAACGAGATCATAGGCTGGTGTTTGAAAGAGATTACATTGCTCCCTTCTCCCTCGGCTCCCCAGCGGTTAGACTGGCTCGCTATTGATAAAGGCCACGCTAATTTACATTAGACCTCAGACGCAGTTTGGGGGCTCAGGGTCAGATGGAGAAACAGGAAGCACATGGGACCCCACGAGCGCTCAGACGTTCCAACCCATATATTGCGGCCCACCCAGTCTCGCACAGAGCTATTGCTGTTTCAGGGGCCATTCACACAGATGCTTTTTTGGTTTTTGTGGTAATAAACCAGATGCTGGGCAGTGGAATAATTAAAAAAAATGTCTAAAGAGACACTTTTTAAAACTTCTTATGGAATCCCACTTGCGCAACAAAAAAACATGCTTTGATAAATCATAATTAAAAAGAAGTTAATATTATAACAGTCTGCCATAACTATGAGATAAAAATGCTGAATTTTGACAGTCGAAATTCATAGAACATTATTTAAAAGCCATAAAATGCAGAATTATTAGATTAAAACTCATAATTAGCGCTCATCTAAATAGGCATATGTTAAAATTGTTGCAAAGTCATTCATATAGACATACTAAGTTTGAGATCAAATTTGTCCAAATGGACAGTTAAAAAGAGAAAAAATAAGTGCTGTCCAACAATTAATCACGATTAATCACATCCGAAATGAAAGTTTTTGTTTATGTTTATGTGTGTATTTAGATATACATAATAAACATGCACAGTACACATTATGTAAACAAAAAAGTTTATTATAATTGTGATTAATCATTTGACAGCACTAGAAAAATATATCTTAAAAATAGAAATGTTTAAATAAATAATTTTATTTCATAAGTTTAACTGCTTTGAAATGGGTTTTCAAATCAGTGTATTTGTTGATTCCGGAATTATACATTTCTGATCATTTCTAGGTGGAAGGGAGGGTAAGGTGAAAAACTTTGCATGTCCACTTTGTAAACACTTAGTTGGTCCCCATTGAAGTCTGCTATATAGATAAAAATCCTGGAATGTTTTCCTTAAAAACCTTCATTTCATACTGAGGGAAATTTTAATTCTTGAGTGAACTAATTCTTTAACCTGAGCACTATGTTTTCAGATGTTTTTTTTTTTTTCATGTGATGCTGCGGAAAAAGAGAAAACTTGAGCGCAACAGTCAAACATGTCCATCTAGCACATTTATGCAGAAAAAAAGAATAAACCATGCCGGGAAATGCAAAAATGCATTCTCTGTGAACACCACCTTATAGTTACGCAGCTGAGGTCGAGTGGTAGTGAAGTAGCGATGGAAAAAAGGAAGAGAGTGTTTCTATAATCCATTGTGGCGATGAAGAAGCTCTAAAAACAGAAACGTTTTTTACAACAAGCCGGAAATGTTAGAGTATTAAGAGGAAACATTAACACAGAAAGTGTAGCACTCACTGGCATCCTGTTCTAATCAGCCATGAGTTTCCACAGGAAGCCGAGTCCTCCCTTTCACCCATCTCCACGGTTACCGTAACCACGGATATTTCCATCTAACTACAACTGCGGTCCTGTACAGTTACCACGGAAATCCCTGCAAGACTTCCCTCGCTTCCATACACAATCTACCTGACAGCTTAACGTGAGCTCACCGACGCTCTGCAGGCTCACAGCATCTCTCCATTCATTCATCTCCGATATCCAATCAAAGACAACTCCATAAAACGCTATTGACAGATGTAAACTAACAATGGCTGAAGATCAAGTCAGCGAGGCCGTGTTTTCCCCCTTGGGAGGTCTCTAGTGATAAGACAGGTATTGTGATGCTGTTTCTGTGAAGTGGAGAGGTGCAGAGATGTGTACAGCAGCTGTTGGATGAAACGAGATGAGATTCGGGGGCAGTGAAATGACACGGATAATGGTGGACCGGACCGAGGAGACATTTTGGGCCGTATGTATTCAAGGTTGCTGATTGATCATACTGACAGATTTCCGTCCAGTATGTTAATGGAAAAAGAAACGGTGTGTGCTTTTATCCTGACACAGATCTAGCGCAGATAGAGCAGATAACGCAAGACCAAAAATGCTTCTTTGGTAACTTTTAGTTTCACAGATGTGTTTGAAACGGAATGCATACTGGTGAAGTTGTTTTCTTAATGTGCCTAATAGAGTGCACTTTCTCAGTAGCCTTGGTTACAAAAGTATTTTTCCCAGTGGGATTTTAATAAGAAGACTTCTTTAAACAGTTATAAGCCATGAACTTAACCAGCAGGTGAATCAAAGCACTACAAACTTTGATTTGAAGCAAAAAGACTGTGGACCTATTGGCTTTAGTGGATGAACCTACATAATTAAACTAAAAGCTATTAATATAAATATATATTTGGTTTATTGCAGAATAAGCTTAGAGATATTTAAGTCATTTGAGATCATAGAGAGACTGAGTATGGTACAGCATTCACAGTGTTTCATGGGAGCTGGCGGGCTGTAAAGAGGCTCGTGGCATGGTTTGCTTGTCATTCTCCGACTGGTGAAGGTGTGATTACAAAATGATGGATAATGTAGTGTTTTGCCAGGATTTTCACTGTTGAACATGATCATTTAAAAAAATAAAATGAAATAATGCGCACTGACAGTTTTAACAAAAGCATACATCATTGATTATCAATCTCGAAGCTCACGGTAGGTCTGTCTGTGAGGTTTGTTAGTTATTGTTGAAATTCAGTTGCCTTATGGATAAAAAAGAATTTTTACTTTCGAAACCTGGTTTGTGAACTCTGTTGTAAGTGTCTGTGTGTCTCTGTAGTCGCAAAGGCTCTCCATCAACGGCTGATGAGATAGAGATTGAATGTGCTGTTCTGTGTACATTTAAACAGTTGTAAATTAAATGACCAGTCATTGTCTATTGTCATTTATGAGCCTATAAGTTACTTTGTGTCAGTTATATTGACGTTTTTGTGTCTACACTGTTCTTATGTTTGTCAGATTTTGCGAGAGTGATCATTTTGTCATAACAGTTACACAGTAATGCTAGAATAAAACTGGTAATGAATTAATTTGTACATTTTATTCAAGTAAAATACAATTGTGCAGAATATTGCTTGTTTACTTTTGTTTATTTGATTTATATCTGTGGCACATCACATATTTGTACAAATTCATTATCTGGCTGGCTGACATAAATGAAACTCCATTCTGATAATATTCACAGCATAACCAATTATGTCTAATTGGTTTACGTTGCATAGATCCACAGCCAATGAGCTTTCTGCTGTACATTTTAAGCATTCACTAAAGCAGTTTGTAGCGTGCATTTAGAGTTCTTCTGAAACCCTCCACCTCCCCAGCTCCACCTGTATGGATCTGCTATGGGTTATTATGCTGTTTGTGCAGCAGGATTTTGTCTTATAGCAGAGGATCTGTGAACGTACTGGCAATAGCAAGTTTCTGTGCTTGCTTTGCAGCAACAGCAATAACCTACAACAAGAACAATAATCAACAGCAACAGCCGTTCAGCAGATTCGCTGCGTATGTTAGCTGGGAACGACTTGCATGAAGGAATGATATTCATTCTATTCAGGAGCAATTTCCATGTGCTATTAACAGTTCATGGTGTATTGTCTTCATCATGGTAACTTTTGTTTCCATAACCCAAAAATACCATGTGTGTTTTGTTTATGTTTAAAGTGTGGGGTCTTTCAAATTTAATGGTATTAACAAAAACTAGTTTGGGACTACAAATTAATAGCCTTACATTGTAGGCTGTTTTTCAGCATTAGTCACTTTGTGAAATAAATTTGCTTTGTTTTTATTTTTTAACTAATTATATATGGCTATGTTTTGGGTCGTGGCTTGAAGACAGTGGGAAACTGTGGGTCTCATGGCCAAACCACTTGAGAACCACTGCAATATACAATATGTGCTAATAACTGTCTGGAGTTTTTCATTACGTGTATGGACATATTTCCATATATTATTCCAAATTAAAAATTATTTGTTGGACATTGTTTCTTGTTTGTTAGAGAAAACTAAAGACTAAAATGATAATTTTCCAAACAATTTTGTAAAAAATTGCTGGCTTGATCCAATCCTGACTATTGGGCTTATATGTTCTACATAAGACAGAAAGTCGAGCAGGTTTGGAATGACATGAGGGTGATTATATGATTATATAACATTCATATACTGGGGTAACTATCCCTTTAAACTATCCCTTCTGACCCGTATTAAAAAATATGGTTAATAAAAAAAGTAAAAAATGTAAAAATGCAGTTTTTCCCCCACAAAATGTGATACAGTTATGAAGTACAAATATCTATGTCATGTATATTGTTTGTTCAAAGTATTTGTTGTTCAAAGTTTAGTCCAGCTGTGTGTGTGTGTGTGTGAGTGTGTGAGAAAGAGAGGGAGAAAGAGAGAGAAGGAAAGATGAGGAAAGAGAGAGAATGTAAGTGTAATCAAGCATGTGATGCACAGGTGTGCTGTTGGTGCGTCAGTAATCTAATGTTGCTGTAGGCATATAAGAGCAGTTCTGTTACATCCAAGCGTGTATCTGTGCATATAGCCATCTGATTGTAACAACTGTTTGCCAGGTAGTTTACATTTCATGAATTATTAATACCTGAAATATGGTATGTTCTTTAGGGTCTGGCATTTCCTATTTTGAGTTTTGTTTAACTATCCTGTTTATCCTTTGTACACGTGTGTGTTTAGGAATGCTTGCTGCATTTAGTTTTTAACTATCTATAGATACACTGTCTCCGTGATTGAAGAGAGGAGGGTTTTCTTGCGTTATTACAGCCATAATTTGCTGGTTAACTCACAGCATGGTGTGCTGAGCACGAGAGAAACTGTCTCATTGGGCAACAACTGTCATCTGTTTCAAAGAAATAGGACAACGCAAGGCTGCATTTATGAAATGATGCATTAATTTAAACTCTGTGCCACTCTGACAGAGAGCATTTTTTTGCTTAGTTGCCTCGGTGAAGTTTTCCTAACAATTTTCATTAAAAGTACAGGAATTATGAACTCCCTCCTTCGCTTTGTCAGACACCTCTCTCTCTCTTTCATCAGCTCTTTCTTCCTCCCGCACGTGGTAATTAGGGGCATCTGCACAAAAGGTACCTAGAGAGATTACCTTGAGTCTAATATACATACTAATAGCATAGTACTTTACATGTTTAATAAGCCCATTGAAGGACCCAATACGCAATGTTTAAA
This sequence comes from Puntigrus tetrazona, assembly GCF_018831695.1. Classification (NCBI taxonomy): domain Eukaryota; kingdom Metazoa; phylum Chordata; class Actinopteri; order Cypriniformes; family Cyprinidae; genus Puntigrus; species Puntigrus tetrazona. Next base: position 13,336,282 of record NC_056714.1, read on the forward strand.
CAGCTATAGGGCGATGGGTGTGGACTTGCTCTGGATTCTGACCAGTCAGGATTAAACAGACACCCGCATTTATCATAAATATGCTCTTAGATGCTTTGTTTAAAGGGAAAGCACACACAAAAAATACCCTCATATTGTTAAAAACCCATAAGACTGAAACCTGGATGAAGGCTTTTTGAATAAAACAGAGGAATTCATGTTCCTTTGATGAAAGGCCCCGCAACCATAAACTTTCAAACTTTCAAAAGTTTGTGAATGCGTATAAGAAATCGTTATGAATGGAGCAGTTTAATCCAAGTATCTGAAGAGGCATTATCACTTTATATGATGAACAGATTTAATTTATTTCTATAATCATTGATCAACGCACATACAAAGCCTTATGAAAATGAAGTAGGGTGAATTCAGGTAAAGTGGGCTGTTTAAGATTGATTGTGCTGTGCTCAATGGGTTTACACTTTCAGAGCATAACAATGGTCTTTAATTAAAAGGAACACAAGTTTTTTTTTAAATGATAAAATAGTTTTAGCTGATGCAACATGACACTAATGCTTGAGGTTACATCTCAAACGAGGACTTCCTCATTATTAAAGATAGCATAAGACCTGCTTTGACATTCAGAATTTTGTTTCTTTAGTATAGGGTTGTTGCTCACAAAATGTAAACAAATGTTATTTTTATATGTTTTATGTGTCGAGACATTACTTGTATTAATTGTTACAGCAAGAAACATGGATTAAAATGCAAAGAATGCATCGGTTTAAAAAGTTTGTTTTTATTGTAAGTTGGTTAAACATTACTGGCCCATTGATAACTTTTTAGAAAACAGAAAGGAATATTGAAGCCAGATATGCCAGGAAGAAAATGGAAAGGATAAAGTTAAATCTGCCGTTAAAAAAAGGACAAGAGGAGCAAATTGTATATGAAAATAAGGTCACAACTACAATTCTTTTAAAGTGTTTTAAAAAACCCCAGACAATATTACATTTCAAATGGGCCTTTTATTAATTTTCTTTGTTAGCCCGTTGTTGCATTTTTGATGTTGTAGAGTACATTTTCATCAATATTCTGTTAGATTAAGAACAATGTACTAAAGTATACTTTAAAGATACACTAAAGCTGTACAAACAATGCAGTTAATAACACTTCCTTTTCACAAGAGTAGAGCACATCTAATATGAAAAATTGAAGCTTTTAGAAGAAAAAAATGAGGTTTGATTTCTTGCCGACAAGAAAGCATGGTTGACCTTCTTTGTTTCTATTTGATGTACTCCATCATGTCTGTTGCTTTATATATCAATAAAAAAACTAAATCAAATTATTATAATCATCATATAAATCATTCATGTGCATTGTTTTTAATCTTCTGATTCAACTTTTTGGCATAATGGACTTTTAATACAGAAACAGAAATCTCTCAGGTTTTAATAAAGATATCTCCATTTGTGTTTCAAAGAGGAACAAAAGTTGACATGAGGGTGAACGATTGATGAAAGAATTTCCATTTTATGAAGAACTGTCCCTTCAATATTCTTTTGGCATCTTCATCTTTTATTTGATCAAGTTGTGATGATTTTTAATTCATGCCAGTTCCCATGTCTCCCCGTTTCTTCATTAATGACATTACCACAACCGCACAAATGACATAAAGCCACACGGCGGGAGTCAGTGTCACCTATTAAAACTATTCAAACTGTGTGTGCGTTTCGAGGTGGCCATGTCAAAGATTGAACGTCTACGACAGGCTTTTTGTCATGTTAACAACATTCCCATTGACCTTTAATAATGACCATGTCAAACAAAGAGTCACAGCGCTTGTACAGCGGAGGGCAGATGAGGCCAATAACGCCACCATTTCCGATTACATTTACATTTATTTTCTTGGCAGACGCTTTCCTGTCGAAACGATTACTGCAAGAGGCTGCTTGCATTGCATCGGCGCTAAAGGCAGTGTGTTTGTGTGTCGTCTGAATACGCAGTGGAGTGCTGGGGTGCACATGAGTGTAAGTGTCATTTAACATATGCCATGTGAGCACATGTGCTCCCTATCACTGATTTTATGGTCTGTGTCTGTGTGTGAGTGTACGTCTGCGCGTGTGTGTGGTTGCCCTGCGCATCTGTGCCTGAAATTACACGTTAGTGGGTAAAGCCAAGTGTCCACTTGCAAGTGTATGTCTGTCTGAGTATGTGTGTGTGTTGAGGCGGGCGCGGGAGGAAGCTGACAGCTGGGAGAGTGTATCAGTGTCCGTGAAGATTGTGTTGATGTGCACAGTGTGTATCCGGCTTCTTTTCTGGCACCCGGTGTGTGTGAGGACAGGCCAGATGTGGTGTGAAAGCATGTGTGTGTGACTGATTGAGAGAGTGTAATTTGATGTGTGTCCTTATTTTCAGTCCAAGTTGTCAATGCGGTTATGTAGACTTTAGATACGTTGCTCTGTTGAGTCCAAAATTCTCGTTTGGATATTTGTGCATGTTAAAAAATAAATACGGCCGCACGTTGTGTCAATCTTGTTTACGCACTGCCTCCGAAACTTTCACCCGCCATTAAAAGAAATTTATATCAGATTTGATTTTCTGCGTTTTTGCATCTGTAGCAAGCATTCGAAAGCAAAAAAAAAAAAAAAAGGAAAAATGCATACTAAAAATTCTGACTGTGTGTGCAAGGACCTTAAAGGGGTCATATGATGTTGCTAAAAAGAACGTTATTTTGTGCATTTGGTGTAATGCAATGTCTTTATGGGATTTAAGGTTCCAAAAACGCATTATTTTCCATATACTGTAGATTATTGTTGCTACGCCCTGCCTCTATGAAACGTGTGGATTTTTACTAAGCGTATCTTCCTAAGAAGAAAATCTTCCCGGCTATCCAATGCATTGTGATTGGCTAAATATTTTAAGCTTGCGATGGAAATGTTACACCCCTTACTGTATTGTGATGCATTTGAATATTCAGTGGCAAATCCTTTAAATATGAAAACATAGGTACTTATAGGAGTCCTTGCAGACTGTGTAAATTGTCCTTGTAAAGTTAACAATTTCCCCACTTTATAGAAACAGCCTTTACGCAGAACCAGCTCTCCTCCCAGGTTGAGGAAATAGTGCTCCACGAAAATGCGCTGAACGCACTCTGATATTTCAGTTCAACGGTTCACTGATTTCTAGTTGTGTCCTCTCTTGGAAGCACAAACAAAGTAGCTTCACTTTCACACTGACACACAGCATATCCTGAACATGGCGACCGCAGCAACACCACAGCAAGAATACTAGCTCCGCCTTCTTTCTTTGCGTGAACATTTGGTCAGTGTTTGAAAATAAACCCAAAATGGGGGCGTATTTAAACGAGCCATTTTAGGTGGGTGTGGACAAGTCATAACTTTTGTAAAGAATATCTTTTTGGTTTTGACAATTTAGTCTTTGCAACTTTAGGGAACTTATGTATGCACTAACAACTTCTAACACTCCAAAGAGAAAGGAAAACTTGAAATCGCACAATATGACCCCTTTAAGAGTTTGCGGATCACTTAACAAAAAAAGTTTTTTGAAGTGTATTTTCATATTGGCCTAATCCAAAAAATTGTGGTTTCTGGTTTAAACCGGTTTAGTTCGGATTGTCTAAAAAGAAATGTTACAAATTTAGTTAAAAATGTATTTTGACTTAACACCTGACATGTGTTTTTTTCCTTTTTTAATATAACAGAAAATATGTTCGACATCTTTTTAGATGTGGACTTTATAGTAAGTCTATATTATAGCTAATTTAGCCTTTTTTTAAATATTACAATTAACTTAAACATTTGAAATAAATAAATGCTGACTTTTAAAGTGTATTGAATAACATTTTGATTTATGTCAAAAGAAAATATATTAATTAATGGAATAGGTTGCTCCCCAAATTTTCTTAATATGCTCTCACTCTCAGGCAATCCAGTTTATTTGTTCATCTGAACAGATTTGGAGAAATTTATCATTAGATCAAATGGTTACCTACGGATATATCTGCAGTTAATGGGTGCCGTCAGAATGAGAGTCCAAACAGTTGATAAAAACATCATAATAATTGACCTCAGTCCATCAATTAATGTTGTTTCTGGACAAATATGATAACAATGCATCCTCTGGTGAACTCAGAGCAGCTCACAGAAAAAGTCACCAACATATTTTTGTTTCTTTGGACTGTTTTTGCTTGCAAAAGGTGTTTAATCTTTGCATATTTATCTCCTAATTAAGAGTAGACCTTTCCACAGGAAAAAGTAATATTATGGATCACAAAATCATATTTTAGCTGGTCTTTCAGAAAGTATTCATTTTTGCATGAACTGTTCATTTATGTATGGCCTTTATAATCGACTAAAATATTTTTGCATTGTATGTTTTTGTCTTTGCAAAAAAAAAAAAAAATATATTATATATATATATATATATATATATATATATATATATATATATATATATATATATATATATATATATATATATATTTAATAATGTTCAAACCAAACTATAAGTGTAGTCCTGAATACATTTGGTTTTGTCAAATTAGATCTTGTTTAAGTGTTTAAGTTTTTTAAATCATCATTTTCAGTGCACACATTATGTTATACGTGTGTGTTGAGTGTTATTATGCAGCTCTTGTCAGTGAAGCTCACTCCTCACAGCGGTGTGTGTCTGAGAGGTGTGAGGAGGGATGCTGTAAGCGTGCTGCGTTTCAGCTCTACCTCTCCTCCTCCTTCATCTTCTCTCATCAGCACCTCCCACTCATCCTGTGCCACTCCACTGGCTCCCGATCCATTCACTCCCCATCGCACTGAAGAGATAGGAGCACTACATTCAGTTTTGCTCATGTAGAACTGTAACCGCTTTTCATTTTTGGATGCTCATCAGATGCTTCATTAGGTTTTTTGAAAGGCTTCATTCTTGATTTGCCAAAAATGTAAAACAATACGCTTGTTTGGGCTGCCCTCTGAAGAAAACCACATAGCGTGACGTGACGATCATTCCTTCATCCGAGACAAAAAACACTTTAGCTGCGTCATACTGTAGATGTATTTGTAGCAAAAGCCAACAATACATTGTATGAGTCAAAATGATCGATTTTTCTTTAATGCCAAAATCAGATCATGTTCCAAGACTTTGTTCTTCAACTTTTTCGAGGTGATTTTCTGAATATTCAGATTTTCATAGTTGTAAATACTGTCAAATCCTAACAAACATCAATAAATCATTTATTATTTAGTTTTCAGATTATGTAATTTTATGATGTAAATTGTGATAAAAAATGTCCCTTATTTATTTATTCATTATTTTCATTTTTTTTAGTAAACACATTATGCTACATTTTATCCCCCCCCCCTTAAAAATATTATGAATTATTTATTCATAAATATTAAGTTTTCAGTGAGTCACACCACATGACATGTTACAATTTGAACTTGTCTTCCCCTGTCATAAGAAGGTCACATCATTTTAAGATGCTTATTAATCTTGACATACAATCATGAAGGTCTTCAGGGGTCCGTATAATATCCTGTTATTTTATTTTTTTCCATGAAAAATTCTGCATGTTTGGGTTTTTTTTTTGCACCACATGTTGCTTTAACACACTGATTTGTGGGACCTTTTTTCAAATAAACCACTAAAGCAGTTAAATATTATTTAAGAAATAATTATAGAAAAGGTCTAAATTTTTTCACTGAAACTTTTTTTTCATAGTGGCATAAGGACAGTAATACCACCCTTTTTTACTTTAAAAACCTAAGTAAAAAAATTAAACCAAATTTCTGAATACAGAAATCAAATTGCTAGATGCATATTCAGGTCTTTCCACAAATTAATTGCATTTTTATTGTATGCTATTTGAGTCAATTTACAGATCCAGACAAAAAAATGAGTGCCACTTTGTTGATCCGCCCGTTGTGTTATCATTGCATCTAAATCTGTGTGTTTTTGCTGGATAATGGTCTTTTTGCACTGTAGCGCTCAGTGAGCAGGCCACTCTCCCTGATGGATTGCATCTCCTGGCTTGCTTATTTCCCCCGCTCTCAGAAAGTCGGGTCTCTTTCTCCAGGGCAATTTCCACTTTAAATCTCAATCATATTCAAATGGTGGAGTGGCACAACACAGGGCAACTGTTTTTTTTTTTTTTTTTATTAAACCCCCAACCAAGTTGATGAGGTTTTTCAGGGTTTTTTTTTTTTAAATGAAACTGTGCGATTAATCTAGGCAACCAATGAATAGCTAATGCTCATGGTGGGCAGTCAATTATCTGTGGATAGAGGCAGGAGGAGGTCATTCCTGGTCATTTATAATTAAATTTTAGTTAAGAGTCAGTTTGAGCACTTCGTATCTTTGGAGGAGCTTTGATTCAACAGCTGAAGCTTGACTTACACGCATCATTTACCGCCGTTGTTCGGTGCTAACAATCTTTTAAAGCCGCAATAAATTAACTTCTCTAGTTAAATCCACCTGTACAATGAAAAAAGGAAATGCTGAGGCCCGTTACGGTTAAATAAATCCATATCCAGCCTTTGAGGTGCTTTGATACTTTGTGAGTTATACAGAAGCTTGGATCTTCTGAGGACTGCTGGTGTTATGGAGGGTGAAGGCGGATCTTAGGGCAGACATTGCCCAGGGGCTCATAGATTTTGGATGGTTTATGATCCAAGTTGACTTACGGCATTTCCCCCAGTGTGTCCTTAGAACAGCTCTAATCCTTAAAACACTCCATTGTGCTTGACAGAAAGGCAGGATGCAGCATCTCAGTAGGGACTGGAAGCTTAAGGGATGTGCTGGTTGAGCCAACCCCAGGCAGGGCATCATGTAGAGACCGCCACGGAGGTTCATGGTGCTGAACTCCTACTCGAGGGTCCTCGGAGCCAGCTGCCGGCTGGTAGCAGTTTCCAGGAACCCATTCATCAATGCAGAGCCTCTGAAAAGCAGCCAGATATTCAACCTGGTCTCTTTGGAAAAACCTAACTCTACCTACAACATATTTGTGCAAAATGTACCTTTACATATGGCTCGCTGCAGTTTCCAGATTAAATGTCAACTTTTATTATCATTATTATTATTATTATCATCGCAGGGACCGATTATCAATAAATAAAGACTTATTTTGATGCAGTTCCTTCCACAGCACTGTGACAATCTCAGAGAACTTACCACAGTGCACGTTTTTTAAACTAATACATTGTGACATTTACCAGCTCCATATACATGGCTTTTCTGACATAGTAAACTTGCTCGATAGCTTGTGCTCTGGTACAAATGACATGAAATGCAAGGCATGATAAAAGAGTTCAAAGACTTCTTGAAGCAACTCTCTTGCTTTTGTTAAGTACTGTTGATTAGGTTTAGGGAATGATTTAGGAAAGGTGGCATGGGTTAAACTTGGGCTGTCACTAACAAGCGTTTTGGTAATCGAGTAGCCTAATCCATCAATTATTCTGACAATTGAGTAATCTGATAATATTTTTTGTTGTGGTAAAATACATACTGTATATAATAGCAATCAGGCAGTAATATCAAAAGCAAGTAATTATGTGCTGTCACAGTTTTGTTTACAATAAACGAAGCCACTCTGAGATCCTAGATGTATGTAAATAATTACAGCATATATTTTAAACCTACATTGTATATTTTTATTTAATTGGGTCATTGACATTTGTCAATTCACAATGTAATTATTCTTTATTATAATTTTAAAATAGGACTGTGCAGCCTTGAAAAACGGTCTAATAATGCTTTCATGGATTCGTGTTAATGGAATGCTCCACAGTTTTGCCGGTTACTAGACACGGGCAAATTGCAGTCAAGGATTTTTTTAAAATAAAGTACCTGAGAATCATGACAGCCCTTGACTAAACTAAACAAGCTTCTAGTGCCACTCTTTGGAAATTTTACAAAAAAAATCGAAAACTTTTTACACGAAATTTGCAAGAACAATAATACAATTTCGAAGAGATGTCTCTACGGTCATGTTTTTCCAATGAGCCTGGGTTGGAAATATACAAAAAGAAGAAAGTGGTTGATACAGTAGTTGGTGACAATAGATGGATACATGGCATGGTGTTTTTTAAGGGTTTATGGGAGTCCTATGATTTCAGAAGAAAAAATAAAGGTAAATTAAGGACCGCTGTTTTTTGTGAATGCAGGGAATGAATTTCAGGGGATCTATTTTGTTGGAATGGCTTGTGAAATTGTTCTTTCCTTATGGATGGGAAACTTGTTTTCTCAGCATGGATAAATTGGGCGAATTAATGTCTTAGGCTTAGCTTGTTATGTTAATTGAGGCCATGGGGGTTGTTTTTAGTGAATGGAAGTTATTAGGGTGCTGATTTATGAATAGGACGATTCATAGGTGTTTTTTGTTTTGTGAATGGGGACAGAAGAGGCAGCTGGATTGAATCGACTCAGCATAACCGCTAAAATGTGCGCGTTTGAGGCAGAGGCACGGTGTGATCGGCTGGCACGCTACACAAGAACATAGTGTTCTTCAACCTCTAAAGCAGTTCAGGGCCTCCAAACAGAAAGCAGAAGGAGAGTGGGAAAATGTGAGCGAGAGAGAGAGAAAGTGAGTAAAAATGCTGCATAGAGCGCTGTGTGGAAAGGCCAGCTCACAGATTTCTCATTTCAGCTCTCAGGTTATCCAGAATGAATTGAGAAAAATGATTCACACTGAGAGGTTTTTTTTCTGTAATGTTGTTCTTGTTTATTTGTTCAGATGTGGCTGCTGTTTCAAACATCTCTGCTTCCTGCCTTCATCAGTGAAATAAATTACGAGATAATGAGAAAGAGGCTGCCATCGAGGACCTGCTATTTCTGACAGTGAATGTTGTGGCGGTTTTGAGCCACGATGAAGGCAAGTGGATTGGTTATTATTTAAGACCAATATCAACATACAGAAGATTTCAGATTTTTAGGGCTCTGCAAGAAATGTCCGTGTGTCAACTGGCTGTTCATTTTTCAGCTGTTTGTATTGGATTGATTTGAAATGAATTCTGGACAAATATAAAATCTATGCGTTTGTTAACATACAGACAAATGCTGTTTTTGAAAACACATACTGAGCAGGTACATTTGATGACAAACATACTGTACAACTTCTTTGTTAACTTTTCTTTCAAATACTTTTTATTCAGACATACTATATTACACTACTCTTTAATTATACTGTTATTCTGATTTTTTGTTGTTGTTTTTTTGTCAGTACTATATAGGGAAATACTTTTGACCAAATTCTAAGGCAATCCCATAATCCACCTGGATGAGCTTAATAAAATAAATATTCAATATTTTGAACCACTTTACAATAAGGTTCATTAGTTAACATAAGTTAACTTGAACTAAGATTGACCAATAATTCTACAGCATTTATTAATCTTAGGCAATGTTAATTCCTGCTTTTACTAATTTTTTAAATTATTATTTAAATTTTACTAATGTATGTATGCCATCTATTTTTAACCTTGTTGGGTAGCTGATACATAATGTGTTCAATAATTTAAATGTCAGGATTTTAGAGTAAAACTTGCATTTATTTTTAGTAGGAAGTAACTTTTTTCTCAATAATATTTTTTTAAGCTTTATTATGTTTTTTGGACTGCATTAGTTCAATTCAGATCCTCTGATGTGACATTTTTAAAAAAATATACTGTAGAAATATTTCATGTAGTCTTTTAAATAATAAAATTCATTAATGCATGTATAACAATTATAAAATAATTAAAATAAGTTCTGTTTAAGATTAAGTTTTATATGGAGTATAGCATTGTCATACTATCAGAGTATTGCATCTCTTATCTCATACCGCCTTTATTAAAATCCTGTGTTAAGTCTCCCATGCAATACATGTAATGAATGCTTTTTACGGGACCCAGAGGTGCCTACATAGGCAGTAAGTCAACACTAGTCTCACTAGGTTTTAGAAAGGAGCAAATCTACTTCTCTCAAACATATTCATTGTGCTGTGTTAGAAAGAAAGAATATTAAAAAGGTGGGAATAAAGCCAAATGAGAACTGCATTTTGTGTATTGCAGAAATGCGAAGTCTTTGAGATGAACCCCCAGGAGTGCACTTACCGCTCTTTCTCAAAGACCTCTGTCAGGGCCTAACGGTGCTGTATTTGGAAAAAAATATGCTGGGAGCACTTTTGCTATTTTATCATTTAGCTGACACCTTTATCCAAAGAGTACACTTATTACAGGGACCATCCCCCTGGAGAAGTCTGGGGTTAAGTGTCTTGCCTAAGGTGCAATTATGATAATTCCTAAATTGCTCCCTGTGGGATTCAAACCTACAACCTATTTATCAGCCTACAATAGATCTGCAACATTCTGACTGCTCATTCTTTTTTACGTCTTTTCAGTAATTAAATAAAATAAAATGTTAGCAATCAATCTAATCAATTGAAATCATCAAAACATTCATGAATATATATCATCAATTAATTAAACGTTTAAGAAGAATGAATGTTTGTTGAATGTTTCATTTTTTCTCAAATTCCATTTTTTTTTACAAATTGTATTTTCCTCTGAAGTTAAATTTTAGTAATTAAAAAACATTTCAAATTGGCTAAGTTAATTTAAGAACAGCTTAATAATATATTATTCTGATTATGCCTTATATTATATATAGAAATTGCCGTAATATTAAGGGGGTCTTTTATTATTTGAAAATAAAAAGCTATTACAAATCTAGAAAATACTTTCTTTGTATTTTTATTACCTATTGTTATCAAAGATTAAAATAGGCTATACTGTAACAAACGCATTGCTCATCGTTCAGAAATGCTGGATAATATTAATATTATTTGATGAACACATTTTAATGCCAGATCAACGCTAAGTAACTATGATCTGCGCTTTCCGTTAAGACGCAGAAGTTTTAGCAAAAGAAAAAATGGATTTCCAGCACTAAAAATCACTTCTTCTACTACTTTAAAATGGCTATCCCTGTACACCTTTGAACAGCATTGCTTTATTTTGGCTGAGCTTTCTTGTCCCATGTGGCATTCTAAAAATCTTTATCTCGATGGAAATAAATGAGCGTGTCGCCTATATTATCTCCATCGAACTTGAGAGCGCAAAAGACGCCACTTGTGAATGACCCCTTGTTATACTGCTTAACAAGAGTGAACGAAACGAGACAGGCACTTCTGAATTTTTCATCTAAAATTTGCCAAATTCTCTAACATTCATCATTATAAAGTAAATCTTTAGGGTATTTCGTATCGGAGAATACATTGGGCACTAGATGTGTTGTACAAACCCTACAGAATGAAAACATTTATTTTTGTCAAGGCATAATAGCCTGCATGTTGTTTAATGCCGATGAGAGAATTAGGGGATACAGCTTGTTTTCTTTTAGTTCGCTGAGATTGAAGGTGAAAATCAGGTAAAGGAGGAAGATAAGGAAGCTATTGTCTTGTGGATAAGATTACTTTGAACTGCACTCCTGAAGTAGAGATCTTAGAGGTGAACTAGATTAAACTCAGTGCTTTATGGTGATACAGCATCTCTAAGCGCTATTAACACACTCATAGTATTTAAATAGTGTCGTAATGTTTTTGTGCAGTGCAGCGTGGGCTTTGTTGTTGTGACGAGGATCTGCGCCTGTGTGGAAGGTTGATGGATGACGTGGTCGTTTGTCAGCTAAAGTGCTTTCGATAGCGTCGGTCATCACGGTGCATGCGAAGCATTTTACGAGCTGTGTTTACAGCCGTGCAGTAAAGGAGTGCACACTCTCACAGCCAGTGCGGTGCAGGGAATGCAGCCATGAGCTCAGCCATAATGATCACGAGCTGTCAATGCATATGGCCCCCGGATCCAGCGAGTGCGTGTGAATACAGTCCATCTCGTGTCTGGTGCATTCTGTTGTCCATTTGTTTGATTTTTCGGGAAATGAGAAGCGGGCGAACAGAGCAATAGTTCAGCCAAAAATGAAAATGATGTCATCATTTCTTCATCCTCGTGTCGTTCCAGAGGTTTCTGTCCCTCCATTGAGAACCCAAGGCCCGTATTCATGAAAAACCTTAGAGTTAAGAGTTGCTCTTAGTGACAAAATTCTAAGCAAATTCTTAGAAATTTGTGTGTTTCCTCTTGAAATTTAAGAAAAGATCCTAGTAAAGAAAAAAATAATTCAGAAAGGGGAAAAATGCAACTATGCAGCAGTGATGATTCGCGTCTGTCACAACCTTCTATAAGAAAAGTGATCACCCAAACAATTACAATGCTTTCAGAAACTTATTTTTTTGCTGCTCATTTCCTATTAAATATGTTAAGCATGACAGTATGGTAAATATAAAATAAGGAATATATATATATATATATATATATATATATATATATATATATATATATATATATATATGTATGTATATGTAGTGTGTGTGAGTGAGTAAGACAGTGTAATAGCGCTCTTTTATTTCCTTCTTGGACAACCAACCAATCACACTCAAAAGACTGTGTTGTAGCTGGTAACGGGATCAACCCTGCATCCCTGCTCAGATTGGTCCTAAATCACTTTTAAGCTGAAACTTAAGATAGAAATTTGTAAGCTAAAATAGGAGCACTTTGAGAGGATTCTTAGAATCTTGAAGAATACCAGTTAAAACTTAGAAGATCCAAAAAGGTTATAAAGGCATGAAATTTATCCAGATGATTTGAGTGTGAGATATGTTCTATGTATGTGTGACGATCACTGTTTATGTGTGAATTTACCCATGAATTAGTCATATAAAGTGATTATATCTCTTCTCAGGTTAAACTTTTTGATTTGTATGAGGTTCTTTATGATACCTGCATGACCATTTAGGATCTTCTAAGTTTACTTGGATTACGAGTAGATATACAGAGACTTCTCAGGTGTCATTGGAGATATTGTAATTTGTTATAGATGTGACACAAAACAATTTACATGCCTACATTGTCAGCTCATCAATATTAATCACAATGGAGTTAGGAACGTGCATATAAACATGCTCAAGGCTATGTACTTTGGACTGGATTTAAAAAAAATACATAGAAGATGCATTGCTTTGTTTTAAAGGAATAGTTTGCCTGACAGTTGCCGGAGATTTATCATTACTTGCACAACCACATGTCATCCCGAGCTGAGTGATTGTTTCTTCTGTGGAACACAAAAGGTGGTTTATTTATTTATTAATTTAATTTGTATGTATTTTTTATGAATGTCTTCTTCTTTGCTAGCAAGCTGTTAACTGCTGCAAAGGGGATCATTGTTTTAGTGAACTGAACTAAAGCACCAAACCAGTACGATTAATGAACAAATCATTCAGAACGTCATTGTGAAATGGATCAGCAGTTCATTTAAAACAATCTGCCTTAAAATACTGATTCATTCATGATTTGTACATCACCAATATCGAAATTTTCAGTCTCAAAAAGTGCATAAATTCAGACTATAAATATGCCTTAATTTTAATTATATATATAAATTATATATATAAATTATATTTATATTTTATACCAGCGTTTGTCTAACATAACTAATTATATAAAACATAATTTTTTCTGTTATGTTATATACATGTACATGTGTCTAATGATCTGATAATTGAGTAAATATACATTTGATTCTATACATCATGAGCTTATAATCATTTCGTTGTAAACAAACAGAACTGAACATCTCTTAAACATCTCTGAACTGTACTGAATAGTGTTCGCAGCATATTTAAAAAAAAACAGTCAGGGACACTAGAGATTTATGTAAATTTATATAGAGAGCCGTTATAGTAATGTACTCTGTAGTATTTTAGAATCGCCCGGGGGTCTGTAAGCAAGAGCGAAGCACGAGTCCTTTCCTTTGTGGATGATATATCGTTGAGTGTTTTTGGCTCTCTTTGATGAATTCAGGGCTGCGTGTGCACTTCCCACGTCTTCTACTGTACAATGCAACCTGTGGAAGCGGCAGTAAATTACTGCTTTTGCACAGCATTAGCACAGTGGGTTCCCAAATGACAAGCCCGGGCTGTGATTACTCCAGGTTAATTTGAAGTGACTCAAAAACAGTAATATGCTGTTGTGGAATGTGCTCTAATGCTCTTTTGTGCATTCCAACTCCCACCAACCTTTCACGTAACACACACGCACGCACACACACTCTCTCATACTGTCCCTTGTCTGTCAAAACTGGAGGATTGCCAGCATGTTTGTTCAGGCCAAACACGTACACACACCCCAGTAATCAATATTTCTCCCTTTCCCTCTATTCCTCCATATTTCATCCCTCTTTCTTATTCTCCACTCTCTCCATTTTCCTCCCTCCCCATCTCTGTCCTCATCTTAGTCATTAGGACTATATTTACCTCTTCCAGCCAAACAGAATTCCAACGTCTGCCCGTCTCTCTCTCTCTCTCTTTCTTTCTTTCTTTCTTTCTCTCTGTCTCCAACCCTCCCATATTCTGCTCGTTGCTTCGTCGTCTTTGGCCTCTTAATTCGTTCTCTCATTCATCTGAAGGACTCGTCAGGGTCAACAGACCAACAGGCTTAGAGACGGATAAATAGAACAGAGGGAGAAAGAGAATGCAACAAAAAGAGAACAAACCCAGAAAGCGGTGACAGAATTGGGAGAGAGGGAATATTATGTCAGAGAGCCTGGTGATTCCAAGCAATTGCATTAGCACCTGAAGTCATGAAACAGAGAGGAGCAGGCAGGAGGAGGCTGCCACAAAAGTAAATTGAAAATGATTTGCTTGTATTGTGTGTGTGTGTGTGTGTGTGTGTGTGTAACTGAGATAGAAAGGAGCATAAGACAGCATGGAGGTACTTTCTTACATCAGCCGTGCTAACCTCTAACTCTCCAAATCATTTTATTGCCGCGTGTGTTCAGTCGTGTTGGTATGTGAGTGCGGTTATGAAGAATTTGTGTGGGTGTTTATATTTTAATCTTTGTTATTATTCATTCACCTTACAGTAAGCAGCATCCATTTCTTGACTCTGTTTTTATAAGAGAATTCACACACATCTTAGAACCTGTATTAGTGAGGTTATACACTTGGTTTTCTGCTAAAATGATGATATTTGGGTCAATGACTTGATAACAATAAAATGTGTTTATTGCAAATACATTAAAGTACAGTAATACATACATACCACAAATTGAATGCAGAAAAAATTAAATATCGGTAATACTTTACATAAGGTGTCATTTGTTAACATTAGTTAATGTATTAATTAACATGAATACACATGAATCATTAGTTCATGTTTCTAAGGTTGTTAACAGTGTTACAGAATAATTAAATATTGAATTTCATTAAAAATATATAAAACACAGAAAAAAGTAATTTGGCATTTATTATAATTTCTTTCAAAGAAGCTGTTTGCTAAATAAAAAGTTGCGTGGCAAACACACAAAAGAACCATTTTAAACCATTTGTTTGAGTTACTGATTTCATATAAATGTGTATGATTTTATTTTATACATTTTCTTTTAAATATAAGACTTAGTTTTACCTCTAATCTTGCTCTTAAATCTAACCCTCATTGATATGTAAGCTGATTGCGCAACACACATGGATATTAATTCTTGTGAAATTTGCCACCAGTTCACCAGGAATGTTTTTTTTTTTAATCATTACAAGTAATGACTAAGATGTGTACGCTGTACACAAACTTTTTTTCCCCCACACACCATATTAAACAAACATGAATCCACAGAGCACATTTCTAAGAACTTGTGCTTCAAGTAGAGTCATAAAGCAGAATATTTTTTCCTTTTCTTTATCAAGGGCACTCATTTGTATGTTTGTTTTTTGACTCATTTAATATGCAAAAAAAGCCCTCGTACAAACCTGTTCCCATTTACTACGTTTGAAATAAAACATGAATTGGCTTATTTTTTGAGCCTTTCAAACAGTGACCACCACTTTTGCTGTCCTCAAAAGAACAGATAAACCTGTACACACAAGCACACATGTAGTTTCTTTCTATCCCTCTGTCGAATCCTCCTGTGTTGCTCCATTTCACCCTGTGGCCTGAATAAAGCCCATTTCATTTTCTTGCCTCTTTTGTCAGTCCTCTTACTTTCTTGCCATATCTCTTGTTCTGCTTTGCTTTCTTTTTCCCATTCTAGCACCTACTCTCTCTTTATAAATCTCTCAAGTGTTTTTTTTTTTAAGCGCATGCAATATATTGCTTTTTTGATTTTGATTTAAATTAGCATTTACCCTTTTGCTTTTTCTTCCTGGTTTCACTCAGGCTTTCTTCGTACCCTCTCGTTTGGCCTCCTCGTTTTTTGCCATGGTCACAGTACCCACACTCTCTCTGCTATTGGCCCTGGTAGAATGGGCGGGTCAGACTAGCTCCTCCCCTCATCTCTTGCTCCGGCCCCGAGAGCGTGAACGGGACCCGGTGGCATCAATGCACTTCAACATCGCAGTGATCCACGCAGGCTCAACGGTTCAACAAGGGGAAGCGGGGGCTACAGCAGCTGCGGGGAGGCTACCATACCCGGGCTTCGGACGTGTGCACAGCAGCTTCGGTGAGAGTGTCGTCACTCAGTGGGGATCTGCAAACGTGATATGGCTCCAGGTCAGTCCGATAGAGGTCATGCAAAATAAACTGAATTGATTCCTTACAGGGTGGAAAAAAAACTGAGATTTGAAATTTAGAGGAGCTTGAATATCTGAGCGCTTTGTTGATTGTGAACTGAAGTGCAAATACAAAAGTAGAATGAAAATACGGGCACTTGAGCATGAGTATTCATTCATAACTACAGAACTTAATGTGGTGTGAATGTGAACACGAATGTGAAGTGAATGTAAATTACCTACAGGTGAATGACAGCAGCCCCAGGACGCTGCTCTCTCAGCTGTGTGACTTGCTGGCAGCCAGACCCCTTCAGGGACTCGTGTATGAAGATGAGAGACCCCTCCCGCTGGCCTCTGGCCCCCTGGCCCCTATGCTGGAGTTCATTTCGGCCCAGACCGGCCTCCCCATCGTTGCTGTGGGAGGGGGAGCGGGTCTGGGCAGGGTACCACAGGTATGATTGTTAACACTTTATTTTGATTGTCCCTTTTTTGAACTTTCTGTTGACAGTAAGTAATGTTGCAACTACATGCCAATAAATTCTCATTAGAGTATTAGTAGACTGTATACTTTATATCTGCTAGCTCTTTATTGTGATGGTCTCCCAATAGACATTCTACTGACTGTAAGACTGTAACCCTAATACTATATATAAATACTATAAACTATATATATACTATAAACTTTATTGAGAGTGCAAACGTAGGCGCAGTGTTACTTATAGGCAACAGAATGTGTTAATGGGGCCATCAAAATAAAGTTGTTTTTTTTTTTTTTTTTGCTTTTGTTATGATATCACAGTTATTATACAGGATGCATAGTGGAATGGGATCAAGAAAGGTCAGTGGGCTGGGATTCAAACTCAGGATGCCTGAAGCAAACGGCTCTATATGTTGGCACACTTACCCCAGCCTTAGAGTTCGATTTCACTTACTGCATTCAAATTGGAAATCAACTAGTAATTATTCATAATGATTCCATAATCTAAGTTTAACTAATTTGGCTTAACCTCTGAGCACTTTTCATTGATCTACCTGTATACCATGGAAATCTCTCAATACAGACTGGTGCCAACTAACAGAATGATTTTAAAAACAGAACAAAAGTCTACTGACAGAAATTTGTCCTGTTTAAAGCATTTCCTGTAACTCCGCAAGATTTAAGCTAGTGTCAGCAGCTAAGTCAAATTCCTGTTAAAAGTGATTGTACCCAGCCAGAACGATTGATTTTGATTCTGAAGTATAGCTGTCTTGAAATGAATAGTGCTTTTTTCTTGATTAACAGTACTGTCTATGCAATTTAATAGGACAATAAAACTAGGCCACTAAGGATTTCTAAGTCCTGTCTGAACAGTCTCAGACGCACTTTAGTGGCACTGAATTATTTGACAGTGTTGTTGTTTTTGAAAAGGAAAAAAAAAACTATTCTGCCTGAGTTTCTTCGGACTTTGGAAATTCCTCACAAACATCTCTCTCTGCAAGCTCTTGGTGTTAATGAGTTCCAACACTTGCTAGATAGTGTTTGGCTTGCTGCAGTGCTATAAGGGCATTGTTTGTTAATGGTACCGCCTGAGGAGGACCGTTAAACGGGCAGAGATAGGGCTGCTGTCGTCTCTGTCGGGGCCTGATCGGGGCGCACTGATAACTGTACGAAGGGATGGCATTACTAACATCCATTTGGATAAATAGCAAGGGCAAGGGTCATGCATTACCGCTGCAGGCCATATGGTCTGCTCTTTTTTTTCCCTCTTGTGTTCACTGAAGTGCTTCGGTCTGGGTTTTGCAATTTCAGTTGCTAGTCTCGACATTTATAACATGCTCTCCCTAGCACAATAAGAAAACTACAAAGGTAAAAAGACATTTTCATTCATAAATGTTATGTTTTTTTATTATTATTTGCTCTGGAGACACGATATTGAATCCATTTGATGTTGTCGCATTGAATCCTACACGCTCTCGGACCCACGCGTACACTCAACGCTTTCGCAAATTCAATTTAAAGCTGTGCGACGTACTCCGGTGACGATTAGAGTCACTGAAGTACCTCCCTCATGTTCCTGCAGCGGCTGCGTATCTCAGAAACTCTTTATAAGAGATTGAATTCCTATGATGCTTTATGGAAGCAATAAATAGTCTTCAATCACAGGAAACGTAGTTATTTTTCCCCCTTAATTGCACTGCAGAAGACAAGCTCTGTCTGCTGTTATGATTAGTGAATGTCACATTAGAAACAGTTCAGAAGAAATGTAGTTCCCATGATGCCTTACGCAAGGAATGAATCAGCTGTCTTTAGTCGTGGGAAATGTAGCCGTTTACCTTCTTAATTACTCTGCAGGAGACCGGCTCAATCTTCCTGCAGTTCAGCTCTTCCACTGCACTCCAATTGGAGGTGATCTTTGAGGTGCTGGAGGAGTACGATTGGACGGCCTTCTCGGTGGTGTCCACACGTCACCATGGCTACCAGGACTTCCTGTCAGTAGTAGAAGGTTTGACCGATGGGTCATTCATCGGCTGGGAGAAGAAGAGCGTAGTGATGTTGAATTTAACCGATGACCCGGGAGGAGCACGCACACGGCGGCTGCTGAAAGAGAACGAAGCACAGGTAGAGAGGGAAGGTCATTGCGTTTCTGTCTCGCTTATTCACTCATTTAATCATTCATGTACTCTGACATCACTTCCTGTCCTTAACCATTTATTTGACTTTTTCTTTCGGATGTGTCGTCTCCACCATCTTTTTCTGACCTCTCGCTGTCCTTTCTCCGTTGTCTCATTCTCATTCCCTTTCCCATCTCTTCCTATATTTGTGTAATGTGTGTGTATGTGTGTGTCGCAGGTTGTCCTCTGTCTCCCCCTGGCTCCAGGCTGTTATTGTTCTGTGTATGTGTGTGTTAGAGGGTGTTATTGTGCCTTGTGGGTCCCAGTACACTGATGTCAGTGTTAATATAACACAGAGCCTGTGGCGGTGCAGCCCAATGCCGTATGCATTAGATTCAGTCTGCAGTGCTTCTGCTCAATTACACACACTCACATACACACAAACCCATATAAATATTGCACACATACATAAAGCATGCATTTTTACACACACAGAAAGTTGCATAGTTGAACATACTGTATAGAGTGCAAATGCATTCTTAGATTACACTGGGCTGTATGACAGTGTAGAAATGTGTCAGTCGGTAGAGATTGCTATATCATTTATAGTACTGCAGTGTATCTGCTGTACGATGTAAAATAAAATCCAACACTAAGCAGAAAGTTACAGTCTATTCTTCACACTGGATTGTAGAGTGGTTTTCAGTGTAGACAACTTTGTTGACTGTATTGTGAGTGAGTTAGTTTAGACATACCATTATGTAAATCTTGATGTCAGTTTTCAGTAAAAATAATATGAATGCAAGATATTGAGCTACCATTTGTGTTACTGGTTACATTTTTTAAAAATATTTAAAATGTATTGTTTTCATATTGTGGTAAATTTGAAATCAGTATTGTCGATGTTTGATATATTTTGACCTATTTTGGGATATTTTAATTTGTATGCTAATTTTTTATTTTATATTTAGATTATCTTTGTTATCAGAAGAACACCACATGTTAACCTTTAAAGATTTTTATTAAAATAAAATCATTTAATATTAATAATTGTATTAAATGTTTTTTAAAAGATCATTCTCCTCTTTTCACACTTTACTTATGCGCACTTGAAGTTAATATTTAAAAACACAATAGCAATCATTTCATTCAATTGTGAGGTTTTTTTTTATTTAAGCAATGCATTTAATGTTATGTAGCCAACAATTAATTTTTAATAAACAGACTCGAGCTCTTAATTTTATTTATTTTTGTTTATTATTATGTTATTACATATTAGCAAAAAATGTAGAAATGTTATTATCAGATACTAAACTTATAGGTTATCAACTAAAGACATAAAATACCTATTAGCATATTGGCATGATCAGTCAGAATATTAATATTGGTGCATCGCTAAAAATAGCTGCATTTGGTACAAGAGGTATGTAATGCACAGTGTAGTACCCACAAGCCCTTCAGCTGTGTATATATTCACAATGCATTATGACCTTATTGCTAAACATTATCAAGTGGCATTCTAGTACTGAATTATAAAGTCCTCGATAATATTGCTATGTAGCAAAAATATCTTAATTTTGTGAAGCACAACTGGGACCTGGTGTTGACCAATCAAAAAGCCAGGACCAGTATTAATCATACCATGATTTTTAATATACAGCACACCCCTAATGGAGACAGACAGGATATACTGTATAGTCTACATTAACACACACACACACACACACACAGAACAAGAGGATAATTTCATCATTTAATTTGTCCTGTTCAGGGTTGGTGCGTTTCGATACTAGCTGGATTTTCTATTTATTCTATCATTCTTTTGTTGTTTTCCTAGTTCTCTAGCCCTCTTCTCCTGTTCTCTCTCTTTTACAGTCTATCTCTCTTGGGTTTTTCCCTCTCATGCATTGTAAAGGTGAAATCTTTAGTCCCTCTCTCAGTTTCTATTTTTTTTACTCTTCTTTCCTTCCTTCCTTTCTCTCTTTCCCTCCCAGATGTGCCAGTTTCCTTTCTTCCCTTTTCTCTCCCTCTCTTTCCATCCATCCAGTATCCGTCTTTCTTCATTAAGGCATGTCCCAGCACCATTACTTCAAAGCTGTTCCTCTCCTTTAAAATCATCTCTGTCTGTTACTGTTTGCCTGAAATAAATCCTCATACATTAGAGCTGTAACAAATAACTGCTTTTATAATCAGTTCAATTTTGGTTAGCTCTTTGATGAATTAATCAGCTATCTTTACCAATATAGCTCTTATTGCCATATTCTATGCTATACAAATTCTATGCAAAAAGTAGCTAAATAAAGTAAAGTGGACATGTGTTACAATTGAAATGCAGCAGAATAAATAGCATTGAATATGGGATTCTGCAGGAACACTCACATTCTGCTTTCTGAAAAGGGTACATACTGTAGCACATCAATCTACAGTAATCAGTTTATTAGTTCCTGTAATGAAGCTTTAATTTTCAGTAATCCCTTTAATGTTAGTTTTCATATATCATTAATTAAAGTGCGTATAGGATTTCAAGTTTCAATCCAAATTCACTGATCCAAGTGATTGCACTCCCATTCTGTTGTGCTCCATTTAATTGACATAAATGTTCTATGAAATATTTAAAATGTAATAACAAGAGCAACATTTTAATTGCACTTTTGATATTGGGACTGTTAGGCTGTGTTTTTGTAAAATGGAAATGCTCTCCTTACAACAATTTAACAGCAAAAAGAACAATACATTACAGATTTTCAGTCACATCACGATCAGTTAGTGGTTTTTAAATGAATATATGTCCTCTTTTCCATTTCCACTTCTCATTCCACTCATGGTCTCTTCCTCCCTTTTGACCTCTGTGTTCTATCTTGCACTCTCTTTTGTTTCCTGTTCTCTGGTTTTCATCTTGGTCCCCTCTGTCCTCTTTGCCCCACTCCCACTCTAGGTGCGGTTGTTGTACTGCTCTCAGGAGGAAGCAGAACAGGTGTTCCACGCTGCTTGGGCAGCTGGTCAGGCCAGCGCCTCTCACATATGGTTCGCGGTGGGTCCGGCTTTGTCCGAGCTGGGCCTGACCGGACTACCCAATCGGCTGTTTGCGGTCAGACCACAGGGCTGGAGGGACGAGCCCCGCAGACGTATCGCCCGTGGGGTGTCCATTCTTACCCATGGAGCTGTCGCGTTGCGTAAGGACTACGGAGCCACTGGAGGGCCACACTTTGTCACTAACTGTCAGACGGATGGCAACAGAACACAGAGGATTCGCGGTAGAATGAAGTAAGAAACAGTTCTTTTTACCGATTCCAGATGTGGCTTGTATGTTTAACACAGAGATATAACATGTCTCACACTGAGCGGCACAACACTATATTATAGTGCCCATGGACATTTCAATAACGTAACGTGCTGTATTAAGTGAAGATGAATATATAGTGGGACATATTTAAGAATGGGATTTGATTTTATTAAAGGAGATTTCAATGGGTAGTGAAAAGCTGTAACATAGCTGTAACATAGAAACAAATATTATAGTAAAACATTAGAAAATGTCATTTTAATATTACAGATTATATTATACATATTGTTTTACGAAGATTATATAAACCAGCATTTTTCTATACTAATGTACTTTAAACTGTATAACCACTGAAATATATTAATTTCATCTGTCATTTAATTTAACTGTCGCGTTTCCATCCAAGGAATAGATTTAGATATTGTCATAGGAGAAAATAAAATAATTAAATAAATTATTTATTTGCAGAGTAAAAAGCTGCATCTTATTCACTAACCACTCACGAAACAGTGTTTAACAGGTGCAATCAGGGTATTTAAATTAAGTAATTAGCATTCATTTCCACACAGACACTCCTCCTTTATTAGGCTTATTGTACTGTATATTGCGCTTTAATTCACAATAAAATGAAAGCAGGTGACAAATTAATCTGAAAGGGATGTTTGTGTGCGATTTCTAGCGATCATGCCAGCTGTAAATCAGCTGATCATTATCAAATGATGGAGAAGAGTGTTATAACCAAGCATTTGTGATATTTGTTAAGATATTATTTAGGCGTCTTGATGTCTATAGTGGGGTTATGCTGTACAGGTTTCGTTAAATTGCCTGTCTAATTCATTTGGCGAGTTAAGTGCTAAACCAACACATGCAAATAAATGCTGCTTTCAGCGTAGTTTAAAAGTGTTATTATACTGATCTTGAATATCTTTAAAAAGCCCTCTATTTATGTTCACCCTGAGAACTGTGTTTAAAGCTCAACTCATTTGGCATTAACCTTCAACTTTTCTGCTTTGTTGCATTTATAGTAAGTCTATTTATCCGTAATGACACACTCTAATGAGAGTGAAAGTGCTGCACCTTTGGGGTATGAATGTCCTTTACTCCCCGACCACAGGGACTGCAGGGGGAGGCATTCAACATGCCCCTGTATTTAAGAAGACAACATGGGTGGGAGGGGATAAACAATAGCAGCATTCTTGATGCTGTGTCTGCCCTGAAAGCATGCAGTGCAGCAAAACTAGCAGAGGCCTATTATAATCAACAAGCATGTTCCAGTTTCATTTATTATAATTGGAAGATTATCCCCCTTAAATTTAACAAGCAAAGCCCTTTTTGACTTCCGTTATCGACTGCTTCTAGTTCTTTTCATTGATATAGTCTATTATGGTGCTTTATGGAGTTGTAAACTGGTTTTGTTATCATATTTTTTTAGTGTAATCATAAACAATGCTTATATTTCAAAATAGTTTTTTGATTTATTCCACTTTTTTATCATTAGTTGTACTTCTGTAGTGGCTAATCGGTTGAAAATCTCACAGATTGATAGGAAATATCATACTTTTTAAATGAAAATTAGGTGGATAATTTTCTTTTTTACAAAGTTTTATTTTAATTTAATTAGTGTATTGTTATTTTGTTAGTTGAAATTCATAAAAATTTGACTTCCGCAGATCATGCGAAATTTGATGCTATTTTTTAACCGTTTATATCCCTTACATTGTTGACTATGATGAGATTATTTGAATAATCAGCATTATTTTTGTCTCATATTTCCGTCAGCAGCATGTTTCATTTTCATCTCATTTTCATTATCGTTGGAATAATCTTAATAAAAAAGCTTAGTTAATGAACATATTAATCAATAATTTTCATGAGAAAAGCACTGGCTTCCAGTGATGAAACTAGCACTTATGAACAACTGTAAAAAAAACCCAAAAAACTGTTAACTACCTTCAACAGGATATTTTACGTATTGAGGGAAGAAATGACATGGACTCACTGAGCAGAAACTCTCAACATAACACGCATCAGTGTGACTCACACTCATTACACATCAGAAGAGGATTGATGGGGAAAAGAGATTCACCTGTTTAGTGCTGCTGATGTAATTACGGTTTGCTAAATAGGCTTCTACATAATGGTTTTGCATGTATTTATCAAAGGCATCTTTGTAGGAACTTTGTGAGGAATCTTCACAAAAGCCTCATAAGGAAACTTTGCTCCTTCAAACTTGTTCACCCAGTCACATTTTTAAACGTGCGCTCTTCATTTTGCCAAAAGCATATTGGATTTAAGATAAAAAGATTCATTTGAAGCAGTCACAAAGAATGTCACATTTAGGCACCGTTCTGGGTATTTTACTGGTTTAGATTAAGTGCTCGAAATAGAGTGACTGCCTCCTTTGATTCCATTGCTGAAGGAAATAAAATGGTTACCTTCGCCACAGTCTCGCAATCTGACCTAATTAGGATGTTTGTGAAGTGCTCCGTGCGAGATTTCCTCTTTGACGTGTCCTCTGAGTCTTTTATACTAATTCTTTCTGGGTCTCTTCCATCTCAACAGACTGTTTCTGTTCTGTTCTCTCCGCTCTGCAGGTATTTCAGTAACATCACGCTCGGTGGGCGGGACTATTCGTTCAATAACGAGGGCTACCTGGCCAATCCCTTTCTGGATGTCATCTACTATACGCCCAGGAGTGGCTGGGAAGACGTAAGAACTAATCAGAATTCTATTTCTGTTCGTTCTTGTGTAACCGCTGTTATGGATTGGTAATGTCCAGGATGAAAAGCAGCATTGCAGTAGCCATGCTGAGCACTGCAGTAGCAATGCGCTGGAATGGGTTTCGAAAGAAGATCACATTTCATTCGAGGTGTCTGTTTATGACATGGGCGGCTTTTGGCGCGCTGTTAATTACGCATATGAAAACATCAGGATTTAAAAGTAACAGCAGCCCACTGCTTTAATAAAAGGTGCGATTTACTTCATCATGACTATCGGGATGATGGACTTGCTGTCTGAGAGCTGCAAATCTAATGTTCCAGTTTGTAGCGGTAAGACATATAAATTGAAAGCGGTTTTAAAATGATATACAACTTGACACTACACTAATTTCGAAAACCATTTCCCATGACAGTCCATGGCAGAAAAACCCATTACAATTAACTCTGAACAATGCATCACATTGTGCAGCAGAGAGAGCATTTTGGTGTTGACGGTGCACTTCTGCCGTACCGCATGGAAGCGTTAAAGCCTCAATGATATAAACATATAATTAGGGTTTCAAGAGGATGTACATAATGTACAATTAGCTCATGTTTACTTTCGGCCCTGTTATCTATGCATATCCATGATACCCACAGTATGTTATTAAGATTAGCAAGGCTTTCCTACATTATTAGCTTGCGACTTTATTATTATTATGAGAAGAACAATAACCGGAAAATAATTAATTGTGAAATGTTTTTAGGGAGCCGATTTGATTTCCTCTTTTCCCTCTCCCCCTTCCTTCGCTAGTTATGTTTGTGTTAAGCATGTCTGAGCGGAGAAGGAATAAATAAATAAATGAATAAAAACTCCCTTCAATTTATTGGCTTCTCGTATATCAGCGTATTGTAGGTGCCACATGGGACGTTGTGGCTCTACATTTTTCCCGCAGAGCGCTGCTGTCGCGAGACAAAATAACTGATCCCAAACCCAGCTGAGTAAATATAGCCGGGGAGAATGTCATATACATGAAGGTGCCACTCAAACTAGTGCCTTAAAACAGAATTATTAATATTTAGATGCCACAAAGACAAGCGTAGAGACTGAAAATTGTAATCCCTGGCAGCGCTTGTGTTCTCCACCTCTACAATCTGTTAACAGAGAAAATGACAGCGGATTATGTACTTGGGAGAAATTCTAATTCCTTCGGGCAAAATTCAGTGACATTGAGCCATAAGAGCAAAAAAAAGTTTAGTATAGAGTGGGGGATATTTTCTGCTGATCCCGTAGCTTGTCACGGTCTATATTTATGCACATTATATACCGTACACAACATAACCTAAAATCAATGCTTTTTCATGCTTTGGACCAATGATTGCAGTTCTGTCAAGCGGCAGACTCACGTTAACTGGCTCCGGTAGGAGAGTTAGAGGATGCATGGGGATTGTGTTGCCCTGGGCGTCTTGAAAGGTCGAGTGTTGATCGTTTGTTCTGTCAATGTTCTTGTGTAGGCTTTGTTTAGGTGCCAGCGAACGAGTTCCTCCTCGCTGTCTGTTCTACATTTAGCCCATTCTGAATCAGGCCAGTCTTTCATTTCCTTAAAATCTTTCTTTTCTCCTGTATGAAAGGGATCGTTCAACCAAAAATAGAATTCTGTCATCATTTACTTTCATGTCGTTCCAAACCCAAATGATTTTCTTTCTTCAGTCGATTAAAAAAAAGAGATGCTAGACAGTACGCTAATGATGCTCTTTTCTACAGAATTAAAGTGAATGGTGACTACTGGGCTATCAAGCTGCAAAAATAAAAACACCACTGTATAACAAGTCTTCATAAATGTTAGGATAGCTCAAATGGTTTTTATGAGAAAATGTAACTATGCAATTCCAGTTTTCTGTGCATTCATGATTTATGGTACGATTTGCATGAAAATGGATAATTAAAAAATAAATAAATAAGAATGATATAATTCATATATTAAATTGATTACTGAGATAACAAATTCATACTACTTGTAGCCACTTATTGACAAAATATATATATATATATATATATATATATATATATATATATATATATATATATATATATATATATATATATATATACAAATATAAAGTTACAAATTTTATAAGATTGTGAAAAGAATATCAGTGGAAATGAACTTTTCTCTCGTCACTTCTGAGCATTTCCCTATGTTCTGGGTATCCCCTGAAATGTCACCAGTGTTGGGTAAACTACTTTCAAAGGTAATAATTACAGTGACTAATTACATCATCTATATTGTATTTATATTACTTTACTAATTATATATATTATGTACAATTAAATATACTTGTGACGTCAATTCCGGCAGGTCTTCAATAAAAAACAATGAAAATTAGATTCATCTTATTTTATTTATTATTATTTTCTTTTTTTTTTGTTTCTAGGTAAGTATTTATTAAATTAAATACTTCTTCAGCCTGGTTTAATACCATTTATATATACATATATACACATGCCTTTGGTCAAATTAAACTGTAAAATAAATAGTTTATCCCTGTATATGCTGTGGATTATGTTTTCAGTGGATAGTTTTCAATTGGAAAAAGAGGGCAGAAGACCATAACTCAAATAGGATATAATTTTAAATTCATTTTTCTAGATCTGGTCACATTTAATGACTCCTGAATATGTGAGGGAATTAGATGTCATGGAAATTTCCACAATACATATAATTTTTTCTAATTAGGTAAATCGTAAAAAGTAATTTATATATTAAAAATTGCTATTTCTTTATAATAAGTAAAAATCATGTAATATTGTACTATAATAACAAAATTTTGTCCATGTTTACAAAAAAGGACTACTCCTAGTTTTTCTGTAAATAAAATAGTTTGAAAACTACAGGTTTGAAACTACATGAGTAGTTCTTAAGAGAGTTCTTGTTTTTCTATTTGTTTAAAACTTTTTGGGGGTGTGGGGGGTGGTAATCTAATGTAATGGCACACTCTATAAAAGACAGTGGTATTTTGTTGCTTTTGAAATCTGTGCACGGAATAACTCCTAAAAACCCATCAAACGGTGCAATAGTCTGTTAAGGGTTGCATGGTGCTGGTTCTGGCTTTGGCGCCTGCATCTCATTTGCAGATATGTTCAGGAGAAAAGTGCAGTTAGAGACATCTGGATGCTTTTGTACTTCAGAGTCACATAGTCTTTGTCATTCACATAAAATATTTAATGGGGCGCCATAATGTACATTTAAAAGGCTTCCACGCTGACTATAGGAGGTTTTCAATTTCCATTTGTTTTAGGAGGGCGCTCTATTAAAACACGACGCTCGCCGTCTTTGTCTTCGCTCCGTTTTGTCTGTGGTTCTCGTAAATGCGTTCTGTCTAACACGGAGTAGACAATGGACGTGGATGACTCAACTTCCAGAAGCCCGTTCTGCACAAGGCACTTCATGTGACGGCTTCCACATGCGGCATTTATAGCGTTTTAACAAACTAACTGCTACAGTGCTTTTGATCCCATTTGTCGGCGCTGTTCTCATAAATCGATACATATCAGGGGGGGAGACGTTTAAGAAATGAAATGCCAAGCACATTTCTCCAAAACCTCTTTGTACCTGTCAGGATGTGTCCATGTGTGTTTATGCCGTGTAAATCTGCTAGTGGATTTGTAAGGATCGCGCTGGGGTGAAAGCGGCTCGTTTTATCCTCCTCTCACAGGGACGTTCACAGGGACGGGGGTGTCATGGCAGCATGTTTGTGTTTCACCCTGTGAAAGCATTATCCGTTCCCGGGGGAGACTGTGTTTGATCAGGCCCCTGCTCTACCTCTGCCTGCGTGAGGCTCTGCCCCCTCAGCTTGGGCCCAGATCTCTGCTACTCCGGCTCTTTGTTATGCACCGCGGGATCTCTGGTTCTCCACACATGCTCCGACGCTCCTATTTCGGTCGTTTTGTCGGCCCACATTCCGACGTCGAAAAGAGTTAAGACGTCTGGCTGCCGCTGACACGGATCGGCCCTGAGAACTCAGTGCATTTTGGAGGTGGAAGAGAGTAGGAAAGATTCAGGGGGAGAAGGAGAAAGATCAGAGAGGAGAGAGGGAGAAGAGAAACCCAACAGCACGTTCAAACACATTAAAGAGTATTATAAGGACATGACACTAAACACTGTGCATCATTAGCATTTCTATCCCTCAAGCAGCTGCAAAAAGCCACTCGGATCCCACACAGTCCTACCTTGCCTGGCTGTGCTACTTTGTGACACGCCATGCATATTTTATGAAGCTGTTCAGACATCCTTAATACAAGACGGTGTCACCTGTTGAGATGTGTGGCTGGATCTCTTTCCGTGGCGGATTCTGGGCTGACGCTGTCTGTCAGATGCAGACACGAGCCAGCAAACTCAACATTCCCTTCCTGTTCCCTTCCCTCCCGTCAGTGCCGCTCAGAGGAAATGGATCTTGGGTTAACAGACTGTGAAAGCCTGTTCACACCAAGAGCGATTACTATAGATAACTATAACTATAACAACCGGTACCTGTACATTAGCATCCACACCAATGTGTAAGAAAGGTGCAGTTAGATTCTTGCAATTTTTGCCAGCATTTCAATAGGAATCCTGAGATTTCAAGTTGGCCGAGCAGATTTGCCACATAAATCAAAAGTAGGATGCTTGGTTTGAAAGTTACTTCTTTGTCAGATGCTTCATACAGTATATCACTAAACGAGAGGACAGGCAATGAATTTTCATTTTTACTTGAACTGTTACTTATATAGTTATTGCTGTTATTATAAACTGTATGTAAGTTTTTTTTGTTTGTATTTTTTTATACTGTAATATCAGTTTCAAAATCATTCTGATGATACACTCCGTGACTTTGTTTTGGGATTATCTTTGTTAAGTTTGTTGAGCAGTATGAAATTCTGCCAAAATGGCAAATTCTTTTGGCAGTGGCTATTTACAGTAAATATAAAAAGCAATTAGATGTTATTCCCCCCCTAAGTGAAAAAAGCATATTTTCGTAACACAGATGCTATTTAGACTATGTGCAAAAAGTAATGGATTTTAATAACACTAAGTGAAAATAGCAGTATTTTTAGTCATGTGCTATTTACACAAAGCGAAAATAGCACTTTTTCTTAGCATAGATTCTATTCACAACAAGTGCAAATAGCAAAATTTTATTTACACTACAAAAAAGCAGGATTTTCTGCTGTTTATACTATTTATTGCAAATAGTACCGCAGTATTATAGTACATTAGTAACCTATTGAGCGTAAATGTTAATTTTAATGGAAATTATTAAATGGATGCCACCTCTTTGGTACAATCCTCTCTACACCTAACCTAACCCTGCCCAAAACTCTTTCAACTTATTTCCTTAATGTTTTTTAGTGAATAAATGTTTTGCTGATGTGATTTGAGAAGGGAGAAAAAACAATTGCCACAAGGTAAATTCGAACATAGGTTGACTGCGTCAAAATGAGTACAGGATACACATTTTATCATCTGTGCACTTAGAGCTGATGACAAACAACTGACTCTTGTCATTTTGACTAGCTCAGTCACACATTGTTTGGTGGAGATAGTGTAAATGCCAACAAGTCAGGATATTTGCATGTAGTGTAAATAGACACTCTGAATTCCTTATGGCATGTTCCAAATAAAATACTAATATATACACCTTAGGTAATAATACATAACTTTAAGGTAGTAATATACACCATTTAGGTGTGAATAAGGTGCAGAATTGTATTACCACACTAGTATGTACCTTTTCAACTGCAAAGTTGAAAAAATATGCAACACTACATACTTATGTTTTAAATAGATGTGTCACCAAAAAATGGCGACCCAATAACTGTGTCTTCATTTACTCACCCACAAACCTGTATGAGTTTGTTTCTTCTGTTAAGCCTAATAGAAGGGATTTTGAAGAATGTTGGTAACCCAACAGTTGACGATAACCATTTCATAAACTGAAAAAAAGGTCAGTTCACCATCATTCTTCAAAACACCTTCTTTGTGTTTTACTTACCCATTTGGAACAAGTAGAACAAGTAAGTTTAATTCCCTTATTTTTCCTTTAACATTCTCTTTATTATAAGCATGTGGTTAAGTTTTGTATTGTGCTTTAAATGCTTACGCTCGTTAAAGCAGGATAGATTCTGATTGGCTGTCAATATGTTTATTATTCATTAGCTGGAAAAATATTCTACATGTTTTTCCAACAATATTGTTTCTCTGTTGTTCTCGTTATATTTGCGATGTGGATGTCCCAGTACTTATAAAATTATCATTAAAGTTATCACCCTTGGTGTGAACGGACATTTAAGGAGGGAGAAAGAAAGGAAGCTGACAAATGGACAGTCAGACTGACCCAAGCAGACAGATTGATGAAGAGAAAACGAGACAGGGACCAGGTGAGCCGATGTCACAGAATTGGCTTTTTGTAATTTCCAGTGATCTTCCCCGGATGCGTTTGATTTCCGAGCCTTTGTAATGCCACAGCCTCCGTTACTGAGCAGTTAGAAGTGGGATAACTAGCCCAATGAGACCAGCTTTTGCTTGCAGGAATCCACATGCTGACTGTTGCCATTTCCTGCTCGATTCCTTTCAATTAGATGCCTCTGCCCTGATCCTGTGCTAATATGCAAAGTCTTTTAGCTGCCAGCCGCTGACTGATATCTCAGAGTCATGAGCGTACACATACACAGCATATGAGAGGTATATTTATTCTCCATGTACCACTGAGACTTGTAACATTTTTTTAAGAGCTGAACATCTTTTGCTGTATCTGGATGGCTCTGGAGGGCTGCTTTGGTGCTGATAGCTGCCACTCTCTGCTGGTGTGCTGGGGAGAGTCCTACGGCTCAGTGCTACTAGCAAACTTTGAGTGTTGGGACTGGGATAAGACAGTAATATGTGAAGTGTGTGCTGCTTACAAACTGCCGAGAGGTTGTTGTGTCCTATAGGAATAGTTCCGAAAATGGAACATTCTGTCATTTATTTACTCACCCTCATGTAGTTCCAAAACTGTGTTGTTTTTTGATGAACAAATCTTCATATTTGTCCATGCAATGACGGTTCACTGACTGTCAAGGTTTAGAAATGAAATTAAAGCTGTAGATGCACATGTGACTTTTCCACAGTTTCGGCATTTTGGCTTAGATATCTGATGTCGTGAACGTATGCCGTTTGTTTGTGAGAAAATTAGGTTTAAATTTCAGTCTGCTTTTATGGTGCTTTTGTATTGCTTTTTAGCCATTTCAGAGTTTGACAAACCCTGGTCACTGTGATCTGTCATATGAAAAGATCTCACTGGAAATTCAGATAATTCTTCTTTTGTGGTTTATGGAAATAATAACAGCATACAGAAATGGAATGACGCGAGGGTGAGTAAATAATGACAGAATTTTTTCATTTTTTTGGTGAAATATGAAACTGAACTCATGCTTTGTATCACAGCCCTTCTTTTATTGCTGTCCCATTATGATGAATTGCTTGCGTTATAGAATTTTTCGTTTGTGTTTTTGCTTTGGATAAAAGTCCAAATTAATTTTACATCAACTTTTCTCAGACCGGTGAAGCACTCTGTATTTTGTCTATAAGAGGAATAAGAAAATGTATTATCGTAAATGTATTTTGTCCTTTTTCTTCTATTTCTTCCACTAATACTGTAGTAGCAGTATTAAAATAAAAAGACTGAATATTAAATTAAATATTATTAATTAATGTTAATTAGTGCTGTCAATTAATAAAAAGATAACCAATCACATTATTTTTTTCTGAAATGAATCTACAGTTTCTGAATAGATTTTTATACTGCAATAGTTTCAACTTCTAATTTAAGTGAACTTAAAACAGTCTTCACATAAACCCATTATATATGTATGTAGGAAATATGCAGGAATTGAATAAGGTTATCAAACACTAAATTCTAAATTAAATATGGATGAATCCTTAAAGCTACAAAAGTTATTGGTTTGTCTTTTTTTGTCTTTTATTCTTTGACTAACAGACATCACAGCAGCAGGGTTATTAGGTTATTTGTCTGCTATGACTTTAAGACCTGCTGCTGCTGAACATGACGAGGATATGACACGCATGCTTGTAGTTTCATTCATGCTTTAATATGAAATGTTACAGGCCGCAGTGTACACGGACTTGTTTCATGTGAAATTGAAAAGCATGCGCCATGAGCACTGCATAGCAGAAGACTGAAACAAAAATAGGTTTTTACTGACATGTGGCCTGATAACATCTCATCTGACCGCATGTCAACTGTTGTTCTACTGAAGCTGTTGTTCTACTTTCGGTGCTCATTTGACTCACACCTAGTGCTGAGGTGACGTTTGAGTGTGCGTCTGAAATGTGTCATGTTTATATGCTCATAAAGATGTTCTGCATTTAATGTGAGTGAGGTGGCCAACCTTAGCTCCGCCCCTGTGTTAACACTATTAAATATTTTTAACGCCTTTAAAGTAGAAAAACTGATTGCCTGCGCTAATATTAATACATGTAGATTACGCTTTGTATAAGAACCTATGTTGTTTCAATGATGTTTATAGTAACATCATGATTATTAATAGAAGCATTAATACTACTGATAGTAATCTTTTATAGCATAATCTGCATTAAAGTATAATCTGCATTATTAATAATAATAGTTTTATTAATAATAACAATAATAAATGGAAATAATACTTTTACTTAAAAGCATGCCTTTTGTTTTGGCTTATTTTCTGATTCATACAGTTCTGCAGGTCTTAGTATATGGATTATGAGCTCAGTTATACTGTCATAGCCTATCTTGACACATTTTACCCCTTCTCTGTTTTTTCTCAGGCTCGTAACCTTTTCCTCTGTGGCCCGTCACTTAGCTAAAAATCTGTCTTTTTTTTCCTCTGAAAAGAAAAATCCACTCATTCCCCAGTGAATAAAAAGGGCACAGGACTGTTTTTAGAGAGCCCTCAGCTATAAGCTCACAGAGGAACATAGAGGAGATAGTCTTTCATTTTTCACTATCCTTCCTCACTTTACAGGCTTAACCTGAGAAAAGGGAAGCCATTCCTGTCTGTAATCCAGCCTCAATGACTCTATTAGAATAGACCGTTTTAAATAGCTAAAACCGCTGAAAAGACCTTTGACTTCCATGTATTATTGATTTATGAATTGGATTCATAATGAGAAGCAGTCATGTTTAAACAGCTTTTGTCACGGTCATTATAAGCACGGCCTGTTAAATTGAAATCTCCATTTATTGGCCACATTTCTGCGACTGCAAAGACACGAATGACCTCTGACCCTCGACCGTGTACTGTCTGTGTGGTCTTAGGTAGGATGGTGGGAGAACGGGGTGTTACGTCTGAGGTACCCTGCTTGGTCTCGGTATGGTCCCTTCCTGCAGCCGCCCGATGATGCTCAGCACCTGAGGGTCGTGACATTGGAGGAGCGGCCCTTCGTTATCGTGGAGCTTGCAGACCCTGCCTCTGGAACCTGCATTAGAGACTCTGTGCCATGCAGACGGCCTCTCAATGCCAGGTTAGTACTGATCTGACAGCATCGTCTGCCATTTATCATGTCTTTTCTGTATGGGGGGGAAAGGAACATTGTTGTAAAATTGTTCCGGTGGGTCCCAAGGAACCATAGTTAAATTAGAAAGTTAGGAACTAGATTTGCTTGCCTTCACGGGTCTATGACCTTTCAGTGAGACAGGCATTGCAGTATCATTCCACATTTTGCCAAATCCTCTATCAGAGATCATACTCAGGCGTTAGTGGAGAAATGCAGTATCTATTAAAGCCAAACTGATATTAGTAATGCATCCTCAAATGCAAATTCTCAATACTTTTAGATTGTTAATCGTTTGCCCCGAAAGAGCGGTTTTAATTTCATAATTTCATGTTTTGGTGCTGAATTTTAGTCATTTCAAATGTATTGAAGTGAGTGTATTCTACAGAGTGTATTGGTAGCATTATTTTTTCATTTATTTTATTTTTATTACTGGCAGCTTATTTATTTTCTTTTTATTTCTTTTATATTTCATTTATTGTAATCACAGCTACTGTTATATTAAACCAACATTTGGCCATCAATTGTTTTCAAGATATAAAAAATATTATGATTATATTATATTATATTTGATAGTATCATTATTATATCGATATTGTAATCGGTGTATTGCTAGCATTATTTTTATTATTTATTTTATTTGTATTACTGGCAGCTTATTTAATTTAATTTTATTTTAATTTAATTTAAATGCTATAATTATCAAACCAACATTTTGACCATCAACCTTTTTTAAAATATTAAGCTTTTATCACTTTAGAAGGCTGATGGCAAAACATTGGTTTAATAATAAAGATGTCTTCATAACTTGCACTTCTATATTTATGCGTGCATGTAAATTGTATTTGTTAATTGAAAAGCAATATATGGCATGCCAGTGAAGTACTTAGAAATGGCAAGGTTTTTTCTTACAACAAAGAATTCAGTTTGGAAGCATTGGTCATCTTTCTCCGGTCATTTGTCAGATTCTTTCAATTTAGTCTATCTCTGTGTACCCCCCCCCCAACATATCACTATGTGGTTCCAGGGGCTATACTCACCTGCCTTAGCTTTGCAATCGATCACTTGTTTCCTCTCCCTCTCTTTCTCTCACTTCCCCTCTCATTTGGCTTTGCCTTGTGGCGATCTCTGCTCATACTTAGCCATCATGTTGCTTGTCAATCTGCTTGAGCTCTTGCCGTGTACACGTGTCTCTGCGGATGCTGCTCCCACACCAGACATATGGATGCCTGTGTTTCATCTAATTATATGGTTTTTAGTTATATCACAGAAAATGTACCAATATGTTATACAAGTGAAAATCTTTCTTTCAGTCTTTCTTCATTTCACATTCCCTAAGTCTAAGTCCTTCTGATAACAATGTTTTTCTTGTTTTCTCTCTTCAGGGTTATACTGTGTATGTCTGTGTACTGTATCTGTAAAACACTCATATTTTAAAATAAATAAAGTAAAATAGTATTACAAATTAAACAAAAAATGTTCTATTGTTATAATATTATGTAGTGCTGTCAAATAATTAATCGCATCCAAAATAAAAGTTTTTATTTGCATAATATATTTGTGTGTACTGTGTATATTTATTATGTATAAATACACACATATGCACATATATATTTAAGAATATATATATATATATATATATATATATATATATATATATATATATATATATATATATATATATATATATATATAAATAAATAAAGATATTACATTTTTATATTAAATATATATATATATATATATATATATAAGATATTACATTTTTATATTAAATATATTTATATAATATTATCAAAATATATACTGTATGACTGTGTCTTTTTAATTGGCTGCTTATGAGTAGTTAGTAAGGTAGTAGTTAAATTCAGGTATTGGGTAGGATTAGGGATGTAGAATAAGGTCATGTAGGCAATAGTGCACATAACTGAGCACTTTCTTTTTGGTTGCAGTGCACTTCAGGAAGGGGTGGCACCCATGAAACAGTGCTGCAAAGGATTCTGCATCGACATCCTTAAGCGACTGGCCAGAATTGTCGGCTTTACCTATGACCTTTACTTGGTGACCAATGGGAAACATGGGAAGAAGATTGATGGAGTTTGGAACGGGATGGTGGGAGAGGTAAGGGAAGCTTTTTGTGCCTTTCACCTACTTTAAACCGGCTGAGCTCGTTGTATTCCCATCAGCGCCTCCTCTCCTTATTCACTGTGCTGATGAGCAAGTGCCCTGGATGCACTGTCAGCGATATCACTGAGAAGACTTCACTTGCATATGTAAATACAGGCATTAGGTGGAGAGAGGACTACAGATTAAAGGCAAGGCTGCAATTCCCTTTGGTATCAGTAGTCATGATGATCAAACACTGTGATTATGGGATAGTTAAGGTCATGGTGCAGTGTTTTTGAAGAAGTTTCAGTAAGAAATCAATGTGAGCTTATAACATATGTCCATGTTCTTTTGAAGGCGGTAGATGTGTGACATTATGTGGTTGCCAGAGTGTTTTATTGAGAGGTTTCAACACTAGCAGGGGTTTGCAAAACTTTTCATAAAAAATTTGCTTTTCATTTCTAGCTGATAAATATTATAGCTCGTGATATAGTAAAATAAATGTGATTTTATAAAATAATAACACATTACAAATACAACAATGTGTGTTCAAAACTAATACTGTAAGTTACTATTTTAAATTTGACAAAATTATACTATGGTTCAAATACGATTTTTTTTATGTTTGTGCAAAATTTTATATTTACAGCAAAAATATTACAATTTGAAATAGCTTGTCTAAAGTGTTACATTATCCTTCCTTTCTGATTTATTAATAGTGTTGAAAACAATTCATGACATTTATTTTAAAATCTTTACAGTAATTTCTTCTTCAAAAAAAAATCGTACTGACCCCCCACTTTTGAGCAGTAGTGTGTGAAATACATAGAACTACATGACATGTCGATCTCTTAATTATTTTTTATTTTAAGTAAAGTATTTGTAGAAATGTTAGTGTTCTTAACAAAAGTTAAGGGTTTGCGGAAGATCTCAAGGCTTTTTTTTTTTGAACCGGGGGTCCCTGAGGGTCCGAGTGCCAGAGGTGGAAACCTCCTGCTCTCTGTAAAGAGTTTAAACGTGTAACTCCAGCACGGTGCATGATGTAACAGAGAAGTCACTTGTTGCCCTGTTTGATGACTGAATTCCCACCCGTATCCGCCGGCCTCCAGGACTCCCGAAACACTCTGAACCCTTTTAACACAGCGCCGAGGGATTCAGCTAATGGGTCACACGCACAAACACAGAGGTATCCAAGACAGAGGCCTGGAGCCAGCCAAAAATGAGTTGCGAGCGCATGTGAGTGCGAATGACAGACAGGAGGGTTGTTGTTTTGAGAGCGAGACCCCGCTGAGGCGCTCACACCCTGGAGTGACGCCTGTTCGAGACAGTTGCTAGGGAATGGAAACAGCTCTTTTCACTGTCTCATTTCCATTCTTCTGCTCTTAATATTTCTCACAGTATCTTATGCGTTTTTTTCCTCCCCTTTTCGCTTCTCCATCTCTTTTTCTGTGACCACGTCGTTTTCTTTCTCCCCTTTTCTCTCTCTCTTTCTCTCTTTTGGTCTCTCCACTGCATATTTTGATGCTCAGCCAATCAGCTGTCAGCACGGCCCCTGTAGGCGCAGCGCTAAGGGTTATTTTCTCAGGCTGCGAGTGCGAGTGTGCGCGCGCGTGAGCGGCTTTGATCTTCTATCTACGACAGGTCCACATTTCCCCTGTGCTGCATGCCGGCCTGCAGCAGGACCAGGGCTGCGGCACGCTCACGAGGAAACAACTTCATCGATGTTCTTCCCACAGTCTCTGCAGACCAAGAAACACGCAGGCTCACTTTCAACAAGGATGCAAAAGCTCTCGCTGCACACTGGAAATTATACTACCTAAACAATCCCTTCTCCACACACACACACACACACACACACACAGGCAGGTGTGCGTCTTTTCAGAATCAATGCAGCGTTCAAGCTGTCAGAGGAGATTTGGGAAAGCTTGTAACCTGCATGACTTTAGGCAGTGACTCAACTCTGCACCGTCGCCATAAATCCCGTTCCTCTGCATCACAAGCTTTTCACACCATTCAGGAATATAAAACAGAATGCAAAGTGAGAAAAGAGCCGCACTGGAAAGTAAAGATGTTAATGTTGTCCCTCCTTTTTGGTATTCCCGGGCATGCTTTCTCTCTGTATGGGGTGTACTGTCTCGAGATGGATAACCTGCCTCCTGTAGCGTCTATGTGTGCAGGCTTCTTACTACACTATCTGCCCGACCAATTTATGGATACTGGAATGCAGCCAGTACGTGGATTGAATATTAATTAGAGATGGAGGTTCTCTGAATTTGCAGATAGACCACCTGTTACTCACCACATATGGCTCCTGTGTTCAGGCAAAATGTT
This sequence comes from Puntigrus tetrazona, assembly GCF_018831695.1. Taxonomy (NCBI): domain Eukaryota; kingdom Metazoa; phylum Chordata; class Actinopteri; order Cypriniformes; family Cyprinidae; genus Puntigrus; species Puntigrus tetrazona. Next base: position 13,375,414 of record NC_056714.1, read on the forward strand.
GATTTCTTGATGAGGACTCACCTCCAAATCACCGGTTCTTTGACTGCCTAGGTTTGCTGCACAGTGAAAGCTTTGATCAGTAAAGCGTAGAGGAAACTCCGTTAGGGCCGTAGTGTAGCGGTTGAGCCGCGGTGCTCACGCAGGCGGCACGAGTTCGATTCGTCATTGTGTCAATTCCTGAGCTCATTCCACTTTTTTCTCTCTAACGTTTCATGGTCTTCTTCCAGCGGCATTGCTGGTGCTTCTCTCTGTAAAGTGAACCTTTATTTTCTAGGGGACCTGGGGATAGAGTTAAAAAACCAAAGCATTTTTACATTTTTCTTAGCACTATTGTGTGGTGTTAATGTGACTACGGGTTACAGATGATCACTAGTTCAGTTTCTTATTTGCATAATTCTAACCTACAAATATTTGTTCCCTGTCTGTGACCTAGAAAACGGAGATTAAATAAATACTGTAGTTTACTTTTTAAATATTAGCAGAGTAGAACCGATCAATCCTTCTACATTTATTCACAGCATGTCGAGTGACCTTTGGCTTCCTAAACTTCAATATAGGGCTACAGCTTGTGATTATTATAATAATTCATTATTCATCTGGTAATTTTTTGTTCGGTCAGATGAAAAAGTCGTGTATTTTAATGAAAAATTAAAGGTTAAAAATATAACTGTATAAATGACTGTGCTGTATATAATGTGCTGAAAAAAGGGTCCGAAAATACATCAGCAGTTCAGAAAGATTTTTTTATGTTTTCACTGTAATCGAAAATACAGTACAGCAAAATATTGTGAAATATTACTTATTTTATATTGATACAATTTAAAACAACTGTTATGTCTTCTGTATCACATGGTCCTTCAGAAATTTTGTTCTCAAGAAACATTATGTTCTAAAAGCACTTATTATCTGCCAAATAAATAAATGAAGTATTAATGTTAAAAACAGCTACTTGATATTCTTCTGGAACCTTTTTTTCCTAGGGTGCTGCATTTATTTAAAGTAAGATATTTTTTTTGTAATTGCGTAAAAGTATTTACTGTACATTTTTTAAAATAATTTTAACACATCCTTGTTTAATAAAATAAATGATCCTTTTAAAAGACTTAAATGGTAGTGTAAATGGTAATACATGCATAAAAGTGGTTTGCAGTTTGAAGATGCATGGCTGCTCTTTAAATAACTAAATTATATATAATAAACATAAACAAAATAAGTGTTAATGATAATATAATAGGTAGAATCATCTGCATTAATGCACATTCTCTCCTCTGAATATAGCATAACAAATAAATGTATTTGCCAGACAAAGCCACAAAGAGCTAGGTGGATCAAAGATGGTCGAGCATATAGTTTCATGTGGTCAAAGTGCATATGCCACTGAATGTGCTTTTAGGTTTTTGTGTAATAAAGCTGTTCTTGTAGAAATATCATTACTGGTTTTACATGTACATGTTTATAACATTTAATGAATTTTACATTAACTTACATCTAAATTTAATGTCCATCAACTAATATTCACTTGCATTAATTTTTATTTTATATTATCAACCTTTAACCTTCCAAAAGCATTTAATGGCACAAGCACTTTGACCACTACATGCTCAGCCAAACCTTTTTAAGCGTTTAATACAAAGTGCTTCATGCTTTTGACAACACAGGTTGTGCACTTTTAATGCAGCAGCTTTCTTTGTGGCCTTCTTGATCCATAATGCATTTTTCATGTCAGAGCTGTGGCACAGAGGATAGTTGCTCCAGACGTATGCAGCTCTGTTGCGCTCGTGGGGAGATGGGTTCGAGTCATGCCCCAACCCCTCTCACTCTATCTTGTTGCTTTTTTTACTATCCTGTTTAAATATAGATATTGCAGTAGGTGCTTATTCAAACATTAGCATATTTTAGCTTTCATTCCTCTGCAAGTCACAGCGACCTATATGATCTCGGGACAAATCTAAGGCTCGGTAAGTAAGGAAATATACACTAGCCTGTGATGTTTTTGTGATCAAATGCATTGAGTATTCTGGAGTGTTTCTCAGGTCAGTATACAGTAATTTCCCTTGTCAAACAAGGATTAATCAGTAAAAGTTTACTAGGGCACAGCAGAATTTTACTAGGTCTAATGCTCCTGTAAAATGAGTCCCTATAAATCCTGTAAATAAAACTTTCCTGCTACTAATAAAAGTGGCAAAAGGGCAAAAATACAATCTTCCACTTCCTCCTGTTCACTAGGTTGTGTACAAGCGGGCAGACATGGCGATCGGCTCTCTCACTATCAACGAGGAGAGGTCAGAGGTCGTGGACTTCTCTGTGCCCTTCGTGGAGACGGGCATCAGCGTCATGGTCTCTCGCAGTAACGGAACCGTCTCTCCCTCGGCTTTTCTCGGTGAGTTTGAGTCTCGTGCGAGCCATAATGCTTCATCATATTTGACTTTAATCAGTCTCTGCTGCATGTGATTATGATGTATGACTTTCCAGGTACTGGTGCGTATCATTTCAGAGCTCATCAATCAGACTTACAGTTCCCTTTCAAAACAAACTATTTATCACACTTCAGTGAGAAGCACTAAATCAACATTTTTCAAACAGACTGAATTCTGTACATTTATTTTATTTTAATTTATAATTTATTTATTTATTTTTTTTTGTACTTCACACCATGGCACCAGCAACTTCAAATTCATTAGTTCAATTCCTAGGAATAGCTTAAACAGATAAAAATACATACTGTACATTTATGTGAAATTGAAATTGCTTTGCATAGTCTCTAGTAAAATTCGCTTGATGTGCCAAATGTCATGTTTTAAAAAACGTTTTTGTTTTTTTTTTGCATAACACTAGCAATATCAAGGACAGATGAAAAGAAAAAAATATATACCTTAAACTGCAATTAAAGTTGATTTGATACCGGTGTCTACCAAAAATGTAAATGTGTTTTTGTTTAGTTTTTTTGTTTTGGGCATAGCACTAGCAAAGTCAAGCGCATGGGACCAATTTTCCAGAAAATATATACAGCATTTTTAAGTCACTCTGAATAATAATTATTTTGACAAATCATCGCCTTGGAATTATAAGGTTCTGTTTGACATTTTTGTTATTCTTAATCTTATTTGCATCATGTAATGTTTCTTTTGTAAGCTGTATACACGTTTGGCCTTATTTTAGAAAACAAAAAGGGTTTTATATAAGTCTATGGAATGCAAAAACTTTGAATATCAATATCTCAAAACTGCTCATAATGCAGATACAACCTTGTAAACTACGAAATGTCAGTTATTTAATTTTCGTTTATTTTAAACAGGATAGCACTAGCAATATCAAGAATGCATGAACGCGTGTTCCCCAAGGCTCCCAGAAAATGCATGAACAGAAAATAATTTATATTTTCTCAAATATTACGCTGTTTCAAATTCTTAGTTAAGATAAAAAGTTCATTTTTAATATCCATTTCTGCTCTGTTGTGTACAAACCAAGTAAAAATAAACAATACTACTAATGGTTTTGATTTGTCTCTGTCCTCTCCTCTTTCACTGTGCCCTCTCTCAGAGCCGTACAGCCCTGCTGTGTGGGTGATGATGTTTGTAATGTGCCTGACCGTGGTGGCAGTGACGGTTTTCATCTTTGAGTTCTTCAGTCCAGTGGGGTACAACCGTAGCCTTCAGAGTGGCAAGAGTGAGTCCAATTTGCTCTTAGTACTGCATTTAACCTTTTAATAAGGTCAAACTTTAGTAGTCTCAAGCGTTATTTTAATGGACAAAAATGTGCAGTTGCTTGCCACTGAGTTTATTCAGGAGTCCTAATGGCTGAGTTCACCTCTGTTCTTTATTGGCCTGGACGTGGGTTTGATATTTGTGGTGCAGGCAGTTTCGCAGACACTCATGTATAATAAAGGACTGCAGACTTGTGCTCTGTATTCCTCTCCTTCCTCTGTTCTCTTCTTCATCCTCTGGCACCGGCCCCCCTTTCTCACCTCATCATCTGCATAGGAGAAGTATAGGAAGCCTTTTTTATCACTTTAGCAGTTTTGATACTTCTTAGTTTGTTTGGAGCTGATGAATAATTAAAGTGCCTTTAAAATTCAAGTCAGTGTTAAAAGTCTTTCTTTCTCTGTTTTTTGCTCTCCTCTGTCAGAGGCCGGAGGTTCTAAGTTCACAATAGGGAAGTCAATCTGGCTTCTTTGGGCTCTGGTCTTTAATAACTCCGTTCCAGTGGAGAACCCCAAAGGAACCACTAGCAAGATCATGGTTCTTGTCTGGGCTTTCTTTGCTGTCATCTTCCTGGCTAGCTACACTGCCAACCTGGCTGCCTTCATGATCCAAGAGGAATACATTGACACTGTGTCTGGCCTCAGCGATAAAAAGGTAAGGGAATAGGGGTCTCTGGGCTTCTGTAGATGCAGAGAAAACTTGTGTTTATCAGTATGTGTAGATGGGCAAACAGTATAAAGTATTTTATCATTTGTGATGTAGTGTTCACATGGATTTTGGGATTAATATTTTATACTAATTCAATATGTAAGACTACAGTGACTAGATTGGAACTGTAAATTGACAGTAGTTTAAATTGGCCACTAAGCGAATGAACAGCATGAAGTAGCATTTTCTCACTATTTGTCTTTTGAAGTACTGGATGCTATTATGTTGCATTTAAAATGTAATTAAGTATGTGTCTTTGAGATGTGCAGTAATTTGGCATTCTAGCATGGAAATATTCCTTTTCCCCTCACTCAGTGTTCACCTTGAGGAATCCGGAGGGATTCTTAAGGAAAAAAAACACTGTTTTGCTGTCATGCCAAATGAATGCACTTGTGTACACCAAATGAAATGTATTTGTGTTCCATTGTGTTTGTGTCATTTTCAGAAAAGAAGCTACATCAAATCGGGATACTTAAAGCCATTTAACTTTTGTTGGTTCTTTTTTTTCTAAGTGCCTCATGTTCATTTTGTAATCCCTTTTTAAACGAAAATAGTTTCCCCCATCTGCTTCGCTATTGTTGTCTTTTGTTAAAAGCAGAATGAACACAATGTGCATGTCAGCACTGCTGCTTTGTATATTGTTTTGTGTTTATGATGTATTATACTTGGTTTTGACAGCTGCAGTAGCTCTAGAGTTGTTTCTAACATACATTCGCTGTCACATGTCATTCATGTCGAAGCTTGCAGTATTTTTTCTTCGTGCTCTATTGTTAGTCCTCTAATTACTTTGAAAAAACAAATGCAACATCAATTTCAATCACTGTTTCATACTGTGTTCCCCTCTCTCAGTTTCAGCACCCCACAGAGCAGTACCCCCCTCTGAAATTTGGAACGGTCCCTAACGGAAGCACAGAGAAAAACATCCGCAGTAACTATCCAGACATGCACCAGTACATGATCAAATACAACCAGAAAAGTGTGGAGGATGCCATCTCCCACCTCAAGACTGGGTCTGTGCTGGCTTTCTTACGCTCATTGACTTCCTATATTGTTTCCTATATTGTTTCGATTTTGTATTATGCTTTTCAGTTTTAATGATGCATAGATATTTCTTACTTGTTTTTAATGTTAAAAAACCCACTGACTTCTTGGCTTTTATCAGCTATGCAACAGTAAAAAAAAATAAAGTTAAATGTTTAGATCATTTTGTTTAGATTTGAGTTGCACTGTTTTGTATTTGTTTGTTTTTTTGGTCACTTATGCTATGTAGTATATAACCATTGAGTCAAGACAAACAAGATGTCTATCCTTCATTTAATTTCTTTTGGCCCAGTTTACTCAAAAACCTACAACTCCCGAATGTCATATATTCATAGAACTACAGTAGGATAGTAGGTGAGGCTATAAGGTATTCAAATAAAAAGATGAAAATGGTTGTCTCTCTAATCTCTACTTTTCCTGAAAATAAACTGAAAACTAAAATAAAATTTTTATATCTTCAAAGAAAAAAGCAATTATATAAGTTTTAGCGGTGCTTCAACCCTGCTAATTATATTTTCAGTTTGACATTTATTCCTTTGCTAGCTCATTTATACAGTTTTTAATTTAACGGAAACACTTGTGTTTATTTACTCTGCCTCTGTAATAGTTTTCATAACAACAATTATAACCTTGTTTCCAACCTGTTATCTAACATCTCACTCTTCCACTCTCTTCCTTACACCTCCCAGCCCCATGTTGCTCTGACAAACAGGAGTTCCTTTACGATGTGTTTGCACTTTTTTCCCTCCTCCCACACTTCCTCTCCCAGCCCTGCACACCTCACTCGCTCTTCCTCTATTTATCATGAGTTGTTAATCCACACCGTGGTTTTCCTGAGCTTGTCATTTCCTTATCCATTTTTAGCAAAAGTGATAATATAATGCCTGCACGCTACAAATGTGCTCTCTGCTCTCTTTCTGTCTGTCAGTTCCTTCTGACTCCTACTCTTCCTGTCTGTGTTTGCAGTAAACTGGATGCCTTAATCTATGATGCGGCTGTATTAAACTACATGGCTCGTAAAGATGAAGGCTGTAAAGTAATGACCATCGGCTCAGGGAAAGTATTCGCCACGACTGGTTATGGCATCGCCCTGATCAAGAACTCCCGCTGGAAGCGGCCATTGGACCTGGCCTTACTGCAGCTGGTGGGCGATGGTGAGAGTCTGAAGGTTATGCAGTATCAAAGTGCTAAAATTAGGGGAATGTATATTAGTGCATTTCTGCTGTTGGGCTGGAGAAGATAAAAGCCTTTGGGAGATTAAAGTCTTTTTTATGCATATTTAACAAGACTTCATTCATTAGCCTGTACTGCTAGCTTCAAGCCATCTTTCCAGCCATCTTGGTGTAATCCAGTTTCCTTGACATGACGCAATATGTATCTTTGTTGTCTAGCAGGTGATATTTTTCTTTGTGATAGCAGGCTGCTTACTGATTTAAAGATGATAGCAACCTACTGATGCATAAAAGAGATGGGCATGTATCAAAGATTCAGTCTTGGGAATAACAGAAGTGGTGTGCGGGAAAGAAAGAAAGACTGTGTTGTGTTCCAAAACCCATTGAGCTGCCTAAGAGGCAGGGTTTTAAAGCATCAAGCTGTGTCAACTGCGCAGTTTTTTGGTTTGTTTGTTTTTTTAAAGAAATCTATTTATTTGAATAGGGATCTACGTGATCAGGAATTTTGTGTGAGGTTGAAAAATTCACCCATGCAGATTTCCCAGCTGGTTCAAGTTGTTCAAGGCAACATCACATGCACCTTTATAAGAAAGAATGTTTTAAAATATACTGCAATAAGCTTATGAACAAAAAAAAAGTATTCCCATGGCTTCATAACAGTTCAACCACAGATGTCATATAAACTATTTTAACAATGCCCTTACCTTTCTGTGCCTTGAACGTGTCACTTACGTTTCTGTCTATGCAAGGTCAGAAAGTTCTAAGTTTTCATCATTATCATTATCTTAATTTGTGTTTTGAATGACAGTCTTACAGGTTTGCAATGACATGAGGATGAGTCATTTTGTGTGAACTATCCCTTTAAAATGTATAATTTTATCATTGTGTGCTGTGTATTGTTATTCTTATTCAAACACATCATTAGCTTAGCAACATGCTAACTGCAAACCATTGTGAGTTGTTTCTCCTGTACTGTTTGTACACAAAGCATTCTATGACAGTTAGTTCAAAGATATTGTCTTTGAAGGCAGTTGCCTGTGTAGGCAGCAGCTCACTAGGTTTTGGAACCGAGCTGTTGTGTACTATGAGTAAGATGTGTGTATTGAGTGACTGTCCATTCTCACACTCCTTAGAGGATTAGCTGTTACGGATTTTCGATGTCAGAGTGGAACGCATCTGATTCAAATGTGCTTGTCCAAGTACTAATTCTTTAATTGTCATTTATACACCCTCCTCCTTGCCTTCTCCCAACACACACATACACAAACACATATAGGCACTAGCTATCTCACAGTGTTTTGTTTCAACTGGATGGTTTATTTGATTGCTGTTTAAATCCTCTTTGGCTTTTGGTGTGTCAGAGAGAGAGAGAGACTAAAAGAATGTGTGTGTACGCCAGGTTTCCACAGTGAGATCGTCACACTGGTGCCAGGTTCCATTAGCTAACACCACCGTTTAACAGCTGAGAAGCTTTACATGTGAAATGAACAGTGACTTTTTTTTATTCATCTGGTTGGTGGTTGTTGAGGCGTGGGTGATTTATCTGATGTTATTTTCTGAATTCTGTCCTTGTTTTACCTTTAAAGTGTTAAAAAGCATTGGAAGGTTTTTGGGGGGATAATGAGCTGCTATTATCAAAATATCGTAGCCTCATTTAACAGATTTCTGCTATTATAGACCATTTCAACGCAGTGATGTCATTGACACTGCTTGTCATGAAACTATTTAAAACGTTTACACGGCTATCATAGCATGTTTTTATCAAAATGTGGAGTTTTGGATTCTTGTCATTTTAAAATGTTAAACCAGAAGTGCAATAGGATCTTTGTGTTAGATTTTTATCATTTACATCCCTCAAAATGATATATAATTGGCAGCACATGTAATCACTCTTTTTTTAGGTTGTTTCATTGGACAGTCATGAAAGACCATTTCAGTGTTTTTGTTTTGTTCTTGTTCCAATCAACCAATCAGATCTGAGGGATAATTTTTCTTAATTTTCTCTGTTTTAGGCTTATGATCGGGGTTAGGTGCTTCTACACCATTGTCAATCAGCTATCATTTGCCACTGATTTTAGAAATACATTTTGGTTAGGGGTAGGTTTAGGGGTAGGGATAAGTTTTTATCTTTGGACAGTAATGTTGATCCAGGATAATTTCTTACTTAGCTTAAGTTACAGTGACCGTTTAGGGACAGGTTGGGTGGTATGGGTAGGTTTAAGAGTGGGTTAAGGAGTAAGGGATGGGTCAACAGTGTAATTATAAATGTAATTACAGAAATAAATTACAGATGTAATTACAGATATTTTCAAGAATTACAATGTAAACACTGCATTTAATAAATAATATTGCATAAATGCATTTTATTAAATGATTAATTTAAATGTAAGTGCACCATAGTTAAGGTCGCCTAATATTAAATGGAGCCCAAAAATGTTTGCTTCTTCTCTGCTTTTCTGTGGAAGGCATATCAACATAATGTAAAATGTGCTATTCTTAACTGATAAAATTGTGCCAATCCAGTCAATTAGCTGTCATGCTTAACCATGTGAGAAGTTACAGCAGAGGTATTGAGTCATTTTTGTGTTTTACAACCAACAACTACAATTTTACTTTTATGTTTCTATAGAGCCACAGGAAACCACTTGTCCATCTACAGCCTTTTCATGTCTTTTAAACACCGCAGGTAACCTTATTGGTCAGTGCCACGCAAAAGCACTTCTTACCTGCTAAAAGCCTCTGTTACTTTATTTCAGGGCCAGCAGCTTCTTTTGCAGTGGTCGTCTCGAATAGAAGCCCTTTCACCTACTAACAATTCAGAGGACTTATTACAATGGTCAGAGATGCTATGGAACTTCCTATCTGTTTATAAAAGTGTTGACCTTAAAGGCTGATCCAAGAGCAGTGTTTGCTTTAGCGTGATAGTGGTTTGGGTCAGGGCAGGATCAGAGGGGGCTGTATAGGGAACGGTGTTGGAGGTCACGCAGATGGCACAGACTGGCTGTCTGCCTGAGCTTAAAGACCTTGCTAAAGCATTAACTGTTAAAATGTGCCTACTTAACCGTGCCAGCCCTGAGCTCCGTTGCCAAACAGAAGCTGTTATGGCAAGAGCAAAGGTGTGAAAATATGTGTACGTCTGTAAGAATTTGTACTGTACATGTGGGTGTGTATTTGTAAAACTGTGCAAGTGTATGAACGGTGCCTGAGTGTTAGCATATACTGTAGCTGTGTGTGTATATATGTTCCCAGTATGACACACCTGCTGAGTTTGGCTGTGGTCAGTGAAGTGGTTTGCCAGAGCCACTGGCAGGAGTCAGAAGGAGGTGAATGGAGAGTGTCAATAGAGTGAGGCAGTGCTCGGATCCGAGCCGGGCCCATGCTGTTATCTGTTCAAGTCCCATGTGGAATTCAGCCTGCTCTTCTTGGTCCTGCTTGACTGCATTTTCTTTTGTGAAATGCTTTATGTGATGTGTCTGCAGCATCTCATCTACATTGTGATTAATGCCCGCAGGTTGTGCTTGCTGGATAGTTTGTTTTGATAGCATAAGAGACAGACGCCATAATTCAACCTTTGTGAGAACAACGCAACTGTCATTTACAGTGTGATGGGTGATGATGTGCTTTTATTATGTTACACAGAACTGTTTTGAGATGGCCCAAGCTGAGATAACGTGGTGATGTTGGCCAGTCCTCATCAAAGCAGTAAATGCTGCAGTACATGCTTCTGTCTAGTAAGATTTGGGGCAATTCACAAACTTGTCTCTCTGTAGATAGAAGGTGAGATTCTGATTTTCTCTTGAGTTTGCAGCAGGCCTGACCATCTTCCGGCACAATTAAATGATTATGATCTCACCCTTTCACCGTTCTGTCTCCCTGTCTGTCCTCTTGTTTTTCCGCCCTCTGCCTATCACTCTGTTGCTCCTTCTATCTTATTTCATCTTCCCTTTTCTGTTCCATCTTTCACACCCTCATGTACTCACTGAGACCAACGTAAACAATGGACATATACTGTCGTTTCCCACTGTTGCCATCTGTCTTCATCCTAGTTTTTATGTTAACTTCCCCCTCTCTGAATAGGTGCTTCTGCTATTTGTCATAATGACAAAATCGCTCTCTTCTTGTTTTCCACCAGCCTTTTGCTCATTTCTCCGCATTCTCTCATTTCCCATGATACAGTGCAGCATTGAAAAGACAAAGAACTTTGCTCCCCTTCCTTTTTTGTCTTCTCATTTACCCTCTGAGGAAAAGAAGATATAGGTTGATCATTACACAGGACCTAGCCTTTGCTTGCCTCTTGCTCTCTTTTTGTTTCTTTCACTCTTTCAGGATTAACAGTCTACTCCTTTTGATCAGTTTCTAAACAGACCTTCACAGTGATGTTTCTTTTACCCACTAGGACCTGTTCAATAGACCTCTGACCTCAAATGTTTTCAATATAATACATAAAAGATCTCAAAAGAGCACCTGACTTACTATACACGTTTAGTATTAGCATCTGTTTCCTGCTACAACAGGCATGTGGGAGAGCACTACCATACTGCATTCATACATGTTTTATTGATGCATCTGTGCCAAGTAGTTGTATCACAGAGAAAGCAAGTAATGTTAATGTCTTGTCTTTCTCTTTCCTTTCCACTCAGATGAGATTGAGATGCTTGAGCGTCTCTGGCTCTCAGGGATCTGTCATAATGATAAAATTGAGGTGATGAGCTCCAAACTAGACATAGACAACATGGCTGGTGTCTTCTACATGCTACTGGTGGCCATGGGCCTAAGTTTGCTGGTCTTCGCCTGGGAACACCTGGTTTACTGGAGGCTACGGCACTGCATGAGCAAAATGGGCCAGTCTGGCAAACTGGACTTCCTACTCGCCTTCAGCAGGGTAAGATAGAGTGACTGATTATTAATCACAATAAATTTATTTGGAAGTGTTTGGTTAAAGTGACATGGACAATGCCTGTGTTATTACAGATTAAAGGAGAGTGATGTTTATGTAATTGACCATATTTTTAGAATATGACTTTTTTCGTTATTATATCTTTGTTGTTTGTACTCATAGGGAATGTATAGCTGCTGCAGTTTTGAAGATGAAACTGCACAAGGTGGGGCTAAAGTCACAGTTCCTGGCCACCATCATACTGCCATGGTTCCTGCTTCTTCCTCACATGTAGTTACTTCAGCTGTATCCACTCCAGCCATTGCCATGGTGCAGCAACAGCAGCAACAGCAACCACAACAGCCTCAACCTCCTCAGTCTTACAAAACACCTCTTCCTGGATCCCCACCCACAATTGTTCATTCTGGAGCGGCCTTGGGTCCCACAAATACTCAACTTGTAGGAGCTCCATTACCATGCACTACTTTCTTACCCCGGCCAGATCGCAGATTGGCGGTTGTGGACCGCTGGAGACTACCCAAAACCGCTAGTGCCACAACCTCCATGGGTGTGAGAGGACCTCTAGCAGAAACAGGACCCCTGCCTCAAAAGGTGGCACCTACCTGGGCAGGTGGTGGAGGTGCAGGTAGTGGTCTAGATGGATATAAGCGCTACTATGGACCTATAGATCCAGAGGGACTTGGACCATGTGTGGACCAACAGACAGGCTCTCAAACTCCAAAAACAGTTCCCAGAGCCCACCAACAGCCCCCACCAACTGGTGTGGCTTTCTACCAGGAAAAGGGTATGGACCATGGCATGGGGAAGAAGGTGGGAGTGGGTACTGGTGGAGGGGGTCAGGGTAGAGGGGTTAAATCTCTGGGGACTCCCAGGCTTCCTCCTAAAAGCCAGGCCCCAGCCCCACTGACACCTAACCCCCCACTGCAGCACCCCTCTCCCCCTCTCCCTTCATCCTTCTGGAGGAAAAGGCGACCAAAAAAGCCCAAAGAACCTGGTGGCCCATTGTACGAGAACATCCTGCCACTGGGCCGGAGAGGTGGAGGCAGGGAAGCGAGTCGAAGACCGAGACCCTCTCCTCCTCTCCCCATCCCGGTGCCAGTCACACTTTCCCCAAGCTACACTCCTCCATCCCCCTCTCCCTCGCTCCCCTACACCTCCACATCATCCTCCTCATCCACCACCAGCTCCTCAACCACATCCTCAGCTACATCCTCACGCTCTACCTCTCCTTCATCCACTTCAACTGCTTCATCTCGCAGCACCCGAGACAGAGAGGCTGAGGATGATGATGAGGAGGATTTGGATGAGCTGACCGAAGAGTCGAGTCTTCTTCAGGGCCACAACAGAACCAGGGACCGAGAGCGGTCCATACTTTCCCCTAGATCTCTCACTCATGGACTTCCCCCTCCTATACCCCCACGCAAACCATGGGGCACCTTTGGAGACAGGGAACATAAGAAGGACAGAGAGAGAGAAAGGGGTGGCAGTCAACTAGCACAGCTCCAGGAATGGTGGGCAGGATGGGCAGAGAGAGAGAGGGACAGGGAGAGAAGTGGCGGAGCCCAGGGAGATACAGAAAGGAAAAGAGAGAGGAAACGTAGAAAAGAGAGGGAAAAGGAGAAAAAGAAAAAGAAGAAGAAAAACAAAAAGCGAAAAAAGAGGGAGGAACGTGAAAGAGAAAGAGAAAGAGAAAGGAAGCGTCGTAAGGTGAAAAAGAAGAAAAAGAAGGCAATGAAAACAAAAAAGAAGAAGAAGGTTTCGTCAGGCAAGCGGTCAGAGCCAGAGGAGGGTGATGTTGAGGCAGAGAGGGATGGAGAGGGGGATGGGGATAGAGAGGGAGAGTACTCATCATTTTCCACTCAATATCGCAGTGCATTTGCAGACAAAGGCAGCCTTTCAGCTTGGGAGGGAGAGAGAGAAAGAGGGAGGAGAGATGGAGGTGAGGATGACAGGGAAGAACGAGAGGATGAGAGTGGGGGAGGTAGAGGTAGAGAGCGAAGACCCAAAAGCTCTCATTCACGACACCGACCATCCAGTAAACGCTATCCCAACCTCAACAAACTCCCCTCTTCAGTTAAATTCTGGGTCAGTGGAGGCGAAGCAGGTGGCACGGAGGCCTCCGGACCCTCCCCTCCCTCCTCTTTACATACACTCCTTTCCTCGTCCAAGAGACGGAGGAGTAGTGGGGTAGAAAGAGAGGAAGATGGGAGAGTAGGAGAACGCAGGCCACTGCTTCTCCACTATGAAAGAGGGCGAGTTAACACAAGAGAAGGCTTGTCCTTCCACGAATGGGACTCTGAGGATGAGGAGGAAGAAGGGGAAGAAGAGGAGAGAGAGAGAGAACGCGAAAGAGAGAGAATAGAAGAGAGAGTGCGGCGGGCAGGGAGAGGGGCAGTCTCAGAGTCTGAGCGTGATAGAATAAGAGCAGAGGAAAGTTTTTCCGATGAGGGATCCTCAGGAGAGTTTGGCCGTTTTGAAAGATACTGGGAAGGAACTGGAGTGGGTGGAGCAAGTGGAATTGGGGGTGGGGGCTGGTTTTTTGGAACGTACCCTGCTCGAGAGAAAGGTGGAAGTATCAACAGTAGAGATGACTCTATTTTGGGTCGGGCAGAAGGATGGGGATTGGCAGGTGATTTTTGGGGTTCGGGTCCAGGGATTGGATGGGGATCTGGGGGAGGCAGTGGAGGGCTTGGTTCACAGTGGCCACCCCCTCCCACCTCTCTGCCACCACCACGACGCTACTGGTCAGTCGACAAACTACAGATGAAGGGTGAGAAGCGAAGCCGCAGTGGGTCAAAGAGCAAAGGTCAGAGGTCTCGGGATAGAATGCAAGACTCAGCATCATGTACATGTACACAGTATGGGCACAGTAGGCCCCACATACACCACAAACACAGCAGCACTCAGTCTCACAGCCAGGAGGATCTGCTTCCCCACTGCCACAGCTTCAGTGGAAGCTCTCGGCCCAAACCACCCCCTAAACCTGACAAATCCAAATCTGGAAGCCAGTCCAACCTAAGCTCCCAGCAAGCCCAACTCTCCGAACACATACCCCAGCCATCACCCTCCCCACCTCAGCCACTCCTGCCCTCATTACCTGTACCTTCTGCTCCCAACTCCCTACCCATGCCCATTCCTCCACCTCCATCCACTGCATCCATGTCCCCTCCACCTGTGCTCTCTCCCGGGGGTGCTTCCGGCTCCTCCCAGGCAGCCACCGCCAGCGCTAAGCTTCAGTACCAGAGACTTCGATCTGTGCCCCAGCCAAGGCGATTCTATTCCCCACACCTGCCACTCAAAGCCAAGAGCTTGTGCTCACGTCGTGGTTCTGCCCATTTCTCCAGCCTAGAAAGTGAAGTATGACACGGGGCTTCGCTGCTGCGCGTGTGTGTGAGCTCTACTGTGAAGCGCAGCTGGAGTGTGATGCACATACATGTGCCGCACCAAGACGAGGAAAACGTCCACGACGGTGACCAGAGCAGCAAAGAAACAACAGTCAAAGCAGGGAATGGATCAACAAATTCCGCCACGGTCACAATGGATACTCCAGCCGTGCTCCATCTTCGGTCTGAGCTGAGTATTACGATGTCCTCCGTGCTCCTCTCCTCCAATGAGAACAGTGGATAGCAAATGTCTGGGATTTTTCTGTGAGTAATGATGTCATGTTTACACATATACACTCCCTCAAACAAGGAAAAGACATTTTTTGCATCGTGCACATAAGACATGTGACGACAGACATCAAACTGACTATTCAGATTATTTGCAGATGACTCAGAATTAATCTATATTCAATCTGAATGCAGTCTTGGAGAGGCTCAGATGATCAGCATCAACCCACTGACTGAAAAAGTGTCTCCATGGCAACCTGATGCACATAGATACAGAAATGCCCTTTTTTGACACTTGCAACACTGATGTTATGCCATCACCCTTTGGCTTCCTCTTTCAAGGCCATGCTGGAAAATTATTAATTGAAATTTGACCTCAAACTATACAAGAGTAAACTATGTCACTCTTTGTGTTTTTTCCAATTCCAAGCTAATCAGAACTTACATGGAGCCATTTCACTCATCAGACCTTTGGTTGTCCTGTCAAAACTCCAATGTTATGGTGTCACTTTGACATCAAATAGAGATGACATTATGTTCTAAAGAGACATACTTCAAAAGAAAAACAATAAGAACACAAACAAAAATGTAGCAATTTTTCCTGTATAATTTCCCTTCAGGTTTTCTTTTCTTTACTTTTAATGCTGTTTATTGCTCTCACTGTGGTCGTATTTTAACAAAAGGGTAAACCAGCTGTGTCTGATGTTAAATAGTGGGATTATAGATGGGAGGGCAATTTTTAGTAAATTATTTATTTGTTTTGATAACAGAATTTTCAAATTGTCACAACTAGATCCATGGCACTGCCCAATACGATGGTCCTTTTTTTGCATACAAGCAATACTTGTCTTTCATCAAACGATGATGGGTTGCAATATTTATGATTGGCACTAGATGGCTACATAATATTAAAAACTGTACGTTAACGATTACAAATGGTGGACCATGAGTGGATCATGCCTGTCCTTTTGTTCCTTAATCATCACGTGTTAGAACTGAAACAGTGTGGGATGGTAAAGGGCATTGTTTAGAAGAGCTGAGGCTGTCGTTGTCACTGATTGTGCATTTTCAAGTCAAGCCTACTTCCAGTGCAGAGTTGCATGTAATAAAGCACAAGTTGCTGACTCTTGTCAGTGCAAACGTTAACATATGATAATGAGGAGTCAAGGACAAACACAATACTGATCGATTTTTAGCCAAAAGCATCCTACACCATTTATTTTGGCGAAAGAATTGATGTCAGTCATACAGAGATTCAGTTTCTGAATACCTATTTGACGTCAGGCACCGCTTATTTGCCCATGTTGTAGTTGAATGTAGCTTTGAAATGATTTAGCAAAAAGTAGATATGCGGTAGATTTTGTAGCATTCTGGATGCAGTTACACATCACAAGTGACAATTACACTTTTATTATGGGGGACATAGAGGGCTTGTACATGTCGTCACAGATCAACAGATACGATTGCCCTTTATTAATACACCTTTTCACGCAGAAATAAGTGATGTTTGTCTCCCTTTCATATCTTGTTCATTTAAACAAGACCACCTGGGGAAGGTTTGTCATCATTTGCAGTGAAATTTAGGGCTTTTCCACTTTTTAAAGACCCACGTGTCATCGCATGAGTCAAGAAATAACAAGCTCAGGTATTGAATTGCGTGTTGTGTAAACCGAATCACACACAGCCGCTTAATCCCCTCGGTCAGCGTTTCTTCCAGTGCCGGGAATACGGGTGCGTCAGCGGAAAGTCCACCGCACCCGGCATGGAAGCACGGCGGGGGGCAGGGAGATGGATGTAGAATGATTGAATTAATATAGTGTGCCATGAGTACACTTGATCTGTCATTGACCCTTACTGAGTCAGAAGGCGCTAACACAGTATTCTGTGACTGCATGTACAGAACGGACTTATAATTCCCATGTAGCTTTTTTCTTGAGAACAAAAAGAAATATTATCTCTATATACTATGTTTTTGAGAATGTATCATGTTATACTGTGAATTGACTTAGATATTTTATTGCCCATTGTATTCAGTTCTCATTGCCATCATATCATTTATCTATACAAAATATATATGTACAAATAAATATATACATATATATATATACAGACAGGTATATATAATGAGTTAAGTTTGATATACTTGGAGGAAGTGGTAGATATAGTTTTAAATGTTTTAGCTTTGTAGCAATTCTAGACTCTGGAGACATTTTTGAATTTTGATTCCTCCTATATGACTGTGAAAACATTAGTGCCTGTGAAGAAAAAACAAGAAACAAGTCTAATATCCTTTCATTAATTCATCCATCCATCCATTCTGTCCATCTTTTCATTATTTATAGCAAATCTTCACAATTACTGATACTACCTAAATAGCTTTCATATCATTTGTGTTTTATGCCCTTTGCTCATGTTGCGTTGCGTCCTTATCGCTGCCTCTGTCCTTTTGACATTCTGCCATTCCAGCTTTCCATCTAGCCAGTTAGTATTCCGTCCATCAGTCCGACCATCCATCCATTCAATCACCCATCAGTCTAACTGCTGATTTCTTCTTATTTTGTAGTTTCTCATGATCCCACAGAACCATTGATTAGGCAACTTAAACAATGTACCTCTGGCATTTTCCTTTTTTAGATATTTTTTAATCTATCTGTTTATCCCTCTGTATGTTCTCTCAGTTAGCAAAAAACAAAAACAGAAAAAAAACAGAGACCAGTAGCTACTGTGTTCCTGCTCCTATCAGTTGATTATTGAAGATGATGATGATCAATTAAAGTTATGATGTAATTGATAAACGACTGAAAATGTGACTGAAGAGTTGTACCTGATGACCATGACACTGTAGTGAGAGTCTGGGCTGTACTGTACACAACTCACTGTTACTGTGCTGACTAGATGGGGTAACGTGTGTAAACTAGCTGTAAAATAATGTTAGTGTACTGACTCATGTTGGTTAGGAGGTACACATCGTAGTAGGCAATAGATAAGTCATCCCATCGCCAAACAAACACTCACCAAAGGCTTCACCCCCTCCCCTCGTGAGTTTAGACTGGTGACCTGATTGTGAAATAGACAAAGTACAGGCTTGGATATTGTTGCTAGAATTGTCAGCGGCGGTCAATATTTGCCTGGAAATTAAAGTCACATATTGCGTTAAGGGCTGGTCAGCTGCTATTTTAGATTCAGTGTTTGCATGTCTGAGTGTCAGAATATGAGAGAAAGCCTAGTTTTCTTTACTACACTGATGCAAGCACAGTGATGCATTATGTGTGCTGTTCTCATTTGCTCTCAGTAATTCTAGGTTCCGCTATTTACTTCCTATACGGAATCTGTGCTCAAAATTTGGAATCGGTATCCTTTAAAAAACTTATGCGCACATCTCATACTGATGCATCTTTTTTGTTCATTTACACTATTGTCCAAGTTTGGAGTCAGTGAGATTTTCATACTTCTAATCAGAATTGATTAAAAGGGACAGCAAAGGCATTTGTAATGTTAGAAAACTTTCTTCCGCTGACTAAAAAAATCACAAGCTTGGTCTTGTGAAATTTGAAATGGCATACTGAATCGAACTTTACTATCGAATTTTCCTATGTCAGCTTTTTCTGTGCATTTGCCATTTTTAGTTTGTAGTAAAATGCTATATCAACAAGGGTCTTCAACGCTACTACTGGAGTGCTACCATACTGCATGCTTTATTTAGTTTCAACTCTAATCAAACACACCTGAACCAGCTAATCAAGTTCATGACTAATAAAAAATTACAGATATGTGTTGAAGCAGGGTTGGAACTAAAGTTTGCTGGAAGGTAGCTTTTCAGGAGTAGGTTCATTTTACCTCTGTTGTGCTTGGCCACTTTTTATTGTACTTTTAATCGGATAAACACAGCCTTTGTTGAGCACGAAGCAACACATTTTACTGACCTCAGACATTTGAACAGTAGTGTATTAAATAAGCTTTCAGCTACCAATAGGTATTTAAAACTTTTAATTCAGCGCCAAACAATTAAGTCCTCTTAAGCAAATTCCGTTTGCTTGCCAATGAGTAACGTAATGAATTTAAGTGTCATAATTGACTCACTCAGGACAGACATAAACACACTCGCTGCAGCTTCACAGATACCGAATCCTGCAGGTGTTCTAGAACTTTCTTTTGCTCTCTCTCCCCCTCAGGAGCTTGAGGCTCAGAGTAGCTCCAGGTAGCTGTTGGCACCTTGATATGAGGCATTACTTGACAGGCGGCTTGATGGATAAAAGTGCAGCTCTTCCCTCTTGATCACAGCTGAGCAGAGATCAGTGCGTGTGTGTGTGTGTGTGTGTGTGTGTGTGTGTGCATGTGTGTTTGTGTGAAAGCAGGTCAGCCCCTGTGATAGACCACTACATGCTTTACTTAGCCTACCCTTATTCCACAAGCTGCAGCTGTACACCAACAATAACGTCTCAAAGACTCAAGGCTGGAAACTCACTCTAATGTTGCTTTATCATGCAATGAAAGTGCTTTTACATCTTACATGTCGCGAAACCCATATTTAAACAGGGTCCTTCATGGCACATCTCATTCATAATCACGTAATCCCATCTCTCATTCAAAACGCAGAAGGAAAAAGAATGAAATAATTAATGCTTCGCTTTGTCTAAACGGCTAATATTTCTTTGGTTTGAGCATTTTATTATTATTAAGACATATTTTGGATATGTTTTAAACGGATTGATGTGGCATTGTGTAAACTGCACTGTAACTAAAGGCAATGCGAGTGTGTATGTGTGTGACAGGCATCAGTTGAAGATGTTTATTGCCTTTGTACTGTACAGTCCAGACAGAATTCCTCCACCGATCAGATTTTGTTTGGTTACGACATCATGTCCTGGGAAGGGGTTTGAAGGGGTCAGTGCTAAGAATTGCTTCATAAAGAATACTCTCTTTAAAATACTCATTGCCTTTTCTTATTTATCTTATAACTTTATTTGCCTGTGAACATGGGAAGGTTTGTTTACATGTGCGTCCGCGCGGATGAGAATGAGTGTCTTGCCTTCCATGCACGCCTGTGGGGGGATAAAGTAAATTCTCTTATATCTCGGTAAGAACTTTCTTCACTTTCTTGGTACACGTCTCTCTGAACCTCCCCCCTATCTCTTCCTTTGAGTGATGTGATCTGAGCTTTGATCTTTGAAGACCAGACCTGACCTTATATAAGCCACCATCTTTGTACGCAGAGCCATGATGAGCTGTGATCTTCCTCTCTGTGTCAGTTAACATGACAAATACAAACTGCACACGGTCATGCACAATATTAATAAAAATCATCTTTTATGATACAAAAGATATTAATGAGTTATATGTGCAAGCCTATGTGACTATAAGTGTCTTAACACAATTTCTCTTTTCTAAAACTGAACTTAGTCTTGATAGACTGGTAGTAGATTATCAATGCTGTATAATATAAAATCTTTGTTATTATGTGTGTGTGTGTGTGTGTATATATATATATATATATATATATATATATATATATATATATATATATATATATATATATATATATATATATATATAACAGTCAAGTAAAGTTGAAAAAACAAAACCATCAACATCCAGAGGAACTGGCATAAAATAAAAGAAAGAGACGTTAGCCACTGGGGTCTTTTAGAAGCACATTATTCAATAAAACGGTTTGTTGAGGCAACACCACATGACTTTTTATGCATTTATTCAGGATTTATATGTTTATTCAAGAATGTGTTTACCTTAGGCAGGGATGAAAATATTTTTAAGCTCATTTTGGAAATTTGATTTGCATCTTGGCGTTTCCATCCTGCTTTTTTTTTATGCAATATCCTAGAATTCACAGTGAAACTTGCATGAATGAAAACCATTTTTGTACATTTTTGGATGCTTAATAAAGTAAAAAATAATAACTAAAAAAAAAAAAAAAAAATATATATATATATATATATATATATATATATATATATATATATATATATATATATATATATATATATAACAGTTATTATTAAAATGTATATTTTAGGTTAGGAAATTACATCGAAGTGCATAAATTTTGTTTTTAAATGTACCAAAATTCCACATTGCTCGGATTTCTTCTGAAAATTTTCCAAACAATAGTAAATTTGAATTAATTACGTTTTCCTCTGTGGAACCTAAAATAAGATACATTTAGAAAAAAAATCATTCCGTTTTGTTCAGAACAATGGAAGTCATTATTTGCTTATTCTTTTGAGTTTCTCACAAAACATCGTGAAAGTGAGAGAATTTGATTTTGGGTGAACTGTCCCTTTAAAAAAACAATATTGAAATCGTACAGTAACCAAAGTAACCTTTGATGTTAGAATTCAAGCCTGATTCTCCTCGTCCTCGCTTACCCTAAAGCCGCGTGTGCGTGTGCGCTCGCTCGGGCGAGAAAGAGATTGCCGGATATCTTGTGTTTTATGCATATGCTGTGTGAGCGAGATAGCTGGAGTGCACTACATCTAGTGTTATCGGTGTGATGGCGGAGAGCTTTCAGCCTCGTCTTGGGAGTGTTTTCGGCGGCTGTAGATGATCCATCTCTGGGGTGTGCTGATGTCTGCGCATCGATCAACACTGAGCCGTGTTTATGTCACTCAAAAGCCGCGCGGGTATGAAGAGTTCTGCCACGGCACAGCAGAAACCGAGTCCTCGCTTATCCTCTCACTGTAGCTTCAACGCTCAGATTAACGCCGCGCGTGTGCGCGAGCGCGCGAAGGAGGCGTCAGCAGCTGGATTTGAAGCTGACGCGCGCGCGCTTATAATGTACGTTCGCGTCTGCTCGCATAACGCACTGCACGTGATAGAAGCGGCGATGTTCTCTCTTTCATCATTAGCCCGGCGTGCCGCGGGGTGCGCCGGCGCGTCGACTTGATCTCTCAATGAAAAAATAAAATAAAAAATAATACAAGAGAGATAGAGAGCACCTTTTCATCTTTTCATCCACAAAGCGAATCCTGTCAGATCTCCTTTTCTCCCGCACACATTACTGCGCTGGGACCGAACGACAAATTACCCAGAATCCACGGGGGCATACTCCAACTTCACATGACATATCGCGCCTCTCTCATCATTATTGACATTAGCGTTAATATCAATTTGTCTTGCAGGACTTTGCTGCTGCTTTTATAGATAAAAAACCATTGTGAGCGAATGCCGCATGCGGCGCCGAGGCGATTAAAGATGCTTGTTTTTGCCAGTTATTTTTGTCTGTTCAAAGGCCTTTGGATCCTCGGCAGCTGTTTGTGTCGTTCTCTGCGCACCTGGGACGAGCTCTGAGTTCTCGAATAGTGAAGTCGCTTTAAAGGAAGTAAAAAAAGAGAAAAGTTAATAATAATAACAGACGCGTATGTTTAATTCAAACGAGATCATTATGAGACGCCACAGCTGAATACCTTTCTGCGGGGAAAGCAGAAGCAATCCGCTGGTGCCTTTTGGTTTCCAGAAGCAATGTTTCTGAAATGTAATTTGTGTCTAATTTCATTTGAAAGTTGGAGAAGCAAGACCAGACACAAGCACATTTGGATGTTTTCATTTTGTTGTAATAGATTCATGTAATTGGTCAGACTCTGGTCGACGAGCGAGAGAGAGAGAGAGAGAGAGAGAGAGAGAGAGAGAGGGGAGGCAGAAAAAAAGAAAGCTGGGGATTGTATAGATGCTGAATTTTTCCTCTTCATTAGTGCAATGTCAGGACTAATAAGCTGATGGCTTGTGGCCAGCATGAACTCTGTCCGCTTTGTACAGTAGAGAGAGAGAGAAAAAGATGCACTTTGATGTTCTAATCCTCTGAATCTACCTTTATCTTTCTGTAAACAAATATTTCGTAAGTGTATATCATAAGCCGCTTACAAAGCTCTCAAAGCCACTAATGTGGTGCGGTTCAACAATAGTGTCAGAAAATAATTAAACAACGGCAACAAAAAAAAAAGCAGCATAATTTGTTATGCGTTTTATGCTTTCTGACCGCATAGCTGCCGGTTATAGCTTCCCTTTGAGAAATGAATCCTTGTTGTTTGGAAGAGATATGTATTTAGATCAGTGTAACCGTGATGGATGGGAATTTTCAAATGTTACGACACGACAGAGAAGCCTGTGGTTTAGAAGGCTGAAACGGATGGATCTTTACTCTTTTGACCTTCATTTATCTGGATTCTTGAGGGGTATTGCATTCTGCAACTTGTTATACCTGAGTAGCTAATTGAGTAATTAAGCTAATTAGAGTGATTAGTTGGCCAGACAGTGCACTCAACTGGGATGGCCGAATTTCATCAGCGTCTGAATGAGAGCTCCTAACAAATCCACTCTGCAGTTAAGATCAACAAGCCGGAAATAAAGCAAGCTGCTGACTTTGCTACAGTATATGTGTGTGTGTTTAGCTTCTTGATGGGTGTCTGACTGCTTGTTTGCCTATCTGTGAAGGAATAGTTCGCCAAAAAATCAAATTCAGCTGAAAATGTACTTAACCTCAGGCCAAGTCGTATTGTTTGTTTCTTCATCAGAGCAAATTTGAAGAAATATAGCATTACATGACCTGCTCACCAATGTCTTGTCAATGTCTGCATGTCTGTAAAAAACAAATCCATCATTTGTCTGTTTTAACTTTAAACCTCTGTGTATTTCTCTCCTGTATCAGACGAGGTAACTTTTTACACTGAAGAAAGCGATATTATGGCTAGAGGACTCTTATTTTAAAGGGAGGCTAAAACATTCTAAATGTGAATTCGTTTAAAACAAACATGCAGCTTTTAGCTACGCAGAATGTTAATTGATGACCGTTGTGTGGCTTATTGTTGTTTTTCTCAGCTGTTTGGACTCTCATTTTGATGGCACTCATTTACTGCAGAATATCAATCGGTGAGAAACATCTACATCCACATCTTGAATGGGTGAAAAAACGAAAATGTTAATTTTTAAGTGAACTATTCCTTTAGATTAAACAAAGTGGCTACCGATTTGAAATAGTCTCATTGTATTAAGAATATTTGAAATGATCGCGCTCTCTTTAATTGCAATAGATAGAGGTCTTTAAGCCAATCATCTGAGCCGTAAATGCCGCAGAAAAAAATGACGTAATGACAATGCTGATTGACTCATGCCACAGTCCCAAGCTATTTACTAATGACTGTTCCGTCTGTACATGAAATGTGACGCCAAATGCAGCAGACAGGGATAAATATAAGCCCATTTCATGCTTTTAAGATCATTCCAAAGAAAATGGGCACTGACAAAATCTACTATAATATAATTAAATATTTACATAATACATTGCCATTTTTTTAAGTCAATAAGGAGAGATGTTTTTTGGCAGGAGAATGGTGTAGTTATAACATCTACTAGCAGGTCTAACTGGACCATGCCAAGCAGAATATGTCTGACCCCTTGGAAATATAAATAAATATAATGGACATTAAGAATGTGAAATAAAATGTGCTGTTTTTAATCAGACTCTACTTTGTAATGTTAATATATTTAACGAGCTATATATATATTTAACCAGTTATTACGAGCTAATTTTTCATTTAAATACTCCCACAGATCATGTTTTCAAGCCATTTTAAGTCTCATTTTGACGTAACAAACCGGTTATACCTAAGCGTGTTAACTGTTTAGTTAATTTTTAAAATTGGTCTTTCGGTTAGCACCATTATATTGTTCATTCAGACTGATTTACGAACACAGAAGAGGCATGAACCAATCACGATGGAAGCATTGCCTCCTCTCCTACGACTTTCCTCCATTTGTTCTCAATTACCCCCCTGTTAAAACTCATTGGGCTCAGTGGAATCAAGAAAGACCCAGACTTCCTCTGTACCTTTACCTGCTGGTTAGTATATATAGGTAAACTAATCATAAGTTATTTACATATAAAAGTGTTAAAGGTATAGCAACAAAAATATAGGAAACCCAATGATAATACCGAAAGGATGAACAATGGCGTCAAACTACATCATGACTGCTTTTGGCGTAAGAAACCTAAGTGGAACTTAGGGAGGAAAAATAAATCAAATACTACAAAAATCTAAAATGTGGCCCATTTAATCCGTTTCCAGGTGCACGCGTCAAATCAAGTGTATAAATGTACTTCTCAGATTTGAATCTGCACATTCATGAAAACCTTTCAGATGAGAATCACTACAGAAAGCCTGCAAAAGCTTTAAGGAAAATCCTGTAAAAAGGAAGCTATTAATATCCTCCTGCCATTCCTCAGACTCATTTAGACAGCCTCATCATCCTCATATCTGTCAAAAGTCACACAGGAGGTGTCAGTGACTCACTGATGATTTAATGAATGCAGTGCTTTTTTGGAAAATAGGCTGCCATGTTTCAGGTTAGTTTAACACTGCTTTTGTGCCTGAAGCAAAAGTGCCTGTGTTATCAATGCTCTTTAGATTTAAACTGCCTCAAACTTTATCAGCAAACGAAGAGAAAGAAATTAGCTCTGAAATGCAGGAGCTTATAGGAGCATTATGCAGTCAGAATTAAAAAAGGCTCAGTCAGCAAAAAATTCAAATATTGGCAAATAAAAATGCAAATGCGTGAGGGTTATTTTATAATGATCCACGCCAATGAATTAAGCCATGCTGGTTTTGCGTGCACTGGGGTTTATTACTGTGACAGCATCCGTATGTGCAATTTTTCTACGTGTGTAGACGCAGTCATTTTAACGCAATTACGGCCCCCAAAAAGGTAATGAAGGATTTTTATGGCTTTTCGAAAGGTGTTTGAGTTGTGAATGTCTCCAGCTCTGAACTACCTTCCCTCCGTCCCTAACAAGCCTCCAGATAGTCAGTGACTATTGCCTTTGTTCCATTTTATCACAGCCCTTCTGCTTTTTAGCAACTAATCAGCAACAAAACAGTCTCTCTCTCTTGTTGTATGTGAGAGAGGTGTGTTCCCGGAGTATTGCAGGCGTGGTAGAGTGCTTTATGGCGGTAATGTATTTCCACTCAGCATTGCCATAGTTCATTTTTACGAGCAGGAGTGGGGCATTGTAAAGCAGGCAGAGATAGCGCTGTGAAATATTCCTCCCTGTGTTCACAGCATGACCGCTGCTCTTGTAATTCCGCCTGCATTCTACCGAAATGAAACAACGCTCGCACACAATGTACGAGAAATCTGGTATTTTTAAACTACATTTATAAGCGATTCGTTGAATTATACACTCGACCGATTTGTTCAGAAAACACTTTATTTAGTGTGCTATTTGTAGTGATGTCCAAAACCATAACGAACATCGTCAAGTGCGCTCATTCAATGCCATAATGTACCTTAGTAACATGTTACTATGTTAATAGACTTTAAAAGCAATATTTTGAAACACTACGGTGTTTTATATTTTCAGTAAGTTACAGTGGAATAACTGGAGAGCACACACTGCACAGTTACACACAGACTTTCATCTTATAGCAAAAACAACACAGAATGATGAAATTTGCATTGTTGCATTATCAATTAAAACAATTTTTAATAAAATACAGCTCAAAATATAGGACCTTTTGAGATATAAATATTACTAAACTTTAGTTAGTTAGTTAGTTAGGGCTGTCAAATGATTAATTGCATCCAAAATAAAAGTTTTGTTATGAGTGTACTCTGTTTATTATGTTTATTATCTATATAGTTATATAAAATATCAAACACACACACACACACATATATATGAATGTATATACATGTAAATATTTCCACACTTATACATAATAAATACACACAATACACACAAATTATGTAAATAAAAACTTTTATTTTGGATTTGATTAATTGCGATTAAGTATTTCTGCATTTCTATAAAGTTTTTGACCATCAAAAAACCTTTTTGTGAAATCTGTGTTTGCTGCTGCTTTCAATGGTAAAGAAAAGAAATGCATAATTAGTAAAAGTGTTGTTTCTGTGATTGTTTACAGCATAAACACCTCCGAGGTGACAAATCTGTGAGAAATTTTGTGTCTTTCTTATTATGCGACATTCTTTGGATGTTTGTTCTAGCAAGGTGATGATGAAAAAGCTCCCCTTTTAAAAATGACAGGTGTGAAAAGGGTAAACATGATGCATATTTGTAACATGATACTGAAAGCCTGCCGTACGTTGGCACTGCATACAGATTACATGTTTAGAAGTGAAAATGGTTTTGTCCTCTGTTCCCATCACCTTTTCATTCTGTCTGTTCACAAAACATTTGTTGGCTAGTTTTATTCTTCATTTTATAGATATTTTGTTACACTATGGAAGCCCAGTAATGCAGTGAATCTTCTAATTAATTAATAAATATTGAAATTTATTTTATCATTTACTTCCAACCTAATGTCCTTGCAAATCTTGTGTAGAACACAAAAGGCAAATTTGATCATGTTTTTTTTTCTGCAACTGCAACAAATAGGGAAAAAAAAACAATAGAAACCCTCAAAGAATTTGTAATGGTTTAAATGGGAATTGTATTGGATTTAATAGAAACTGTAATCGTCCCTGAGGGTCTCTAGAGATAGTTTGTTGCCTTCTATTCACGGCATGCTAAAATGACTAATTCCTAATGGATTATGGCCTAAAACTCACCACTGGACAGGGTTGTCAGATCAGCATAACAAAAACTAGCCCAAGGGCCAATGAAAATAGCCTAAAACAAGCCCAAAGATCCTATCCAAATATTAAAACCCAACACATGCCATTCCTGTACCTAAAAAACATATCTTATACTGTAATGATTGTTCTGCATTGGATACAATTTTGACCTGAAAATCACTAGGAGTGAAAATTACTGCACTTTGTGTGGTATGTTTTCTTATTAGTAGAATGTAAAACATTTTAATGCACACCTTTTAGTGAATTACAATTTCTGCAATATGTCAAACTTTAAATCACATTTAATAAAAAGCAAGTAACCCAATTTCACTTTAAAAACCATAGACTGAGCAACAATGTTACCTTAATGGTTAAAAGTTGATGGTTTTTAAGGTATGTAATGTCATTTGTAGTGGAAACCAATATAACTGCTGTGATGGTTTCTATAAGCTTAAAGAAGGGCACACAATAGAATTATCATAAAAGTGCTTTACATGACATTATATGGTACTATATTCAGAGTTTTCTGAATTAACATAAAAACATACTGTAACTTACTCACTGATAATATTCTGCTCCAATAAGCTGTTATATAGAAGCTTGTTTCAGGCACTTGATAAATTCTGATTTGTGAGATACATTTCTGGCTTTTTTGTTGCAGGTTTATTCATTTATTCTGTGGCAGAAACAAGCTTCTACGGTTAAAGGATGAGTTCACCCAAAAATGAAAATGGAATAGGAAGACATTTTGAAAAAAGTTTGTAACCAGGTTGTTTTGGTCAATGGTCACCCAAAACTGCCAGATTACAAACTTTTTTCAAAATATCTTCCTTTGTGTTCATCAGAACAAAGAAATTCATACAGGTTTGGAACTACTTGAGGCACATGATGACAGAATTTTCAGTTTTGGGTGAACTATTCCTTTAACTACTGTGATTCCCAGTGAGATGAATCAGTTTTATCCATCAGTGAATCATTCCGTCTGCTTTTGTGAAATGGATCAACTGATTCACTGATTCACTCTAAAAAGATTTGTTCATATAGTGCATCTAATGTTTTGGACTGTTCCACATGCACAAAGCTTATTACATGTTTGTTTAGATGATATAGGAAATAACTTACATGGCTCTGTTTATGATACTGGTGCTTTTACTTTAAATGCATGGTAAAGAGTGACCAGTACAATTTCTCAAAATCCTTCTTTTGTATCCCACAGATTTAGAAGGTCACGCAGGTTTTGTACGACATGAAGATCGATAAATAAGTGAATTTTCATTTTAGGGTGAGCTGCCTCTTTAAATGCAAGAATTTTTCCTCTCCACAGAACAATATAGATAACTATAGATAAGTGCACAGGCCCTTCACTTTGTTAAGCCCATCTATATTCTGCATTATGATGCTATTACAGCATGAACAGAGACATGAAGCTGGCATTGATTTATCACTGCAGGCATTAGACACTGAAGCTCGGAAATCATTGCTGCAGCATGTGCCTCTATCTGAAATTAAGATATAAAACACACTGACCTCCACACCCTCCCTCTCAATGACAGCGACACACACACACACACACACACACACACCCGTAAGTCTCCATACACATACCTGTCCGATGACACCGTTTTGCTCTCTAACAATCTTGCTAATTATAATTGTTAATTAATTTTCTCACAGTGTCCCCATCAGGAGACTAATAACCTACATTTTACATAATTAGACCTTCAACCTTTTACTCGCTCCCTCGTTCCCTCCCTCTTCCGCTCTCTCCTTCCCTTCACATCACCTCCTGGACTCTGTCTCACTCCTGTTCTCAGGATGTAAGTGTTAGTGGGTTAGTGTTATGTCCTAACACCGCTCCTTGACCCTCGTCCCAATATAACGGCGCTGTGGCCAGAATCCTCGCCGTCACCCTTACCTCTGGTCTTCCTCCTTCTTTTAATGTCAGTGTCTGACGGCCATCTTGTCTGCCTCCTCTCTGTCTCACATCCACTGTGACCTGGTTTCTGATGCAGCTGTGAGAGCTACAGATAGCCACCTGTGTGCAGGAGCATCACGCACCTATTTGTTTTCAGGGGCACGGGGGGCACTTCTGACTCACTTCTGCTGTAGGCAAGAGAAGACATGAAATCTTTTTGTGTTTGTGTAGGATGTGTTAGTCTAAAGGTATATTATGTGTAGGTTTAGATCCTCACAGAAAGGAAAGCCATGAGCCATTTGTATTTTATTTTTAGATTTTAATCTTATGACAGTTTATCTGTATATTGTATATTGTTTTATGTTTAAGCATTTTGGGTGACGTGAACCTTGTCTATTAATTAAATAATTTATTTTTTGAATTAAAACAATCGTGCTTTACTTGTGTAGGTGGTCAGTAAGATTTCTAAAATGCTACTGAAATAAGTTTATTATGTTCTTAAAGGCTGCATTTATTTGGTAAAACATTTAGCAATAAAAAGTTAATGCCTTTACAGTATTATTGCAACATTCATATTATTACAATTTAAAAAATATTTGTTCTTATTTTATTACAAAATTGTATTTATTCCTGTGATGGCATCATCATCCTATTCAAGTTATTTCTTTTCATTTCTTATCAAATAATATATATTGTTTTCATAAATAAAAAAAATCTTACTGGCCCAAGGATGTAAGTATATATTTTCTTTTCAATATAAATATTGTATGGGACCTTCAATTTCTGAGAATGTATTAGATAAATGCAAACATTTTGTAGTAGAATTTATAATCATTTTTGTTATTTATTTATTTTTTAAACTGTTAGGGCCACTTGTTCAGTTTGGAAGAACGTGACGCTCTTTTAAGCCCAATTACATGATGTTTAACGCTTAATGTTCCTGTTTTCATGAGTGCTGAACTTCTGTCTCGTTCTCAGTGGTTGACTGGAGCTGTCGATCAGGCCTCAGAGTCCTGACGTATGAGCAACATGGCCGCCGAGACACCCGTCCGTCCAAACACGTTTATAGAGTGAGACGGGCAGTGTTACAGACTGAAGCTGAGTATTGATCACTGATCAGGTTTCTTTGTGTTCAGAACTTGTCTGCTCTGGAGAAGCTACTGACTGACCGAGCTGCTGGCCAACATCTCCCTCTCTTTCTCTCTCTCTGTCCTCTTTCCTCACCCTCCCATCATCTGTCTCTCTTTTACTCTCTAGAGAGGGGTAACCCAGATTTCAAAAATGAATTGCTGCCTATTTCTCTTCATCTACTCACTCCTTTTCCCTCTCTCTCTCTCTCTCTCTCTCTCTCTCTCTCTCTCTCTCTCTCTCTCTCTCTCTCTCTCACTTCACTTCATCCCCTCTTTCTGTTGGTAAAAACAGAATCAATCTTGGAAAGTGAAAATCGTCTCTTTTCCTCACCCCCTCTGTACTCTACTGGATAAAGGAATATACGGCCGTACACTCCTCCTTCTTCTCTCTTTCCTGGAAAGCTGCTGTATCATCCTTCCCTTCATTCTTAATTTCCTTTTTTGGGCTTTGATTCTTTTTTCAGGTGCGTTTCCTCTCCTGTAGACCTTCTGTTTGGTGAGGTTGTTTCTTTTTTTTTTCCTTTACTTTTTTATGAGCTACGGATTGATTGCATAGTATAACAAGAGTCTTGAGAAGAAGTGAGAGGAAGAGAGAGGGGAGGAAGAGGAGAAACAATACTGCCACACTTACAGGTATTTACAGGTTTTTTTTCTTTTAGTTGGTAGATGTCCTAAATTCTTAGTTTTCTTTCTTCAGCCTCCAGCTCTGTAGATCTGCTCTTTAATTAATGTGACGACCATTTGTTTGAGTTGATCCTGTGTGTCATCATTCATCTCAGCTTTTCTTGATACATTCTCTTTTATTAATGTGAGTCTGATCGATCCTAAAGCACTCCATTTTTGAGTGACTGACCTTAAACCAGCCAAAAAACAGCAGTCAGTTTATATCAGATGTCTTGCATGCCTTGTAAAGTATCATTACTTTAGTGATAATATAAAAATAACACTGGACACTGTATAATAATGTAATTATATTTAATACATATGCATTTATATAAAAACACCTATAAATATATATATGTGTGTGTATATATATATATATATATATATATATATATATATATATATATATATATATATATATATATATATATATATATATACTGAAGATATGAAATTACAGAAGCAATATAAAAATATATTATAAAATTAAAATCAAGATATTATTATGTCATATAAGAATTTGGGGAGACAATGAGCTTGCAGAAAATGTGGAAGAGTAGGTGATGGGAATCTGGTTGACATGGAGAATGTAGGGTGTGTGTGTGTGTGTGTGTGTGTGTGTGTGTTTGAAGTAGGGCAGAAGGTACACTAATCGCTATGCGTTCTGAAGTCCCAGTGGAAGTTTCTCTTAGAGTGTGTATTAACCTCTATTTCACTCTCTGTTTCTCACCCTCCCTTTCCTTCTCCTGGGAATCTCTTCCTTTCATTTCCTCAACATCACAAACTCAACTGCCTTCACATTCTATCGAATGGCTTCCTTTACGTTCCACGTAACCTCTTACTCTTGATCTGCGTTTTTACCAGGCGTTTTTCTTCTCCCTCTTTTTAAATCCTCTTCTTGATCCTTAACCCCTCGCTTGCGTAACCCGTCCATCCTTCTCCCGGTCTTCTTCTCTGTGTCTCGTTCTCTCCAGCCCAACCGGTAGCATGTCTACCCCGGTCTCTCCGTCTCCATCCCTGTCTCCCCTGGCCCTGTCCTCCCCATCTCCCTCCTCCTCCCCGCTCCCCTCTCCTCTTTCTCCTCCCCCCAGGCTGCCAGTCTTCCAAAGGAAGGGAGCTCTCAAGCACAAGAGGGTCATTGAAGTGAAGGACCACCAGTTCACCGCCCGATTCTTCAAGCAGCCTACTTTCTGCAGCCACTGCACTGACTTCATCTGGTACTTTAACTCTGCTGGCCACATTTATAACTCTTAACTCTTAAACCCATACTTCTGCCTTAACCTTTACACTGGACTGCATTTATGCATCGATTTAGTCCTAAAATCTTAATGTCCATATCACAATGATTCATAGCATAACTCACTCATGTACTTTGTAGTTTATACTGAATTGTTATAATCTGAAGCCTCTTCAAAAACGGTTAGCCATAACACTACATCATTATTTATTTATGAAAAGACTATTTTCTAAGTGATTAGCCTTTTCTTATCTTTTTTTGTACTACACTGTTTAAAAGTTTTGGGTCTGTAAGATTTGTATAGAGTTTTTTAAGCTCACCTGCACAAAATTAGGATTTTTTAAACATTTCAAATTGCTGTTGTATATATAAAAAATTGTCATAATGTAAGTGTTTTACTGTCACTTTTGACCAATTTGATTCTTAAGTGCATAATAGGGTATATAATTTATATTATATATAATATATATATATATATATATATATATATATATATATATATATATATATATATATATATATATATATATATATATATATATATATATATATATATACCCCAAACTTTTGAATGGTGGTGTATTTACAAAAATGCATTTTAACAATTGTTATCTTCCAATAAGACATATTTCCAAATAAACCATACAAACATTTAAGCCTAAATAAAACTAGATCGGGATTATACTTAAAAAATGCCATAACAATGAATATACTTAATTCAACATATTTGCCAATTTATCTGTAAATATGTATATAATTTATTAGAAAACAAGACTAAGTAAGTGGCTGACATTTACAGTGAGTAGACTTTTGATGACATACATAGAGAGGGAAGAAGAACACTGTCCCACGCACGCGTTACATGACCGTGCTTGTTCTCAGTTTTCTACATGCCTCATAAAACTCATGCCCTGAGGGACCTCTTAAATTATGCAGTCTTCTCTGTTTGAGCTGCCATTTAACCACAAGCTCCACAGAACCTGCACAGAACTGCAGCCGGCCATATGGCCCATGCATTGCCCACTTACAGACCTCATGTTCATCAGAAGATCTCAAATAGCTTCTGATAGATGCGTCTGTTCCTCATTCCATCCATTCATTGCTTAGTTGACTTTTATTGCTCTGTCTATTGGAGTATAGCATTTCCAAAGTATTGCAAAGTACATTTTTAATTGTTTTTTTTAGCTTTATACTTTTGACAACCTTAAATTACAGTACTCCTAACCTACTTTTTTTAAGGAGAAAGAATAAAATGAAATATCATTATTCTAAATACTGCCTTTTTAACTGTTTTAAAGTCATTCTGATTTACTGATTTGGTGCTCAAGAAACATCTCTTATTATTATCAATGTTAGAAACTAGTGCTGTCAAATGATTTATAGCTATTACTCGCTTTTACCAAAACAATTTGTTTACATAATATATGTATGTGCACTGTGTGCGTCCCACTTTATATTAAGTTGCCCTATATTTGTGTGCTTGCATAGTAACTAGATGTGCGTGCAGTATGTAACCGCAGTGTAAGTAAACACTGGTACATAGTATCAGCTCAATGTTATAACTACACACATGTAACAACCCACTGAATGGTATGTGTAAAGTAAAAATGTGTAACAGGACATTGGTAACAGCACTTTTTGGTAATGAAAGTACAAATGTGTAACAGGACTAACGGCACTTTTTGGTAAAGAAAGCGTTACACTAAATTAAGTAGACAATTCCTATGTATTTATGTTACACAGCAGCGGTGTTGGTGTCCAGAACCTTACACTTTATATTAAGTGGACAGCTCCTGAGGAGTTACCATGTATACAGGTATTGCATTGTTGCACCAAATTTAACTCAAGATCAAGATTCAACTCAAGATCCAACACCTCCCACTTTGCATAACCCTAAACCTACCCATCTCCACCCCCTGGGTCACCCCGTTCCAATAACTCCAATAACAAAATATAGTTATATAATTCTTGTTACATGAGTTAAAAATGAAGTGAACAAAGTGCTGTTACCAATGTCCTGTTCTGAGGGGTGTCACATGTGTGTAGTTACAGAAATATTACAGCTGTACATACTATTTGCTGTCCCAATGTGTACATACACTGTGGTTATATACAGCATACAGATGTAGTTACTATGTAAGTACGCAAGTAGTATAGACACTTAATAAACAGTAAAGTGTGACCCAAAATGTTTACTGTATGTGTTTGTGTGTGCATTTATGTATACATAACTATACACAGTACACACTCATGTAAGCAAAAAAGTATTTTTATTATGAATAATCGCAGTGAATTGTTTGACAGCACTGGTCATGATGTTTGATATATTATGGCAATCATGATACACTTCAAAGGTAGTGTAGTTTAAAAGAGCAACATTTATTTTAAATATAATTTTTTTCTATATTGTAAGTATATTTTTAATTAAGTAAGCAATAGGGTGAATTCGGGTCAATTTAGCCATTTTTTTGACATTGAGATGACTGTGACTGCGGACAAATTCACCCATACTAACCTTAGAGGAGATAAATCACTGCTGAATCCTATTAACTTGAATCCTCTTTTCCATCTCTCTGTCTCTTTGCCCTTGTCTTGTCTCAGCCCATATTTCTGAGTATATGTTGATGTTGATTGGTCTGAAGGATGCTCTTAAAGAGTCGTATGCACTGAGATGCATTTCAGAGCAGATCGTGCCTAAAGTGTTGGGTGTCATAGAATCTTATTTTAGCACTTGAGGGATTTATGCTAAGTTGTGTTTTGCATAGCAAAGATATCAGGAGCAGAGCAACCTGTTATTATGGGGAACTGAAGAGCACTTAAATTGCCCGTTGGATAAGGATTTCTTGAAATTACCTTATCTGCCATGGCCTCAACAGTCTTCTGTTTGCCCTTTGTGTTCATGCACATACACTACACCACTACTTTGTATGATCATTTTTTTGCAATTATTATTTTACAATTATGCAATTATTACACACAATATAATTAATGCCCATTCACACCAAGCACGATAACTGCCAGCAAACAATATTATCCATTCACTATAAACTCTCTATACGCATGTGCCTCTTTAAAATCTCAAGCAGGTGATTGTAGGATGGATTCTGATTGGTCGTCAATGTTTGTATCGTTCATCAGTTGGAAAAAAATAGTTTTGAAATTGATTCCAATGATACCATTTCTCTCAGCCTTTACTGTTATAGTTTTGGTCTGGACGCTGCTATTATTTAACACTGAGAATGATTTTTTAGAACTAATATCTTTATCGCTATCCTTAACGTATATTGTGCTTGGTGTGAACGGGGCTTTAGACACAGGATGTGACTTGTTGTGTGTGTTTCACAGGGGAATTGGAAAACAAGGATTCCAGTGTCAAGGTAATCATTTTGAACACATTTGACCATATCTAAATTCATTCCACAGATTCATTTATCATCAAAGTCATTTTTTCTGTTTCATTTTACCTGCTAAGTACCGTTAATTGTTATCATGCATGAAGATCCAAGGATGTAACTAAATATTTAATATTTAAATAGGGCCAAATTTAAAGTGTAGGCCTAAATTTGATCTGAATATCGGGGGAATACATGTCCCCCTCAGTGTCTGTAGATCTGAAAGTGTTTTGCTGAAGCAATTCATCTTTGACGATAGGTAAGCTGAGACAGCAATCTCTGAGCAAAGCCATTTTTTGACCCGAGTTCAAGTCACAGCTTGTGGTCCTTTCTGATCCCTTTCCCCTCACTTTCTCACTTCACTTTTTGTCCGTTCTCTGTACCGTGCTGTAGTCAAAAATGCCAAAAAAAAAAAGCTATAACTTCAAGTCAGCATGAACCATTCAAAGTGCGTGTTATTGATTTTATTGTAAACCCTTCTTCCATGTGTGTTTAATTTTTCACATTTATAATCTCCTCATTTTTGGTTAGGCTATTTTTAGTATGCATTGAATAAAGTCCCTGCACTGCATTTTTCTTCTCGATAATCCATTTCAGTACGACACAAAATGTACATCACAACTTCAAAATGACCTGTAGCAATATTTGTTTAATCCCACTATACGTTTAGTTCCCCCAATGATTTTTCAATCATGAATTATGACATTTGGGGCCAGATTTACTAACAGCGTGCACCACTGCAAACCCTGTCTACTGCAAACTACAATCAGCAAGCATTGAAACGTAAGCGATGGAAAGGTGTAGAGACAGTTATTTTTGCAGCTGACCTGATTGCATATGCATTGGTAGGAGATTCTCTTTCAGAAGCAAATTTTATGGGAGGAGAGTGTTTAAGTGAGTCGTGCAAGGTGGTTTACTAAGGTTGCAGTTTGGAAAAGTATGGAATTTGATTTGAGTAATTTCCATTTCTAAGATGTCAGTGATGCACAAAGGGAAAAGGTTATATATACTCCTACTGTATATACTCAAAAGTAGCAAAAAATATTTTTTAGCAAAAGCCAACAGTACAAAATTATCACTTTTTCTTTTGTGACAAAAATCATTAGGATATTAAGATGCTTCATGAAGACATGAAGCATTGCTAAGAACATCATTTGGACAACTTTTAAGATGATCTCAATAGTTAAATTGTTTTGCACCCTCAGATTTTGAAATAGTTGTATGTCAGACAATGGAAAGCTCATTTGTTCAGCTGTCACATGTTGCACACACCTTTATGTTTTGGTCACATTTATGTTAATCATGGTCTGAACATATAAAAAAAAAACTCCCAAATAAAGCTTGTCTTCACCCATTTTGCACCAATGTGATTATCATCAGCTATCCTTGTTTGTGACCCTATTGCCTTCCCATGCTGATTTGCCCCATTTAGTAAATCTTGCCCATAATATTTCTGATTCAATTCTTTTTAGTCTGCAGTTTTGTGGTGCACAAGCGCTGCCATGAGTTTGTTACCTTCACTTGTCCCGGAGCCATCACTGCTCCCAAAGCAGAGGTATGTATGTACTCTTAATGTATACAGTGTGTCATCTTTTTTCCGTTTAGCGTTATTATTTTTTTGTTTTTGTGTTATTTTTCTTCTCCTTTCATTATTTTGCTTGATCATCATATAACCCTTCTTTTCATGCTTGATGTTCTGCTATGATCACCGCAGTTCATCTTTTATTCTACTGTATCATCCGTACCCCATCTGTCTCTTGCCTCTTCATTTTCACATTTTTGCATGGCAAGCCATTTATTTTTTGGCTGAGTAAGCCAATATGGAAGTAGGTCTCACCGTCACACTCATCTTTTCCTTTTCTTGACGAGCCTTTTATTGCTCTCTCTTGCATTCCTTCTTTACAAGAAGAGGCTTTAAAGGAAAAAGAATATCAATTTTCTCTCTCTCTTGCTCTGTCTTATTCGTGCTACACTACGATAAAACGTGCAGGGGATGTGATATGATGGTGTTACACTGCTACTCACAGTCACGTAGTGCGGCGCGAGTGTAAGAATACTTGTGAAAGAGTAAAGCAAGGAAGAAGCTATATCGTAACACACTTCCATTCTTCCAAATCCCAGTTAGCAGCCTATGTAGGCAGCTCTTTTCATCAAAAACATCATGTGCCGCTTCCAAAGGCTGTTTCAAAAGGCAGACGACGTACATTTGATGCCTGCAAATATGCTTTCTTTTGACATCACAGCCCCGCGTTATTTGTGGGGAATGTATTGAGATAAATGTTGATTATATACCTACTGTATTTCATTCAGTACAAAAGTGATGAAAAATATTTCACTTTTTTTTTTTTTTTTTTTACCCAGTATATGTGCCTATGCTCGATAATATAATATAATATAATATACAAAAAAAAGTGCCTAATCTCGTGCTTATTTATTTATTTATTATTATATTATTTTATATATATTCAACAAATTTAACTTTTCAGTTTCTTTGTGCACACAGAGCTTATTAGCATTTACAGAGGAATCCTGTCAGTCTTGCATGGACTTATAAATAACTATAAATCATAATGTAATAATATAAGTGTTCAAAGTTCTTAATTTCCTTAAACTTTTTAATGAATTTATCTCTGGGAGCCTGTTACTGTATGCTTTGTGTTCATTTCCAGAATGAACACAAAGCATCCAGTACCAGTAAGTAAATATTACTGCAGTTTAAAAAAAAAAAATTAACACAAGAGGCAGTGAACCCCCCGACACCTTAATAAACTGTAATTTTCGCACAATTACTAGAAGAATATCATGTCATAACAATATTAAAACTAAATTTGAAAACTGATGCTTTTGAATGTTAGCGTCACACATATCCAGCTTCTTATCTATGGGTTGTCATAAATGGCAGGTTTGTTCGGTAGCTCACGGAGTACAGAGATGTACTTGAGAGGCGAAGAGCTCCGTGTAACTACAGTTCGACAAAACAGTTCAAATCTGTGTAAAAGAAAGCTGAAATGATGCATCAATAAATGTGTTTTTATATCAGTTTTGCATTTGTTAACACTATTGGGCAGATTTAGGTGGGATTCGGTGTATGGCATATTTTGAACATGAACTTTTACTATTTTTAATTATATTATATAATAATGTAATAATTATTTTTATAAAATATTATAATTTGTGTAATATCAGAGTGCCAGGATTCACATATTGAACGAGTGTTTTAGCGCCACTGAGTGGACATTTCTCTTTAAAACTTTGGCAAAACGTGCAGTAAGGTTCGCAAAAATGGTGTGGCACAAAAGTGCACAGAGGTACATATTTTTATCGTCCAGGTTGGTTTGGTGGCGCATGGCACGTAGAGCATTCCAGATCAGCCACTTGTTAAGATGCTGTGAGACAAAATACTAGTTTCTGAACAGAGCTGCGGTCTTTATTTCACTGTAAAAGACTGATCATTTTTTTATATGCAGCTAAATAAAATGGTTGCGCATGTGCGACTAGGCCGTAAGGAAGGGTAGACAATGACGTGTGTGTGTGAGAAGCAGATGAGGCAGACCGACAGAGAGGAAGAGAAGTGAAGAGGAGGATTGTCAGAGGTTGAAGAAAAGGAGCAGGCAGCATGCAGAGAGTGAGAATGAGGGGGAGAGAGAGGAACCAGGGTGGGGTGGAGAGGGTTTAGGCATTTAGGAGGATTCAGTTTTCACAGCTGAGCTGAACTCATATATTCAACCACCATTCATCCTCAAAATAGCCCTAGCTAATTGGCTCCCAGTGAAAAAGTCACTTCAAAATGAAGCCTTTCCTCTGGACCTTTAAAGAGAGAGTGTGAGAGAGAGAGAGAGAGAGAGAGAACCAGAGGGAAAGTAGAGTATCGGGGTTTGTTTGTGCATGTGTTTGCTGTGTCTGTGCATAAAGATTGTCCTATTTATAGAGCAAAGAACAGTATGAGAGGGTTTCTTATCAGACACATAATTTAAATCTCTTTTTCTTTCTCTCGTGGACGACCCGTTTCCTAGAACGGTGTACATGGCGTCCCTATGTGTTAAATATGAAATCCCATCAAAGTGCTTTTGCTGGCGGACTAAACAATTAAATAATTAAATGAGTACAATGTTTTTGTCTGTCCCTCTCTCCAGGATCTCAAGAGCAAACACAAGTTTAAAGTACATACATACTCCAGTCCAACCTTCTGCGATCACTGTGGGTCTCTGCTGTACGGCCTCATACATCAGGGCATGAAATGTGCCAGTGAGTCTATTTAGAGTGAGATCCAAATGAAGTTCATCTATTTTAGTCTGTAGACTGACATCTTGTGCACTTAGAACAATGCAGTTACAGTATATTTACCTGAATTTTACAATGCTTTTCATGACTTATTTTACAAATATAAAATAATATAATATATAATTAGGGCTAAATCTTTTGCCAGTTCAGTTTTGATGAAAAAAAACAGATTTTTTAAATATATTTATAGTATTATTTTAGTGGAAATATGAAATGCTGGCAGTACTGTATAAGAATATAATTGCATTTTATATGCAATTCAATTATATAAATTTTAGCATTTTTTCACTTTGATTAAAATTGTACAACTGAACAATAAAATAAAATAAACTGAAATTATAAAACAAAATAACAAAAGCAATATACAAAATTATATTATATTGCATTACATTATAGTTCTTTGACTATAACTAACGTAACATTAAAGTTCATTAAGGCCACATTAGCTAAACTTCTTTTGGGTAATTACTTGGTAATTAATTGACTTTCATAATCTTGCAGCTGTCCAAGGATATATAAACAAATATTTATTAATACATTTATTATAAATTTCGGTTATGTTAAATATTACTATAACAACTAATAATAGTGTAGTATAATAATAATCAGAGAATTGTCTGTGGAAGTCTTGTTTGTGCACCATATGGTATAAAACAACATTCATAGTTTAAATCGAGTTTTTATAACATTTTTAAACATATTTTAAATTTCTATTGTATCAGTTCTTAGATCTAAACTAGCCTAAGATAATCAACAAGACAATTTTATGCAATTATATGTTACTGTAGAGTAAAGCTTTTCATTCTTTTAATAGATATCTCATATTGTATATTAGATTGAATTAATTCTCTTTAACTCTGATTTAATCCATGTTATAACAACCATGTCATCTAATATAATTTGCATGACACAAAATAATAAAGCAGGAGGTGGCAGCTGACAGCGCTTGCTGTTTCAGCATGTTGTCTCGTAACAGTGGCTGTTAACACTGTTTGTATTAGATTTAAAAGGTTTACAGCGTTAGACTGCTCATTACAATTGTTGGTTTTGGACTGGAAGGAGACTATAAGTACATTATGTGTCGTTTTCCCTCACACTCGTTCTCAGTCTTTTATTTTTGCTTTATGTGTGTGTTTGTGTGCGTGTGAGAGGTTGCGACATGAACGTGCACAAGCGCTGTGAGAGCAGCGTCCCCAGCCTCTGTGGACAGGACCACACTGAGAAAAGAGGACGCATTCGTCTGACCGTGCGTGGAGACAAAGAGGACATATATGTCACAGGTGAGCATAACTGTAACTTTACAAACTGATCAGCGCTATTAAACTTTTCGGTAGTGGCCAATTCTCACTATTAACTAGTTGCATATTAGCAGGCTTATTATTAGCATGTTGGTTGTTTATTAGTAGGCATAAACAGTCATGGGAATAACAGTCTTATAAATAAACAACTTTATTAACTGCCTTATTTTTTCCAATAATGAGTAATCAAACCAATTACTGTTTTCTCATTAAAATGCCGTTACCATTACTGACAATGAAATGCGACGTTACTCTAAATTATTATGGGCTAATATAATTAGGCCTATATTTTTTTTTTATCAGTTCATCTGAATGGATGCAAAGCGCACGGTTTCAAATGCACAAAGAAAGTTACTGAGCAAGAAAGCGTTTTTTTATCATTTGGAATTGACAAGCTGTATGTAAACGAAGTTCCTCTGGAATTCTTCACCTTTTAAGAACGGCCGGTTTCTCTGGTAGCGGGCGAAACTAATGCGCAACGATAATCTCATTTACTTGCGCTCACCTTATGTCATCTCTGTTCTTATTCAGTGTCCATTTAATTCATTTATGATATTTAATATTGGGGACATGCAAGTTATTTAACATATTTTCATTTTATTTTCCATGGTAATTAGTTACTTTAATAATAATGCAACTCAGTTACTAATAAATTGCTTACTATTTGTGAGAAGTAACTATAACTAGTCACTTTTTTTAAGTAACGTGTCCAGCACTGCTTATAAAGCACATATTCTACATGACCATTTTCTACATCCCTAATCATACCCAGAACCTAAACTTAACAACTACCATAGGTTACTATGGTTTATTGAGGCAAATCCTATTTTTATTATTTTTGTGCTACTCCACATTAGATGTCTTGATATTTTTGACACTTGATATTCAATTTGTTAAATATATATATATATATATATATATATATATATATATATATATATATATATATATATATATATATATATATATATATATATTGCAATCCTCAAATTGACACAATAAACAATATAATTTAGACACTTTTCAGAGCATTATGGCAAGAATTAGTAAAAAAATAGAAAATTAATAAAATAAAACTAAATTTCTTAAATTAAATAAAAAAAAAAGTGCTGTAATTATATTTTTGACTACTTTTGTCAAATGCAACCATTCAACCCTGTTTCCCAAGATATTGTTACAAAAAACACAATAGTTTTCTTTAATATATAAAAATATAAGTTATTCATCAGCTATATAACCAGCATTATAGCTTTAAACTAGATAAACCTCAAGTATATAGTTTGTATTGAATGTATTTTATATTTCCTAATTATGTTGGGTTATATTAATAAATGTAATATACTTTATGTTTAAGACTATAAAATTACAATGTAAAAGAAATTTGATTACAACTGAATTCATTCAACAAGTTTTAGTAAAAGTAAAAAAACTAAATGGCAAAAAACACCCATTATAAAATGATTAGAAAATAAAACATCTCTGCTTGTTTTATATTCAATACATAGAAAGTGCCATGCGATGTTTATTAAGATTTCCCTATTTATACCCCAGTGAAGAATTACTCCTTTGCTCACAGAGAGAATCTGCTGTTTAAGGAAGCCCACTGGAGATGCATTATGTGCCACACGGCACAGCTCAGCTTTCCTCCAGCAGAGGGAAATGTGTGCATATAGCATCATCAGTACATGAGGAAAAAGCTAATTATACACACACACAATCTGCTGTATTACAATGCACTGTGTCATCCTAACTAAGCCTGTGGCTCTTAGATCAGCGCCACCATAGAGAGACTAATGAGTAGTGAGAAGACTACTAATGCTCTACAGAGAATGTGAGCATTTAAAATGCACCGCTGTTCTTTTAAAGGCAACCAGCAGCATGTCATTCTGACAGGTCAATTTAACAATACAGCTGAAAAGCACATTCACTGTACAAAGCAAAGCAGCGCAACCGCAGAGATATGCACTTTGTTCTATCGCATGGTATAATTCATGCGGTATTCAGCGCTTATGTGCACACATAATCAGTTCTCAAGCGAATGTATGTTTTAGTGCATGAAGCGCTTAACCTGATACCCATGGATCCTAACGGCCTGTCGGACCCTTACGTGAAGCTCAAACTCATTCCTGAT
Source organism: Puntigrus tetrazona (assembly GCF_018831695.1). Taxonomy (NCBI): domain Eukaryota; kingdom Metazoa; phylum Chordata; class Actinopteri; order Cypriniformes; family Cyprinidae; genus Puntigrus; species Puntigrus tetrazona. Next base: position 13,419,173 of record NC_056714.1, read on the forward strand.
CCAAAAAGCCAGAGCAAACAGAAAACCAAAACCATCCGTTCTACGCTCAACCCTATCTGGAACGAGAGCTTCACCTTGTGAGTCTCTTTTGTGTTTCTTGGCTCGTGTGTGCGTCTCATGCAAAAGTTGTTGTTGTGCTTTTCTGAGCGGATGCTAGGTTATCCCTCTCCGTCCTCCTGTCTGTGTGTAGTTCGGTGCGCGGGAGGCAGTGGGACAGGCGTCTGTCTGTAGAGGTCTGGGACTGGGATCGGACCTCGCGGAATGACTTCATGGGCGCTCTGTCGTTCGGTGTCAGCGAGATATTCAGACGTTCGGTCAGCGGCTGGTTCAAACTACTCAACCAGGATGAGGGAGAGTATTATAACATCCCCGTACCTGACCCTGACCTGCAGGTACGCTCACATGTCATCTTTATTCACCTTTATTTATATAGCGCTTTTAACAGTGCAGATTGTGTCAAAGCACACAGTATCAAATTATCACTATTATCACGACAATAATTGCTAGAAATTAAATGTCGCTATCTGCACTTTTTTTTGACTTTTTAAGGTTTATTATTTTACATTCTTGTGTGTGTGTGTCTGCTTTTTTTAAAACACAATTTTGTATAATGACATGGGTATGACAGGTATTACAATGTGAAAGTCATTTACGAGGACAGTGTTGGTGTCCCCGTCAAAAGGCTTATAAATCATACAGAATGAGTCTTTTGAAAATCTAAAAATGCTAAATGTTTTGTGTGAGGGGTAGGTTTAGGTGGTTGTCTCCGCAGCTGCGCAATATCAGCTATAGAAATACCAGTAATTTTGACCTTGTGGGGACATTTAGCTTATAAATCAAACGGAATGATCGTTTTTGAACATCAAACAGAAATCAAACATCATACAAAACAAAACCATAAACATAAAATGTCCCCATGAAAATCCCCCACGTATGTGTGTTCTGATCAGCTGTACAGCTCGTTTTTATACTTTGTAATAACGTTCTACGTGTTAATACTAATACGACTACTAAAGTTACAATCAATAATACAGCATTTTTTTATTGGGATCAATGTTATTAACTAAGATTAATTAACAACAATTAGTATATTTGTAAGTTGCTGTCAACCTCGATTAAAGAGCACTGTAAAAAATTATTAGTTTAATGAAAACTAAGTGAAAATTCACCCTATCTATTTTTCAAATGCATACTATTAATCTTTAATCGAACAATTCATCCACGCTTATGTTTCTACTTTTTCGTCTTAATGATGATAGTTCATTTAGTTTACAGGAAACAGTGGGAGAGACCTCATAATTATTAATCAGACTATCATAATTGGATCTTGTGGTGAAACGACAGACTTCTCTCTGGTGATACATGCAAGAATTTCTCAAACCTCACCTCTTTCTTACAATCGACCGCAAGCTCATGTTCAGATCTGCCCCTATTTAGTCAAAAAACCAATAGATACTGTAGATCCAAGTTTTTGATAAATGTGTATCGCTAAGAGCTACAACACAAAATTTAAAGAAAATGCTGCTTCCGTAAATGTTAATAAATTTAAATGTATTGTCTTCCTGGTAGCATTTTTTTATTACCTACCATAGTACCGCTGCAGGGAGTGTAGTCGGCAATTTTTGAATCGCCTTCCATAAGTTGTAGTGAAAACAGAAAAGTTGCTGGCTGAAATCTTCAAGTGACTGTCCATAAAGCACAATCATTGTGCCCTTGAGCAAAGCACTTTACTCCATTTTGCTCCAGGGGAGATTATCCCTGTAATAGATGTACTGTAAGTCACTTTAGATAAAAGTGTCAACATGCGATATTCAGCCAAAAGAGTGCTGTGGAAGCCTAGGGCCAACTCAAATCCACAAATAAACGCGTCCAGCAAAAATCGCATGTTCTTTTTGAAATCGCGTGGTCACAAACAGACACATCTACAAATTGTGTAAATGCCGTCTTAGTCTGACCACATTCACTGAGCGTCATAATTGTGTCACTTATATAGCGCATCCACAGGAGGGCAGTGTAGATCTTTATTGAAACAATCTCTCTCTCTCTCTCTCTCTCTCTCTCTCTCTCTCATCCCATCTTTCTCCTCAATTCTGAAGGTACCAGATGCTGCTCTCGTGCCCTCTGTCCCTCCTGCTCCTGTTACTGTGACGACGCCTGTTCCTGCTGTGACCCCTCCTGCTCTGAGCCCGACTCCCACTGCACTGCACACGGGCAAAGGCAGAGTCGGGCTGCACGATTTCAACTTCCTCATGGTTCTGGGCAAAGGGAGTTTTGGCAAGGTGCTTGAAATCACATTCATATTTTCATAGGCTTATACACATATAGCGGGATCGAAGGCTTCAATGATAAACTTGATTCAAAATCACATTTATACCTTGAAATAAGATTCATAACAGTGAAATTAACAGTATATGCTGTCACTAAGGCAACTCCTAAATTTTTTCGAGGCAACTTTTCGCTGACATTTGGACCCTGCTGTATGCGTAATAAATCATTGTATTTGTACTCCTGGTTGTCAGTGGAAAAGAAATCTTTAAAGGAAACTCTCTAGACTCAGACAGAACTCCCACGGTCCGCCCACTCTGTTCACTGACCGTCTGATGCATAGTGGACACCAAAATGGCAAGCGCAGACTGTGATCCACAAGTATGAGTCTGGCTTCTCATAACTTCTAAGCGTAAAGACACCATTTTTTATAATTAGCCTGTCAGTAAACAAATGATGTTTACGGGGTAATGAATTCATACAGTGATTGCTTTGAAGGACAAAATAATGAGTCTGGCAGTTTAGAGACATCAAATCTATGACAAATATATAGATTAGTGCCTTTTTTGAAGTTTAAACTAGATTAGTTACAGTGCAGTGCTTTGAAGGGAATTTATTCATCATCAAGTCACGTATGTGCTTTGAATATTGTGCACTTATTAGTTTGTCTTAATTTAGTTGATACAACACCGGCCCAGGCTGTTGTTTTACTGTCAAGACAGAACAACACCTACAAACTTCTGGACACAGCAACAATAATAGCTGGTGAAGTTGACAAGCTCCTGTGTCAGGGATAGTTGAATGTTGGAGACCAAAGTATTATGGTTATTACCATTGACTGGAATGACATGAGGTTGAGGAGATGATTCAATTTTTGTTAATATTTTTTATGAGTTATCCTATTAAGACATACCCACAACTGTTTTAACGGGTACAAAGGCAATCTGTGGCAGTCATAACTTATGAAGCAAAATAACACAAAACACACTACTTTGCTGAAAAAAAAGGATAGAACCATCACAAGAAATTCTAATGGTTTTCACTACAAATACCTGTACAAACGGTACAAACCATCAACTTTTCACCATTAAAATCAGTAATACATGTTTGTTTTTGTTTTTAGGGTTTTTTTTTGTTGTTTGTTTGGGACATATTCCACAGGGATTTATTGGTTTTATCATCAGATCCTGTATAGTATGTACTAGAGTTGGGGCACTTGCATATTTTTTTAATTTTACAATTTTCTGTCCACAAGGTGGCAACACTGGCCCAGATTGTTTTTTTGTTTAGTTTTTTTTTTACGAAGAAATGGTAGAGATAGAACACATATAATAAAACTACTAGAGAACGGTAGATAAGAGATAAGTATACTCGACTTCAGTCTAAGTAGGTGAGTTTGGGACAAAACAGGCTGCAAGGCAGATCAGACTTTTATGCCAAAAGTCAGGCTACTTGAGACCACACTCACCCATCGACAAACATGTCTACTTCCATGTTCCCTGTAGATGCAATAAGGAGTGCGAAGGGTACAATGTCCTTGGAACTAAATTAGGCCCTTGTCTCATTCGTTCCTAGGCTGCTTCTGCTAATTCAGGCAGAAGGGGAAAAGCTAAAGCTTTGGTCCCAGCTGCAAGAAGAGGGGGCTGATTTCCCTATCTAAAATTTGCAGCTGTGGCTCTGCCTCGCTTCCTCTAGGAGGCAGAAGCTCTGACTCAAGGCCCAGAGAGATACAGACCTTTTTCACCTTAAAATACCTGGAGCTATCTAGGCGCGCGGCCATTTGTGTGCTCGGCCAGTCTTACTATGTGATAAATAAAGCAGAATTTTTGATATGTGTAAAAAAAACTCCTGATGATTGCAAATCTAAGAGCAGCCATGGGACGTTGGAATATTTCAGAATGAATGCCTTGTTGTGGTCAAAAAAAATGCTTGATTCTTCTGTCTGTGCTGAGCAGAATCTAAATGCTGTTGTCGTGTGTCAGCGCAGAGCACACAAATGAAGGACTCTGAGCTGTTTGATCCCTGAGGAGGAATGACGTGTGTGTGTGTGTGTGTGTGTGTGTGTGTGTGTGCGCGCGCTGTGCTCTCACTTGTTTGACAGCGTGAAGGAATTTTTTCTTTCCTTTGAGGTTGTGCTCATGTACAGTATATAAAATCATATGAAAGTCGATGTTGTGTGTGCACGAGTGTATCTGTTTTGTATACACGTACGCGTGTGCGTACACTTGAGTGTGCGAGTGTGTCCTCACAAGATATTTGGTTATATAAGAGGCCAGGGTTATACTCAGTAGACAGCACATCCTCCAGGGCGTAGAACCGTGCTAAAGAAAGGATAGAAACGAGGGAAGAGATTAAAGAGAAGAGCAGAGCAGAGAGACCTGGGAACCGGAGATAGAAAAATGACACAAAGCAGAAAAAAAGACAGGAAGAGAACAGGATCACACGAGTAAAATGAATTTCTGTTCTTTTTTTTTTTTTTTTTTGCTTGATTTGAGCTAATGTTCCCTTATGAATGTTAAACCCGTTTTGAATTGTTTTCTGCTCTTGCTTTGTGTTTGCTGCTGTAGGAATGCGAGCAGAAGATAATGAACTCTTAATTATTAATGTTTAAGAAGTGTTAGCGCAAGGTTTCCTTGTCATCCGCAGGTCCTGCTGGCGGAGGAGAGGGGGAGTGAGCGCTTGTTTGCAGTGAAGGTGTTGAAGAAGGACGTGCTGTTTCAGGATGAGGACACAGAGAGCGCCATGGTGGAGAGAAGAGTGCTGGGCCTCGTGGGGCGACCTCACTTCCTGACCTCCCTCTACTGCGCCTTTCAAACAGAGGTCTGCGTGTTCATCTGTGTGTGTGTGTGTGTGTGTGTGTGTGTGTGTGTGTGGGAGAGAGAGCGTGCAAACGGTTAATGATTAAAATACGATGCGAGCTTGAGGTTTATACATGCATATGCACATTTGTAAATTATGAAATATATATGGCCTGAAATGTCATCGGGCCCTTAGTGATGGAACAGATGCACTCTTCACCTTCAGGGCCATTTTTTAATCACTTTTCTGACTTTGCACAGCTGGAGCACAAGTACTGACATTTTGTGGGTCCCACATGTGGTCTCCCAGGGCAGAAGCGGGCTATTTTTAAATTTGAAGGCAGTCGTTTTTTGTTTTTGTTGCGTTGGTTGATAGTATACTGACATCTAGTGGCGTGGATACAGCATCAGACAAAGTTTTCAGGTACTTTAATGGCATTCTGTAGGTGATAGTGTCTGTTAAAACAGGATTACCAAGATTACCAAAACAATTAAAGCATTTAGGGTTTACCATAACTGTAAAAACGGTTTATACCTTTACAAAACTCATACTTACAACTTTTAAAAGTGACGTTGAACTAATTGTTTAAATAATGTCTTAATAATGCAAGAATAATCTGAAAATATACAAAAGATGTGCAATATAGTCTAATGTAGCCAGCACAGGTTTAGATAAGCAGTTTATAATCTCTTGCTAAATAGACTAAATAAAGTACATCAATAAAGCATGGCTGTAACAACTGTTACTTGTTAAATTGTGTTTTTTTTTCAAATTATGTTACAATTTTGCCGTCAATGGTGTAGAAGCACATCATTCAGATTGTGAACGGCCTAATTACAAAATGCCATAAAAGCACCTAAATATTCATCGTATCATGTGATTTAAAAATGCCTGCCAGCATGAGTTAACCCACTCTTTGTAAAATAAACATCTTTTATTAGGCTTCTAATATGCCTAGATAATTTATCACATACATGTGTTTATCATGTATCTAAAGAAATTTTTTTTGGTATTAAAAAAAAATGCACCACTACTGAGATTTGTATACCAGATTAATGACAGCATCAGTTATGGATTAAAGTTGTTTAATCGTAGTAAAAATGAAAGCATCACCGTAAGTATTCTTCTTTTACCTCATTAAAAGGTTGTTTACATTGGCCTAGATAAGCACCGATAGGTTCAATTAATTTGCCCTGAACAAGGCTGTTAGCAGTCTTGAGAGGGAGACAAATCACAAGAACAGATTGCTTTTACAATATTGACTAACAGGGTTTATAAAATGTCAACATGAACAATGGGTGAACAGAATAACAAAGGCTTCTGACAATGTAATAATTATATTCTTGGAATGCTGTCGTGCGAGTCCTAAACTGGCAACCTGGAACAACCTGCGTAATAAAAGGTGATTCGACGATCATTTCTTCTATGTCACTCTGACATGATAAATAATTTTTCTAACTAATGAATCTGGAGGTCCTTTGCAATGTTGGTTGCCTCATTTTGCTCTGAAAAAAATCACTTTTCATAGCGCTAATTGTCTGACCTCTTTCAGCAGACACGTATTGCAAAGTGGCAATCAGCCTAATGAAATACACTGGCAGCTGCAGCACTGAAAGAGAGAAAAAGAGGAGTGTGTGTGTGTGTGTGTGTTTGTGTGTGTGTGTGTGTGTGTGTGTGTGTGTGTGTGTGTGTGTGTGTGTGTGTGTGTGTGTGTTTATGTTTGGCTTTAATGGTTTGTGAAGGTTTGAATTACTCTTGTTAAATCACTTGATATTTTTTCCCCCCGTCGATTGAATTTGTAACAAACACTTGATGTGACTGTGTTTGGTAATGACTTCTTTGTGTATGTAAACTGTGTCTCATTGTGTCAAGTGCATGAAATAGAGTTTCCTGTCAAAGCTATCAGTTGCCCAGTGGAAAAATGCAGTATCCCACTGATCGGAAGTTCAAGTCCTACTGACACCAGATGTTGTAGTCAGATACCTCTAGAGATAAAGTGGGATGTTATCTTGCCTTAGCTGTAGGTGACAAATATTAAAGCAACATGCTGGTCTCAGCGTACACAGTGAATTTTAATAGTACAGTTAGTTTTTAGTTCATTGTTTTTGTGAGAAGTCTCTCATATATTAATGAAAGCTGTATTTATTTGATCAAAATTACAATACAGAACAGTAATGTTCTTAAACATTATTACAATTTAAAATATCTGTATTTTAAAAGGTAATGTATTTCCTATGCTGGCAAAGCTGCTGATTTGAGGCTAATATATATATATATATATATATATATATATATATATATATATATATATATATTTTTTTTTTTTTTTTTTTTTTTTTTTTTTTTTTTGAGGGCTATAAGCACATTACTCTGGTTTCAGTCAAGTAAATTGAAAATCTGTCTTTTAATTTGGCTGATTGCTAATCTGTGGCATTTGCTGTATCCATGAGAACATCAAACTGATTGATGATTCGTTTTTTAATTCCTATTAGTATTGTGAAGTTGCATATCTTCTGATTGCTGATAATCAGTTTTGTGTTGTAGGATCGTCTGTATTACGTCATGGAATACGTGAATGGTGGTGATCTTATGTTTCACATCCAAATCGTTGGCAAGTTTAAAGAACCGCATGCAGCGTAAGTTTAGCACTTCTCTTCTGTGCTCAAAAAAAGCCCATGCTGGATGTAGATGAGTCTATTCTTCGTCGAAACAGATTTGGATAAATGTACTATTACCTCGCTTGCTCACCAGTGGATCGTTTGCAGTGAATGGGTGCCGTCAGAACGAAAGTCCAAACAACTGATAACTATTGCTTGCTTTTTCACTCTTTATACTGTTTAAAGTGCCCCTATTCTGTCTAATGAAAGGTTAATATGTTGTTTTTGGCAGTCCCTAATAACAGGTTGACATGCAATTAAGGTCAAAAAACACTTTCATTGTTATATAATATGCATTTCATTTTACTTTACTTGCTCAACGGCTCCCACACAATTCGTCCAACGATTCATTTTTCAAAACCCCCTCCTTTGTGTGACACTAATCTGCTGCGATTGGTCCAATTGGTCTCATTATACCAGTCATGCCTGATAAAATCAGTGTTTGTGAGCGCAGTGCTGCTTTGTGTACAGCCTCAACAGGGAAACAGCTATTATTACTCCAAAAACGACACCTAGTGGCAAAAAATACATAAACATTTTCATTTTCAACATTTTCATTCAGTCCAACACAAAAGACCGACAAGCGAGTGGGCAGTATGCTAACGTTTCATGTCGACGTCAACATCTTGGGATTTCGTTTTAAAAAGTGACTCGAATCTTTCTTTTGAAACACAGTAACTTCATAAATGGTGCACTTTCAGATTTTAAACGTTGCCGTATATTCACTTAACGCCGTGTTACACACTGCACGAAAGGTAATTTTCAGAAATCCGTAATAGGAGCACTTTAAGCACCCCCTTTGTTCAGTTTCTAAACTCACCTGTTTGGCATCATTCTGTCATTCTGTCCTGCGGTGGAAGAATGTTTGTTTAATGGAGTTAATGAGAGATTTTCATGTTGGCAGGTTCTATGCTGCTGAGATCGCGGTGGGTCTGTTCTTCCTGCACAACAAAGGCATCATATACAGGTACAAGACATGATGACAGTCTCCATCCGCAAACACGCCATATGTTACAGTCACTTAATATTCTCTCTCTTTCTCTGGACTGCAGAGATCTAAAGCTGGACAATGTCCTGCTGGACAGCGAGGGACACATAAAGATAGCAGACTTCGGGATGTGTAGGGAAGGCATGATGGAAGGGGACACCACCCGGACCTTCTGCGGCACGCCTGATTACATCGCACCTGAGGTTTCCTTTACTCCATCTCCATCTTTCTGCTCCCGTCCGATTCATCTTCTCTTCTTCATGACCTCGGCTCTGTGTTTACATGAACACTCGCCGGATGTGCGCAGTCAGCACATGTCTGCGTGTATGTGCATCTACATGTCTCTGTGTGATTTCATTTAGGTTCACTGGGGTGTTTACTACACGGCGACATGACGGACATCCCGCTCGAGTGATGTATGTGCTAAATCGTCAATGCGTGTGTTTTGCTGTGTGATGGAAAGGCGATGTGAATGTGGGTCTACCGAAGCCCAGTATGCGTCAGCGCTGTATTAACCCAGCTGTTAAACTGGCTCACATTGATCACATTATGTAAAAAAAAAAAAAAAAAAAAAAAAGAAAAAGCCATTGATCTTTGTGTCCCTGTCATTTTGAAAAGATGCAATATGTGTCCCTGCAGGCAAGGAAATTAATCTCTCTTTCTCACGCTGTGGCACACACACACTCACGGCTGACACAGAGACACTGGCATATTTATTGTGTAATTATCTTTAATATGATTTTCATGAGTTTATCTGCACATTGAGAGGGCTGTAATAGCATCCATCTAACTCTGTAATGGGAATATTCCTAATTTATATGATTTTGAGAATATAACATTATGAAATTACGAAGCATTTAGCAAGGATGGCCAAAATTCAAGATCTATTTAAGTTTTGGAGCTGGGATGTGAGTTTAATCGGACACATTCCACAGGATGTTGAATTGGAATTTGAATTGGAATGATGGGATGTAGAATTTACTGAACAGGGACAAAAGGACAAGGACCTAGAGCTTTAGTTAAAGTTAGTTAAAGTTTCCATCTTGTCATTCTGCTTCCTGTTGTTTGGTTCCATTTTGAAGACTATTCTGTGAAGTATCTTTAATAAATATGTTATATTAAAATCTGTAATGAATATATTTAAATGTCTAGTGTACACTGTTCAGAAGTTTGGGGTTGGTAAGGGGTTTTTTATGTTTTTAAAAGAAGTCTCTTTTGCTCACCAAGGCTGCATTTGTTTGATCAAAACAGTAATATTTTGAAATATTATTACAGTTCGAAATAACCATTTCCTATTTTAATATATTTTCAAATGTGCTTTTTTCAGTAGCCATTACTCCAGTTTTCAGTTTCACATGATCTTTCGAAAACTATTCTAATATGAATATTTGCTACTCAAAAAACATTTTTACTGTTGTAAGATAGAAGTTGTGTTGTTGTTGTTGTTTTTGTTTGTAATTATAAATGCCTTTGCTCTCACCTTTAATGCCTCCTTGCTGAATAAAGGTATTCATTTATTTTACAAAAATCTGACCGCAAACTTCTGGACCATTGTAGGTCAAAATGGTATAGTAGGTACTTTATATTCAAAATAAAATGAATTTTTAATGATTATACCTATTTTATAAATTAAATTTAAATATAATAATGATATAAATTCAATTGTATCTAATTATAAAAAATTGTAATATTTTCAGAAATGCACATATGTTTTGCAAATGATAGCATGTTTATTGGTAATTAATACTAAATGCATTTATATTGAATTTCATTGTACTTCTTAAATTCAAATTATAGTTCTGCATCCTGTTTGCTACCTCAACACAAATTAAAAAGGCATTCTCAGTGAACACTCTGGGAAATCTATACCCAAAGTATACAAAAGTAAATTTGTTGTTTTCAGATTGTGGCGTATCAGCCGTATAGTAAAGCGGTGGACTGGTGGTCGTATGGAGTCCTGCTCTATGAGATGCTGGCTGGGCAGGTAATTTTTCATCCTCTGCTTCCCTGAGCCTTTAATTTTGTCCTTTTCTCAATAGATCTTCATCCCCGGTGCCCTCTCCCTCTGTCTCTCTCTTTTCATCAGCCTCCTTTTGATGGCATAGATGAGGAGGAGCTGTTTCAGTCCATCATGGAACAGAGCGTTTCATATCCGAAGAGTCTCTCTCGGGAGGCTGTGGCCATCTGCAAAGGGGTAATCTACTTCCTGTTCTTTCATCTCTGCTGCCTACATACTTTGCTCACAGTGCAAGCACAGGCAATTTAATACTAACACGACTACTAAAAAATTTGGCTTAAATTAGCATACAGTTGAATTTCCATCCTCTCGGTTTTTCTGACATTCTTTCTCCATCTGTTTCTCTCCCAGCTCCTCACCAAGAACCCTGCTAAGCGTTTGGGTGGAGGAGAGGATGCTGAGAGAGAGCTGCGGGAGCATCCTTTTTTCCGTTGGATAGACTGGGACCGACTGGAGAGACTGGAGATACAGCCTCCCTTCAAACCCAGAAGTGTCAGTATCATCTATCACAACACCTGTCTCTGCGTGCGGCTCAGGATGTACCACGCTATCATAGAAAAACTCTTGGATTATTAAACATGCAGAGCAAAGCCATTACGAAAATGTAAAAATATAAAAGGCTTGGTGAAATGATTTAGTTTTGGAGTAGAGGAAACAAATTTTTTTTTTAAATAATTGAAAATGAAAACTCCACACCATGAAAGAAAAAATATGTTTATTAAATAATAAATAAGTAAATGGATGGGTGGTATATAGACAAGATTGATTGATTGATTGATTGATTGATTGATTGATTGATTGATCATGATATAAAAATTATATTCAATCTCCCTTTAGGGTCAACTACTGTGGATAAATTATTATTTGTATTAAAAATAGTTATTTTTTATTTTTTTAAAGAGAATGTTTAAAAAACCAAAAATTATAATCAATATTACATTATATTACATTATATGTTTTACATTAAGCAAATTAGCCTTTGTGTAGATGTATGTATGTGTGTGTGTGTGTGTATATAGTAAAATAAATTATATAAATGTATGTTTAATTAATCATTAATTATATGAATTAATGAAAAAATATATATATATATATATATATATATATATATATATATATATATATATATATATATATATATATATATATATATATATATATATATATATATATATATATATATATATATATATTTATTTATTTTTTTTTTTTTTTTTTTTTTTTTTTTTTTATTTATTTATTTTTACACATTAGCCTGTTATTTGCTTACCTGTAGTACAGTAACTGTAATTAACTTTACATAGACTCAGCATATTCACATTGTGGTATATCCTCATTTTGATGATATATATTGTACAGAGCGTGTGTGTTATTGTTTTTTTTTTTTTTTTTTTTTACTCGTAAGCATGTAACTGGAAGTTTATTAATGCGCTCCGCCTGCTTCTCCTTATTATTTTCAGTGTGCATCCGTGCGTGTGTGCATGCGTATTTACTGGTGTTGTCTTGTAAAGACGGAAGAACCAAAATAAACCTGACCCTCATTGCCTGTAGCTCTTTACCCATATTACTCATGCTAATCTATGTGGATATTATGCTGTGTGAATGTATGTGAGCACAGCAAATAAATAGAGGTGCTCTGAGTTCACAGCGCTGAACTGACGTCAACAACATCCATTTCAGTTGCTTGGTATTTAATAGAAATAACATAACCCAGCTGATTCTGTTTGTCATTTCCACAGGGAGGCAGAAAAGGAGAGAACTTTGACAAGTTTTTCACATCCGCCCCGTCCGCCCTCACGCCCTCTGACCCGGATGTTCTCGCCGCTATAAGTCAAGAGGAATTCCAAGACTTCACCTACATGAACCCCGAATTTCCTCCTTCACCCCTAACGGCTGTCTGAGAAACCTTCAAGCAAAAGAACACCAACCGTCTGTCTGTTGACTTTTTCTGTTCCCGTTCATGATTTAAACTCCGGTGACCAAAAAAAATGGCTTCAGCTTGCTTACCATAGGAGTCTGTCTCAATTAGTCCGGTAAATCATCTTCTGCAACAACACCACACACATTTTAATCATCTTAACGGTAAAACAAACTAAGCATTAATACTATTTAGTCTGTCCACTCTGAGAGTATCGGCCTGAATTATTTAAGGGTCGTTCATTCATGCCATTATCTCATTGGACAATAGGATCTTATTGGATATCCCTTTGGATGCTAGTAGTTGCCATGACCTAATTATAACTGAGTGCTCTATAGAAACCAGCATGAGCATGATTTCCCCCATGTTTTAAAGTTCACTTCAAGCCGATTATTTAATCTCTGATCAAACTAACGTGTTTCTGCTTGTCTTCATGTAAGATCCTGTTTGCTCTGGTTTGGTTTAGATAACTAAATAAGTGCAGACAGGTGAGCAAATACTGGTAATCCTTTCATCTAACAACTGGTATAGAAACTCAGCATTATGATTTAGGAGTCGCACACATGACAGCTAAATGCAAAAAGAAAAAAAAATGAAAGATTAATGCTTCAGTATATAAACTAATTGTTTGTGATATGAATGTAAGAGCTGATACTGTATATCTCTGTAGATGCATCAGAATTCAATCCAAATATGGTTCTATACAGGCTAGAAACATTTGCATCTTAGTCTTTGGGGTCCATGTTATTAAAACAAATGACTTTATGAGAAACATATAAAGTATGCATATCTATATAAAGCATGTGCAGTGTATTATAAAGTATATATGTTAATGTTTATTCAGGATTACAGAACCGACAGACATTTTCTATGAATATGTTAACCCATATCATCAGTATATAAAATAAAAATGTGAAGAAAATGTGGATCCAACTTATCAACCAAAATTCTGTTTATAGCGCATAGGATTTATTACATTTAAGTGTTAATTATTACCAAAGTGGTCTCAAAGAGCGAAATCTAAGGTTTATGGATGCATTTATTGAGTGTTATTTGTGCGAAGCTGGTATGAATATGGTTATTTAGACACTGTGATGTCTCGAGATCAGCATGCGCTTGTCTTGCATAGTGAAAAATCATGACGCCTGACCTGGAAAGACCCGAGTCTGCACCCTGTGCCCAAAATGTCCATCTAATACAACTTGAAAGTTGCACTGACGACAAAATACTGCCAACAGAAAAGTGGGAACATTTCATGCATTATGTGGAAAAGACAGTTTAGGAGGAGCGTAAGGTTAGGTAAAAAGAGATGTGTGTGGATGTAGAATGTAGATAACTGAAATGTATGTATTATTTTTATTATATTATTATCCCTGGAATTTGTAACAAGGTAAAAAAAAAAAAAAGATTGATCGCTGCCTGCTCCTGTTCGACATTTCCCAGCCTTTTATTTCATCGCTGTTTCGCTGATCTTGTGGTTATGAAAATGGGATACTTCGTAAATCAGTTCTGCTCCTGGAGATCGAACATCAAACCCGCCAAACGTTCAGCTGAACCCAACCAATTAACAGCTGTGCTTGTTTTTAGGTTGGAACCAAGCTCTGTAGTTAGATCTACAAAAGCTACTTAAAAGATTATTGTAATAATTAGTGAAAATTCCGTGTATTGATGTAATTATTCTATATGCATTTGTTTCCAATCACAATAAACGATTCAACCTCAGTATCAAAGATAATTTGGCCAAATGTGCATGACAGAGATAGATAGATAGATAGATAGATAGATAGATAGATAGATAGATAGATAGATAGATAGATAGATAGATAGATAGATAGGTTTGTTTTGAGTTGTTTTGTGTTTTCAAATGTGAAAATAAAGTAGATGACTCAAACTGAGCACTTTTTTTGTGTTCACTCCATCCTTCACCTGTTTGGTCACGTCTCTGGTGTCTGTGTTCGTGCTGATGAGACGGCAGACCTTTACTCTCATCTCTCAATCTCAAGACTTTCTCTCTCCACTCATCACTCCATCAGTGCTCTCCCAGTGGGCTTGAGTGATATAACAGGATACCCTTAGATACCCTGCCTATTAAAAACTACCCTAACCTCCTTACTGTAACTGTCTTCATCTCCGTCACTCCTCTTTTTTTTTTAATGCCCCACTCTGACTTTCTTTTTAGTTCTGTGACCTCACCTTCTTTCTTGAACCGAAGAGTTCCAGCGTCTGACATTTAAAAAGGTGTTCGTAGAAATGCTTGCTTGCCGTGTGCTGTTGAATGTAGAATGTAGAATTTTGTCTCTTTGTGTCTCTCTTTCCCTTCTTCACTTCTTGAGGTCAGAGTGTACTATGCTATTGATATCATGCCTAAAAATACTTTATCATGAGGCTAAGCCCACTAAAAAGTATAATGAGACTAACGGAGAAGAAACTGAGAAAGGATGAGATGATTCTTGATTCTGACATGGATGATGACAAAAGGGAGCACTTATTAATGTGTTTTTTGTTGGGGTTTTTTGCATTTCCATACATACGCAATCTTGTTAGTAATAATCATGCATGCATCTTGTTTCGAATTTCAGAAGAGACAAATTCAAGATACTTTTTTATGCCACAAAATCTTTAACAACAAAGATCCAGTGGCATAATGTGGCCTACTGTAAATCTTGGATGCTGCTGCAAAGACTTCCCTTTGAACTATGACAGTCTGTTTGTGGAAATTGCACTAATTACTAGCGCGAGCAGAAAATGAGTGCTCTGTCTTCTTTTTCTAACTTGCTCATTTACTGTGATTTATGCCGCTCTTTGCCTGACTGTCTTCTCACAATTCACTACTGACCAATCTGTCTTTCCCTCCATATCTAAACTAATTTACGGTCTCTTTTACATGTGGGCGATGGTTAGAATTTGACGGGTATACACTTTTACAGACCCAACCAATTCATTTACGCACATACAGTCATATAATATTATGCACAGTACGAAAAATTGTATTTGTTTAGAGATTTTAAAAAAATGAATAAAAATGTATTCAACGCTATAAAATATATTTTAAGTTGAAAATAAAACAAATCATTCTATTACAAAATGCGATTAATATCAAATTCGGTGTTACTTGTCGTTTCTGTGCAAATGTTTACAATGTCTGAATGAACCAACTTTTTTCATTGCATTATTACATTATTAGCTTTTTAGCTAATTATTAGACAATATTAAAGTGAGCAAAAAATGTGACTGCAAAGGTCATCTAAATACAAAAAGCAAAAGTTAAAATCAGCATGGATATCCCATACTGGCTCTTACATTATCAAACTGATATTTGTAAGCCATGCATGTTTTTGAGATATCAACCGTCTTTTTCCTGTCAAAATAAAAAAAATAAATAAAAAAACAGACATAAGCTTCATGCGACGTTTCCATCCATCCATCCATCCATCCATCCAAAACGCAAAAGTGCGTTTTCCATTGCGCAATGCTAACCCAATCCCTGCTACATATTCTTACGCGCAACGTTTGCCTTGCTTTTCGCTCTCTTTCGTTTAGCTGGGATAAAAAGAGGGACGGTAAGCGTGAAGATGTGAGGGAGGAGAAGATAACGGGGTATCAGTGGGAAATACGCACGTAAGAGAGAGAAAGAAAGAGGGAGGGAGAGAGAGTGAGGGAGAGGGAGCGAGAGAGACAGAGCGCGGATATTTTGCCAGGCACCCCTGGTGTGAGGCTTGTGCCTGCATACTTGTCAGCTCCACGCGCGCGCGGGCAGGGTGAGTACACGCTCCTTCAGACTGCTTGCCTTGTTCTTCACTGTTCTCAACTAATGCGTGACTGAGCCGAAACACGTTTGAACTTTTGTCGGCTGTTATAGACAGAAGTTGAAGGAAACGAACGGATGCGCGTTTGTGGCTGCGTGTCGAACGAGTGCGGACGGCTTTTCGTAATCCCCGCGGGTCCGCGAGCGAGTCGGGCGCCGTGTCGGTACGCGAGGGGGAAGGTTTATCGTTGTTTGTGGTCCGGTGTGAATTGTGAACGTCCAGGGTCATTCGGGAGACCGGCATGCGGCGATTCTGCTAACGTTCGCAGCTGTTGAGCATTTCGGCGTTGGGCAGAAGTGAGTGAACGGTAGCTGGGGTAGTTGAGACTGTAACTGGCTCAGTCAAGTGCCCCAGGAGGCACGCGCTGGCATGTAGGTGGGAACTCCATCATTACTGGGCCAAGGTCTTTCCATACATTAACCTACATCTGGCTTGGCACTCTTTATCTTCTCTGTCCCCGTTCCTCACTGCACTGTATGTCTTTTGTTCACTATGCATTTATTGTAATACATTCAGGTGACTCATAAATAACGTCGTCCCTTTAAACGGAAATATGTAAACATTTTTAAAGAGGCGTTTCACAGAGAATTACATTCTTTTTACTCCCCCTTACGTCGTCTTAAATCTAGAGACTACATGCTTCTGTTGAACATAAAAGATCTTGTTGAACTGTATGCAATGTAAGAGAGTTGGGTGCAACAAACACCGGACCTCAGTGACTTAGATTTTATGGTCAAAAAGACATTGTTCGATATATTTCTTAACTGTTAAATGATCCTTTGGACTAATATTTTGGATCAAGTACTTACTGTAAGCCACACTGACATCATACTGCATTTGAATAGTACACATCTTAAAGGGATAGTTCGCCCCAAAATGAAAATTCGGTCATAAAATAGTCTGGCCACCAGTATTCACCGGCATGGTCACCGGCATTCTTTAAAATTCTTTAAAAAAAAACAGAAGAAAGAAAGTCATACAGGTTTGCGATAGCATGAGGGTGAGTAAATGACGGGGGAAAAAAGAACTATCCCTTTAAGTACACACTTTGTGTGGCACCAATCTCAAGTGAATTACTGCAAGATTTCCTTCAAAGGTCCAGATAAGACCTGAACGACCGCACAAAAATGCAAAAGGATAAAAAAGGAAATCTGTCCGTGAATATGCAAGTTTAAGCTGGAACTTTTTCATGGATTTTGTCATGGAGAAGAAACCTCTCTTCTCAGAGAAGTAACCTCTCCGCTCATCAGCACACACGGCCTTGAGGGGGCAGAAGAGGGGGGTCAGTGAAAAAAATCCTTTCAGTGTAGACGGTCAAGCTGTAGTTTGACATTGTTGGTCTCTGTCTCTGTTGCGTTTGCTTCGGAGCACTCAGCACCAGCACTTTTCCTCCGCAGCCTTTTTTCTCTGCATTGCAAAATCTGTCCATCATTTGCTGAGGTTCATCTTCTGTTGACTGCTGGTGTTAAGGCTTGTGTCATTCTTTGTGGCAGGATGAAAGGCAAAAGGTCGAACGCTCCTGCATTCACACGGACGCACTGAAGTCTCGTCTAGACTTCTGAGATTCATTTTGGAAGCCGAGAGTCTCCATCTCTTTTTTTTCTCTTTCTTACGCTTTCTTTTTTTCCCTCTCTTGTTGCTCAGGGTGCTGCTCTGAATCACCAGCTCGGAGAGACACACAGGAAATGACAGCATGAAAAAGCACACGCACACACATTCTCTCACACGTACTCTATACAACCTCTTCAAAAATATCCATCATAAAAGTCGTCATAGCAGCAGCAGCTGAGTGACTGCGAAGACAGGAAACCGATTCTTTCGAGCTCACGCATGTAACCGAACGACAGCATTCATTTCGTTAATCACGTGTCAAATCGTAATCTTTAAATATGTAGAGAGCGAATGGCAGGATGAAAGCGTTCCTGTATCAGCGCGGCACAGATGCGGAGACAATGACAGAGAGCAATATGCACATTTCACTTTGAAAAGAGCTTTCAAGTTGTCGTCAGCGCTGTCATCCGTTCACAACCGAGACAAAAAAGCGTCCCTCATTAATTAAGAATCGATCAGAGCTCTGCCCTGGGAGGATCAGAGAGGTGCACAGGGTCAGAAAGAGGATGTAATCTTAGCTTTACAACACGTTTCACAAAGAGAACAGTAGTTCATAGTGTACACTCTGACATTTACATACTGCCATTTTTAGTTAGCTGCCCCATATATGGCCTCTCCTCATTCCCGTGTCTTTTCTTGCCCTGGCTCTGTTCTTTTACAGTCTGTACCTTTCTTTCTCTCTATATATGTATGTGTGTGTGTGTGTGTGTGTGTGTTTCATATGAAATACATGGTTACTTACAACCCAGGGTTAAACGTTTAACCCAACCTTCTAGGTAGTTTTATTTAATTCAACTAGCCTAATGTTATACATGGCTGGCTTAAAATAAATCCAAAATACGTGGTACATTAAAATCAGCAATTACAGAAAAAAAAAAAAAAATTTAATGTTTATTTAATTATTATTTAGGTTTGGTGAAACATTTGAATGGGTTTGTCCATATTTAATCCTGAATCTTTAAGATTTTTTTCAGATTTGATTGAGCATTACCTTTAGAAATGTTTTCTTGGCAACTAACTGACGTAAAATAAGTTATTAACTGAAAACAAAGGCACTAAAATGACTATAACTAAAATGATCGATTAATTAAAGCTGGATAGAAACATTGACAAAAGTAAAAATAAAATGACTAAAACTTAAAATCAAAACTGAAGCTAGTTAAAAATATTAATAAATACTCAAGAATAAAAAATACTATTCAATGAACTGTTGATTCTATCTTTTGTAACTAAGGCACTAAAAGATTATTTTATTATGTTTTTGGTTCATACAGCTACAGTTAATTAAAGACTCTCTGAAAGGATGCAAAAGCATCATAAACACAGTCTCATGATCTATATTTGAAATTATAATTATAATGTCACTTTCTAATGACGTTCATCAGTTTCACAAAACAAATCTGAACGATTTGACTGGTTATGATACAATGATCTGGTTATACAATTATTCAGTCCCTAACCGCTTACTGGAGTAGAGGGTTAAGTAATTAAATAACGACAAATCAAATTTCTGTCACGTCTTCACAAATACAATACAGTCATATTTCACATTATTTGTGTAGTGCCTCAGTAGAGAGTAGAAAAGAATGATTTGTACGATCCTTTAAAAGCCCTTCTTTTGTGTTCAGCAGAAGAATGAAAGTCATAGGGGTTTGAGTGAGTAATTACTGAAAGAACTGTCATTTTTGGATGAACTAATCCAATATCAGCTTTTATCAGATTCTGTTCTCCCACAGTGCATCACACTGAAGGGCATGCCGATGTGAATTAGTGAGCAGGACCGGTGTGTGTTTACCCGTGTCTACATCTGTTTCTTCCTCGGTACGGATGAGGTGTGCTTCTCACAGTAAAGCTATGACTCATGACTCTGTAGGCGCTTGTGTGTGATGTGTGTGTTGTGCCATCTGAATCACCGCCAATAATCTTTCACGTTCTGCTTCAACGAGTGCCACCCGTTAAGGCTGGCGAACTTCGACCTTTCGCGCGATTGGCCGATTACCGCCACGGTGGGACGGGAGCTGTCTCTCGTGATCTTTTACACTCCTCGTGTATGCTGGTGAACTGCAGAGTAACAGAGACTGTGTGGAAGTGTCTAGATTCGATGGTGTTTTTGCAGTGATTTGGAGCTCGGGTGCTGACGGCTGATGTGTGTGTGTGCGTGTGTGTGTGCAGATGAGCTCTTGCAGCAGCAGGGCTCTGACTCTGCTCTCCACAGTGTTTGGGGCGTGTGGACTGCTGTTGGTGGGGGTTGCCGTGGCGACGGATTATTGGCTGCTGATGGAGGAGGGAATCGTACTGCAGCAGAACCAAACTGTCGATGTCAAGATGGCATTACATTCAGGCCTCTGGAGAGTGTGTTTCATAGCAGGTGCGGACGCACACGTTTCATACACTAAGATCGAAGATGTACTTTACGTCAAGGATGCCCAAACATGCTGATCTGCCTATAAGGAACCCCGTTCGCACACATACGTTCACTTGCACTTTCTAATTATTAAGGAATACTGAAAAAAGTATCACGTAAATGTTTTCAACACTGATGACAATAAAGATGTTGCTTTGGCAGCAAATAAGAACGATTTCCGAAAGGATCGTGGGACACTGGAGACAATGCAGTAACGATGCTGAAAATTCAGCTTTAACTTCAAAGTAATTATATTATAATAAAATATATTAAAATGAGTATCGTCAATGATTGATCAAAATGAATCCCATTCAAAATAAAAACACTTTGTTTGCATAATATATGTTCTGTGTATATACATATGTGTGTGTGGGGGTATACCATATGTGTAAATGTGTAGAAATATCAGCATGTATATTACAAATATTAGCACATTTACATGTATATATTTCAGTGAATATAATTTATATTATAAATAAATATATTTAATATATAAACACCATATTTTTCTGAAATACACATAAATGCATATTGTCACGGTGTGGTTGTAGAGAAGAAGCGCTAGACGAGAATATAACATAATTAGTCTGTTAATCTTCTACACACGAAATAAACAATATAGCAGACAGAAAATAACTACACATATAAACGGCGACGATCGGACGAACTGAACGGAAACAAACTGGACTTAAATACACAAAGTAAATTAGTAAATTAACAAGACACAGAGGAACACAGTAAGACAATTAACTAAAATTAGGGCACACAGAACCACATGGCACAAAAAAAGAGTCCAAAGACGTGACACATATATTAAAATAAACAAAAACATTTTAATATTATTCTTATTTTGGATGCTATTAATTTTTCGACTATTTTCCTGTATGTTTTTTGATAAGAGAACATTACATTTTGTAGAAGTGTTTTTTTTTTTCATTATTATTATTTCGTTTGTTTCAACCTATCGAAATAATATCAATAAAATAAAATAATCAGAAGTATTTTTTATGTTTTTCATGCTTTTAAACAAAATGTCAAATAAGTCTGATATGTCATAATATTACATATGTACTTATATGTTTATGTATTGTATACATACATATAGAAATTTGATTATATACTCTGTCTCACTATTTTAGGTACAGAGAAAGGTAGATGCGTGGCCTCTGAGTATTTCACAGAGCCCGAGATTGAAATCACCACAGAAAATACGGCAAATATCCTCAGTAAGTCAACGTACTTCACAAATGACCGCATTTTCAGGCACTGCTCTCACACACATGTATTTCCTGCTCTGACAGAGATGGTGCGGACAGCTACACCCTTCCCTATGGTGTCCCTGCTCTTCGTTTTCACAGCCTTCATCATCAGTAACGTGGGCCACATCCGTCCGCAGCGAACCATCCTGGCCTTCGTTTCTGGAATCTTCTTCATCCTCTCAGGTAGTTGGGAAACCTTTCCTTCCCGTAAGGTGGACAAACCAGGAGCAATCAGTCCATACTTCCTACGTTCTATTCAGTTTTCTCCGTTTTTAGACATTTTATATTTATATTGAACATATTACGTAAGACTTTTAGGATAGATGTTGTGCCATCTATAATTATGTCTTCACAAATGCGCCCGGAGGAACATTCTTTTGAATTAAGTCTCTTTCAAAAAATTCTCTTACAGTTAAAAATAGTTCATAATATATTTAATACAGAAGATTAAATGTGTGAGGATTTTGTGTTCTGCACTCACCAGAATGCAGCGGTACCATCTGTATTACATTAATGATGTCTCATCCAATCATAAACCTGTGTCTGAGCATGAAATCACTCCATCTGTTTATTATTTAGCCGTTTTTGGAAGCAGTGGACGCAGCGATAACGTTTTTTTGGAAGGAATTGCCGTAGTTTTATTGCATTAGTTATTCTGTAAAATAACACATCTATCATACGAGTAGAATACCTTAACCCTCTGTCACATGATAGTGCTTTTTACACGATTGCTTATCTTTTGCTCTTATTATTTTCTCATGTAATGTTCTAACACAGAGAAAAAAACACATTCATTTGTTGATGTAGGCACAGCTATATCACGTAAACGTGAAGATTAAACTCATCAGTCAACGGTGCCAGATTTTTTTTCCAGTAGATACCTCGAATACCTGAGCGTGCAGTTCAGGGCTGCACCAGCAGAGGTCAGCAAGATTATAAAATATAAAACATGGTCAGTCAGAATCAGGCAGGGACCCCGGAAGCCATTGCAGCATCAATTTTGTCCAAATATAAAGAGCTCATATGAAAGGACATTTAATGATTGAATTATTATTGTTAGTTAACATAAACTAGTCATATAGCTGCACTGTTCAGGAGTCTTATCTCATTTTTCTTTTAAACCTTGAAACCATTTATGTACAGAATTCGAATTTTCAATATGCAATTATAGAATTGAGCTATATTTTAAGCATTTTTGAAATATTTAATATTTACAAAATATGTTCATTTCTAGGTCCCTAAAACCAGCTTGTTAAACAGTTACATTTTAAAGTCACTTTTCACTTTATATATTGAATATTTACAAAATGTGTTAGTTTCTAATCAAACCAGCAAATTTGTGACATCATTCTCAGATCATACATCTACTTGCGGACAAATTTGCTCGATGCCAATACATATAAACATTTCATTAAAACAGCAGTTTTATTAACAGTATTGTAGTATATCATAATAACATTAAAATGAACGCTTTTCCCTCGTGAACCAGGTTTGAACTCCACTGTAAACGCACATGAAATAGCACTTTAATATCAGTCTGCATTGAGCGTCTAACCCTAACCTGAATGTAGAGCTTATTTGTATGCAGATGCCAGCGTTGTTTACCGCATCGCTGCCTCAACCTTGCACACGGCCAGAAAAGACCTTCAACTTTATCGAAAAACACCTCTTTCCTCTTGCAGCACAAACTTCCTGACAGACCGTCCTTGAAAAACACCTTTTTACTTGTCCCTTTTCTCCGTGTTCCCTATCAGCCTGCTGCTGAATATGTAATGGGCATTTCAGATACTCAGGGCTGATAAAAGTGCCTCTGCTGAAAGAAGCCATTAAAAAGTAAAGATCAAGAGCGCTGATAGTGCCGTTAGATGGAGCGGCTGTGAAATGTAGCTGATGTTTGCAGGAATGTAGTGTTTTTGTTTTGTGTTTGTGGGTGAGAGAATCGGTCATTCCGCTGTTGCAATAAATATTACAGGGATTTCTTGTTTTTCTGGCGTTGTGTGAGCTTTTCTCGCCCTGTTCCTTCGACTTTTTCACCGCCGTTCTCTGTCCAAACCCGCGCACACACACTCACAATCTGTGCCTCTGCTTGTTAAAGTTATAGTTCAGATTTTATTCAAACGTACTCTCTCTGAGGCCATCTGAATTTGTTGGAAACGTTATGTTTGGAAATCTTGCTAAAAGTCACGTTGTCTGAATCAGGGGAGAAATATGCACGAATGAAAAGAGTTCAAAATAGATCTTAACAAATATGTTGTGGATTTTAATGATAATGGGGATGGACTATTGACTTATTATGGGTTATTGACTTATATTTTGGCTGGAAGCGGTTTAAAGAGTTTAAAGTTAAAACACATTAATGAGGGATTTGTTTGTTACAAACATTCAGCTTTTTCTTTCATAAGGTGATTTGATGGATTAGTGTGATGTTTTTATCAGCTCTCATTTTGACTGCTGAAGATCCAGCGGTGAACAAGTCATGTAATGCTTCATTTCTCCAAGCTTTAACATCTTAGATGGACTAAGGGACTAAAGCTAAAGTTTTAATTTTTATTTTAAGTATAACAAACTATCCCACAGCATCCTAGACATCAATACTTTAATAATACATCAAAGTCTGACAATCACAAATGTCAACATGGGCATAAAGATATATTATATTATTCCAGCTTACAGTAAATGTATATTAGCATCCTTGTTTGCTTTTGGCGTCTATAAGAGCGCGAGGACCCCAAAACGGTCACACGTGACGTCAAACTTACCAAGCAGTTTTATCTGCTCTGTCCTCCATGCATCTCTCCTAGCCTGCTGCGCCTGCAGTGAGGAGAGTTTGGGGTTGTGATTTATTTAGATGGAGCTGATGTCCTCTCATCAGTGGCCGGGCAGAGCCCTGGAGTGTGTGCAGTACTTGTGTGTGTCTGTGGAGTTGGCCGAGGGATACCCGGCAGGAAGCGCATCACAGTGCAGTTATTTAACTATATTCTTTTGTTCTAGTTTTCTAGCATTTAATATTTGTCATTCAGCAGGAGGTTCAACTTGGTGGTCTGTTGATTTTTCTTCACTTGCCTGTTCTTTCTCTCAGGGTTGAGTCTGGTGGTGGGGCTGGTGCTGTATATCTCCAGCATCAATGATGAAGTGATGAACAGGCCGCGGGAGCCAGAGCAGTTCTTCAACTACCGCTACGGCTGGTCCTTTGCGTTTGCTGCCAGCTCCTTCCTGCTCAAAGAGGTCAGGGGATGAAATTTCGATCCTAAATATCAGTGCCTTTTTTTTGTTAATTCAAGCCCCTCGGCCTTGAATGGCCAAGATGTAGACATATTTCTTGTGAAAGCTCCAATGACTTGAACGTATCCGTTCTTCTAGGCCCGAGGGGCTTAACAAATGATGGTGCTGTAATTATGTCACTTGATGCTGCTGAAGCAGATGCTTTTAACATGACCCTGCTCTAACTGTTAAAGGCAGGAGCTTCGAATGTGCTCTTTATGTATTATGAATGTGGAGCTTCAGATGCGCTCCATTTTATTTGCTACTCTGAGTACTGTATTTAGAGCACTTAATGTCATTGTTTCATATCGACTGCCATAGCAATACGTTAAGTAACTTGTACATATTTCTATTTCTACACAATTTCCACATGAGATTAGGTAGGTTTCCTGATATTTCCACACAAAGTGTAGATGTTATCGACGTGATTGTGATGAAGAAGTGGATGATGGAGCAGGCTGTCTGTCAGCCGTTTCTTGTCTGTGCCCATAAAGTGAGGATTAAGCAAAATTGAAGTTCAAGCTCTAACTCTTTTTTTTCTGCTTGATTCAGCAGGATCCTTTTATATTATGGTCGCCAAAGGAAACATTAGTTTGTCGGTTAGAATATTAGAGCGAGGAGGAATTGCTGTAAAATCACCTTGTGTAATTCCTATGCATGCCGCTGTTATTTCCAACCTATCATAAATGCTTTATTGATTTGCCATATGTATCTAAAGTAAATAAATAATTAAACACATAGATACATACCTTAATAAACCTGTCCTTTCTTTTGTACATATTTTCAAACTATATATCATAAATATAACATCTGGAAACTCTTAAAAGAGATTACTAATAAATGCAAATAAGAAATTATTAATAATTATAAATAACCCCACAGGTCTGTAGAACTATTCTCATGGGCTCACTGATTTTATTAGAATAACTAAATCATCTTCCTATAACTTACCTGTTAATATAATACTCTACTGTTTAAAAGTTGTTATTAGTAATTTTTATTTTATGTAATAGTTATTATTTATTCATTTTAATTAAATTGATCAAAATATAATATATGTACTATAATATATATATATATATATATATATATATATATATATATATATATATATATATATATATTTATGAGGGTCATGTGACACTTAAGACTGAAGTATTGATACATTTTATAACATGTGTTTTAAATTATAATAATACTCCACAACTGTACTGTGTTTTACTTGGGGACCTTAAGAGACTAGTTTTGGAAACATTAAAAAATCTTTCCAACCTAATGCATTTCTGGGATGTTCGCCAGACAAAATAAAAGAAAATGTTGCAACAGTATTCTCAAAATTTACTAGTTGTAGGCCTATTATTGACTATTATTGCTATTTTTGACATACCGGCTGTTTATTAGTACTTAAAGCACACATTATGCATATTCTACCCCATACCTAAACTTACTGTAACGACTACCTTACTAACCATTAATAAGCAGTCAATTAGTAAAGTATTGAAGTTGTAGTAAATGGTTTGTTAATGTCAAGAATTGAAAATATCATTCAGATGTGTCAGTTATGACTTCGGTGTTAAACTTTTTCTCTCATTGTCTCAGGGCGCTGGTGTGATGTCAGTGTATCTCTTCATGAAGCGTTACGCTGAAGAGGAGATGTACCGGCCTCACCCGGCTCTCTATCGCCCCCGCCTTTCTGAGGGCAGCGACTACAGCGGCCAGTACCTGCACCCCGAGACCTGGCCTCCCCCCCAGCGCGCTCGGAGCGCCTCCGAGATCTCCAGCGACATCTCCATCCAGCTCACGCAGAACCCCCAGCCTCCGCCGAAGATCGGCGCCCCACAGAGCGCGTCATCTCCGGGCATCACCGCTGCATCCAGCCCCACCTCCGGAGCCGGATATCAGCTGCAGTCACCAGGTTCTGCAGCTCCATTCCCGCACAACCATCCCCTCCACCCTGGGGCGCACGGGGCAGCTGGAGCATCCCAGACCCTGCCTCTGTCTGCGGCGCCCGCTGCAGTGCCGCCCCCGCACTATCACACACATATGCGCATGAGCGCCTCACCATGCTAAATGCAGACAGATGAGAAAGTTTATAGAGTGTTTGTTTTTACTCAGATAATGCACAGACAATGAGGAACAGAAATATGATGTAAGGCAAGATGCAGTTTTTTTATATGAGAACAGGAAGTTACTGTTTGTAACAAAAGGCCTCTTTTTAAGACTGAATGTTGTGAAATTGTAGCATATTAAACTGCAATGGATCAAATGAGGGTTCATGCAGAACACTTGACAATCGCACACAACAGAACTGACAATTCATGTATTTAGACATACACATTAGTGCACATAACAGACTATTGCCTTCTATAGGTGATAGAAATATATATATATATATATATATATATATATATATATATATATATATATATATATATATATTACAGAACTTAAGTTATTTCTCATCATGGAATCTGTGAATTGTTAGTTTTAGTGTTAATATTATCATTAAATGCTAAAGTGGGAATTACTTGTTACTGAACAAATTTTAAACGATGAACATATTGTTTGTTTGTTTTTTCAAAGAGTTGAGAAATATTGAATATTTCTTGTATAAATACTGTGTCCTGTCGTGTTTCGGCTGTGATTTGGTTCACTGCCTTTCTGCAGAATGTTGACAAGAAAAATTAATTAAAAGCATTTAAATGTTGTTATTTTGTAAGACTCTTTTCTACATATCGTATGTGAGTCCTCATAATAAGCACTTGCCTGGCAGCATATTTTAAATTGTCAGTGTTCACAGCGCCCTCTAGTGGTTAAGAAAATATTGAAGCGGCGGCTTTAAGCGCTGTCCGTGGTGCTGAAATCGTTCGAGTCAACGCAGTGCATGCAGCAAAAAATGCTTGTGTAAAAAAGGAAAAACAACCATACAGAATTACTCTGAAACCAGAGAAACAAATAGGCGTTGACCAGCTTAAAACTGTAAAACAACAATACCTATCACACCAGAGACTAACTCAAAGAGTTCTTGTTTTTTTTGTCATGTTTGTATCTGTCCCTTGACTAGGGGTGTGAGATGAGGTGTACATTTAAGCACTACAGCATGCATTGATCTTAAAACTTAAATAGTTAGATTTAAGGGTTAGATTAACGTGCTTTATTTGAAAACATTTGGACTGTTTAAAAAAACACACCCTGCTAAAGCCCTTCTAACGCTTGGACA
This sequence comes from Puntigrus tetrazona, assembly GCF_018831695.1. Lineage (NCBI taxonomy): Eukaryota > Metazoa > Chordata > Actinopteri > Cypriniformes > Cyprinidae > Puntigrus > Puntigrus tetrazona. The sequence continues at coordinate 13,447,378 of NC_056714.1, forward strand.
AACAAGGAAGATTTTTGATATAACTCTGATTGGATTCATCTGAAAGGAGTAAGTACACATGAGATGCTTTGAGGGTGAGTAAAACACGGGATAATTTTCATGGCTGGGTGAACTAACCCTTTAAGAGTATAACGTCTGTACCAATAAGGGCAACAAATGAGTTCAAGGAATAATGATCGTTGTCAAACAGTTTCCTGAAAACCACCCGTTGTTTTCCATTGGCCGACACACGTATAGCCCCACCCCCAAACCGACGCCTTTGATCTGTATCAGGCTGTTTGACACAGAATATTTTATCCCTCCACAAAGACAGAGAGCTAACATTTTCGGAAAATAACTTGCGGATTGCTTTCTCATAGCTGTCCCTGCACTACACTGGATTACTAAATGTATTTCAACATCAAAAAGCACATACTTGAGGATTAAACGACTGAGCAATGTGAATGTGTGTATATTTACGCGCCTGTGTGTGTGTGTGTGTGTGTGTGTGTGTTTTCTGCACTGGGACTGTTAAGTGCTTCTCTGCTCTGCGGTTCATCGTTCCATTGCCTCGGGGAAGCGTGCAGTCCAATTGATCAAAACTGTCTCTCCATCTCTCTCTCTCTCTCTATTTCTATCTCTGCCTGTTTGCGTTTGAGTAGGATGTCATAACAGTCGCATTTCAGTAATTCCTTTCTCCAAGGTGTTGCACTCGCGTGTGCACCAATCCTGCTAATACAGTATCTCAAACAGCTAGTATAGTGTGTGTGTGTGTGTGTGTGTGTGTGTGTGTGTGTGTGTGTGTGTGTACTTATATGAGGGGGTGGGGGAGTCTGCCCGTGTGTGTCAGTCAAGAGTTGGATATAGCTCTCTTTTCACCAACATTACTGCATGAAAGAGCTGTCACCCAGCATTAGCCATTCCCTGCTCCGTGTGTGTGAGTGAGTGAGAGAGAGAGGTGGAGAGAGGAAATGAATATGGATATCGGTCGAGAAAACCTTTGAAGGTCGTAGTTCACTGTACTACCGTGCAGATGTCCGAGTTTGGTCATTTGACAGCCTGCTTAATGAGGAGCATATCTTGGCAAAGCCGCGCGCTCGCACGAGCCCAGACCAGTGACAGGCCGGAAAAAAAAAACCCTCGCTTGGTCCAAAACTGGGACTAGTGTTTTCACATGATTACCCATCACGCTTTCAATCACGCTTTCGCGTTTTACTCGACCTCAGATTATTTTACGCACATCCGGGAGTCTCTCACGCGCACAACCCGAGTGTTTATTGATCTTTAAAACGACTGAAAGCATAAGAAATAGACTCTCGCCCGCTCTAAGCCAATTCTGAGGCATCTGTCGCATTCAACCTGCCATTTTTCACTTCCCTCCCTCCATACACCCCCCTTTCCGTCTCTCTCTCCCTCTGCGGAACTCAGTGCTCTTTCTCAGGCTGGATAACATTGCATTTCATTAGCAGTGCGGTACTAACATCATCTCCTAGATGCCTGTTTCTCTCATCTCCTGCAAAAACCAGAGAGAGCAATATGCGAAGCATGTTGCTTTATGTTTCTATTATGGTGGGGACTTTACATTCTACTGATAATTATATTTTCTATGCTATAAACCTAAACCTCAGACGAACCTTTCTGCGGTTTTAACATTCTACATTAAATGGATGCTATTTAATAAAGTTTTGTACACACATTGTGAATACTATCAGCATCTGGGTTATATGATGTATGTTATGGCCTATTTATAATTATGTAAATGTAATTTAAAATGCAGCAACTATTTTCCTAAAAAAGGATTAAGCAAATATTTAATATATATTATAGAAGTCCGAATAAACAGATGGCTTGGTGATATTAGACAGACACACAATAAAAGTTATAGTTATTTTTTTTATATAAAAGACTGTTGAAGAACATTTAGAAGAAGATGCTATTTTGGTCTTTATAAAAAAATCTGTGTTACTTGGTGTTTCTTCAATAAAATTTCCACTTAACTGCTTAACTGTAAGTAAATCCTACACCATTTTTTTCCAGTGAAGAAACTATTAAAACATTTTAGGAGGAGCGCTTATGCAGGCTACATATATGTATGTATTTTAAGTATTACAATAATTGAATATGAAATCAACATACAGTGTATTCTTTGTAAAAAAAAAAAAAAAAAAAAAAAAAAAAAAAACGAATAATGGAATGACTAAATAAACGTATCAATAAATAAATGCAAAACCCGCAAGACTTGAAGACATGAAGCAAAATCTTTCAGTTTTGCGCTTTAAAGTTTATAAAATTGTTCGTGCAAGCGTAGTCAGCGCATTTTTACATAGTGCTGTCATTGTGGGAACATTTAGTCCCCAAAATGCAGGCAAAAGCTGACCCTCTCTCAACGGTTTGTGTGTGAGGGTGGTCTGGGGGGAAAAAAAAGCTTGATTTCAAAAAGCACAATGGCGGGAATATTTCGTCTGGACTGTCAGGATTTGGTATGCGACAAGTTGCTTACGACTCTCTCTCTCTCTCTCTCTCTCTCTCTCTCTCTCTCTCTCTCTCTCTCTCTCTCTCTCTCTCAGGGAGTAAGGAAAGGGACGGATAGCGCGAGCGAAGCGTTGCGGCGCGGGCGGGGGAGACGCAGTCGCGCACACGCATTGGCTAAACGCGCTCTAGACAAATCCGTGCTCGAGTGACGTGGGGACGTGTGCGCGTTGAATATCTCCTATATACTACACCAGTCTTGAGAGATTCACATCTGTAACTCGCTTTTATTAGAATTTGACGACATTTTAAACGCTTTCCGAGACGCGCGACCCCCTCCGTTCTTTTCTTTTCGAACTCGTTTACAGTCCGTTTCTCTTGATATGCAATTACCTCTCCCCGTCTTCCTCTCCGGGAGTGCGACGATCTGCAAACACGAGACAAACTAGTCTGGTAAGCGAAAAAAAATCTGATTTTCTGTAGTCTGCGTGTGCGCTCGCGATTTTTGGGGGGCTGTTCGGATGTTTCCGTTTGCATGCGTGCGTGTGCGTGCGTGCGTGTGTGTGTGTGTCCATGTGGAATGTAAAGAGCGGAATCAATCGATGCCAAATTGCAAGCTCAGCTGTCGATTTACTCAAAGCTCTTCGCCTGCGTTTGGTTGTTTCTGCAAATGTTTGTTAGACGGAGGGGGGGGGAGATATGATAAATGAAACCGTCTTCATTGTGCATCTGCAAGCGCATCTTCGCATTCATTATGCATGTGCAGCATAAACTCTCCTTATCTGGAGCTCGATGGAACAAACACCGCTGATACAGTTCTAGAGCAAGTCTGTCGCGGTTCTTTGGACACATCCCGTCCCTTCAGTTTTTTGAAGCGAGAATGGAGGGCTTTTTTTCAGAGAAAGGCGTCCATTTTCGGTGTCGGTGGAGGGCTCCTCTAATGAATGCACTGCGGCTCGCATCAGCGCCCAGCCTCCCCCTGTCAACTCCCACACTTCACCCTGACCATTTATCTGATCTCACTGATCACGAGCGGGGACCTTTTCACAGCCCTGCTCGTGCATGTTTGATCCATGCTTTTCAGTCACATCATGTGACCTTAGGAACATGGCTTTTGCTGTCAAGAGGCCTCTATTTCAGCATTAGGCAATTTTCAAAGGAGAAGATGCACCTGTCACACTGATAGACGATGAAGGCCTGCGCTGTAAAAATGTTTTGCAATCTAGGCTAATCATTAAAAAATACGTGTTTGCTGTGATTTTAGCAGAAGGAATGAACATAAAAATGCACCTTGCATAATTACCTCGTTTTCCTGTATTTATAGCATGGGTTAGTGTAGGGACCAATTCTTACTATTAACTAGTTGCATGCCTATTATTAAAATATTGGCTGTTTATTACTTATAAAGCGCGTATTCTACGTGACCATATCCTACATCCATAATTGTACAACATACATAAACTTAACTACCTATTAACAAGAAGCAAATTATTTAGGTATTTATTATTAAAATAAATTAAAATAAAGAGCCTGAAGACATAACATACTGCCATTTTTAAAAAAAAAGTTTCTTATTTTAATTATAAGTTACAAATATGCTGATATAATTTATTAGTTCACAGTTACCTTTTTTCATGAACTGTACAACTCTAAGCCATTAACTACATTATTAATAGCTTAAACTGGTAGGCACATTAACATATACTTTAATGTTTTTACACAGTAGCAAAACGTCACTTAATTACAAAAGTATAAACCTGTACTGCATGTAACGCTCTCAGTGCATTTTTACATCAACATTCCGGCAACTACATGTGCATCTTTTTACTGTAAATAAAATATATTCATATATGCATGCATTCAGCAACATTTTTATCCGAAGCAGCTGTACGATATATTTTACGATATGCAAAGCTAGCTTTATTAAACATCTAATTACATTAGGAAGCAATCTAGAAGAGAAACGAAAAAAGGAATTAAGTTAGCATTGCTTATGCAAATATTTATTTCACTTACTCGCTTGAGAAGAACAATACATCTTATTCAGTGTGTTTTACTGTAAAAAAAAAAAAAAAAAAAGAAAAGAATGTATGAATGAATGAGAGTTTAAAAATCACACAGAGCAAGCTAGTGATGGTAGTGTTTGGCTTTGGCACAGAAACCTTAATCAACATGCTTGTGTGCTCGCAGGAAGCCTAGGATGCGCCTCCATAGTTTACATGGCCTCTGACCACACAGAAATGTTTTAATGAGAGAAAGCACCTGGTCAGGACTCAGGTTGTATCGCTCTCCTTTAGAGGATTCTGTTTAAGCAGATTGTGTCTCCTGGGATCACAATTATGTAATACTCTGAAGAATCCTGTGTCAGCATTGCTGTACCAACACCATTTTCCCACGATCTATACAGGAACCGAGAGCGTTTCAGACTACAACAAAGGAAAAGAAACCCCAGCGGATGGCTTTTTTACAATTATTAAAGAGCGGACCCCTAACTGAGATGATTTCCATTATTCTCTGTATAATTTAGAGGAGTGAACTGTAAAAATAAGGAGTCCTGCATGCAGCTCTCGGGGATGTACATGACAAATTTGATCTTTGCGAGAAGAAGCCTTTGCGGGGGCTTTGAAATTGATAAATATAATCGAGACATGGATTGTTTTTGCGATCGCACGTGGTGTTAGTCGTGACACTTTTCCAGGCACACTTGTTCTTTCCCACTAGACCAATACAGCTTTTAAAACAGTCATACTGCAGCAGACAAACAGAGTGGAGTGAAGTGACCCCTCATACCCCCGATCAATGCTGTCTACGGCAAAGCTGTATTCTCACGACGCCAGTAAAACAGCTTTTCTACCCACATCAGTGATGGATGTTTACGGCGTTGAAACAGAATGAGAAGTTTGTTTGTGTTTCGCCGTTATGTAGATTGTTTATGGTCAGTGCGGTTAATGTCTTGTTCGTGGTTACAGACAGTGGACTTTTAACAGACAGTGACATCAGATGAGTCAGGCAACATCTGTTTACTTCCACCCTAGTGCAATGATGCAATAGCACTAATTTTAAACCATTTTGGCACAGATGACTGATGTCTTTTTCAAGCAATAGTGATATTTAATTTACATTTAAATCCTACATAGAGATATTTTTTTTAACATGCAGTCAGTCAGATCTGTGGCCTGTAATCCAAACATAATGTATTATAATATGAAACAAAATTGTTAACACTGTTTTTTATAGCTATGCAAATGTTTTTGAACACAGCTGTGGAAAATTCAGTTTTTAAAATATAAAATGCATTAAAACACAAAAACACTTTTAAATTGTAATAATACTTTCACAATAGTACTGTGGCCCGGTTTCACAGGCAGTGCTTAGCCTAAAAAATAGCCATAGTTCAATAAGGACATTAAAGTCATTTTTATAAACTTTCCTTAGAAAAAAGCATTGCTGATACGTATCCTAGAGACAAAACAAAGGCAACGACATGTTTTAACATCAGTCAGTGCAGTTTTTCAGCTCAGATTTACATTTTAGTCTAGGACTAGGCTAAAGCCTTGTCTGTGAAAGCAGGGATATATTTCTGATCAAATAAATGCAGCCATGATGAGCATAGGAGGCCCCTTCTACATATTAATGAGGAATCGTACTGAAAAAATAACACAGGCTTTTGGATTGCCCTTAGAGCTGTAATAATTAACTCTCCCTTTCAACGGTCCCATCTGGGACTGAAACTTTCATAGAAGCAGAATCTTCTACCTTAAATACAGACGAGAAAGAGTGCAGTAGATAGACTGTGATCATTTCTTCCCCTCGTGCGTAGTCATCAAACAGAACCTATAGCAAGCTGTAAGCAAGAGGAAATGATTCATTCAGTCGGTTTGTACATTTGTTGTCTGAATCTCAAAAGGAATTATGAAACGAGGTAATGGCGCTTGTTTAGAGACTCTGTTAATTGCTTGTGGGAGGAGACACGGACATCCAGGTTAAGCAAATGAAATGAATATCCTCACTTGCTGTCTTCCTCCGAGCTTCCTACATGGGATCCAGCAGCATAACTGCAACTATATTATTGTTCATCGTTCATTGAGCAACTGCCTCACGGCAAATGATCTTTATGTCTGAAGTTCATCTGAAAAGAACTTTACTAAAAATAAAAGAGCCATGGATTTATTATTGTATTAGAAGAAATATCCCTGAGCACAACTGCTCATATTTTCATACACTGCTACTGTATCATGTGTTCAAACACCTATCAGATGTTTAAGGATGTGAGTATTCTTTGCTGGGGAATTAAGACTAGCTGTGCTTGCTTGTTTGCCTGAATGTGAGACGTGTGATAAATTCATCTAATCGCTAAATGTGATTTTGTTAACGTTCTCTCATCTTTAATGAGTACAAATTGTTCAATACTGCAGATGTTCTTTTTTGGTAGAAATTCTGTAATGTGCGTGTACTTAATCAAAAATACAGGAAAAACCTAACATTGTGATCACAATTTTAAAATGTAGTTCACTTCTCTGCTGAATTGTCAGCATCATTCTAAAATGCTGATTTGGTGCTCAAGAAACATTACTTTTAAACATTTATTTCAATCACGACAACTCTGTGAATTAATTTGAATTTAAATTTGGTTGTTTTGGTGGTATTTGTGAATAAATATACTGGACCAACTGAATCATTTTTATTAGTATATCTACAGTGCAGAAAAAATGCTTTTCTATTGTATATTTTTTTTGTCTTGTTTTCAGACAAAATATCTAATACTTAAATCAAGAAGGATTTTCTACACAAGCAAAACGTATAGTCTTGATTTCCGCAAAATCAAGACAAAATTAAGAAAGCTTTTGCTTAAAACAAGCTAAATAAGATGCCAATGGTGTAAGCTAAATAATATTGTTTTTATGTTTAATGTTTATGGTCGCTTATCCCATCGTCACTTATTTTGCTTGTTCTAAGCAAAAAATTCATTTTTACTTGTTTTTTTTCTGAAAACTGGGCTAGGCTTTAAATCCTTTTTTGAGAATTTCTAAATATTTTTGCTGTAAACAAGCATTTTTTGAAGTGTAGGCATGATTTTGGTGCTTAATGTGTTCTGATGGGGCTTGAATGGATGTTATTAAGTGCTTTGTACTGTTTTCTGACTGTTGAATTTGAATCTTTAAGGTGACCTCCTCCTGAAAGCTTTACATGTCTATGCATATTGATATTATTTAAATAGCTTCTCCTCTGACAGAGTATAAATGTAGCGCCTGCTGGTTCATCACCGCTCTTCTAACAGAGTTAAAAAAAAATGTTCCTTCATGATATTGGTCATGTCAGCTGATAATGTGGTGCAGTGTAGAATTTGCCTGGTAAGAGAAAGATTGTGGAAGGGGTGATCTATGAACCATCGCCACTATCACTTTTGTGCTCTTAAACAAGCCACTCAACTCAAGGTTGCTCAAGGGGACGGTCCGTGTAACAAAAAAATCTACTGGAAGTTATTTATGAAATGTGTCAGCTAAATGACTAATTAGTTATGATGAACACATTGACTTGAAGCACGATATATTCGTGTCTTGTAAGGGAAACTACGATCTGAACTAAACAAAGCATTTTATTTTCAGACTCATTGACTCGTTCTGGCAAGCTCTAATCTGATTGGCCGACTTTATGCTACTTCAGTGAGTAAGGGCTCTCTTTCTTCAGTCTTGAAACAAGGTCATGTTTACCTTCAAGGATGAAATAATGCAAAAACTATAAAAGGTATTGTAAAAGATGTTAAGTGTCAAGTGAAACTGTACATTTTGCTTTTTTTGTTGTGATATAATCACCCTAGTAAAAAATAAATATACTAAAATGTATATTTATTCCATGCAAAATATACTAAAAATACATATACAGTACATATTTATGTGCAATACTTTTTGTATACTGGCATACGTGTGCAAAAATGTATATTTGTTTGTGCTAAAGTATTGCAAGTACATTATAGGCTTACTTTAGGTACACACCTAAAATATCTTGCAAATATATTTAAAGATTGATATAAAAAAATTGCAGTCCTCATTGTTAGTGACATTAAAACACATTTTAGGCTTAAAGGGTTTTTTCATCCAAAAATTAAAATTACTCTTGCTTAGCTTCGAAGCATCCTAGGTGTATGTGACTTTCTTCTTTCAGACGAATCCAGTAGGAGTTATATTAAGAACTGTCCAGGCCTCTCCAAGCCTTTCCATGGGGATAAACGGGTGTTTGCTATACACTTCGGAAGAAGTTAAATAAAGTACACGCATCTGTAATAAAACATCCATCACAAGGTCTCCTCTAGCAAATCCATGCATTTTTAAACGATAAATATCCATATTTCAAATGTAATAAAACCTTTTTTCTCACTTCTGCTGACTGTCCCAGCAGATGACATAAGACGTCAACTTTGCATGATTAGTGAAGAGCATGGGGAGATGGCCATCATGAGGGTATCCCCCCGGAGTAGCAAACACCCATTTCATCCCCTTTGAAAGGCTTGGAGGGGGCTGCAGATTTTTGTATAATTCCGCTTAGATTTGTCTGAAAGAAGAAAGCGACATACAACTGAGCTGATTGGAAGGTGAGTAAAACACAGGCTACTTTTATTTTTGGGTAAACTAACCCTTTAATATTAGGAAATGTGCTTTGTGCAAAAGTAGTATTTCAAAAAAGTATTATTCTAATTTTTATATCTAGCTCTCAAGCGAAGTCGGAAAATATGTTAATAAATTTGAACTGTACTTAGTATGAAATAAATGTATTTTTTTCCTAGGCAAGGTAAATATTTTAGTTAATCCTGCAAACTGTGGTTGGTTATTTTACTTATTAACTAGATGGTCTTTTTCAGTCTAAAGTCTTTGACTTAACCTACAATTTTCAAATTTCTAGTGGTAGTCGTATGCAACTTTCATGCGCTCTGCTTGTATGAATATATCCACACAAAACAAATGACCTCCAGCACATCTGAAAGAAAGGTATATTGCTTGTCAAGACTATGTAATAACTTATACGTGTTAACTACCCTTCCCTAAAAATGAATAGCTTCTTGTTTGTGCTGTTTAGTCAAAATTCAGGGCAGGACTAGCTTAACCTTAGTTACCCTTTACTAATTAAACAAACTGCATTTCATGCTTAAGTAAATACAATTACAATGACAAAATGCCGAAGCAATCAGTCGTTCACACCGGGTAGATGGTTTTATCCAAAGTGACATTTTCTGCATTCAAGATGTGCATTTCATTTGTTCGTTTTAATGCGGTTGAACTCATGACCTCATGCCACGCTCTACCGTTCAAACTACAGGAACATGATGTGTCAAAATGCGATCAGAAGACGTGTGTATTCATGAGGACAGCACATTTTGTGCGCATGACACTCAAACTGTGAATGGGTCAGGCACTGTGTCCACAGCTGGGGCACATGGCGGATATGACCTCAGTCAACGAGAGCAGTGGGGACGTGAGAGCTGCAATAAGGGGTGTGTGGAAACGCGAGCTCAGGTGTTCCACTCTAATCTTTCATTAGAGATGTCATCTCTGAGCTCAGTGCGGTCTCACGCCCTCAGCATGGCGATGATGCTGCAGCAGCGATAAATTCATCCGAACGGAGCGGTGAAGGTAGTCTTTCATTGCTTCATTTGATGCATAGCGCTATTCGCTTTCCAAAGTGAATCGCTCGAGCGTTTCCTTTCACAAAGGTATCCAACTTCTTCAGCGCGCTTGCTTTTCTTTGATGTAATTCGGACTTTCCGTCATGATATTGCGTCCTCTCACATCTGCTTGTGGCTCACGTTCATTCTCCCTCTCTTCCGAACGGTGCAAAAGAGGTCATAATTGATGCTTTTTGTCATGATTGCAGCAGGGACTTATGTGCTAATTATTTTGATTCACGAGTCATAATAATTGGACGCGTTTCCCATAATTACAGCTTCGCCTTTCACAGTCGTGACATGATTTGTCTGAATGGTGTATTAATTGTCTGTAATTTTGATCGGTTACTCGACGTACACATCTTGACATGTCGAATGTATGGTGAGGAAGTAATGATCTGGGGGAAATGAGTTACTTTGTGTCTTTTCATCCACCCCCTGAGCCTTGCAAATCAATTCTCACACGGCAGCAATAGCTGAGAAATTATGAATGGAGGCAGCATTGTGGCTGATTACGCGACAGTCCCGTGAGAACAAGATCTCTGCTGTTTTTTCTTGTGACTGTGCGATTATAAATAGATGTAAATAAATATGTGACTTTTGTGGTCTGCCAAGCCATATGCTTGTATGTGTTTATCGCGAATAGACGTGGCAGACTGTGGAAACGCAGAGGCGATCTGCTTCGTATCGTGTGTTGTGTGTGTGGTACTCGCTTTGATGCTCTTTTTTTGTCGGCTTGGGTTTTAAGTATGGCAGAGGCATCACATAGAAACAGACACTAAAAGCTGCCGACTGTCTTGTGAGTGACTCTCAGGCTGATTAGTTTGACATATAGAAGAACAGTGTATTTCATACCGCCTCTGTTAATGTTTCTGGGGCCTGCAGAGGTGGAGTTAAACCCCTCAGGGCTGTTCAGTTCTCGTTGGCTTTCTGTGGGCAGTCATGTGAACTGCAAAATATTATGGCCTGTTATTAATCAGTAACACTTTTGGCACTGTTTTCGGGGGAGGAATATAATAATTCTTTCTTTGAGTAGAAGTAATGATGCTTTGTTAAGCTGCGGATGCTGTAATGCAGTGGTTCTCAATTGTTTTTTTTTCCCCCTCCAGGATGCAGATTTATCCAAAACGTCACTAAAACAAAACATTTCAAATATATTAAATATTATATCAACTTAATAATATGCAGCATCAGCAATTCGTTTTGTCCTTTCCAGACGGTTTTCACGGTTTGCATAAAATATTTTTGAAGATTTGATAATGTTTCCTGCACCAAATCAGCATATTATTATGATTTAAGAATCATGTGACTCTGAGGACTGAGTAATGATGCTGAAAATCTAGATTTGCAGACATAACTTACATTTTACAATATATTAGTAGTGCATAATAGTGCATGCTACAAATGCGCTGTACATTTAATGCACATCAATTTATTGTACGTACAAAAGACTGAGGTTTATGTGATATGTTTATTTATACCATACACTCTTAAGAAAAAAAGGACAAAAGCTGTCACTGGGCCAGTACCTTTTTAGAAGGTACACCTTTGTACTTTATTTACCCCTAAAGCTTGCATATTAGTACCTAAACAGTATAGTATCTTTTAAAAGGGTACCAACTTAATGATGCATAAACAGTTTAACTAACTGCATATTTCTGCACATTTGTCAGTGCACGGGTTACTTGTAATGAAAATGACAGAGCACTGAACATGGCAGTCAGTGTATTTTAGTATCATAGTAGTTTCTAGTTATTACATACTAGATTTGTAGTGCAGTAGTACATTTAGGTTTATATCACACCTGTAGTGCATATAGTACTGCTGTGGATGTGGAGAATATCACTGTAATTATTTAAAGCATTCCCGTGCGGCATTCTTTAAGCAGCATTTTTTAATTGTATTAATATTTCTAAGTAATTAGTCTTAGCATGTCAGCGCAGTAGTTAGTAGTATACATTGCTGCAATGCAGGTAGCTTCTTGGCAAACTACATACAGGTTTAAAGCTTTCTAAATACTGGCAATGTGATAAAGCACTATTAATCAGTGATTACACGGCCAGAAAAGAGGCTCTTGTGATCTGTGAATATGACTTTGTGACAAGGGCTGCTTGCAGAGTTGTAGTAATGAAGTCTTGGACCCAGTTTACACAGGTTAATGTCACATGATGCTTTATTCCCTGCTGAGACTGCACTGAGAGTGCGGATACAGACTGTTGCCTCTCTGCCTCTATTTTTCACACTTTCAGTCCCAGATTCTGGAATCGATCAAAATAAACTCCATTACTTCACCGTGTGAGAAGAGATTAAATGAGAGATTTTCATCTTCTCCAGCTGCTTTGATCAAGTTATTTTGTCATTATGGTTTTCTGATTAATATCTTTACCCTTACCTGTGGCCATAGATATTAAACTAGTTTCATTTTTGAAAAGAAGAAATGTCCTTATTTTAATTGTATTAAATTTGCTGTATTAAAATATTAAATGTACAAAATGTACAAATGTGCAATTTATAAATGTACTTGCAGATAATATATTAATAAGACTAATGGCCTTAAAGACAGAACACTCTCATGACATGTTTGTTAATGCCTTTTAGTAATGATGTCAAATGAAAACCTTTACTTTAAAGCACATTTTAAATCATTATTCTTTTATTATCATGTCATGTATTAAAGCAGTGTGCTTGTTTTGAGGTGTGGACTAATACTAAAGTACAAGTAGATTATTAAAATACAAAATGTCAGCTAAATATTTATTATATTAAATAACAAATAAACAAATAATGTATAACTTTCAAAAGGAAGTACGTAAAAATCCATGTTTAATTTACAGTATAAGTCCTTTTTGGTGTATACATTACACATTAGCCATATTTCAAAGACAATTAAAGTAATTTTGAAATCACATTTAAAGACGTAATAAAATTTTGCAGAAGCATTTTATAAAATCACTGAATTGCATTTAACTGATTTTTGAAATACTACAATTTACATGAAAATTCTTTTTGCACTTCGCTAAATTATTAGCAGTACATTATTTACACATTTATTCATATACTCTATGATTATTTAAAAAAATATAGATGCACAAAGGTTACTATCCCAAATAGCTCTCATTAATGTCCGCTTGAAACGGTCATTTTGTTGTGTGGTTGCGTTAAACTGGTTTACATTGTGTAACTTGTGCATTTGTAAAGATTATATTTTGTTTGTTTGTGCTATTTCTGTATTTCCCGTCTAACAGCTTACACCTGATAAACGTCTTTAGTCAGAATCGTTCGGATTGCCACATGCAAAATTCCATGCTTACAATGTTTTTGTGCACCTTTTTCTTTTTTGCTCTGATGTGACACATTAGACACATTTTCCATCCATGCTTTACTCGAAAGGGATTTTTCTATGAGGGCTACAAAATCTGTACTGCAGAGGCTCACCATGCGAACAGGGTTTAACCCATTTTGATGGCTGTGCCATATTGCATTATAAATTATTAACAGCCAAGGCAGCCCTGCATTATGTCTGCTAAATTATGTTTGCTAAATTATGCGCACTGCGCGATTGTCCTCTGGTTTTATAGGTTTTTCGCTGTGTGTGCGCCTTCGTGAGCATCTTTGCCTCGTATAGGTGTGGTTAACATAAAGCATCCGGCGCTGTGAGGTAACGCTTCTCCTCTTGCTTGGTCAGGGAGTCTCTACAGGCTCATTGCAATGATCCAATTCGTGTGATGTTGCTGAATTGCATGTTTGTCAGTTATTCCCTTATCTCATCCCGAGGGATGAAAGCACTGCCCCCCTCCCATCTCTCCATGCTTTTGCGATTCAGCGTTACTATGGTAACAGTGAAGACCTGCCTTTGCTCCTCTCTCCCCAAGTTCTTTAGAATCATTCCTCGCTAAAGTTCCCCCAAACTGTTGGGGAATGGTGGGGGTTTGTGGCAAAGAAGTTGCGGCAGAATTCAATCTTTCTTCTCTATCTCCAGGTTTTTTTATCAGCAATGACCAGAACTGACGCGAAGTAAGACTATACCCACACACGAAGGCATCAACACAAGCTTCTCCATTGCGGTCGACCTGTGAGAGCAGCAGAGAAACAGTGGGGAGTAAACGAGTGCAGGAAGGAGAAAAGGAGTGTGCGAGGACAGTCGATGGATGCTGCCCGGATTGAAGGGACAGCACATTCTCATCTGACGAGGAAAAGAAAGATTTCAAAATTGAGTCGAAGGACAGAAACTCGCCGTCAGGTAAGCTTGTCCAATCAGGTAGCAGTATTAAAAGGTATTAAAAGTATTAAAGTACAAAAATGTAAATGTTGTTATTAATTACTCAGCCTCATGGCAATATAAACCCTTAAAGGGTTAGTTCACCCCAAAATGAAAATTCTGTCATTAATAACTCATCCTCATGTCTTTCCAAACCCGTAAGAACTTTGTTCATCTACAGAACATAAATTAATTAATATATTTTAATGAAAGTCTGAGAGCTCTCTGACCCTCAATAGACAGCAACACCTCTGAAATGATCCCAGCTCCAGAAACATGGTAAATACATCTGTTGCTCAACTTCAGTTTTGCTTTTTTTGTGCAAAGAAAACAAAAATAACAAAACTTGAGTTACGTATTTCGCCCATTTTAAGGAGATTTAACGCATATGCACTCTTTCCTCTTTCCACAGATTACGTTTATGCCTGTGCTTTCCCCCCAAACCTAAACAAGGCAGATTACGTCAAATACTTTAAAGCATGCATATGCATTGCATTGCGATACTCTCCAAAATTATGATGTTTCTGGAGCTGGGAACATTTGAGTTGTGTTGCAGTTTATTGAGGTTTTCACCAAAAAATATCTTCATTTGTGTTGTGTAGATGAACGAAGGTTTTACGAGTTTAGAACAATGTGAGGTAATTAATGACAGAATTTTCATTTTTGGATCAACTACTCCTTTTAGACCTTTGTTCACCTTCGAAACACAAATTTATAGATATTTTGATGAAATCCGAGAGCTTTCTGACCCTTCATAGACAGCAAACAGCAATAGTGGACTGTCGTGGGAGAGAAAAAAAAATTGCTGAATAAAGTCTTCACAAAATTATTCCTTAAACACTGATGTCACATGGACTATTTTAATGATGTCTTTACTACCTTTCTGGGCCTTGAACATATTGGTTGTGTTGCTGTCTGGGTCTGAATGCTCTTAGATTGCATCAAAAACATCTTTTTGATAATCTTTGAGGAAATAATTTTGTGTTTTGTAGATGAACAAAGGTCTTACTTACAGGTATGGAATTACATGAGGGTGAACAACTAAGATTTAAATTTTTTTTGGGTGAACTGTGCCTTTAAATGATCTCTAGGCCCATGCCAAAAAAGCAAATCTATCATCTCTCTATCTCTATATACTAGCAATATTACAGAAAAGTAAGTGTGAGGAAAGATAGATGGGCAGGCAGTGATGTTTCCACCCCTCCGCTTATTTGCTTCATCTCTCGCTCTCTCTTTCATAGGCATGGTGTGTGAGAAGGGCATTCAGATCCTTCTCACCATCGTGGGTGCTTTCGCATCCTTCGGCCTGATGACGGTTGCTATAGGCACTGATTATTGGCTCTACTCACGGGCGCTCATCTGCAACAGCACCGCCAATAACACACAAGAGGATCCCCATAATAAGGAGAAGAAAGACCCCGGGGCCTTGACGCACTCTGGGCTGTGGAGGATCTGTTGTCTGGAAGGTCAGCCGCTGTCTTAGCTCTTGGTTATATTGTGGGGGTGGTGTCTGTGTGCAGTAATTTGAGAAAAAAAGTAAAGTTAAGATTTATACATTTTTTATAAAAAAAAAAAAAATTAAGTAATACTAAAATACTAGGCCAAAATTTGGAAAACTGTAAATAGTACATCAAAGAGAATATCATTTTCTGTATGTGTATATATGTTTACATATACAGTGAGTTTGTGTGTGTGTTTAAATGATTTTAATGATTAATGCTTTTTAAAACATTTACAGAATTTGATCATATTTCTGTAGCATTTTTACTTCTACAGGTAATATGAAAATGCTGAAAATAATTTATTTATTTATTCTATTGAGAGCCCTAGTTTTTAAGTAAGAGACTGTTATCTCTTTAATTATATATATAATTCCATTCAAAAGTTTGGGGTTGGTAAGATATATGGTATATATGCATGCAATAACAACAATGTTATCCTTGTATTTTCAATATTTATATTCATCTAGGTCACTCAAAAGGCATATTCCTATTTTAAGAGTTTAAGATAAAAAAAAAAAACTCAGTCTAATACTATTTTACAGACTGGTAATAATTCCTATTGTAAAAATACTCTAAACTTAAGATTTTGTCATGTTTTTTAATGTCAGAACTTTAATTATTCATCAAATTAATAGGATATCTCAACTTTACATAATGCATATTATTCAAATACATTTAAATGATTCTGAAATTGGCTAATATGCCTGTATAAAGGATGAAACCATTTAAAAACGGTTAAATTCTTCATTTAAATAGTATTTAAGGATAATTAACAGACACAATATAATAAAACATATACACGTCCTGAACCCTGATATGGCCATTTACTACTAAAGAGTTTTGTGTAGGAGCGAAACCCAAAAAAGTCTATAAAGGCCTAATTAAAAGGCTGAGCTGATTGCATTGAGAGGTCAACACAGAGGGACATCAGTCGTGGTCTTAGGGGCCGTTCTAGCACCTCGTGCTCTCGCTCATCCCCGTGTAATGCGCTCTCCGCTCCGCCTGCAGCCAGCCATTGTGCTCTGCTAATTTAGCCTTATGGCTAAGCTCTCCGATAACAAAGCATTCAATTAAAGATAAGCCTGGATTCCCAATCATCACAGCGGCGCGGCTTCTCTCTCAGTCGTCTCTCTTTGTTTCTTTCTCTATCTCATTAAAGCCTCGCTTTCCCCTCTTTCTTTGCCCTGTCGGTCGCTGTAGTGTTACAGCACTCTTGGCATAGTTTAGAGGTCAAGACATCCTTGCTTTCCTCAGGGATTAGGGCCAAGATGGATGCTTAGTTGAAACACAATTAAGAGCAGGTGAAGTGGAAAGCGGACATTTTGGATCTGCATAATGAATGTCACAGCTAGCCTGGCCCAAACAGCAAATAGTGTTGGCCGCGTGATGATAGGTGCACTGATTGTCACATCACCCCCACTCGATTCTAGACACGCACACACACACACACACACACACACACACACACACACACACACGCTGGGCCTCGTCCTTGCCTTCATCTACGCTCCCCTGCTGCTGGAGCAATCGATAGCAGAAGCTAATGCTATTCTTAAGGCTAATGAGATGCTTTCATGTTTATGTAACTTAGATCAGAGAAAGCGAGGTCATGGTAAGTAGGTAAATGCTGAAAAGTCCATCTTAGACCAGCATGAGTGTTCTGACTTGGTGCTGGTCTAAACCATAGAAATACATATATTGATGCCTCATCAGCTAAACTAACACAATGCAACAAGATAAAGGCATTAGATAACGTAACACCAAAAAGTTACCGTAGTTTAAAAACCTGTAATATTAAGGTAATACATATACAAACAGATGAGAAAGGCTACGCCATTTCTTCAGAAATTTAAATGTTGGCTTTTTTTTTAACCACTGGTTGCACAATCTTGAAAAGCTATTGCTTTTTAAATGTGTGATGACACACTGAATGGAGCTGGTGAATGTGGCACATAAATACACAAAATATATAAATTAATAATAATAATAAATAATGAAAAATAAAATAAGTAAACTTTTTACATTTATCTAGTTGTCAAGGTAACATTTCTCAAATTTTAATCATGCTAACAATTAAATTATATAGCAAATACAAAAAAAAATTATGTACGCACGTTTTAAAAAAAAAAAAAATACAACTTAAAATTTTAACTAAATTTTAAATGAGAACAGGATTTCTAGTAAACATTTTTCAAGCATGGATGAATGACAAATTTGTAAAAAAAAAATTAAACCAGAACCACTGAAAGGAAAACAAAGTGCAGAGCTGTGTTCTTTTACACATGAGCAGCGAGTGTTTTCCGTGGCTGGGAGAGGCTCAGTCCACATTTCAATGCTTTCTCTGCATGAACTCCCTCTTTGCAAGTGCCTCTAGTTTGGGTCACTTATAACAATCATGTATCTTCATGATAAAATCCAATGTAAATTCACATTTAAATCTAGCTCAAAAACTGATTTTTACACTTTCATGGTATTCAATATATTTTGGAGAGGTTGGCAGGTCTGTTGATGTGCATTTGATGATAGATACTATTTAGACACAAGGTTATTGCTGAAAGATGCAGTATCTCTAACAAAGAACCCGAATAGTGATGCCTAGGGTGACCATACAGGCCATTTTTTCCAGACGTGTCCTTGCCAGGATTTCTGTATTGCATTGATTTAAAGTACCTCAAGAGCGTTTTGAAAACATAAGGAGTCAATGCACTGATCAGTCTGCACGCAATCAAAGCCAAAACCTACTTATTTTAGGCAAGATAGGAGTCCTGGACATTTTTGGGGAAAATGTCTCTTATGGTCACCCTAGTGATGCCAGATTCTACGCAGTGACACATTTCCCCTTTGTACCCTCATCTCTTTCTTACAGATTAATGTCCATGAGAGGAGGAATATAAAAAGACATAAACAGCTGTGAAAAGAACCCCCCCCCCACCTGTCCACCCGTATCTCCCTGCGTCTGTCTCATCACTCCATCACATTCCCACTCCATCAGTCAACACCAGTCATGATGTCATCATGTGCGTCAGTCTGTCTGTCTGCACTGGAGCGGGTAGCTATGCACTCCCTGACTGACTCCAGGCCTATCTGCATGTGTGTGTGTTTCCTGTTCCACATCTTAACAAATGAACATAATGAATTAAGAGAAATAGATCTGTATCAGGTGCTACAATCTGAAAATGACTTCCCTATCTAATTTAAAGAGATTGGACTGCTGATTAGGCCATCCATTTTTATGTCAGAACTCTTGCAGTCTGTCTGTCTGCGTGTGTATCTATCTATCTATCTATCTATCTGTCTGTCTGTCTGTCTGTCTGTCTGTCTGTCTGGCATCTATCTATCTATCTATCTATCTATCTATCTATCTGTCTCCGTGTGTGTGTCTGTCTGTCTGTCTGGCATCTATCTATCTATCTGGCTATCTATCTATCTATCTATCTATCTATCTATCTATCTATATATCTATCTGTCTGTCTGTCTATCTGTCTGTCTCTGTGTGTGTGTCTGTCTGTCTGTCTGGCATCTATCTATCTATCTATCTATCTATCTATCTATCTATCTGTCTGTTTGTCTGTCTGTCTGTCTATCTGTCTCTGTGTGTCTGTCTGTCTGTCTGTCTGGCATCTATCTATCTATCTATCTATCTATCTATCTATCTATCTATCTGTCTGTTTGTCTGTCTGTCTATCTGTCTGTCTCTGTGTGTGTGTCTGTCTGTCTGTCTGGCATCTATCTATCTATCTTTTGTCTGTCGGCCTGTCTCACATTAATGCTGTTATGAGAAAATATTTTTGAGTCCTTATTTCTGAGTTAGTTATACTGTTCCTGTTACAGCAAAAAATATAATAATATTTATGCAGTTTTTTTATATAAGACTCTACATTTATATTACATTTATATATTTTATATTTTCTATAGTGTAAGAAACTACACTTTTTTTCAGCAAGGATGTTAAATCTGTCATAAATGACATTTATATTGTTAAAAATGCTGTTAATAAAACTTTCTGTTCATCATAAATATTAAATATTAAATGGCACAACTGTTTTCAACAATTACTTCATGTGACACTGAAGACTGTATGTAACGATGCTGAAAATTTAGAAATACATCCCAGGAATAAATAACATTTTCAAATACTTTAGAATAGTCAATGTTTAATTTAAAGTGTAATTGTCTTGTTGAGCAAAAGAGACTTCTTTCAAAAACATTTAAAACTGTTGAACGGAAGTGTAACAAAACAGCAATGCCACTTAATTATGATCCAGATAAGTTTTAAATATTAAAAGATTCCAACTACAGTCTCTGCCAGAGAGTGCAGCGAGTGCTTTTACATCAGGGTGTGATCATGTAAACACATTTGTGGGAAAGCGTGGTACAGCGCTGCGGTTCATTCTCAGTTAAGCTCAGAAGTAACATATGCGCAGGAGCGTGAGGCTCGTTGCAAGGATGTCTCACCTCTGATGTTCCTGTCTGTTTCTTTGTAGGGGTGAAGCGTGGCGTGTGCTCCCAGATCAACCACTTCCCAGAGGACGCCGACTTTGATCATGATGGAGCAGAATACGTCCTGCGTAAGAGGCTGCCCTTTATTACAACAACAGACTTTATCATGACAAAGCATTTCTGCGGCATGAATGAAATGCAGCTACAGCAATATCTTTGCCTTGTTAAAGAAACCGTTCACCCAAAAATAAAGCATCGCCACTATATTTACTCATTCTCGTTTCTTATGCTTTCTTCCCGGTTTAAGTAACATATTGCAGATTCACAATAATTCTGCAAATTCAATCCTATGCTTCATATCCCCTGAAATGCTCCAAGACATTTCTGTGCTACAGCTTCCTGTGTGCACGTGCGCATGTCACACGCATAAATGCATGCATGCACACAGGTTGGCATTTTGGTTGGTATTTAGATGGCATTTCCTTGCACTGTCCCAGCTTGACTGGTCCCAGATGGGATGCCGAACTGCCAGGGGAACATTTTTCCTCTGGGGCTTTTTCATACACTGTGCACAACGGCATCATTTAATTACCCAGGTGCTTCATTTTAGCTTAATATTTGTATCTAAAAATGTGGCATAGAGATAATAACCCACAGTGTTAAAGACCTGAACAGAAATGACTGGCCTGCACTCATCATGTCTCACGCTTCTAATGCTCTCCGTCTCTCACTCGCTCCCATCTGTCTCTGTACTCTGCTATTCTCTCTTTCCCTGCAGGAGTGGTCCGGGCTTCCAACATCTTTCCCATTCTTAGTGCCATCCTGCTGCTAATGGGAGGAGTCTGTATCGCAGCCAGCCGTTTCTACAAGAGCAAAAGGAACATCGTGCTGGGGGCTGGCATTCTGTTTGTAGCGGCAGGTAAAGTGTGTGCATTGTGTGTATATAGGCATTGGTCCAAGAGTAAATGTCAAATTACATCTAAGAGTTGCCTGGAATAGTAAACTGTGTCATACTCTGAGGCGTCCTAAAGTCTAATTAAAATGCGAATAAATGTGTACATGGAAAACTCTGACAATTTAAATGAAAGAAGAAATTTTAGATTATAAATATATAATATAAAATAATAATTATGTGTATCTTACATTGCGTTTAAAATGCACATTATATGATATAAATAATATCATGCGTATCTTGCATTGCATTTAAGATACATGCTATATTTTATTTTATTTGTAGGTTTTATATATATATATACAGTATATATATATGTGTGTGTGTGTGTGTGTGTTAATTTTAAATTTTCTTATGTATCTTAGAATTAAATATCTAGAATGCAATAATTCATACTATATTAATATTATATTACGTTACA
Organism: Puntigrus tetrazona; assembly: GCF_018831695.1. NCBI lineage: Eukaryota > Metazoa > Chordata > Actinopteri > Cypriniformes > Cyprinidae > Puntigrus > Puntigrus tetrazona. Next base: position 13,469,056 of record NC_056714.1, read on the forward strand.
TTGTAGTATATATTTGTAGTGAACAATAGTCAACATTTTTAAAGTGGATTACTCCATCAGAGTTTTCCTAAATCCCGATCCACTTCAAATATTGACTACTGTATACTCCAGTATATACTGATAGCAGAAAACACCACAAAATGTTATAAAATGCTGTATACAAAAAGTCTTACATTTTTTGTCTATACAGATCCACAGTATTACTGAAACATGTAGACCTGTGAATGCTGCTGCTTTTTTTTGATCAGTTGGCTTGTTTTTGATCATTAATCTTTAGGCCTGAGTAACATCATTGGTGTGATAGTGTACATTTCTGCCGCTCTGGGTGACATTTCCCCGAAGAAGGACGAGGATAAGAAATGGCAATACTCCTACGGCTGGTCCTTCTACTTCGGCGGGCTGTCCTTCATCCTGGCTGAGATGGTGGGCGTGTTGGCGGTGAACATCTACATCGAGAAGAACAAGGAGCTCCGCTGTCGCTCTCGCACCGATATCTTTAAGAGCACCACTCACGCCATGCTACGGCTCCCGAGCTACCGCTTCCGCCGCAGATCACGTTCCAGCTCTCGGTCCACAGACCCCTCACGCTCACGGGACCCCTCTCCCGTGGGTGGCCCGCCCGGGGGGAAGAACTTTGGAATGCCCCCGTCTGCTTTACTCTCCCAGGGGCCCATCTCTGTGTCCACACTCCCCAACCCTCACTCCCGCTCCGCTCTGCCAGGGGGCGATATTTCCCTTTACACCCTCTCCCGAGACCCCAAACTGGGGGGTTTGGGAGGGCTGGGCGCCCCTCCGCTGTACGGCACGGTGGATCGCGCCACTCTATACCAGCTGCACAACTGCTTTCCGAAAGAGAGCGGAGGGGGCGGAGGAGGCATGATGATGAGTGGGACGCTGCCCTCACTCAAATCCCACAATCCCTCAGCCGTCCAGAATTCTTCCAACTCCAACGCGCCGCTCAGCAACTCCGTCCCGTCCTCCCAGCCTCCACCTTTCTCCTCCTCTACGGTGGAGCGGGAACGAGGGATGGGAACGCTGGATAGGCTAGGAAAAGGCGACAGAGAGAGTAACTCCAACACGCTAAATAGGAAAACTACACCAGTGTAGACGGATAGAGGGTCAGGGTAGTTGAAAAAGAGGTCAAACGCGAGAGCTAATGGACTGGAAAACAACTAAAAAGAGGATAAGTCTCTCAGCATTGACAAATGTTTCACTTTATGACAAAAATAAAGAGTAAAAGATAAGACAAACATCTCATAATAACAACAACACCTCATGTTTTTTGTTCTTCAGTACCGTTTTATAACATGTTTAATCTTAACGACGTTATTATCATGGGATACTGTGATATTATTTCGCTTGATTTTAGACGTGGAGTTTCATGACGGCGTGTAGTGTTGTTGTTATCATGACCGCGTTTGAACCGCCAGCTCTTAACATGTCGAATGGTTCTAGTTTTTCAACTAGAAAGACTATTTTGCTTTTCAAAGATTTTTGACTGTGATTCCAAAACGTGATACTGAGCACTGCAGAAACACGAGCGTATTCAATACATGTGAGAAGATTACTACGACTAACTTTGTGAGAAGCATTTTATTTATTTTAAAGAAAGTTTTATTTTCTACCCTTTGATAACATGCAATTTAGTGTAATATCTGTATATCTGTCTTCCAGCTCAGTAAAGAGATCAGCACCATAATCGATGGACTGAAATGACAAAGAGTTCAAATGAAAAAAAGATTTTTATATAAACCTACCATCATATTATTTTTGTTAAAATCACTATTAGCAGTAGAAGTAGCACTTGTTGAATTGAAAACCTTTGTTTTGGGGCATTACAACATTCCCTCACTTGGTTAAAGAGGGAGAGACGATATATTTGTATAGAGAAAATGACGAATGATGACATTCAGAAGAGGGACTTCTATCCAAAACTGTGCTTTTCAAATCTGAGGGAGGATGAAAAAAAAAATTTACATTTTGAAATGCAAATGTATATTACACATAACTGTATTTGAAAAAAAAAAAAAACTAGAGTACAGACGTGAAGGGAGAGGTCTTTATGTGTTGAAAAGGGCAGAATGGGTGGGTGGGTCGGGCTTTTTTGAATATGTATGAGGACACTGTCTTCCTTGAGCTCTGATTGGGCTACACTCGTATGTGGGGCATGCCCTGTGTCATTTGTGTTTTCCCTCCATTGTGTCATGTGATCATGACAGCATCCCAAAGGCAAACTCCCTTCCAAAAAAAAAAAACAAAAACAAATGTTCACTGTGCTGCACCTGACTCCCTTTGATCCGTCTGCTTCTCTAAATGAGAGATTATATATGTGGACATTCTGCTAACCTTTAACCTTTATTCCATGATCCCAGCCAACAAAAGGTCAACACAGGACATTATATAAAAGAGTGCAAATGGGCATCAAATCACAATCTCCTGCAATCGGGGGGTCTTTTTTATTTCATACAGAAAAAAATGTGAAAAACTACACACAGACAGCATTTATGTGGTCAGTTATAAATATTACGTAGTGGAGAATAGATATATCTAGAGAAAATATGGTTTATCTTAATGTGTGATAAACTCTAACACTGTATTGCACGAATTTTATATATAAAAGAAACAACAGACAATCTACGAGTGATGTCATTTGTGTGTTTTTAACATCTTTATCCATAAAAGATAACTAAGATGATCTTTCATGGAAGCCATCATTTTGGAGTTTAACATATAAAAAAGTAACAAAGTTGCAAGGAATCTCAAAATTCACTATTAACCTTTTTTTTTTACTGTGAGGATAAAACAGGCTTCCAAATTCAGTGGTTCTTAACCCGGGGCCTGGGCCCACTAGATGCCTTAAAGTAAGATAAAATTAGCATAAAATAAGACAAAACAATCAAGATATTTCTTATTTTTATTCACCCAAGACTCTTTACGTGAGGTAAATGTCACATAAGAGTAATACAATCTTACAATTAATGTTTTCAATACAAATGTATATAATTTTTTCTAGTTATGGCAAACACTAAAATACATTTGGTAGAAATAGTGAAAAAGAAAATCCTTATCACAAACAGCTGGAAATGTCATGTAAACAACAGGGGCCTTTGAGTCAAAAAGGTTAAGAACCACTGTTACAATAATTAATAAATAAATTTGGAAAAAAACAACTCCTTTTAATGCCTAAAAGTGCCTAAAAAGATGTTTTGCAGAATATATATTTGAAATTGGCCTTTTTTTGTGTATAATTTGGATAAATATCAACCTATTTTTTTTCCTGATATTCAGATGGGCAGGCCATCCCTTTCTCACTAGAAAAGGTTTTATTGTACCCACCCACAAACAAGTCCAACAATTAAAGCACCCCTATTATGGATTTTTGAAAATGTGCTCCGTGTATAAAGTTATTTGTCTCTCAAAAGAAAGAGTTGACTCTGAATCACTGAAATCCTTTTTAAAACGAATCCCCAGCCTTTGACGTCAACACGAATTATTAGCATACTGCTCGTCCACTGGTTGCTCTTTCCGTGTTGGTCTGGATGAAAATGATAATGAATTTTTTGTCCCTAGGTTTTCCCTGGTAATGCTATACACAAAGCAGCTCCAGATTAACATCAAACAGAGAAGAGGTTTGGAAAAATAAATGCAGTGTTTTTTGACCTTGCATTGCACGTCAACCTGTAATTAGGGAATCCCAAAAACAAAACATGAACCTTTTATTACCCATAATAGGGGCACTTTAATAAACCTGCACAGGCAGATCCTGTTTTATCCCCCCCATGCACTCATACACATAAAAAGTGAAAGAACAGCCCGTTAGTCTGACAGGCACTATTAAAGGGCTATATATACAAGCAGACCTCTGGCTTGAGTGTCAACCTACAGCTCCAATTTCCCTACTACTGCACCCACCCATACTCCCCCCATCTGATCAGCCCACGCGCTCTTATGCTACAGATTCACCGAATTAAATGGGCCAGTAATAAGCCCGCTGTAGGACATGTTGAGGCGGTTGCTCCAGGAACGAGCTCACCACCTGTCATTTCTGCGGTTTGAGGAGATCCAGATTGTTACGCACAGGATGGAGGCTTTAGCGAGACTGGACGAAAGACACACAGATTACTGGGGCTCAGACCTTTCCTCGCTTCCCAAATGCACTGGCACTGCATTCACAAACAGGGAGGGGAGGAACGGGACGGCAGACGCAGCTCCACCCAAACCCTCAGAGACACCCAAGAGCCGTCAACATCGGGAGAGAACGTCGAGGGGGGGCATAGTTGACATTCTAGGATAATATTTCTCATCCACTTCAACATGATGTGCTTAGATGAGCAATGCGCTAATTTTAGACGGAGCGAGTGGCGAAAGAGAAGGAGTGAGATTAAGAAACAAGCGAGGGAAGGAGTACAGGAGACTGTCTTAGGTGAAAGAGATTTAATCCTCAAGCAAAACCGGCGAACGAGAAAGAGCGTGACGAATAGAGAGTGACACAAACAACCAAGTGAAGAGCAGACGTGAAAGAAAGAAGAAGAAAGTTCAGTGAAGGACAGGGTCTTCAGGATAAGGATAAAGAAAAGCTGGAGCACAATATAAACACACAGTATTTACATAGAAATGTGGCTCAACGGTGGGTCCAATATCATCCACATCAATCAATTTCGTACATAATTTTTCGTACAGTATGCGCAGTATTAAGCATCAATATACATTTATATAAATAATAAACCATCCCATTAAATCTATGCACCGAAATCCATGATATCTAGTCGGTTGATGGCTATTCACTGAAAACCAAGCAGAAAAAACATAGTGATCTCAAATATTTCACTTTACAGTTAATCAACAAACTGAGAAGCATTGATTTGAAAGAAAATGGTAGAAAGACATTCCAATTATATTCAAAAAAGTATATAAAAATACTTTTTTACACTTTTTTAAATGTATCCATAGATTTCTTTTTGGGATCACTGTAGCTGGTCACCACCATTACGTTGTGATGCTAGTTTGCTGGTTCCAAGACTAGTTAAGCTGGTTGACAACATAATTCTGGTCAATGAAGATCACATGCCAAGTTTAAGCCAACAGCATTGAAGCTGCCTGTTCGCATCAAGGACGGTAACTATAATGGCAACTACACCTGTCAAGTTTTAATAGTCATTCTAATTATATGAGAAAAGTCCACACCGTAGCTATAATGAAAATGCCACAAAGAAACAGCATTGATGGAATTATTTTCATAATATTTTTTTTTCCATCTGATGAATGATAAAAGCACTGACTGCCAATTAGAACCCATTCAAATTTAAAGACCTCCAGCATTTAGGCAAAAAACTGCAGTGTGCTCTTATAATAAACAGAATGTTATGTGACACTAATATAGTTATCTTTCTTGGTCTGAACAGGCTTTCAGCAATGATAGGATGGTGTGTTAAAAAAATCAACACTTTCAACCCACAGATACCTGATAAATCAGCATATGTCTGTAATCAATAAGGTTTCCTATACAAATGCAAAAAAAGAGACAGTGCATAACTGAACAGCATATTGTGTAAATGAAGCCTTTCAAGACAGTAAACAGATCTGTTGGTCACTGATTTTATGTACATAACCATCGTAGAAATATCAGTACAAATTTCAGAGTCGGTGTATGAGCATTAAGGTCTATCATTTTATCGATGAGCAGACTAATGCTAGTTATTGCAAACCATTAGCTTTTGAGAGTCCTTCCTAACATTAAGCAGCAAAACAGTATAAAAGATCTTGTGCTACTTAACTCGCTGGCAGTCCTCTGACAGCTAGGCATCACTACTGCTCTGCTGACGAAAACATTTCTCCAGGGGGTTGTAGGGGAGAGAAAGCAACAGGAACATAAGCCCTCCAAAAATGAGAATGGCCCCAGCCGAGCCAAGACACGCCACTGACCAGGACAACTCGTGATGGAGAGGGATACTGTGATCGCTTGCCAATAACGCCAGCACAGACTGGTGGAAAACTATGATGGACAGAAGGACCAGGATACCTGGGGAAAGTGGAGATGAAAGGTCATTTTATTTAAAGGAACGGTTTACCTATTTGGATTCATTGTGAAACACTCAGGAGCAGAATAACATTAGTAGATAAATTACAAAATAATGACGTCTGTTACACTGACTACCTGCAAATAGCAACTTAATGAAATGTTCTTGTTAACTAAAAATGGACTGGCAAGTGTTTACGTTAGCCTATGTCTGACTTTTAAAATATGTTGGTTTTTGTGGTTACTAGGGCTGGACTGAAAAAGCAACCAATCAAATTATTGAAATTAGTTGAAACAGCTTAAAATGTGTTTATAGAAATTAAGTTCCTCTAATTGTCATAAGTTAGGAGATAAACTGTAAACCGTTTCTTTTTTGTTGGTGTTTTTACAACATTTTAATGTTTTCTGATGATGCCGTTATTAATTGATTCCAACAAATCTTAATCATTTTTAATGAATAAAAGTACACATTTAAGTGTGTACTTTTGTTGATCATTTCCTTGACTTGTGGTTTCAGTGAGGCAGTTACTTATAAAGTTGGTAATGATTCAACAACCATCAACTTGAGCAGTGGCGTAACTACAGACAGTACAGGTGACGAAGTGATATTACATATATACTACATTATAAATACAAATATTAACAATGTAATTAGCGCAGAGATTCTTGACAGCAGTGAATAAATAAATACATTTGCAAAAGCTACTAGTCTGCTTTAAAATAGTCTTGTGGTAGAACTTTTCTCAAGCATCTGAGGTTCTGCGTTCCAATCCACCATTGTATAACTCATCAGTGGTCATAAATGATTGCATATAATAAGAGCAAGGACATGTTCGTGTGCACTCGGCAACAAGCACTTGCCACAACACATTCCAGCAATATATCGCATGCTGTTTCATACTGAAATTTCTTATTGAATAGAGAGGTTTCTTTCTTTTACATAAATCCACGCATACTGCAAGATGCTGCAAAAAGTGGTGGGATCGTGGGGACAAGTCAGACCCACAATTTACACCTATACAATAGTACTTTGAGGAAACTTAAAAAAATATTCCAAAGAATAAATAGTCTTGCTTTAGTTTAGCCTGTCATTACTATCTTACACCACAAAACTAGTCTAAACTAGATTTAAATGTGATTAAATATTATTATTTTTAAATGACTCATTAAATGTTCAGGTTGGACATTAGTAAAAACAATGAAGAACTGTGTTATACTAGAAATTAAAGTTAAAAATGTTTTTCATGTTTAATCATGTAAGCAGCATACTTTAAAGCAGTCTATTGTGTAAATGGCTGTATGTATAAACATGACATGACTGGAGTGCTGAACTGCAAAGCTGGTGCAAACACATCACTTTCACTATGATCAGATGCTTTCTTAACTGCTGCTTTCTCACTACTCTCTGACCCTACGCAAACAACTTAAAACAAGAAGGTTTAACCCTTTCACTGGTGAGTTTTAAATATTCCGGCTGTCCCCCCAGAGTGAGTTTTTTAAGGCGACCGTTATTATAGAATATTTCCCCTTGCTGTTACCATGGCGATGCATCACGTTTGTCACATGATACAATAACTTGCTTTTTTATTTTCATTCAAAATATTCACAAGTCTGATATTCTGATTCACAAAAATGTATAAATGAGTGGGTTTTTCTGTTTAAAAAACCCTCTAAATGATCTTGATTTATAAAATGAGATGGGCGCTGCCATGTTTGTTCGTGCTTGAGTTCAGAGAGTCCTGTTTTAAATCCCATTTGTGGGACCTTACTCTCAGTGGCATGGAAATTACAATCCCATATATAGGACTGTTCCACAATTCAGAATCTCAGGAATGGGACAGGCTGCGCTTGAACATTGCCTCTACCCCATTAAAGTCCAGAACATTAACATATGATGCATCAATCAGTCCTCCATAACTACTTCAGATACTTTGTGCTGGTGTGTTTTTAAAGTCGCCGAAAGCAGGTATGAGGTGTTCAAGAGGTACCTGAGAAGACGAAGCAGATGGTAGCAGGCTTGAGGAAGAAGGGCACGCTTTTACTGAGAGACATAGTGATACACACAGAGCCCATGATCATCAGAAACAAACTCAACAAAGCCAACATTGCACCTGCTATATGCAAACCTAAGAGAGAAACAAAGCAAGCAATGAGTCATATTTGTTCTAAGACATAATTCTCCATCCTTAAACAATATAGGCAAACATATGTGGGCAACTAAATCCTGCTGTGTTTGTTGAGCATTTAATTATAAAACCACTGGTATTAATGGCTCTCCCAAACAGCCTGCACTCTTCTGGGAAGGCTTTCCACTTGGAACATGGCTGAAGGGATTTGCTCCCATTCAGACCGAAGAGCATTAGTGAGGTCAGGGACCATTTTTGGCCAATGGGATCTGGCACACATTCAGCATTCCAGTTTATCCCAGAGGTCTTCAATGAGGTTCAATCTGGATTTAAGCAGTAAATATTATTTATGTGGCTATTATGATCTACCGGTTATAACAAAAAGTGAGCTATATTCCAAGACGTGAGCTTAATGTGAGCAACAGGCTGAAAATTGAGTCATTATTTACTAAAAATATTGACGTCTGTTGTCGGTCTCTGGCACGCTTGAAGTGAAGTAGCAGCGCCTGAACCATCAACTAATGCCTCTTTTGAGTCAGATCTTTTCAATAGCCAGTGAGTTTCTCCACATCTGGAGAGCATCAGCACCGTGGGTTGTTTGATATTAAAAGCTGTGACACAGAATTAAAGACTATTCAAATTATTTCAGCGAGTGTAAGAAAAAACACTACCCATTACCATAGTAAAAATGTTAAATATGACTGCATGAACAAACCACGCCGTTCATATAGGCTATGCTATTACAATCATGTATGTATTTAGTAACCTATTTTATCTGTCAATACAGTTATCTCTTTACAGTGTGTCTGATGTTCATATTTCTCATAATCATAGCATCTTATAGCATATATATCCATAATAATAGGTTTTTGTGGGAGCTTCTCTACTGCTCGGGTCGTATTTTTGAATGAAATATAGAAATTATTATTTCTGAATGTGATCTGACTATTTCTTTGACTAATTGTCAATCCTAACAAATTAATTAATCATGATCATTGTATCACTTATTTCAAAACTGGTAAAGCATAGATGCTTTTAGAATTAAAGCTTCGTAAACAACAAAAAATGTAAACAAACTCTTATCACGTTTGTTTAGCTGTTCCAAAGAGTGTAAAGAGCAGGTTTTGGGGGTGATTTTGGACCCGGTGAGGACATTAGCACTGCCCAGCCGTGGAAAAGTAGCTATTGAATCTGTTGAGCTAGTTAAAAAAATTTTATTTCATACATTTTAGTCTGTTTCTTACACAAAGCTATCATGTGAATGCAGAGCACAACAAATATACAATTGGTAAATGTCTTCTTTTGGGTTCTACAAAGAAGAAAAGTTTAGAACAACATGGAAGTAAATAATGACAGAAGTTTCTATTTTGGTGAACTACATTCTTAAAAACAAATGTCCTTTTTTAGCATTGATGTTCCATGAAGAACCTTAAACATCCATGGAACCTTTCCATTGTACGAAAGGTTTTTTATAGTGAATGAAAATGTTTTTCCACAAACAAAATGGTTCTTTTTAGAATGGATGACTAAACGTTTCTTCGGGGGATCAAAGATGGTTCTTGTAGGGCAAAGAAAATCTTTTTCCTATTTTTAAAAGTGTACATCCTAGCCAGTGCTGTAACAAGGGTCATCCATATACTTCTGGCCATATATTTTGTTGGGATATTCAATAATTATGCCAATGTGCTCGAAATAAGTGAAACAAGAAAGAGAGCTCATGATGCATTCTTGTGCATGTACCCAGCATGAGATGTGAAGAGATAGAGAGGCATGGAGCGGGGGAGGAGACAGAAACACATGACTGATTTTCAATGAGAGAAACAGTGTGGAAGGAGAGAGAATGAATAGACGAGAGCGCGCACAGACGGCAGGGAGAAAGGAGGGCAGAGTATACAGGAAGAACTTACTTTTTTCTGTCGTTTTCTTAAATATGACAGCATTCTCTCCAGAAGTGTAGAGTTTAAAGAATGTGCAGTTTGATTCTGAGGGCAAAAAAATGAGACAGTGAGAGAGAAGAATGAGACAGCGAAGGTGAAGAATAAAGATCAGTCAGAAGAACAGAAAAAGGCACTTGAGCTATGTGCTGTAAGCCCTGTGAGGGTCATTGTGTATTAATGTGCCGAGGACACAGAGCAGCCCTCTCACATATGGCACTGAAAGAACAAGAGAGACAGAGAGAGCGAGGCAGATGGAGAGGGAGGGAACCAGAGTGAGGCAGATGGAAAGAGAGGATGAAGGGCAGAACAAGGAAGAGAGAACAGACTCAGGTTAATATATACAACATCAAATCCACATTCACTCTTTCTTGTCCTCTGCAGCTTGTCTGTTGTCTTCTTATATTTCCAGATTTTTCACTCATGTCCTCTATATTTAGACTTGAAACCAGGCAGCAGTCAGATTGCAGTTTATCCATGCGCAATATGACTGACCTTTCTGCTTTTACTGTGACCCACCCCACACACACACACACACGTTTTTTTTTACAGAACCTTCACCTAATTAAAAACTATCTGTCTCCACTACACATTTTTAAAGTCATATGACAATCTAACTGAGAAAAAACCATTAAAAAATGTAATTATACAATTTTATTATATACTGATTATATACTGATTATATATATATATATATATATATATATATATATATATACATATATACCCATACATACATACATATATAAAATCTATATCTATACATAAAGTGTCTTTAGAAGTCAATATATTGTTTGCTTTATTTTCACATCACTGACTTGCAGTCCACAGCAATCCATATTTTGTCAATTTGTTCAAAGTTGATTCAGGGTCACACAGAATATATTTCTGCTTTGCCCATCTATGATGATTTTCAAGTACACATGAATCACAGTCATGTTTTCAACCATTTTGTGTTTTTTCAAGCATATGTAACTACAAAAGTCACATTATAAATTGTTAAAAGAAGTTAAAAGTCACTTTTCAATATTGCATGTTTTTTTTTATATGCACTATTATTTCTGAGTTTATATGTGTGTATATATATATGTGTATACATATACACACACACACACATTATATATATATATATATATATATATATATATATATATATATATATATATTAGTACATACACATATATATAAAATTAAATATGTTAAATGTGTTTTAATACAAATGTGTACATTTACATCGATAAAAATACTTAAATCAAAAATATATTTTAACTGTACTAAATTATTTTGACAGCCTAATTTAAAAACATGTATTTATATACACACACAGTCAAATAAGGTCACTGCTGTGAGCTGCACTAGATATGATTAGCATAGAGCTGGTAATGTAATATTGAACAGAGCCCTTAAAAATGCATCATGGAAGAATTAAATCAAGGCATCTCTATATAATGACAGGGTTCCAGCATAAAACATTTAAGAAATGTTGTTATTACCAGTATGCAATATATTGATCAGCGCAGAAATCAAACTAGTTGCCTCTGAATTGTCAAAATCTTGCCCACATTGCCAGGAAAAAACTGGCCCAAAAGTTGCCGTTCTTCAGTCTCAGCTAAAGGGGCGTCATGTAATGATCTGTTATGACAGGTTCAAGTAGAGAGTGGAGCTGTTCCTTAACAGAGCTGGCAGTCGGACCAGTGGCACTGTTACAAGAGACATCATCACAGTCCTCTGGGCCTTACAAACCAAACTCCCCGGCTCTCTGTTCATGCGTGTTGTTATATGAGAGGTAAGATGAATAGCACAAACCAGAACGCGGTAAACTAAGAAGCTATCGCTGCGTCTCAAAAAGTCAAGTCATTAAGAACCTCACAGTTTGACAGTATGTGAGCTGAATGCTGCTTTGTGTCTTCAAAAACAATTATACATGATGTGCTCCTTCTGCTGACCCAGCCTGGCTATACTACCAACAAGACAAATAATAAATTAAATGGTTAAAAGCTAAAATTTTGTGGTATTTCTTTATTGTTCCTTATTATTTTATATTTTCATGATTTCAGCCTCAATTTACTCCAGGAAGCAAGCAAATGGCGCGCTGGATCGGTAGGGTGTGTAATATGGCTGTGTGCTCAGAAAAGAAAAGTATCATGCTGCCTAAAAATATATTTTAAAAATAGTGTGTAAAACAATGCATTATGCAACAAGAAATGCTTTTAACAGAATTATTCTGCATTATTGCCCATGATCTCATTATGCTGCATGTTTAATTTATCAAGTAGTGTGCTATTATCATATCTTGGAAATGAAAGGTTTTTGCATTTTAAATCACTTATTTTATATTAATAAATAATGTAGTATATATTAGAATACATTATCCAAAAGAGGGATTGACATGTGTGACCCCGGATCACAAAACCGGTTAATGTTCTGTAATAAAAAAGCTTTCCATTAATGTATGGATATGATAATATTTTGCTGAGATACAACTATTTGAGAATCCGGAACCCGAGGGTGCAAACAATCAAAGCATTGAGAAAAATCGCCTTTAAAGTTGTCCAAATGAAGTTCTCTGCACTGCACATTATGAATCAAAAAAGTTTTTATATATTTATGATAGAAAATGCACAAAAAACATTGAACATGATCTTTAATTATACTAATAATTCTTGACAAAAAAAAAAATCTATACTTTTGACCCATATAATTCATTTTTTGGCTATTGCTTCAAATATACCTGTGTAACATAAGAGTGAATTTGTTGTCCAGGGTCACAAATAAAACTTTTCAATTTTTTTTTATGTTTAACTTATACTTTTATTCTAATAATAAAAATTTGTAAAAACAGTAATATTTTATAAATGTTTATTATTAAAAGAATATGTAAAATTGAAAAAATATATATTTTTGTTTTTATGTATTCCTGTGAAGCAAAGTTGAATTTTCAGTAGTCATTACTACTGTGTCACATGATCCTTCAGAAATCATTGTAATATGCTGATGCTCAACAAATATTTGTGAAATAAATAATTAACAATCCTGTGCAGTTTATTTATTCCTGCATTAAGCGATATGAATAAGAAATGAAAGAACAAAATCAGCATAAGAATGCTTTCTAAAGGCACACGTGACATTAAAGACCAGTTAGAGTCAAGCTGCATTTACTGTATTTTTGCTTTGATGAGCAAAACAGACTTAACTATATATCTGTACAGTGTGTCAAGACACAAATGTTAAATTTCACGTCACAAACTTTAAAGAGCTCACTGGATTGTGGGATACAGTGTGAAGCAGGTCTGCATCTGAATACTAAATACTGCAGAAACAGTGAGAGAAGTATGATAGTATTCTGTTGTGAATATAGACAGTGGGTGTGTGAGTGAGTGAGAGTGTGTGTGTGTGTGTGTGTGTGTGTGTGTGTACTCTCACCTCCAGGCAGTTCTGCAGGTCCACAGCTCTCTCTCTCTGGGTCAATATCTGTCACCCATAGCGTGCGAACGCATGATTTCCAAAGGCCGTAATGTGCCATCTCACACGTCTGGTTGTTCCTGAAGTGTTTTGGCTGGGATAGCTCCACCCAGAACTCCGTGCCCATGCCAAGCACGGTCAGAGTCACGCCTATGAGAGCGATGAAAAACGCCAGCTTGATCTTGCCTTCCTGGCTGTCACTCATTCGAGGGGGCCTCGACCGTTTACCTGAGCGCCCGCTCTTACCAACTCCACCCAAAGCCCCCGTACCCACTCTCCCGTCGTCATCCTGCTGCAAAAAGAAGTTGGACCACATAACAGCCACAATACTTGGGAGATGAGGGGAAAAACTCCAAGAGGCGAGGTCAGGAAAGGGGACAAACAAATAACTGAAGACTAGAGACTAGAGAGATTAGTCTGGAATTTGGAGGGGCGGACGGACAGATAATGAGAACGCAGAGAAGTGTATTAATAGAAAGCTCAAAAAGGAACAGGAAATGATAGCGAATTACAATGTTCTGTGATTTAAAAGGAATCCAGCGTGCGAGAAATTCAAGTGACAGGGGGTCATTTCTGAAGAGCGCCGAGTGGGAATTAACTGACGTCTACAAACGAGAGACGGTTTGATAAGAAACTAGACAGGAATAATGGGTAGATGAAAAGAACGACTCGATGAGAGACGCTGGATTGAGGCCTTAAAGAGCCACGAAACGAAGCGTTCCTCTTTTTGATGAACCTGCAGAAAAAAAAAGAGAAAAAAACAGTGAGGTATACAGAAGCTATCCAAGATGGCTGCTGCTTCTAATAACTGTCATTTTAATTCAAATGTTTTGATTCAATCCCAACACTGCAATAAGGAGGGATATGTTAGCGTTACAGGCAATACATTAGTCATCATGAATTTTAAAAGCTTTTTTATTAATTGCCAAAAACGTTATTTCTTTACTGTAATTTGTTGTTCATTCATAACATAACGCAGCCTTTAATTCAGAAGTAAAATTAGAACTAAAATAGTTTTTAAAAGATCTAATTAAACTACAAATCCATTATCAATAGGTCTTGTTTTTAGAGTATATATCTTGAAACCAGTTTTTAACAGCATCGATGTTTTTACTAGAAAACAAAACATTTCAATACAGTTTATTCTTTCTCTTCAGGGTCGTAACTAATGCAGTTATCAGTGGCAAATAAAGAACTTTTATTTTTGGGTGAACTGTCTCTTTAATACTTTAAAAACAACATTATACCTTTGTCCTCTGTTGAGAAAACAAACAGGCAGTAAGCTCGCAGAGAAGGTTAATACGGGTCACGATTAGGTCACATTGTCTAAGAATTAGCTATGCCAGATGCGACTCCAAGATATCAACACATACCCGCATAACTCGGCCCACTTTAGCCCAGCCTGTTTGATCCGTGCCATTTTAAGGCCTCATAAATACCCGAGCATTACGTGTACAGAGAACTATTAGATCTATGGACAGAGAGTTTCAAGGTGTGCTGCGTCCCGCTGCTCTAAAAAAAGATGCGAGAGCAGGAAGAGTTTAACGTGGACCGAACAGACTGGGAGATAAAACGCAAGGCTGTTGAGAATGGAGGTGAAAAGAAGAGCCAGGTGGAGCAGTGGGTGTGAATTCATGTGTGACAGGCAAACCGACAGAGGGTCTCGAGTCGTTATCACTGTACACGTACGTGGAGGGAGTACAAGACAAGGCTCATTGAGGCCAATCACCCTCACAGGAGCAATAAGAACACAACAAGGCTAGAAACAAGCATGTGGCCCATAGCCAAAATGATAGCATGATACACTCGCCAGCATGCCACGCATACATTTCTGAATTAGCTAAAATTATCTCTGTATTCGTTTGGTAAAATATAGTACAAGCAAATAATTACTTTTATTAAATACGGTTTAATATTAAATAAAAATTTTATTATACTTACCTGTTTGAGTTTGCTTTTAATAGCTTTTAAAGTGTGCATTTAAATTAGTTTTTTTTTTTTGCATTAAATTGATTGAAAGTGACGATAAAGATAATAAACTTTCTATTCAAAGAAAAGTTTTTTGCACTGATAATAAAATGTTTAAGCACCAAATCTAGAAAAGTTATAAGAGTGTATTATTTCACATCATTACTTTTTTTTTACTGCATGCATAATAAAATATATTAAGAATAAGATGTTTTTTATATCTTATTCTTAAAAACAAACAACAACAAAAAACATGGCGGGCTTTATGATTAAAACTAAAATACTGCAAGAGAAGATTCAGCAAGAGAAAAAACGTGTGACTACACACTGTCCTGCAGATATAAACTACATATTCAGTAAAGGTTCATATTCTGTTGTGTAAGTTACAGTCATTTGAGATATAACACACTATCAACACGCTAAACACGATCTGGAAATGTAACACACAAGCTATAATTAACCCACCAAGATCTCCATCGCAGCTCTTTATATTACCGCAACTCTGTTAAAACTTTTTTCAAAACCATTACGCTTCTACAATATCAAGTATAATTTGCAAGTTGTTGCCCCAAAAGGAAAACATCTGCACCCGTAGCGAAGCGGCTCACATGTCTTTTGGCAGGCAGAATGGAAGAAACCAATTATCAGTTTAAAGCAGCTGGACTTCAGCCCAACGCTTTAAATTAGGTCTATTATGTAGTATCCAGAAACAATATATAACACATTTCTAAGCAAAATAAATTACACCCGCATTACTACCTACATGTTCGTAGAGTATCAAATAGAAAGAAAAAAGCAAACACAGTATTGTCACGTCAAGTCACGCATCTAACAGGTATCTACTGCAAGAAAAACCTTTTTAAAGTGGGTTAATATACAAAATCAGATAATAGGTTCACACTTCTATCAATACCTCCATGCACCCATATTTTAATTAGCTGCACAACATAATGCTATTAAATGAAATTTAAGGCTTGTGTCACAGATTTTTATTAAACTATGACAGTATGCATGTGTGCAGCAAGTGCATTGAAAAGCCATCAAGCTTTAGCAGCAGTGAGAGCAATCAAATCCTGACCTGTTCTGTGTGTGTGCAGATCTGATGACTAGATACATGAAACTCAGCTGAGAGAGGAGGAGAAGGAGGGACGTAAAGAGAGCGAGAGAGAGAGGAAAAAGAGAGAGGGACCAAAAAACAAAAAAGAGGGTAGAGAAAACCGGGACTGGTTGTAGAGGGTGTGTATGACAGCTTTATCACAAAGCAGAGGGTTCAGGTAAAAGCATTTATCTGCGCGTGGACAGATTCTACATTTACCAGTGTATGCAAGCCTGAGTTTTGTATGCCTGTGGGAAAGTGAATTGAGTGTATGTCAGCTGATCCACGGATGTGTGTGTGTGTGTGTGTGTGTGTGTGGGCAAGGCTTCTATTTTAGACAAGCACCTGTTAATGACATTAAGAGCGTGGAAGTTACAGTTGCAAAGAGGGAAAAGAGCGAGGACCGGGGAGAGAAAGCAGCTCGTAGAACAGCTTAGAAAGTTACAGATGGCATTAAATCAAAAAGGGTAGGAAAAAAAAGGGTTGGCTGTAAAATATTATACAGCCATTATCAGTAGGTGAAAAATAATGATGCCAGAAAGATGCTCACTAATTAACTAATCAACAAAACATGTGCCTCCATTCATTAGGTGATGTTCATTCAGTCATTTCATAAATCGGTGGAAAACATTTGTTTTCTTTATAATCAGAATTTGTCTCTCCAAAGTTATAAGAACTATTCCATTTTAAAAAAATTATATATTTATGTGAATGTATGTATGCATATATAAAATCTGTGTGTATCTATGCATGCATGTATAAATAAAATAAAAAGTATATCGTTCGGTTATGAGCTAAATGCATAAACATCTTTCAAAGACTTGGCACCATGAACATCACATTCTACATTGTTGCAAACTGCTGATTCGTCACTATGATAATGTTACCAAGCTGGCTAAGGTAGATGAGGCGGTCTCAAATTTGCAAAAACAGAACTAGTCAGTACGTTTTTCACAATACGCCTTTACTTTCCAGCAAATGTGTTTCGTTTATTGGCTTATATATACTGCAGCCAATTCATTTCCAGGTGAAAATATTGAAAAAATGTAAATAGCTTTGCAAAAAACGTACGTCTAATATAGCGCTAAAGATTAAAACCGATCATTATTTTGCAGCATGGCACATAAATTGGTCTGATTGCACAGGAAAACCTTACTGTTGAGTTCTGCCTTTTATTTTCAGACATTTTTTCAAGTAGTCTTTAGTTGTCAGAAGAATTTTATTTTATCTAACCAAATTATTCATGGTAAAAAAAATAAACTTATATACATGGACTGTTTATTCTTTTTTATTATTATTATTATTATAAAATTAACCACCCGATAACAACTTTTCCCAGTCTTTGCAGAGGACTTTATTAAATTTAATCTACGGGCTTTGTGAAGAACATTAAACTCCTAGAAATCTCTATTACTCTGCATTTCGTAATCTCCAGCCAACTTATAGAAACACATGAATATCAGCACTAAACATATTTCTGATATTTTTTTCTTTTCTTTAACAAAAAAAAAAAAAAAAAAAAAAAAGCAAAACAAAAACACACCAAGCTACCCCACCAGTCTAAAAACAGACGGACTACTGACTGACCCATAGCTCATAACACTCAGACACTGTGTTGAAACTACACCAGGTGAAGGGAAGAGTGCCTGTTAGCACTATCTGCTGGCAGAATACAGATGCAGTGTGTAGCAAGTCAGTTCAAACGCATTGAGTTTATTTCACCAGAAGTTTCTCTGGTCTTCATACATAAACGCATCGTATTAAATCAACTCAGCTTATTACAGTTTTAAAAAAACAGCAGTGGACAGTTAGATACAGAATGTATAAAAAGGAAAAAAAACAGAAAAAACTAAAAAAACAAAACGGAAAAAAAAGCAGAGACAAGTATCTTTTTTCACCGTGTATAAATTTGGTTAGATCGGGCCAGGAAAATAGGGTTCACGAAAAACAGTACAACTATTATAAAAGGAGGGAGAGATAGCAGGAAAAAGAGAGGAGGAGGGGGAAAACAGAGGACAGTATAGATGTAATTGGTAATATTCACCTTCTACAAGATAGCGATTAGCCTGCAGCGGTTTTACCTCATACATGTATGATGTCGAAAGATGACCTGGAAACTCCTCTGGCTTTTTAACAGGTAACCTCACAGCCTAAATAAAAACCATATCCACATAACAAAGCCTGAAATACCCCCTCTCCCCTTTTTGTTTGAGTGTATCATTCATTTTCGTAGTTGTCAATTTCTCTTTCCTCACTTGCTCCTTACATCCTCCTCTCTCTCCTATCTGACCAGTGTGTGAGCTGTACAGATGATAGAGTAGGAATCTAACATCGACAAAAAGTGAAAATCACTAGGAGCCAAAATTAAGCTGGAAGTTTAGTGGCATGTCTAACAGAATCCTTGACTGCATGTACTGACATGGTACGGTCCATTTTCCCATCTTAAAGCTTTGCACATACTTCAATGTTGTTGTCGTCATCACCATCATCATCAAAAAAACAAACAAAAACAAAACAAAAAAAAACATGACAAATGATTGGTTCGCTACATTCTGACCAATCACAAGTCATGCTTTTAGTCTGCCAGATTTTAAAAAGCTCACACTCTCTCAGATCTCATAAATCTACAAAACAAGGGGCTTCCGAGAGATTGAAATCACACCATCTGCGTTTCTCTGAGTCTCTCTCGCTCTGGATTCTGTCCCGTCTCTACCAGAAGTCGCGGCGATGGTACGCATCAGGGTCGCAGTATTTTGTCACCACCACTCTGTTGGCGAATTTCCTTCCTGTTAAGCCTTGCATTGCTTTCTGGGAGTCAAACACTGACATGAACTCCACAAAGATCTAAGACAAAGAAAGAAAGAAAGAAAAAAGACCATAAGTAACTGCTTTAAAATTTCATTAAAATGTGACGATGTACAAGCAGTTATCAAACCTTTCCAGTGCCAGGAACTTCCACGCCATCGACGGGACGTGGGATCTCGATGCTCTTGACCTGGCCGTATTTGGAGCACTCGTCTCTGACGTCTTCCACGATCTCCTCGTACTCTTCATCATCCAGCAGCTCCTCTGGAGCCACCATGTTCATCAGACACAATACTTCTGTGGGAATGCCTCCCATCTGAGTCACCGAGCTGTTCACGAGACCTGGAACTTGAAGGGTAACCGGTGTCTGGTTTATACCCGTCTTCAGAGGAAGGAAAGAGAACAAGAGGGTGAGCAACAGGAGATAAGGTCTACACGGCCTACACTCGTTAAATCAACTATAGACTTTTCAGTCACCAGTGTGGTGTTCTTGGAGCCGACGCTTGCTCTCTGGACCAGGAGTTTCTTGTCACCCAGCTGCATCCCGTTTAGTCCCGCGATGGCCTGTGAGAGGTTAGCATCAGTTAGCATGGATGTCAACCGACAGCTCTGATACTGCCTCCACCTCATGCCAAGACAAATTCTGCCTAAATATTTGTTTCCCATAGATTTATAAATGAAGCCAATATTAAATAGTATAGATGATAAATATAATTTGCTTTAACTTGTTTACTGATTACGTGGATGTAATGCTTTGCATCGTCATCACCTGGTCACTGATATTGACGTCAACATATTCACAGAAGGCATAGCCCTTAGAGAGGCCTGTTGCGCTGTCTTTGACCAAATTAAAGGCCTTTAGAGGGCCAAATGAGGTCAGCAATTCCTTGACCTGTGCAACAGAAAAAAAAAAAACCATGTAAAACTTTACAAATATAGAAACATGTGCACCATTGAAAAAGTATGCATTAAACTGATCCAAGGTCAAAGTAAAGACTAGAATTTTGTTTTCTGGTCATGTAATAACCAACACTAGAAAAAGAGCTGATAAAAATTCAACTTTACTGTAAGAGGAATAAATTACATTTTACAATTACAGAATATAGTTTTTAAATGAATATTTTACAATATTATTGTTTTTACTGTATTAAAATAAGAAAATATAGTGTGCATTTGTGAACAAGTTACTTATTGCTTTTTAAACGCAAGTTAAATATATACAATGGTGCTTGTAAACTTGTTAATTTTCTATATTTATACATAAATATGACCCACAAGAATCACCAGATTTTCACACAAATCCTCAGAATTGACAAAACTAACCCAATCAAAATAACTGATTAAAAAATACTATATACACTTTGTAATAATTTTTTTTTTTTTTTTTCCTGAAAATGTGGTTAAAAAAAAAAAAAAAAATGTGAATCTCTAAAATTAGCAGGGAATTTGAAGGTGAGATTGGAGAAGATGGACCAAGCTCAGATGATCTGACAGACGGGGGAGAGAGTAGAGTACAATGTGTACACGCAGAACTCTACTACAGGTTTTTAAATATATATAAAAAAAAGAAAAGATAAAACATAGCGAGCTAGTATTACTTTTGTTAATTATATAAATCACAACAAAAAGATTTCAAAAAGTACTGTTAGTTTTTTGGTAAGAAAACAAGCTCTTAGTAAAATGAATAGAGTATCTTAGAAAAAAGGGCCTTATATTTTTTTAAAGAATAGAATTAGAATAGAAAGTGCTAGAGATAAGAGAGTCAAATAAAGTTGGTATAGATGGCTAAAATCTCAGCTGCTTAGATTGAGTTGGACTGGTCACTGCAGCAGGAGAGAGCGATTAATGACTCGTTTCCACTGAGCAGTGCGGTTCGGTACACAATCATGCCCGTTTCCACTGTGAATAGTGCTAAAATTGTGAAACCTCATTGCCCAAACACCTGCTCATTTTCAAAATATTACTGTTATTGTGTCATAAAATGTCGTTTTTTAAAGGTTTTCATGCAAGAATGTAGTTGTTTAAAACTCCAATATGCAGTTTATTCATAAAGAGAGTGCCTATATGACATGCTGATTTTGTACCGGATGCTCAGTTCTTATGTATCCGGTTAGAAAAGCCTCAAGCTCGGATAGTTCTTCTGACATTTACCGCTGGCTCTAACCTCTCTGTAGTGAATAAACATGAGATATTTGTTTTAGGTAATGTTATATTTAACAGGCATTCGTCTCATGCATCTTTTATTTGTTCCTGGTCGTATAGTTTTGGCTAAGCACAAAGTTATAACTTTAAATCTTTATTTTGGACTTGCCTGTAATACAGCGCTGTCTTTGTTTGGTTTTTGTCTGTATTTCCTCATACTTTTATAATGGCTAAAACTTGTAATGGTTAAAACTGATAAAAGAGGCAGCGTTGTGCTTATTGTCATGCTTTATCATCGGTCACTATGTTCTCTCAGATACTGATGGCAGTGGAAACGCAAACAGGATTAGAGAGTTTCATACCGAATCGTACTGTACTGTACTGTACTATACCATACCGCTCAGTAGAAACAAGCCATAAAAGTTTGTGAAAGTGATTCTGTGCATCTTTGGATGGCACAATAGAGCTTGGACAAGGACTTGTGAAGTATCTTCTAAAAGAGATAAGGAAAGATATTTTTTGCTTATTCCTCTTATTTATCTTATTCTGACTGGATTCTCTTTGTCTTTCAGAATCTGATCATTTTTTTTGGACCACATTGATGTGGAAATATAGAGAATCACAAACTTTCAAGCACCATCGTATCTACATTTTTTCATGGTGACAAGGGAAATTAAAAGGCAGATTTGATTCTGAAAGCTCTGCCCGAACTCTGCAACCCTTCAAAGAACAGACTCTTTCAGCGAACGAAACACAATGCCATTTTAGCATCAAACCTGGTCGTCGTTGAGGTAATTTGGCAGACCGCCAATGAAGAGTTTGTGTGCCGAATCAGGCACCACCGTGGAGACGACGCCTACAGAGAAAGAACCAGAGCATGAGAAACAGTGATCTAAATTAAATAAATAAAATTACTAAACTTTTGAATGAAAAGAACAAAACATTGCGCGTACAAGAATTGGGGGAGCAAAAGAGAGACGTGCCTGGGACATAGACACTGGGATTCTCACTCATGCCTGGCAGAGGCTGGTAATCGTGTGGTCGACGAATCTTTAAACTCTGTCCCTGGAAAATTATGCCATCAAATGCCATGGCCTGTGTCGTTTCGTCTACTGAACGAAACTGTATTGCCAAACATAAAAATAACATAATTAGGCTCATAGAATTTCGTGAAAAGCTTTTATGTCAGAATCTACAAAACTAGCTGCACCAACTCTAAATGAAGACTGACCTCCAAAAAGGCAAAATTCTTGTCCTGATTGATCTGAACAGCAAGAACTGGGTTGCCTGGGGCCTGAGTCAGGCCACCTAAACGCATCTGAGCATTGAAGAAGTCCATCATAGACTCCTACAAAAAATAAAATAAAATCAGAAAACAATGCTATTAATTAAACAAAATAAAATTAATCAGTTGTAGTCCAGTTTAAGGATGACAGCCCAACTTATACCGGTTTCTTGACAAAGATCATCACACTTTCTACAACAACAAAACACTAAAATTAATCTTACTTCTGTGATGCCAAACGGGATGTTGCCGACATAAAGCCGCCGGGCCTGACGAGTCATCTGACTGCCCACAACAGGAACAGGTGTTGGGGTCACAGCCAGACCCTCGGGGGTCATTGTGGGAAGCAGAGCAGTGGCTGGGATCTGACCAGCAGCTGTAGTCAGAGAAAGATTCATGAGCATGTTAGACATATGGTAAGCATATGAACGACCATAAAGGAAATTGTGATATTACTACAAGTTTTTACATTTATTTTTTGTGTAAAAGGCATTATTCCAGTCACCCTTCGATATCTCATGATACTTTAGAAATCATTCTAATGCACACATTTAGTGCTCAAGAAACATTTATCATCATATATAGTAACATTTTTATGGAAACTATTATACTTTTTTTCAGGAATCTTTGATGAATAATCAAGTACGAAGATTGCAATTATACGGTCTATAAATCTTTTATAACACTATAGATCTACTCCTGGTCACTCTCCTTGTTGAACAATAACAGTAATTGAAAAAAAATGGGCTTGTGATTGCAAACTGAGATAACATACAGCAAGACGTGCTTAAAAGCCTTGTTTTAGCCCGGTGATTAGTTGAGAGGAGAGCAGGTGGCTGTTCCTTAATGTCTAGAGGGCATCAAGACGGATCACCAGAGATACAGCTCAAGAGCAGACGTAAACAGGGTCCAAATAGGAACGAAAGAAAAGCAGACTCTTACCCTGCATGGCTTTATACTGCATGGGTGTGATGTGTTCAAATCCAGGGGGAGGAACATCCCAGTATTTTTTCACTTTAATCTTTTTCTTCTCACGGTGTGGAGAGCGACTGCTGATGGAGACAGGTGACAGTCTTTGAAAACATGCTTTGAGTGAATGTCCCAAAAGAATTTACTTTTTTTTTTCAATTTTTACCTGCGTCTGTGTCTGCGGTCCTTGCTGTCTCCATGACGATCCCGGCTGCCTGCTCGCCTTTCTCTGTCTCGGTCCCGGCTCCTCCTTTTCCTGTCCCGGTCTCTGCTGCGACTTCTCGAGCCACTGCGCCGGTGGTGCTTGTTCTCCTTGTCTCTGTCCGCTGCACAGCACAAAACATTCGACGTGTTCATTCAAACTGCCGTGTGCATCATATAGGCACCGCTGACAGAAATAAAGCTTTTTTTTGAAAAATATTTACTGGCTGAACAACATTCATTAAAATATTCTTAATTGTGTTCTGCAGATAACATTTTTCATTTGGGTAAACGGTCACGTTAACTGAACGAACCTAGACTTTATTATTAATTTGTCAAATGTTTAATTACACACAGATAAACATGAACAGAGAGCATTTTATTCATCACATGCAACTTTTAACACAGACAATACTTCTGACGCGTGCATCACGTAAACATTACTTTTAAGCAGTGTATTTTTGCAGAAAACCAAACACACGCGTCGTTTAAATTAGGTTCGTAATGTATTTAGGACATAACATCATTGCATTTGTTCGATATGATGTGCAATGTGATGCAGACCTTGCTTCAGGCTGCAGACACGTCCAGCTCCACCAGAAGAGATTTACTCACTGACCACATCAGCTCTAACACATAACCACTCACTCTCATCAAAATTACACGTTTGCTCCTCACCTTGCTTGTTTTCGGTCAGCTGTCTCTCAAACTCGTCAAAATCTGACATTTTCCAGCAGCTCCAACACGCCGACTGAGAGTGAAGCGGGCTAGCTAGCAGCTAGCAATTCAATGGCTGCTATTATACCGACAACAAAACAAAAAAAATAAACTTCACACCAAGCGTGAAGCAATTACGAAACTACAGTTCTTGTAAGGCAAAAACGCGACCCTGAGAAAGCAAAGCGCAGTTTAATGAAAGCAGCTGGAGTCGGGCTGATGTCTTCCAGAAGCGCTCAGTACATACAAAGACTAGCATGAGGAAAACGTGCTTTCAAAGAGACCGAGAGTAAACACACATGCACCGGATGATGTACAGAAATAAACGAATGCTCTGCTCGTGGAAGAGCTCATGTATTCATCAAAATTACCGAAATAAGTTAAGCACAGCCTCTATTTTCCACAAAATCTCTATGAAACGCCAAGGCCGTGAGAGTGCGCCCACTAAGGTCAGTGGCCACTCCCAAACACTTCCGGGTCAACTTTACAATTTTAAGCTATTAAAATATATTAAATAATAAAGGGCATCTATCACTGCTGATTTCTGGAATGCGTGTATGCATTTAAAATCAAAACATGTAAACACACATGTTCTTTACAAATAAAAACTAAATAAACTAGACGGTATTGTTTTGTTATATATCTGACTGCGCCGTCTAGTGGCAGGAGATTTTGATTCAGTCTAGAGACTCGAATCTTTTGAATCCGTTGTCATGAAAACGTGGGTCGCGTTTTGTGGGTGAACTAGTGAATCATTTACTCAACTGAGGTATCATTCATTCGGTTCGTTCACAAACGAGACGACTCAGAACACTGACTCGTTCAGCGAAGGGGGCGTATTCGCTCAGCAGATACAACCAATGGAATGTTCCTTTACACCCCTTACTCGAATGCCATTGGCTCTTGCTATAATCAGTATTCGAATTCAGCGAGTGAAAATGGTTTGTTCAATTAAATGATTCATTTAAACTCATGACCGAAACGCCACTAGTGGGCTCTTATCTTGAGGTTTGTGTAATTTTACAGCGAGCGAATTCTGCTGTTGTGTTTTAATAATCAAGTATATATAGATATATGTTTATTTCAAAGGCAGGCGTAGGTATTAAGGTACATTTGTGTTGTAACGAGTCGTCTTTTCTACATTTTTTTGCTGCTGTCATTCACGATTCTGTTGGTGTTATACTCTGTTTACTTATTACCATATAAACTTCACTAAAGTTTCAACAACAGTTTTACCAATCAGAGCAGTGGGTGGACACTTTAAAGCACGTACAGACGGCTAAGGGTGACCTGGTTAGTCTTCACTTGATCTTTGCGGTCTGCGACTCCCCCGTATCGCTCTGCAAACAGTAAGTACTGCTCATTGACCTCTGAATACCATTGAACTCTTTCATCAGTGCAGTATGACAGGTGCAATCTATGTGTAAGTGGGAATGATTCGATGCATTATTAATATGCAGGATATTATAGCACAACCCACGTACTTTCACTGTTGTTATTACAAGGAAAGT
Source organism: Puntigrus tetrazona (assembly GCF_018831695.1). Classification (NCBI taxonomy): domain Eukaryota; kingdom Metazoa; phylum Chordata; class Actinopteri; order Cypriniformes; family Cyprinidae; genus Puntigrus; species Puntigrus tetrazona. The sequence goes on from NC_056714.1 coordinate 13,495,288, forward strand.
GGGCTCAATGACAGTTACGGATGCTACGACACCATTTCTTTTCCGAACCGATCCGATACTGAAAATCTTGAGTATCTGCCGTATTTTTAAATCAATGCAGATTTTCTTTACTTCTCTGTGTTGACCTGATCATCACTTTGTCACAACCTACTACATACAGACAACTTAATTTCAATTTAAAAAAATAACAAATGAATTTAATCATTATCTATGACTATTGCATTATCTAATACTATTATAAACGAATTCAGTGGTTGTTTCAGCAGCTAAATATACTCTAGAAAAATCATGGGTGCGCAGCGATTTTATCAAATCTCATCAAATCATTTGTATTTACAAATGAAAGTGAATAAGTGGAGGACCAAATCTGGTAGAATGCTACACGTTGCTCTTTGTATTGTAAAATACATTCATGAAAATACAACAGGCTACACTTCTAAATAAGTATATGCTATAAAATCAAAATACATTTCTTTTAAATGCAAAGCACAGTAATTAAGGCAGAAATATGCGGTAGATAAAACAGAACAAGAAGGAATATTAATAATCTAATTGCACGGAAAAAAGTATTATAATACGAAAGGCTCCAATACATCCTGTGTGCAGAATGATGCACTTGTCACGGCTCTGTGCGAGAAGGGGAAGAGATATTGATGCATAGTGTATTAAATCTGAAATGTATTAGTTTTTGCTGTAATACACAGACACAGTGATTCACAAATGCCATGATGTTTGTTTCTGCAGTGTCAAGTATCGGCAGGCTGTCGACCAAAGGCTCGGTGCTGCTGCTGTGTGACATACAGGAGAAGTTCAGACCCACTATTTTCCAGTTTACAAACATTGTGAGCAATGCCTCAAGATTGCTACAGGTAAAACCAGCACCCTCAGACTGCCATAGGAAAACAATACAGCGTACAACAAACACAGAGGGAGTTTTGGGGCACAATCTACCAATCTTCTACAATTTAGTAGTCTTTGATTATATATATTTATATTTATGTACCGTGACAATATTGTAAAAACAACACTGGACATTCATTCAATTAAAACATTTTTATTCTTATTGTCTTGAGTCTGTTTTCACCAATGAAGATCACAAATGTTAAGTGAGGGATATCAGAAGAAAATCAATTTCATTCATAAAATATTCTAATATTGATATTAACATAATTCTTAATCATTTATAACTTCCAGGCATGTCGAATCTTAAGCATCCCTCAGATTTTAACCGAGCAGTACCCTAAAGGTTTGGGCCCCACTGTTCCTGAGCTGGGGGCCGAGGGCTTGAAGCCTCACACAAAGACCAGTTTCTCTATGCTGACGGAGAGCGTGCAGAGCTCACTCAAAAGCCTGGGAGACCCTCAGCAGGTCATATTGTGTGGCATCGAGGCGCAAGCATGCATTGCGGTAATGGTGCCATGAAGCCTTTTTTACTTTCAGCCACAGCTTTATCTCCTGAGCGTGATCTTTAAGGTTCTTGTTCTGCTGTAGTGCACAACCTATGATCTCCTGGAGCGAGGCATGGAGGTTCATATTGTAGCAGATGCCGTCTCTTCTCGAAGGTAGGATAATAATTTGGTTTAAAATGTACAAAATGGAAAATGTTTCGTGATATTTTATAATGATGTATCTCGGCGCTGTGCGATAAAGTATTGTCGTGAAATCACTGCAAAGACCAGGCTTGGACGTACCTTATCTTTACTCACACCCACATTTTCGAGTCGACTGATGGATGGCATCTATAAGCTTTTTCTAAAGGTCTACAACAACAGGAGGAATTTGACTGTGTTTGCTTATAGATGTATGTTTATTTGTTGAGGTGGTTGTGTGGAAGGTTGTGTCCCAGGAGCCAGTGATTCTCAGGGTTTCTTTCTGTCATTTTCAGTCAGACTGATCGTCTTTTTGCACTGTCACGACTGAAGCAGAGCGGGGCGTTTCTTACCACTACAGAGGGAGTTTTATTACAACTAGTGCAGGATGCCAAGCACCCCAACTTTAAAGAGGTACCCATTGACCAGTGTGTCAGCCAATTTGTTTTTACAATTCTTGTAAAGCTTAAATGCATTCTGTCATTATCTCATATTCACTCATTTCTAAATCCATCTTTAAAAATTTTTTTGTGTATTTGGGTTAATGTATACTGTGCGTGCATAATTATTAGGCGCATTGATACACTGATCATCTTGTTTTTCTGACCATATTTTACCAATTCCAAACCACATCAGTCTTAATAACTACTATTAATATATATATATATATGTATATAGTTGTCCATACTGGTATTGAAAAGGGTGAATATTAAGCAGGTTTTCTTTCACAGATAAAATGAGCCAAAAAAATTTGACTGAAAGTCAAGCCTAAGTTAAGGCATGGCCTTTGGATGGCAAAATGCTCATTGGGTCAGCAGGGTCAGAAAAAACCAAATGGAGAAGAAAAGACATGGCTTATTATAAGACCTTAATGTAATCATATGGGTTTTCTTAGCCCTGGTTCATGGTTTGTTTGTGTCTGTATGAGGAGCTGCTGAGGTGGCGGGGATTTTGTAGTGATTAAGTCTGCGTTCGGCTATTGTTGTGTTCATGTTCTGACCTGTCCTCCTTCATTTTTTTTTTTTTTTTTTTTTTTTTGCACACAGATCCAGAAGCTCCTGGCTCACCCCTCCCCTGATACAGGCCTGCTGGCCCTCTTCAGCTCTCTGTAGGGCCAGTCACAGACCGCACCCTGCAGACATAATTACATCAATTACTAGAAATCAGCACAAACCGCTTTCTGAACCTGTTAAGAGTCCTGTGAGCTCTGAGCATTTGCATATCGAAATAAAAGTACATACAAAGAAACACGGATATTTGAATTTTCGAGAATGTTTGAAATGGTTCTACAATACTGAGTTTTTGGTAACGCTTCTGGTTCTGCATGTTAACACGAGTTAATGAACAATACATTTGTTGCAGTATTTATTAATCTTTGTTGATGGTAGTAAACAACTTTACACTTTTAGCTAAGGTCCATTATATAATATTAACAGATACGAATTCATATTTTTATAATGTATCATAAAATAAAAAAATGACCATAACTATGATTAATAAATGTTTTAGAAGTATTTTTCATTGTTAGTTCATGTTAACCGATGGCAACACATGGAAACTCAATTTAAAATTTATTAATCAAGCTTAATTTTAATTTATGATTTATTATTTTTATTTTGTTTGATCATAAAGAGTAAAAAAATATATATTGATCTACATCTTTAATGCGCATTATATGTATAAATTAAAATGAAAAGAGTAAATGTGTCCTTTATTGTTAACTCACAATAAAGTGCTTTCAAAACATAAAACCTCGCTGTAAAACATTACCAAATGATTGTATGAATAAGAATAAAACTTAAGCCTCTTGATTGCGCGTATGTGTGATGACAACCAACATAAAGTTTGTTCTGTTTTTCTTCCTCACCGCGTTACTACTTGTGCGCAATCCAAGTGTGAAATCCACCGGGATGCAAAGATCGCTGTGTAACAGGACCAAGAAAAATCTGAATGGAAATTATTACCGCCTGGTGCTCCGCAGCTCTCTTATTTCAGCAGAGAAACAGGAACTTACTCACCAGGAGGAGAAACGCACCGACTTCTCAAATGTCAACCGGAGGGTGGAGTATGTGACGTTCGACGCAGGCAGATCGGGAGGGGGAAAGAGAAAGAAAAGGAAGAACTTTTTTTTTCCGACAGCTTTTTCTTCTCCCAAACAGAAATTTCATACAAAACGCGTTAACTTGGGCGCTTCGGGTGGCGAATGAACGCGGCGATAAACGCGAGACGAGCGAGGAGGAGGATAAACGAGCTTTCGCGGAGATCCCTCAGATGTCTGTGCGACAGATGACAGCGTTAAAACTCGACACAGCGTGAAGCCTGTGGCCTTTTGACAGAACGGAGGTATGTTTTTACTCAACTTTTACACACGCATATTAATCTCTCATGGTGGGCCTGAAACGACATTCAGCCCAAACAGCGTGCATTAATCCAACTAATGCTTTAAATTTACGTATGTTTGTCAAAACGATACACAATGGCTTTTAAATTAAGATTGAGATTGCAATCATATTGTCTTGCTACAGCATATAGCCCTGTTGACTTGGTTCCACGGCACACTTGCGTAATGTTTCTGTTTTCCCTGCACCTCAGATATCCCCTTCAGCATGACTTCTGAACTGGACTCTAGCTTGACCAGCATCGACTGGCTTCCTCAGCTGGGGATCAGCACTTTGAGATCAGGCAAAGAAAGAGTGGAGCGAAAAAAAGAACGAGGAAGAGAGAAGGACATCCCTCCCATACCTACACCGTCCCCTGGGTCTAACTCCAAAGTGAAACCCCCTCACAGCTACGCCACTCTCATAGCCATGGCAATCAGCTCTGCTCCTGAAATGAAGCTGAGTTTGAATGATATTTACACATGGATCAGCAATACGTTTCCTTATTACAGCAGAGCAGGAAGAGGATGGAAGGTAAAGGCCGGACCGCTGCGTGACCACTTCCTTGAGCTAAATAGAGCGTTGAAGCACAGTTGTTCGTGCAGTTGCGTTCAAACTGGGCTTGTGGGTTGGGTTTACACCTTTTAATGATTAAAAAACGGTTGGGGAATAAAAGTGTAGCTGAAAGCAGTTCTTTTGTGCATCAGGGTCAGTCACGGAGTTAATGAAGGAAACACACTCTTGCAAAGCTAGAAAAATGTAAGATCATTTGACTATCTAGTCTTTTTGGCAAATGTCATGTGGTGCGACCTCAAAAAAACTCGACTCCTCCAAAAATTGTAATATTATTTCTGAAATAATTTAATAAATCACAACACTAAAAACATCAAAACAATGAATAATATTTATATCGAAGGTATGAAAAGTATTTTTTTTACTTGAATTTCTGGGGAGTTGGTTTTGCATCATATCCTAATGTCAAAAGGTGTCAAAGTGAATAGGCTGCTTTTAAGTATTGCATACTTAAAAGTTGCATATGATTCATTACACGGATTTCTAACAGATGTGCTGTCGATGTTAAATGACAGTTTGTAGGTGTGTAGTGATAGTTTACAGGAAATGTGATACAATCTCTTCCACTTCCCCGTTAAAGCTGAATGATATGTGATGCTCTTTAACTGGAAGTGGTGCTGGTTATCTGAGGAATCTGGACGTGTTTAAAAACTGATTTTAGGAAATGATTGTAACGTGTTATGAAATGTTATTTATTCTTGTGGTGGCAAAGCTGAATTTTCAGCAGTCATTAGTTCTTCAGAAATTATTTTAATATGTTGATTTGCTGCTCAAGGTCATGCTGATTAATATTTTTGTGGAAACCATAATGCATTTTGCAAGATTCTGACAAATACCAAGTTCAAAAAAACATTTTTTTAAATTCATTTAATGCATCTGTGCTAAATAAAAATATTTATTCCTTTACTTTACCCAAAGCCTTCTTGTACTGCATTATAAAAGTAATGCATTATGTTCTGTAATGCATCTTTCAATGCAATGTACATCTCATAAATAACTGAAACCACAGCACATTTATAACACTTATCAATTCATTGTAATGCTATGTATTTAAAATTCAGTTATAATTATTTACAACAATATCTAATGCATTACAACGCACATTATGAATAATCCTTTATACCCATAAATAATACTTTATAATGCAATTAAAGACCCCAAAAACTCACCGACCTTTATCCTTTGTATGGTTATACGTATGTATATATAGACACATTTCTGTTTTATCTTCTAGAACTCAATTCGACACAATCTGTCCCTCAATAAATGTTTCCGAAAGTTCCTCGACCACAGAGCGATCCTGGGAAGGTGATGTAGCCAAATGCATTAATATCTAATTGATTTTAAATAGGAAATATTATTGTAACATTCTCAAATCCACACCGTTGCTTACTAATGCTGAAGCTAAAATAATCACCTGTTTTAGGGCTCATACTGGACGATGGATGTACCGCCTGACTCGGCTCAACCCAGGGGAGTTAAACGTGCTTATCCTAAAGAGGAGGAGGTAAGAGTATGTCACATGAAGTATATTCATCACCTCTGTGAGATGATCAGTATTTCACTCACTGACGTCTCTCTTTCAGGCTCCATTCTCAGAGGCTCAAGTGCCCGTCAGTCAAGCAGAGCCCCTCCAACCTCAACCAGACACCAAAAGCACGTTCTCTCCCCCTCCTTGCAAGGTTTAAAGTCTTTCCTTCTGCTTTTCTATTTCTATAAAGGATTGAGATCCTCTCATAGCAGAGCTTGAGCTCTGAGAATGAGGAAATGAGAATGTGTGGTAAACAAAAGAAAGTTTTCATTTCGAGTGAATTTAATTGCATGCATCGGCTCGAAAGAACAGTTCAAATGAAGTTTCAATTCAAATTCTGTGATTATTTTCTCACCCCCGTGTAATTTTAAATCTGCATGGTATATCAGATCTCTACTATGCATTCATAAAATAAGTGCCAAGTTGTTGGAACTACAAAAATAGTGCTTAGATGCCATTCAGGTTATTGTTTTTATATAGCTTAACCAACACTGACATCAAATAGAGGTGCCATATTCGAAATATATCAACTTACTAATAACGTGTGTAAGCATTAAACAATTTTTGGCATTAAACAATTACTGTCAAGATTTAGTAAAGACACGCAGCAAAGAAATAGCAGCCACAGACAGAATTACTTTTTCAGCTGACCTTATGCCTTAGTAGGAAATTCCCTTTCAAACACCACACAAAAACATGTTTTAGCCCAGTGTGCACATGACACAGAAAAAAGTCCTTTTTGGTAAATTAATGGAATAGTTCACCCAAAAATGATATTTTACTCACCCCGAAGCCATCCTAGGTGTATAGGACTTTCTTCTTTCAGACAAACACGAAAGAAAAATGACTCATGTCGTTTTCCGCAAGAGCGCAGAGTTCCGGCTTCTTGGTTGACCAAGTTCCGAGTCAGAAATCAGCCAAGAAGCTGGAACTCGGCACTCTCTCTCTCAGTCAGTCAGTTACTTTCGTTAGAATTTTACTTTTTTTTTTATATATATATTTTGTCACAAAAAACCATCGATCTGCTTCAGAAGACATGTGATAACCCCAATAGTGGCTGCTATCCACCCGCCTTACCAAGCTTTGAAAGAGCCAGGATCAATTTTTTTAAAACTCACACTTTTAAAAGAAAGTCATACACACCTAGGATGGCTTCAGGGTGGGTAAAATACTCCGTAATTTAAATTTTTGGGTGAACTATTCTTTGAACTTCAATTTTCAAATTGTCTTTTGTGTTTAGCAGAAGAAAGAATATAGGTTTGGGATAACATGATCGTAAGAAAGTAATGACATTAATAACAATAATGGCACAATAACATTTTCCTTTTTAAGTGAACTGTCTGTAAATATTCGAATTGAAAATTTGAATTGTGCTTCATGAAAGAAAATAAGTTAAAGAGTTTGGCTTTGAGGATGAGTAAATAATGTATTTTTGGCAGAACTGTTCTTTTAAGTAGTATATAACATTGGTTGTCCAAATAACTCTTAAATGAATCTCTGCTAATTAAATTAAAACAGCAACGTCCCAGCATTCCGGTACCTACATCTCTTCCTTCGAACCCTCATGCTGACCCCTCGCTACGATTCTCCTTCGCTGATTTGAACCTACCAGATCTGTACAATTCCTTCCAGTCCCTCTGTCGCTCTGTAAGAGACAGAGTCACCTCACAATGTAAGTAAATCAGTTTTTCCTTTTAGCTTGTCATTTATTTCGATTCAGAATCACAGAGTTGTGTGCATTGATCACATTCTCTCTCTCTCATAGCGGACATTACCAGTTTACTTGGACTAACTCACGACAGTACGCCTCTCCACACACCAACCCTGCCTCCTCTCTCCCCCTGCCCCTGTCCAAACCCTAACATGAACCAGTACACCAACCCTACTCTAAACCCAAATCTCAATACCAACGGCAACTTCAACCCAAACACACCCAGTACTAACTCCAGCTTTATCCACAACCTAAACCCAAACCAGAACTCTACCATTCATCCGAACGCCAACACTGAGCCCGACAAGCTGCTGCACAGTAATGGTGGGTAGAACTATTCACTGACGTGTTGATGGGGATGCGAGTGTCCTGACCCGCTCTTTCTCTCTCTCTTTCAGCAGTTCCTGCAGATTGGTTCAGTAACGCTGACTCTTTGAGAGAGAGTTTCAGAATTGCTAGTAGTCTGGACTGGGCTAACATTGATCTCACCAGTCACCCTGGTCAGTACTCAGATGTAGCCTTCATGCTTTCACTTTCCGCTGTGGATTTTTTTGTTTCAAGTGAACATGTTGGAATTTGTGAATCCAGAAGCACTACTTAATTAATCTATATATCTATATATATATATATCTATATATTAAATTAAAATATAATAAGTAAACAGCACAGCTGTCATAATGTTTCTTGAGCACTAAATGTGATAATGTGACATTGAAGACTTAATGATGCTGAAAATTCAGATTTGTCATCACAGGAATACATTATATTTAAAAACAAATTTTAATTTAACATATTATTTCAATTTGAAAAAATGTCACAGTATTAAATAAATGCAGCCTTAGTGAATGTAAGAACATTTTGTGGGAACCCTGTAACTGAATCCAAAACCAACTTTATTTACCTAAAAATTTATTTTGCTGAAAAGGGATAATTAACGGTTGCATTTTTGGACCAGCTTATTAAAATAAACGTCTACAAATGGATAGACATGTAAAAATGATTTTGTGTGTGTCATGTTGCTTAAAGGTTTGTTCATTTATGGATGCATTCGAAGTACTACAAAACTACAGTACATTACTGCAATTAACTTTTCTATGTTATTTTCATACAGACCTGGTAGAGAGCATGCGGCAGGCCGAGCTCTGTGACTGGGCGTTGGATTCGACACTCTTCACCTCGCTCTGTGATTCACTCAACCGTTTCTTCACTCAGAAGGGTCTCATTGGCTCACCCTCTGGTGGGCCCTCCTCTTTTGGACAAATGGCCCCACCTCCTATGAATATGCCGCCCACTAATCCTCCCAGCCTGGCTAGTTTAACTCAACCCTCTCCACTCATCTACCCCTCTCAGCTCCCTCCTGGCACTGGTGAATCTCCCCTCCAAAGTCCCAGGAGAACCCTGACCCCTCACACCCAGAACCAGATGGCACAGAGATCGCCGATCCAGCAGCCCACCACAAGCCAGCCTCTGACTCCTAGCAGTACGTCCCAAAATGATTCTAACTTCTGTACAACATCAAGACGTTGTTTTGGAGAATGCTTTAACTGTTTTTACCCACTGTCCCAATACAGCACTTCAGACTCAACCACTGACCCCAACAGGACGTCCGCACTTGAAGAAAGTCAACAGCGAGGAAATCCAGGATGATTTCGACTGGGATTCTTTGATTGAGTAATTTTGTTTTGCAGATAAATACACAGCAAAGAAAACATACAATTATCGAGAAAAGGCATGACTCAAAAAGTAAATGAAGCCAACTCATTCATCTCGTTTCATTTACAAAAGCAGCACCGCTGTAACAATGTTCATCATTCAGCTGTTTGATTTCCTTATGGCACAATGGTGCTGCTATAGTCAACTGCATGTTGGAGAACAATAATAGCAGCACCAAATTGTGAGGTTAACCAAAATTTGCAATGCAAAATATTTATCATGTTTGTTTCTAAACCGCTCCAGACCTTGAAGGTTGGGGTGGATCGATCCACGCCAGGCTGCCTTGTTATGTAAGTGTATTACAATGTAAATAACATTAGCATTTCCAAAGCCTTAGCCAGCTGACAATGGCTCAGTTTTTGCTGAATGTTGATAAAGGCTTTAGTCAATTTAATAGCTGTTGGAAGAATTGTTTTCGGAAGAAATGATCTTAAATTGCACTTTTTCAACAAATTGCATGTACACTAACAATTTCTGGGAGAATAAATGCAGTTTAACAGTACACTGAGGTATATTATGGCAATATATATGGGTGTATTTTGACTGAAACCAATTATGACATATATTGCTTTATATTTTGTCACATAGCAAATCCCCTTAGGGTACAATTGTCTTATCAAAAACAAAATAAAAAGAATGGTTTAATGTTTGTCATTTTAATTGCCGTTTAAAAGCAAACCAATGCCAAAGAAAAAAAAAAGCGTAGACCTTTTTTTTGTGATTTTGTTTTTATTTCTTAAAGTTCTTTGATTTTTTTTTTCCTCCATTTTATATTTAAATGTGAATGTCAACACCACACGATTTTTGACCATAGCCAATATTAGAGAAATGTCTCTAAAATTTTCATATATATAAAATAATTCATTGAAAGTAAATAAAGAATAACAGCATGGATCATGTCATTCAGTCCCCAAATTTTATGATTTCCCATAATCATTCAGGTAATTTTCTTTTTCAGTTTCAATAGCATTAACACTTTCCCACTTGTGTAAATGTTCAAGGAAAAAAAAAATGTGCTGAAGTGAAATGCAAAGACAGGCTGATTCCACGTGAACAGGTGTCGAATTAATGCTTTGATTCTTACAACTGTCAAAAAACAAAAAAAAAAGTGTGAAAAGAAGGACCCTTATAACAAGTTAAGAGTGCTGAAAGTGAGACTATGCTGATAAAAACCCCCATCAGAAGCACAGGACCGAGTGAAAACAATGGACACATCATATAAGCTCACTCTCTCACTCACTCACACACACACACACACACACACACACACACACTCACCATCTCTTCATGTGTACCACTTAACATGGACTGAAATTTTGCAGGTGGTCAACGGAGACCAATCAGGCATCTCTTTGAATGGCAATTTCCAGTGCGATTTTCCTTGGTTTAATCGATCCCAGGAGTCAGAGACATACGATTAAAATAAATTACACAAGATTACACATAAATTAAATTAAAAGTAATACATCTATCGAATGATTTTTTTTTTTTACTAGAGTTGTGAATAAAACAGCTGACGACTTCTCAGTCTGTTCAGGGCGAGCCCATCACAGTCATACTTCATGCACTCTTTCATCAGAGGGTCGACGGCTCAATGAAAGGGGGAGAAAGGGGTGTATGATTGAGTTCATTAGTGGCTTGTTTTCCTCCTCCCTTTTCTTCATGTTTCTGAACAATAACAATCATCCTAATAATATAACAATATTAACAGCCTGCATTCATTGAATGAACCCACCAATCGTCCATGTCTGTCAAAAAAAAAAAAAAAAAAAAAAACTAATAGGGAAATAAATAGACTTCAAATACTGTGTAAAATAAAATGAAATCCAAAAAAAAACTGAAATGCTGTTTTGTGAAAGAAAATAACACATTTTTGTTTTTACTTTTTCATTAAATATAGAGATGTACACACATTTCTTTTTTTGTCAAACACAAACTGTTTGTGTTGGTAGGGCAGGTTTGGATTGGTTGGATTTAGTGGACAGGGCACGTGGGATTGGTGAAATCTCTCAAAGGAGGAAAGGATTGGTGCTTGTGCCTGTTGTTCCACCTCCCATAGATCCTCCTGTTCCCATCACTCCACCCACGCCCGACGGCCCGCCCAAAATCAGTGCAGGCTGCGCAGGGCCACCAGGGCCCATCAGCAATGGATTTCCTGCGGGACCCATGGGGGATATTCCACCAAAAGGCATGCCCATTGGGCTGGACTGTACCATTCCCATGCCCATACCAGGGGCCGCCATAGGGACCCCCATTCCTGGCATGCCCATCCCCGGCTGAACCATTCCCACTGCTGGTGGTGGCATGTGACCCAGCATAGGATTCTGGGGAATGGGGCTTGTACGGAGCTGGCTCAGACCGAGCGAAGAAGGTTGAGGGGAGATGGATGCCATCGGGGTAGCGCCGAAAGGATTAGAAGCAGATGGTGGGGTCGGAGACACCCCTCTACTGGAAATGGCACTGCCTGGAGTAACTCCCATACCTGTTGACGAGGGGCCTAAAGTTAAAGGAGAAAACTAATGTTAGAGATAAACAAAACATGATTTGTCTCTAAGCATGGGCTGTTTTAAATACAAACCCTGTGTCTGTAGGAAGGGGTTGTGAGATGTGGAGGAGATGCTTGGTGGCGGTGGTTGTTTAGGTTTGGGTTTTGATGATACTAGTGAGTCCAAATCCACGAGTGCAGCATTGGGACCCAAAAACGACTCTGGCGTTTTTCGAACAGGCAAGGAGGAACTGAGCGATGAAAGGTCAAAGGGCACTGGGGAGCCTGTGCTGCCTCCACCTCCAGCATCACCTCCCGTCACCGAGGAGCCTCTTCTTTCTGGATCTGCTGTGTGGAAAAAAAGAATTAGATGTCAGTGGTTTAACAATATGATCTTGTGAATGACTAACAATGGAACAGGATTGCTGTCCACAGCAATTGCTAATTGCTTTGCATTAAACAGGTCCAATACAATATTAGCATACAAGCATTTTTTAATATTATTTTTTTATTAACAACCATCATCTAAAGTGAATGACTTTTGGTTTTTCTTGAATATGTTTAGGGGTGCACCAATACTATTATTAGACTTGGTACTGCACTTCTCATAAAAATGCTCCAATACCAAACGCCGATACCAACAGTGTTGTGTCCAGATAAAGAATTACCAACAACAGAAAGCAGATTTTATTAGAGATTAAGGATATCTATGAAGTAGAGGTCTTCACGGGTCCAATGGAATGTGTTCAGGTCCAAAACTTTGCCTCGGGTTCAGTATTAGAAGAACGTTAATTAGCAAATGGACCCTGACTAGATCAACACACACGACCAATTCAAGATTTTCAAGATTTTAACTGGCAGTGAATGGGGATTGAGATTTTGATGTCCAAAAAAGTGCATCCACCTATCTATCATAAAAAGAGCTCCACATGGCTCTTTGGGGTTAATAACCTAATAAACCTTTCTGAAGTGAAGAGTTTGTGTAATAAAAATTTCTGATTTTCAAAAGCAATATTTTTTTTGCATTTTACTGCATTTTTCCTGACAAATCCTAGTTTTGTACTTCTAATTTGAAATTGGTGTGGTGTTTAGCTTTTTTCTGTGTGCTTATGCGACTGATCTTTCTTACAAAAACATTATGCTTCACTTCAGGATTGGAGGCCCCTATGATAAGTGCATCTATGCATTTACATGTGCAAGTATACCTGTGCCGTTAGTTTGTTTTACTGAGCCACTCCAGGGGTCAGAGGTCAGACCATCAGTGGCAGGGACGGCTCCTTCCGCTGCCCAGGGATCGGTTGACCCTGAGAGCGGGGTAGGGGCCGGAGCCACTGAGGCAGCCCAAGGGTCGGCACTTGGAGGGGTCACAGCTGGAAGGGATGCAAGGAGAGGTCAAGGAACAGAGGACATCGTGAATAAAGAGGAAAAGCCAGGGTAAAGACAAACTGGGATACTGGGAGGAGACATGCTCTATACTCTAACCTGTGGACGCCCAGGGGTCGGAGTTCACTCTAGAGGACGATTCACCCCATGGATCCGGGGCTACTGTTGCTGGTGCTCCCCCCCAAGGGTCGGCACTCGGGGGTGAGGCGGGGGAAGCGGCTCCCCACGGGTCGGCAGGGCCCCACGGTCCAGCGGTAGATGCAGGAGCCAACGCAGGAGGCGGAGATGGTCCAGCGGACCCCGTCGCAGGGGCCCCCCATGGATCTACAGCACTCAACTCCATCAGAGATGACTGAGAGAAAGACATGTCAGTAAGAACGTCCTCATTTTGAAATGAGTGCGCGAAAAAGCAAAAGAGTGAGAGGGAAGCTTGTTTGTACAGAGAGGACAGACACTTACACTTGCAAGTGGTTCAATAATAGCTAGTGTGGCGAAATGGCAAGAAGGAAGAAACTCTAGAGGAAGTGAAACAAGCTCACACACATCGCTGTGCTAAAGCGCGTACGCAGGGTGAGAGACACAGACAGAGCAGGTAACTCTTGGAGAGTGAGAGGCAGGTACACAAACACGCAACCCTCGGTAACACAACACACTACCATGTGTACACCTCACGCTCTCATCCTAGAAGAACAACAACTCGTCAAGCATGAACTCTTGCTGACACAATCGTACACAATCACACACCTCCTCGGGCTTGGCTTTCTCCCTCTTACTCTCCTCGATGGCCATCTGCAGCCTCAGGTCGTCTCCCCTGCGCAGACGCTCCTCCTGCCAATCACACACCACCGTCACATCATCACAGTGAACCACGTTCTGCGGGCTGATGGGAAATGGAGTCTACTGAACTGTGGCAACCTGACTCCCATGTCTCACCAGCTTCAGATTGTGCTTCATGGCTTCGGTTAGGTACAAATCAACAACATTTAAAAGTAGTGGGCGGTTCATCTACTCTGACATTTCATTGATAAGCTCTGATGGAATTACAAAGAATGAACAATTAATGAGAATTATAGGTACTTTCGGAATTAGTCATTGATTTCATCATGCAAAAGTGAACAATTTGTTCAGAAGGCGTCAAACAACAAAAAATGTTAACAAGAGGTAAGCTCGACACACAAAAGAACAACGGAAATTTTTAACCTTCTTAAAAGCACTTACTAGGTATTTCTTAGACATTTCAATTGTTCCATGATCACTCTGAAGTATATATTAAGTATATATTATTTCAGGCTGATCTGTGATTTGCAAGGGAAGAGGATAGCAAAGGAAGAGTTCATCCACATTGACCTGGATGGATTTTTTGCTCCCTGACCTTTTGGTGGGTCTCCTGGCTGATTGAGAGTGCGTAGCGGAGCTCTGCATCTTCCAGAGGGTCATTGCTAGTCTGAAGGAGGGGGGCAGGGTGAGGACAGATGTGAGTGAAGGAGTGAGGGGGCAAATGTGCAGAAACTGTGCAGAGGACGGGCCAAATGTTTCATGTGTGTCATTCTACTTTAGAGAAACAGCCCAAATTTATATTCTATGATGACAGTTAGGGAAGAAGGCAGAATTAGGGAACTTTAAAGATGGGCATTGTTAACAGAGCTCAACAGTAAGAATGGCCCAGTGCCAGTGTGAGAGAGTTGAGCCAGTTGACAGAACTGTCACTGGACCTATTGTGGCACATATCTTAAATTTCTTGTTTAAGATAAAAAAAAAAAAAAAAAAAAAGTTCTTGTATTATTATTATTATTATTATTAAATTATATAGTGCAATAGATGCTTAAAAAAGGAAAAAAATGGTAAATCATTTTTTTATTCTAAATGATGATTGTAAATATACATTTAAATTCCAACTGTTATAAAACAATGTCTAACAAAAATCTATAATTGCGTTGTGTGCCAGTTAAATATTGCCAGAGCAATCTGAACTACCGGCCTACAGAAAAAATTCTTACTGCCGAGCTCTCATTGGGATACCACAGTTAAAATTAAAACTTTTGTAATTCACTAGCATGTTTTAAATCAGTAAATATATTTCACAAATCACAGTCCATTAGAGCATTTTATTACAGGACTATCTGGAACACTTGATTAGAACAGACTACATTTTGCTGTCAAATATAATGGCTCGTTTCCACTGAGCATTACGGCGTGATTCGGTACATAACACCCTAACCCACTGCCATCACTACCCTCACTTGATAGGTGTGGTGTATGAGAGAACAGTGAACGACGATAAAGCATGACAATAAACACAACTCTGCCTTTTTTTTTTGTCAGTTTAAATGAACAATAAAAGCCATTATAACAGTATAAGAGGCTTACGAGAAAAAGACGAAAGCAACCAAAGTTAGTGCTGTACTATGGTCAACTTCAAAATAATATAAAGTTAAATATAAATTTGTGCTTAGTCAAAACTATATGACTAGAAACAAATAATACATGCATGAGACCACGAGCGCCTGTTAAATATAACGTCACCTAAAATAAATTGTATCTCATATTTAAATCACTACAGAGACGTCAGTGCCAGCACTAAATGTCAGAAGGACTAGCCGAGCTTGAGGCTTCTTTAAACGAATACATAAGCACTGAGCACACGGTGAACGCCAGGAGTTACGAAATCAGCATATCATATAGGAGATATCTTTATAAATTAACCATAGATTTGAGTTTTAAATTACTACATTTTCACCTGAGAAAATCTTAAAACTACACACACAATAACAGCAATATTTCAAAAATTTGTGGGTTTTTGGCCAATGGCGTTTCATAAGTCCACAAGAACAGAAAAGAATGCATACTGAGAAACTATTGTCTGTGTGAAAATATAACATTTAAAAACAGTTCTTTTTTTGTGTTTGCTCACTCTAATGTAAATAAGCCGATGTAAATAAACTCACGGACAGCAGAGCAAAACGAGTGAAGGGGATCCACTTGCATCACGCAGAAGTGATGATTCTAGTCGACCAATCGAAGTTCTGCAGTGAGTTTAGCTCCACCCTTTAGTGCCATTTGCAGTGCTAGATACCATTACAGAAGGGTGCCAAAAAAGTTGTATGGATAACAATTGAAAAGGACATACTAGGATAACGTCCAGTATCATACTGTACAGAACAGTAATGCTCAGTGGAAACTAGCCATAACTGGCCACTAAAATATATAACCGAACAGTCTCAGGCAAACAATTTCCGGTACTACAGCATGGTCTCATCTTTAAATAAATAAATAAATAAATAAAGTACAGTTAATATTTCATCTTCACAAAATGAAGATCTGATCCCCATGTCAGGATTTATTCTGCATATGACCAGCTGACTCCACATTATCTCTTACGTAAAGTTCTTCAAAAATGCAATTTCAAATAAAGTATGCCAACAGAGCCCTTTCCATTTCTGGTAGAACAACTATTCATCTTCCTCTGCCTCTGAACCAGCTCAGCAGTACATTTTACCTGCAGCCTGAAAACCTGATCGCCGATTGGCTGAGAGACTTTACCTGCTCCGCCTCTTCCTTGCTCATGGCCAGTGCCAACTGGAGCTGCAGGTCCTCCTCTCCAGAGCTCTGGGGCCACGCCTGCTCAGCATCTGCTCCCGAGTGCAGTCCTCCCCCTAAAGCAGGAGCAGAAGGGGCCGAAGATGCTAAGGGAGGAGTCAAATGACAGCCATTATGATGCATCAATAGATGGTGGAGTACCGGTCCCTAAAAGTGCTTCCAGAGCAAAACGCTTGCCAACCTCCATACTTGGCCAAAGCTGTGAAGTGCACTCAAGAGTGTTTTTATAAGGGTGCTGACGAACATTTGAGTGTCTGCCCTGACCCCTTCATAAGCCCCTCCTACCTCAAAGCACTACTAGTTCTTACCACTGCTAGTCTGTGCCATCTTCTCTTTGGTCTTGAGTGCATGAATCCTCTCCTCTCGTAGCCTCTCCTCATCTTTTAGCAAAGTCACCAACTGTTTGGCCTTTTCCCGTACATTCACACCCTGAAACATTCACACAATATGTAATGTATGCATATAAAAATTATTGTGTTTTGCATAAAGCATATAATGAATAATTTAACAACCTGAACTACATGTTGCCGAGTTTGAGGTAGTGTATGAGACTTTAAATTAAAATAAAATAAAATCTACTGGGCTGATGTTTTTGTGGTTTAAATATGAGTGGGAGAAAGACCTTGGTTGAAAGTCATGATGTTTGAATTGACTGCACAGAGAGACCTTGAGTGAGAGACTGCTGTAGTGTGTGAATCACATTTGAGAACCTTTGCTAACATGTTGAAGGCCACTTCAAAACCAACACCGAGAGCTCTTCTTTTATTTCCTTATCGAAAGAGAGATAACAAGCTTCATTTGCACGTGTGTGTATAAATATAACTTCTTGTTTGTGTGTACCTGGTCCTTGCCGTCTCTGTCAATATACTGGAAATCTTTGAGAGTCTGAACGGCGTAAATGTTTTCCCTGCATTGCTGTGCCACTCTCTCTGAACCCGTCTTTATCAGATACTCCATCAGAGTCATAGCCTGAGGAATAGCAGAAGTAAACATACGATCAGATTTTGTTTATAGCCTCATATACCACACAAGTGAAATTAAAATCGCCAAACTTACTTTATATACATGTCTCCAGTTCTTCCCGTGGTCGTTGAGTCTCTTCCAGACCATGCTCATAATCTCTGAGAAGGCCACTACATTGTATGTCAGGTCAGCAATCTCTGACATCAGAGAGCTAGAGGGACCCCATGGGTCATTAGAGGTTGCTTCCCTAACCTTGGGGGGAGAAAAAACAAAAAACTTTATTTCGTTGACTAACATTGAATCACACTTTTATTCTTTAGGCAGGGAATTTATGAAAAAAAAATAATCATATGTGATGAGATCCATTAAAGATTTAGGGTTTAGCAGTTTTGGTCATCAGTTTTTCAGCCTAAATAAAAATTCATTTGAGGAAAAAAAACAAACAAACAAAAAAAAAAACAGCAGAACAACAAAACCTTTATCAGGAACTTGAATAAAAGGCAGTTTCGAGGTCAAGACGGAAAATAATGTGAAAAGACGAACAGAGAAAATGAAAGCTGGGTTAGAAAGGTAAAAGTCTAACCTTTATCTCTGCCTCTGAGTAATTGTGAACAATGTTCTTCACTTGTCGCCGCAGCGATGATGTCGACATGGCAACAGGCTGGCTATCAGGTTCTGCAAAATCTGGGACATTGTAAAGCAATGTCAATAAAACACTAATAAGGACAGGTACAAAGGTAAACAAAGCCTACGCATTTTTCAAAAGGGAGTGTATTAGCTCTGAGACTGAAATATCTAAGAATGACCAGGAGATACCAGCAGGACATTTATCAGAAAAAAAAGGAAACGCTTTGGCTGCTATTTAAATGCTATCCATCTCTCCCTCTATTAAAAAAAAAGACCCAATCTAACATAATATCTCCAGTACCGTGCACACCCTGTAACCATGAGAGCGAAGCACCAGGAATTCCCCAACCTAAAAGTCCTGTAAACACAAGAGCATCTGATGACGTGTGAGTCCGGCTCCAGGAAGTGTGAGTGAAGTGCACTATACCTGGGAGTGTCGGTCTCTCTCCCCCCCTCTCGATCTCTCTCTGTGTGTGCGCGCGCTCAGGTCGGGGTCTCTTAGTGTTTAGCCTGTCCACTGTTCAAAACATCCGCACAGCGGCCACATGAGGGCCCAGAAGCACAGATGTTGGGTGAAATAACTACGAGAAGAAGAGAGGTTTAGACGAGAGGTGCAACATACGGGGATGAACGCTGGTGCAGCAGTGTGGAGGCTTAAAAGCACAAAAGACATACAACTCCGCTCTTTGACAATAGAGAAAATGCAGTAATAGCGGACTGCGCCTGAAGGCACTGTACATCGCTCATCTGTAACATCAGCTAGGTGTAGAGCAACTACAACAAAGCTGAAGCTAGACACCTGCTGTTATGTGCATTACATCTATCACTATAAAGCCTCATTTATCATATTTGATACACAGATTTAGTCGCTAAATTATCAGTATGATTATAGCTGTTAAACAAAAACAACTGCATTCCTCTGAACGATAATTCATTTTTTAACAAAAAAAGTATAGTACTTTCAGTATAGTACTATAGGCCACCTTCACATTGTGGTGCTTGTATCTTTTTACAGTTCATTCTTAAACTATATTTATGAAGAAAAAAAAAACTATATTACAAAATAATTTACTGTATGGAAGCCATTTAGGCTTATTTAATTATCTGTACATCAATTAGGCATCAAATATAAAACTTAAAGGATCATTCAGCTCTCAATAATCATTGAACCGCATTAAATGTTTATCAAAACGACACGCTCCGATTAAAAAACTCAGCATTTAATAATCATCTTACTAAGACACAGAATTGGAATATAAAGTGAGAAATGATATGTATTATATGCAAGTAGTCTGTTATAAAAATCTCACTGAAATGACAAGATCTTAGAATTTAATCTTACATTTCGTCCATATGAACAACCAAATTGCACATTTTTATTCAGACCTCTAAATACATTTTTTAAGCTGCATATTTTAGGATACATCATACATGAGCCATACAACCCCTGTATATGGAAATAAACAAAAAATAAACCAACCCAAACTTTGTCATACATACGCATACATATTTACATACTCTGCCTAAAGGTTCAATACAACTTACACAGTCATAGTCAATAAAAATACATATTTCTGTCAGTTATTTCACCTTTTACATGGTTAACAAAATTAAACAGGTATAACATCGCCCGATCATATTAATAAACAATCATGACATTAGCACCCTTGACTACATTCAAGGCAAATATACTAAAAAATATACTAAAAAGTGTCGGTCAGGCGGTAAAGTAGTAGTTGTTAGGGTGTATTAATATGCAGCACTGTTGTATAAAGCTTTGACCTGATAAAAGCCCTAAAGTCTCCTTCAGGATTCAGGAGCAATGTACAAAAGTCCGAGTGAACTGTTGTCAACGAGACCAGACACCTTTAACTTCAACCTCCATTCAAAGCGGTACAATCAGGGGTCAACAGGTGGTTTTCAAAAGCAAGTTGATGGGGTGATAAACAACATTCAATTAACTTATCTGTGACAACTTTTTGCTTGGAAACGTGCGTGAAATCTGACAGTTGGCGAATCGGATGTGCATCGAATCAGTTAAAGCGGCGTGTTGTTTATCTTTGTCTGAGCAGAAGACAGTGAAAGCTATCAGACAACAGCACAGACCTCTCCACACCTCCACCCAGCTAACAAACGAAACGGCACTCATTCCCAGCCGCTAGACAACTCTTCTAAAGTTACTTCAGCACTGAACAAGCCCTGTGCGGTCCAAACAAACAGAAAGAGATCACTGCCAAGTCCACTAGAGATCAGCTAGCCGAGGCTACTTACCGCGGGGCTTCTGTTCTTCCTCTCAAACACGACCAGACATCCAGCCGAGCTGCAGAAAGTGGGCTGTTATCGGTGGAGACGGGGGTAAAGGGACGCGCTGTTGCCTCTGTCACGGCGCTAAATTAAAAACACTCATTTAGAGACGCGAGCGCCGCGCTATGCTAACTCAACTCATAAAGAGACGCGCCTGAGTGCGTGACAGACTGACGCCACCGCGGTTTTCCCTCACGACTGTCGCCCTTCGAGCCGTGCTCGTCGTTTAAACATATAACGTGTCATGCAGCCGCTTTCGCTGATATAATAGCGCTACTTTGGCAAACAACGCCTGTACTGACCCTGCTGTTGCTCGGATGGTACGAGGAGATGGCGGCACTTCCGCTTCCGTTTCCCCGCAGCCTGACGGACCGCGCCCCCTTGCGCGCTCAGAGATTTGAATATTCATGAGCCACGGGAATCACTGGCTTACAAATGGTGTGTTTCTGCGATTTGAATAGTGGCTTAGCCGTGTAATAAAAGCACCGAATCTAGCTTTCGAAAATCTGGTATGTGAATATCACGGAAACGCATTTAATGTTGTCGTTTTGGTGACGCTGTCAAACTCCCTTAAGAGTGCTGGCACTAATTTTGACAACGACGGCTGCTATGCGCTATTAACATTTGTGGCACTCGGGTGTCACGTTAACCTATACGAGCCCATGAGTTATGAAGAGATGACAAGTATCCTTTGATATTTACTTTCCTAACTTTACAGCGATGCTATAACACACCGTGCCCACATCGTGGCGATGTTTTCAATTAAATTAAATCAAGACAACCTGCAGCACACTACACAAAACAATATTCAAAGGCCCCTCCCATAATCCAGAATATTTCTTCCACTATGTTCTGCTATAATATATTTTTTTTTTCATTAACAGAAACCTCGCGTGTCAATCATTTTTAATTCTATTCAGATTTTGTAAAAATATTGTTTTTATATTTTATTAATTTACATTCTGTTCTATTATTATTATTTGCAATTGAATTAATAAGACTATTTAATCTAAATCATGCCCTTAGGCTTAGATGTTTGCTGAGGCTTTCAAAAATATTCACAAAAGCAAGTGTTCCTCTAACAGGGGCCGAAGCTCATTTATTTTAGTGAAAATGCTATAAAATATTCATACAAAATACTCTCAAGTCTCATGATCGGCTGCATTATTGCACTTTATTGTACAGAATATTACTTAGAAATGCACTGTGCGATGATGGCACTAAAGAGAAATATATTAGCATAGTGCCTGCATAAGCAATAATCATCTTCTCTTTCACTTTTTTCACGTGTCAGCAGTTTCACGTTCATCTCCAAAGAATAATTTAGGGAAGTTTTACTTTAAAAAAAAATTATGATGTGTGGTGTATTGTATTTAAATTAATTCAATAGCTTGTAAAAACTATCTTAAGGTCTGTGACCTTCATGAAAGCAACAACAGATTGCTTCAAGTCGGGTGGTCTTCTGAGATTTTATACCAAGTCATATGTGCAGAAACCATTCAAAGGTTGAATAAAACAGACACTGAACCTTAAAGTATAATAAAAACTCTTAGAAAAGCACACATTCATGCAGAAGAACTCAAGGCCACCACGCACGGCTATGACCGCAAAGAAGAGTTTCGCACCTCTATAAAGATTCAATAGTGAATACATTTGATATACATTTTAATTTGTTGATAATATAAATAACTAAATTCATTATTTGCAGTGCAAACACATATGATTTATTGCTACCTATCTGCATATTTGGGTTATCGGGTAACATGTTAAACTAATTCTATGCTGTCTCAGACATACCATGCGACATTTGTGAACAGCAGGAGAGTGACAGAAGCGTAGTTCAGATTATGAATGGAAATGAGACGAGAGGGACCGATGAAGCCTCGTTGAAGTCAACAACAGACCGTATTAGCAACAGCTTCATGCATGCAGAGCAGCTGGAGAAATAGAAACGGCCATGGTCGCGATAACAGGGATTGTTTGCCTTACGTAATATACAGTAGCCATGTTGTACTCGATATATTAAGGAGAATCTTTCTGAGACGTAAATGTAGAAACGAATTGATTGTGAAGTGCAGAGAGGGAGAGAGCTGAGGTTCAGGGTAAACTGAGAGTGAGATATAGAAAGAGAGAATGTGAACTGGCAGCGCCGAGCAGAAGCTTGACGTGGAGAGGATGCTTGTATTGGGTTCTGCCAGCTTTCAGCTGTTAGTTTTGTCACTCAGAGGTTTTTTTTAAGAAATAATTCCTTGCATTTAGCAAGAGCGATTTCGATCGATTACTGATGATGAGGTTTTGTCATGGGTGAAAAAAGTGACTTTTTAAGTATAATAAATAGAAAACATTTATTTTAAATTCTAATAATAATTCACAGTATTACTGTTTTTATATTTTAATTGAATAAATGCAGCCTTAGTGGCCATAAGACGCTTCTTTTAAAAACATCAGAAAATGTACCCACCCTAAACTTTTGCACAGTACATTAAGCAATTGCAAGAAATCATCTTTTTAATCATAAAGCAGTGTCTTAAATTATTTATTTATTTATTTATGAATGCATGTATGTATGTACGAAAAAGGGTTTATCCAAAAAATAATAATACTGCTTTTAATTGTGTTTTTTATTTAATTGTGTTCTTATTTGACACTAGCCTAGGTTGTACCCATTTGTCAGTAAGATTTTTTTCCTTATTTAAAACAAAATAAAATTTAATATGCTTCCGTATTCTTTTGTATATTTTATTATGTACAATCAGTTGAATTTTTACAATCGTTTGAATTTCTACATAAAAAACTGAATGACAACGTATCATTATTCAGCCAAATAATACTTATTTGAAAGTTCACAAGTAAAAACTTCACTTACATTTAAAGTACGGACATAAACTCACTTTTGTGAATTTCCTTTGATGTTGACATCTTAACGTCTTTGATAGACGTTCGGATATTTAGGTTGCCATTTTCACAGGGAATATCTAACCATATTATATCTAAAACAGTCATCAAACCATGGGCATCTTGTTAAGTGTTTTAGTGTCCTGACATTCTCAAGACTGCATTTCATGTATTATTTTTTACGCAGGTTATTATTATTATTATTTTATCCAAAATAAAAAAAAACGTGTGACCGATAACGTCCAAAACCAAGTAAAGTGATTACAGTATAATTTTTATTTCATTTACATTTGCATTTAGTCATTTAGCAGACGCTTTTCTCCAAAGCGATGTACAAATGAGATAGGCAATAGAAGCAATTTCAAACATTTCTGCCACATTGCGCTGTGTATTTTGAAATGCTTCCTAAAAGGAACGTTATGCTGTATCACAATGTTAATGCTGTGGTCAAGTTCCTCGGAGCAATTGGATTTCGTAAGTGCAAATGTCTTGTTATCTTCTTCAATCTCACTTGATCCAGCAGAGCTGCTGACTGGAGATGCTGTTCTGCACAGTAGGAGGAATTTACTAAGTATGAAAGTGATAGCGCTAGTAGGAAGAGGGAGATCAAGCGAGAGAGAGAGAGGAGGATTAGCAAAGAGACTGCAGGGAACAGCAGGAACTCAATAAAGTGTTGCAGAAAGACTGACTGACAGGTGGAACACATCGGGACGCTTTACTGACGTACGAGAAGAAAGCGGGCGAGCGAGGTGTCTGGGAAGGGGCTGCATAACTCGCTGTTGTACTACATGGCTATCTGGGATGGAAACATGCGGAGGAATTTTTGGAGGGAAAAGGGGAGAGCGAGCTAGAGAGAAAGAGAGAGAGAGAGAGAGAGAGAGAGAGAGCAGAGGAAGGTGGTATGAGTGAGGGCCGTCAGTCTCATTGGGGATCGAAAGAGAGAGAGCACAGATATAAAAATACTCAGTAGCAAGCAACTGATACTCACACTCGCACGGCGACATCTGATTAACTGCCGTCGATCTCAGTTGTGCGTCGATAACAAGCAACAGACAGTTTGACTCAGATCTCAGCTCTGTCCAGATGGGAAAGAGACAGTGAGAGAGAAACTGACTGTTTCCAGGACGTCCTGAAAGACCTGCAGCGCGGGACAATGACTGTGAGTCAAAAACTGCTCTTATGGGAAATTCTCCATTTCACAACAACACACGTTAACAAGTGCCTAATTGTTACCGGAAATGATTAAATAATATAGAAATACGTAAGAATAACACACACGCGTAAATATGTGCAGCTTTATGGAAGTAACTCAGGACTGAAAAATATTTTATCCGGCTAGATCCTTTAAAGCTGGGTTATACACCTGTGGTTAATATGAAGAGCTCCAGCCGTTCTCCGCAGCACATACTGCACATATCCCCATTCAAAATCATTTTTAAAAACACATAAGCGAAAAGGGTCTTCATTGCAATTAAATGGAAAAGGATTGAGTTTCACACTATATATGTACAATACAGATTTTTTTCATTTTTACTCATTTACTTGATTAAAAAAAATACTAAAAGGATTGTCAACTATTATTACAGCTTAAAAAATTGTTTTGCATTTTAAAAAAAAACCTAAACGTAAAATTTCAGTTACTTCATTACTCCAGTCCTCAATGTCACGATCTTTAGGAAATTACTATGATGCTGATTTGGTGATCAAGAAGATTTCTTTTATTATCAATGTTGCAGACGGTTTTTGCTGCTTAGTATTTTTGTGGAACGCATGATACACTTGTTAAGTATGTTTTTAAAAAAAGTTAAATAAGGACATGTTAAACTGATCAAAGGTCACGGTAAAGACATTAAGAATGTTATTTATTCTGTCCTTTTGAAATTTCAATTTTTTAAAGAACCTTAAGAAAATAATTTAAAAAAAGAATAAGAACCGTTATTATTATTATTGAGCACCAAATATGCCTATAATAACAATATCTAATAGAAATAGATTGGAGAAATGGAGAAATGGTTGCTAAAAATAAAAAATCAGCTTTGAATCAAAGGAATAAAATACATTTAAAAATGATAAAAAACAAAAAACAAAAAAAACAATTGTTTTATTTTAAATTGTAATCAGACAGACAGCCCGGCAGACTAATAGATAGATAGATAGATAGATAGATAGATAGATAGATAGATAGATAGATAGATAGATAGATAGATAGATAGATAGATAGATAGATAGATAGATAGATAGATAGATAGAGTGCAATATTGCAATATTTACAATACCTTTGTATTTTTAAAGTATTGTAAATAATTAATCAACACTAATATGATATGGTTTTAAAAAACGTACTTACAAGGGGTTCCTAAGAAAGTTTGTAATGCCTAACAGCAAACACAGTCTTTACAAACTTTAGTCCTACTGTACATTACAGACGTGAAGGTTACATGGAAAATGTAACAAGCTAGAGCCTGCACGTCCACCCCTGGCTTCTTATCAAAGACCACTGCCAGAGACATCTATCAGTAAGATAAAGGCTGTTCTCAGCGCCTAGCAACGCTCCACCAGGCCTACATCACAGACTTATACAGTCGTAACTGAATGCCACAATTACATGTTCTTTGATGGTTCTGAAAGCGTGTGGCGCTGCTTGGTGTTAGTGAAGGTTACACAGACTTACAAAGCAAAAACACGAACACAGACGCCGACAGATCTGTTGTGACGCACACTTCTAGGAACTTTAATCAACAAATGCCCCTTATAAACGTATAGTGCGCAGTGTAAACATGAGCTGCTTGCTTTGTGTTACGTAAAACACACTTGCAATATACACCCAAGCTATTTCAGGGCCATCGAGGTGTTAATGGGCTTATGGTATTGTTTGACCATTCTCTGTCTGGCATAAAGGTGAAGGCTGGTGAAAGAACTGACAGATGGGAAGTTCAGCTATTATTATTACACCGCTCTCTGGACTACACCGATGTCATTCACTTGTCTAATTGACTATTCTCTCAAGCAACTGATCAGTCTGTTCTTTCATTTCATGTCCATTTATTTGTTTGTAAACAACCATATAATATGTACGGTCCGCCAATTATTACAAAAATTACTATACTATGTTTATCTGTTCATATTAGATATCATAGTAGGTCGACATTGACTATTTAAATGTGCTTGTTCAATTAAAAATTTTAATTTTTAAACTTAAATTGATTAAGTCATTAAACTCTCATTTAATAGGACGTTATTTTTTTTAAAGAAATAGATTTTTTTATTTATTATATTATTATGCATATTTATTAATCAGTAATTGCAGTCATTAAATTCTCATTTAATAAGACATTTTTCTTTTTAAAGAAATAGATTTTTTTATTTATTATATTATTATGCATATTTATTAATCAATTGATTTTTACTATTACTATTATTTAAACGTAAAAAAAATTCTGGTTTATTCAGATGAGACACGAGAAAATAAAAACAGGATCAGATTTGAACCATCTGGTCAATTTGAACCATTTATTGGTTATAACTTGAAAACATTTGTAATCTTACTTTTAATAAATGACAGCTTAATTTTTACAAAGATTACATAGAACAAAAGAGGCCCACTGACTGAAAATGATCACTGCGCGATTCAAAGTTTGCGTGTTGTTTTGTTGTCAGTCTGCACCTAATGAACTGGACGAGCTGTGCTACCTCACGGCCCAGTCCATGACATCACTGGTGACATCACAGCACTTCAAGCTGATCAAAAAGCTGGGAGAGGGCTCGTACGGCAAGGTGATGCTGGCGGTGCACCAGAGGAGAGGTCAGTTGATTCGTGTTCACCTGTTCGGTTCGTGCTGAGGACTGCGACAGACAAGACAGGGTGTATATTTAGTGAAAGTGAAGCGCTTCTTACTTTAGCGATCTCTGAACTTCCAGGAACCCCGATGGCTCTGAAGTTCTTCCCCCGCCGCTCCACCACTCTCCAAGCTTTCCTGCGGGAATACAACCTCTCCGTCTCCTATTGCACACATCCTTCTCTAACACGGGCTCTAGGCATCTTCTACTCCACTCCTTCTCACTATGTCTTTGCCCAGGAGGCTGGTCTCTATGGCGACCTGTATGACGTCATCGTGTCAGAGGTCAGTAAAACAGTAGATTTAACTGATTTGAATTTCACAAAAATGTCATCATTTTCTCACGCTAATGTTGTTCAGAAGTGTTTTAGATGACCATTAGACAACTTTATAGTGGCTCCTTCTCTATAGGGCCCGGGACAGGGTCCTTTGTCCCTCTGGGCTGTAACCGAAATTATGATGACGCATGCATAAATGATGAGAGGGGCAATTTTCGTAGTGACGTCTTTCCAGGGAACAATGTATCTTTGATTATTCAAGCATGTGCTTGTCGTCTGATATCGTCACTCCCTGTTCTCATTCTCCTGCCAAAAACAACAGCTCCCATCAGCAGCCTTAATACATTAATGCTGTTTAATGGGAGTACTGAAGAGCAGATTAAATACAGAACACACAGAACACACAACTGAAGAAATAACAATAATTAAAAACAAGCAAATAAGGTAAAATAAATACAACAAACATAAGAATTGAAATAACATGATTTATTTTAAAATGGAAAAATTCTATTAATATATAATGACATTAATATAAAGGCTAATTGTTGTACATAATAATAATAATTTATTTATAAAAATGAATGAATGAATGAATGAATGGATAACAAAAAAACTAAGACGTAATGAAAGAAACGAACGAACAAATACAATAATAACGATAATAAATTAAAATGAAGTATAAATAGTAATAATATTGAACAAGTTAAATAAATAAAAATTAGAAACTAAAACAAAAATAAGAAAGAAAGAAAGAAAGAAAGAAACACAATAACAAAAATACAATAATAATAATAATTATAAATATAAAACAGCAATGACGTATTAACAGAAAAGGAAATGGCCAGAAATGTAAACAAACAAATATTTGATGATGATAATAATAATAATAATAATAATAATAATAATAATAACAATAAAGGAAAATATACAAATAGTAATAATATTGAACGAGGATAAATAAGGTGGAATGAATGAAGAAATAAATAAATAAATGAAAAAAATGAGTCATATAATAATAACTAAATAATGATAAATTAGTAATTAGTATTTCTGAAAAGCAATATGTTGATGTTTTTCTGTAGGAGGGGGTGAGTGAGGAGTCTGCACAGCGTGTGATGTCTCAGCTGAGCGGTGCTGTGTCTCATCTTCATTCTCTTGGCTTTGTGCACCGTGACATCAAGCCAGAGAACATCTTCCTGTGCGACCGCGCTTGTCGCTGGGTCAAACTGGGCGACTTTGGCCTGGCTCGAGCACAAGGGACCGAGGTCCGTGCTGTGTGGTACAACTCCCCTTTCTGTGTGCCTGAGGTGGAGGGAGCCAAGACAGCCAGCGATGCAGAGGAAGCGGAGGACATCTGGATGTCCGTGGAGCCCAGTTTGGATACTTGGGCTTTGGGGATCCTCATATACTGCCTGCTGACGAGCTGCTTCCCCTGGGAGGAGAGCACTTCTGATGACCCCTCCTACTGCTCGTACAGAGACTGGTTCAACCGAATTCAGCAGAGAGAGAAGACACAAGACACTGAGGCCGAAACTGATGTGCCCCCACAGTTTGACTCTTTAAGCTCCTTCGTTCTTACGTTGCTGAGAAAGCTGCTGAACCCGCTGCCCCGGCTTCGGCCCGGGCCTGATGAGATCCTGTCTTACCTCGGAGGACCTTGGTTACTGAAGACAGAGAAAGAGGAGAAGAGGAGAGAGCAGGAGGCACAAGTAGAGGCCAAGAAGATGCTTGAGAGAGGAGGGGTGGAAGGGGAAAAAGAGATGTTGGGACGGAGGGAGAGATAAAGTTCATGCACGATAGCAATATTATAAACAGATGTACTTTATTTTCAGGATGTTATATATAGCGTTTATATTTTGGAATATTAGTTTTTTATATCAGTAGAATAATTTTATTATAAATCTGGAGAAACTTGGACAATGGATCCAAAGCGTTTGAACAACTGTACAAGTATTAATGTAATCGCATAAAAAACTATTATATATTAATAGATTTATAATTTAATATATAATTTGGCCACATAGAATATATATACTTTTTTGTAGCTTTTACAGATATAATATATACTTTGTATATGGTATATTCTAAAATTATATTTAGAATTATATAAATGCGGTACCATTAAAGCATTTGGGGTTGATTTTTTAAACTGTATTAAAAGACGTTTCTTATGCTTACCAAGGCCGCTTTTATTTGCTCAAAACAGCTACATGAAACGTTACAATTGAAAACGTATCTATTTGAATACCTAAAAGCAAAATTTTCAGCAATCTTCAGTGTCACACGATCCTGCAGGAATCATTCTAATATGCTGATTTGGTGATCAAACATCTATTATTTTATTATCAGTGTTGAAAACAGTTGTTGCTTCTAACAATGTACTTTTCAAGACAATTTTTGTCCATTTTCTTTTTAGATCATTAATGTCCGCACTTTTTTCCTTACAATAACGGCTCAGTGTTCGGATACTTCAGCTACAATAACTGTTTCTCACAATGAGCTGGTAATACTAAAATCAACAGTATTGCCAACAGCCTTCTCAGGTGCAATGCATAAGTATTCACTCAACATGTAGAGAGGAAAACAGGTAGGTGTAGATTAATAACGCTCATCAGATGTGGGTGGAATACTTAAACACTGTTTCTACCTCAAACCAGCTGTTTTGATGCACATGTAAATATGTTTATATGTGATTGAATAAACTTGTTTTGGTGACTCATTTACTTTCTTCAGTCTCTTATATAATCTGCACTTCTCAAGTTACACTTATAAGTCGACATGCACGCATGCGCACACTTCAGATGATTCGACCAGAACAGATATATTGACAGGCCGCTTTAAATGCAGCTCTGCTCCACTCGAAATAGGACAAGAGAAGTGTGAAATGTTAAACAAATACAGGTACAATGGGCCGGGTGTCAGGTTAGTGTTGTTCTGGGATTGACTGGATCAGTTCAGATATGTGTAGCCGCCTCCAACTTTCCATCTGTCCACATTCTTGCACCATCAAGACCACCCTGTCTTCTCTGAAATCAGTGCTTACTTGACTGTAGCACATTACAAAATACAGTTCTTATCAGTAATCAAACCTATTACAGATTTTAGGTATATTCTGGTTACTTTTAGATTACATTCTATCTAGTTTATAACGTTGATTTGAATTGGACGTCTTTTATTGATATTATATTTATATGAAAATGTATTGCATCATACGTTATTAATTAATATTAGGTATGATAAACATTAGATTATGTGCGGGCTTCTCAAACTGGGGTTAGTTAATAAACAGTCGGAGGTTCCCAAGTTGATCAAAGTGACTAATTAAGTCATTCATATTAAATATATGGAAATCCAAAATTAAATATTTTAAAAATAAAAAGAATAAATCACTTTTTTAGCTGCATGTCATGTGACCATCAACCTGAGAGTACTGTAGACATGAGAACTATTGTTAAATTATTGGCTAATTATTAGTATACTTATTATTATTAAAATCATGGGGTATACTCGAAGTAATTATATAATGTCAAAAAGGTTCAGCTGACAAAAAATGTTATTTGGGAATCATTGTATTAAATGTAAATACAAAACTGAATTAATTTGTCCATTTCATTATTAAAGATACTAATAAACAGTTCAGATTAGTGTAATTGTGTGCACAAATTATGAAGAATTTACTGTCACTGTGTGAATAAACACACAATCAATAAAGAAGTAACACTATTTTCAATGTAATATAATCAGATTACAAGTGTTTAAAGGAACACTCCACTTTTTTGGAACTAGGCTCATTCTCTCACTTAATAAGTTGAGTTTCTGAATCCATTCAGCGGCGGAAAATGAAAGGTTATGATTTGCTGCACAGGGAGCGTATCTTGCAAGCTGGGTGAACTTTTCATTTTCCGCCGGTCTACTCAGTATTGTCTGCAACCTACATTTCATGGTTTTAATATTAATTTCTAACATGTTCAGTATTTTGATTATTCCTTTATCCAGTATTCCTCTGACCCCCTTCCACGAATCCTAAAGATTCATTATATCAGCTCTGGCCTTCACTATGGGGCCTATGTGAGCCCTTTTGCAGATGGTTTTATAAATAGCCTCAGGTCCATCTATTTAGACTGTCGAACACATCAGCACCTTTCTGTGTCCCCTCTTTGCACCCTGTATCTCTCTCCCTGTTCATGTTCTCTGCCATCTTGACTTTCCCTCACACCAACTCTTCACCTCTTGTGAAACACTGTGATCTGTTCTTCTCTGGTTCGGTAAAGGGCATTCATCTGGCATGCAGGTCAAAGTCAGGTTAAGTAATGTGTATTCCCTCACAGATGCATTAATACAGTCTGCCCTAGTTGATGATATTGTTGTATTCGTATAGTTGATGGAAGAGTAGAAGGTGTAAGAATATTACATGTTTCGTCAGCCTCTGTCATGCCATCGGCTTCCTAACACAGTTAAGAGATACAAAACATCAGCAGTGCTGTATTTGCATCGATGTTCAATGGTGAGAGGGTAAAGCTTTGTAAAACAGGTAAAAACTTTTAACAAAAGTTGACCATTTTTCATGACTCAAACAATAGAAAGCACTGCCAATAGAACAAAGTTGAGCTCAGTTTTATGCAAATTAGCAGCATTTAATCAGCAGAACCGATCTGCAGCTCTGCAACAAGATAAAGTTATTCCTCCTTCTTTGCTTCTTCCTAACTGGGCAAAAAGGTTATGACAGTGCACTAAAAACCAGTTAACTAAAACTATTACGAGTCACTTTCGTTTATTGAAATAAAACTGAAAAAAGAAATGGCATTTGATCTTAAAACAATTCCAAATCACTGAATCACTGAAAATATAATTACTTGTTTTAAATTACCTCATATTTTTAACTTAAACTAAATGGAAATAAATTACATGAAAGCAATAACAATAATAACAAAAATATTCAAGCAAAAATAACAATAAAAATCACATAATTACAAAGACAAACTAAAATTAAAATGAAAACCGATCAAACCAAAATCTAACAAATTCAAAATTGTAATGAATAGTATATAAAAATACTAATATAGCATTGGCTTAGGTCAGGTGGTCTAAACTTGGTTAGCACTGGTTTGGTTAGTTAATTGAGAGACTAAAGCTTAGAAAAGGTTTTCATTATTATTATTTTAAATTTTATTTAATGGCATTTAAAATGCATTCAGTTCCACTTAAAAATAAACCTTTACCTAGGCACAAACCTACGAGGCTCGTTTAAACAACACACAGGTATCAGTTTAATATTGCACGTGTATTGCAAAAATAATCGTAATAGTTTTAATACTAGTTTGATTCATTTTGCAGCTAGTAAAACTGAATCTCAGACATGAGACAAATGTGCCCAATGTCATAAACAGAGATTTGATGGCCAGTAAATACCAGCAGACAGGGATAGACTCCGCAGGGGACAGCTGGATGGAAGGACACAACAACTGATGAGTGGTGGGAGACACAGATAGAGCGCAATGGATCATGAAAATGACAGGAGAAGAGCTGGATGGTAAGAGCAGAGCCAAGGACAGCAACATGTTCAGCAGAACCTGCTACAAACCTCAGCAGAATCCAGGGATAATGATTACATCACATTTACGCACGAACATATCAATATACATACCGGCTAATCTTGATCAATAGCAGTCAACATATGAAATCGATCTTTTGCATTTACAGCAGCACAGACTTATTACTTTTAACGAATTCAGCAGATTCACCGTCCAGGTAAAACCAAGCCACAGCAGAATGAAGCCCTGAGCATCTACGAGCTAACTGTGTTCTCTTCCTTAATAAATCTGGGATCCTGAACAAATTGGCAAAGTAAAAAAACGTGCATTCTGGCTGTTTAACTAAAAGCAGCCTGGGTTGCCAGTTTGCACAAAATGAACTGGGTCAGATATCGCACATTCAACCTGACTTAAAAAAGCATTTAAAATATTAGAAAAATATGAGTTATCTCAATTTGTTTTTGTAGGAGGTTTGTGGCAGGTAGCTGTCGCTTTAGCATTTCATAAGGGGAAAAAAATTCGAATGTTGAAAAGTGTGACATGACAGTTGGAGTGAAAAAAACCTTTAATAGGTCTATTAAGGAAAAACAGTCTACAGCATGCAATGCTATTATGTGCAGTGCTAGAGTCGTTATGTAAAGGTGTTGATCTTGTCCAATCAATGATACTGACACTGCAAATATGCAAAAAAGACCGTTAATCCAAGGTTTAGGAACATACAATGCGAAAAAACACTGCATATAAGTCCCCAATATAAGTTTACATTTAAAGAAAATAAAATAAAGAAATGTGTGTGTTTCCTAACCCTAACTCTTCCAAACTAACAAACAAAAACTAACCTATAAGCCTTCAGGGGGTTATCACATGTCCTCTGAAGCAGATTGTTTTGTAACTTTTGCCGGAAGTCAGTTATTCAGGTTATAATTTTTAAACCAGAAATTTTTTTGCTACAAAATCCCATCAATCTGCTTCAGAGGGCATGTGATAACTCCCAACGGCGTACAGGTTATTTTTTCGTTTCGTCCAGTTTATAGATGTCAGTGAGGAGACTGCTCTTTAGTGGTAACTGAAAGGAGTAAAGCTCTTTCAAGAGGGGTAAGGAGATACATTCCTCCAATAAACAGGTTATAATATTATACTGCGTTTATGATCTGGCACACTTATCTATATGTGGTCAACTCAAGGACCCACCGTGTCTCCCTCGGGCCGCCCCACATGGCACGATGAAGCACGCAGAACTCAATTTGTTTGGTTGTCATGTCTCTGCGTACACGGGTTTGGACTAGCTCAGCTTTGGCTCTCTCCTGCCATGCCACCATATGTCAAATTGTCATCAGCTCCTCTGGTGCTCAGTTTGTTGACCTGGTTAAACTATCGTCTCATAGCATAGTATGGACATTGGGAAATCATGCAGCCGTGTTGTGTCAACTGCATGATGACCGTCTGACTGGATCTAAAGGAGGCACCAGGCAACGCAGGGGTCAGGACTGCACCATCCCAGTGGCACTGTAGGTTTTCCCCCAATTAAAATGGATTCTGATGCCTGTGGAGGTGATGGGCCAGAGGGGGCAGTTTTTGTTGATTTTCCTTTCATTTACAGGCCAGGCCTAAAACAGAATATATAATACAGTCTACAATGTTCTTTGTAAATATTAACCCTATTTAACTAATAGCCTATTAAAAAATGTAGATTGTTTTCAGTGTGGTTTATGCTGAAAAAATGTCATTAATTCTAACAGTTTTATTATCTTATGCAATTTTATGTCATTTTATATTTTTCCAGACAAATAATTAAGGATGTTTAGCTATTGATAAGACAAAACAACAGACAAAAAAATTAAACACAAAATAAATCTATGGTAATTATTATAACAATAATACAATATTTATTATAAAAAATATATAACAATTTATTAAAATGTAATTCACAATAATTAAAACATCAACAACAATAATAATAAAGACTTTATAATTATATGCTAATTATTCATATTATAATTAATTTTATGCGAGTTTTATTCCCTAGACCACAAACAGTTATGAAAATATCAAATGTGCTCTTTTTCATACAATGAAAACGCATGTTAATTGTTGGCTGTCACACACTCAAAACAACCAATCAGTGCTCTGTGCTGACCTCTGCTGCCAGTTAGGAAGAACAGTAATACATTTACAATTTTAAATGATTTACTTGTATAGGGAATTCCTTACAAAAGAACAACATTGAAGAAATGTCTACGTCATGCACATTCATATGCAAAACACAATGATATGACCTAATAACGCAAGGCTGCTTAACAAGGCCTAAAAGTGTGGGATGAACTCTTGTAACGTCCTCAACTGACCTAATGCAACAAAAACAATCAATAAAACAAGTGAAACATGGCATCTGTTATATAAACCTATAGCAAAACTCGTACAAGGGCTAACTTCAAAATTTTGAGAAAAAAAAAATGGGAAGAGCGAATGACTAATAGAGAGAGAGGGAGAGAGAGAGAGAGAGAGAGACAGGCGGAGGGATGATGTGGGGAGGGAAGAGAAAGGGAGGGGAAAAGTAAAAGTCAAAGGATTCTGAAAAACACAAGGAGCAGCAGAGGATTGGAAAATCGTAAGTATTATAAAAACCAATTCTTTTGAGAATATTACATCATTACAATCATCATATAACACATCATCTAGTCAATGCTTTTAACACGCACAGAGTAAAACAGAAGCGAATGTGGGTAGATAATGAGCTAAATATGTACAAATCTGCATTCCTCTTGAAACAACATGCAGCGGTATGAGAAATGCACACTTTATATGAAAAAGAATGCAGAATGTAAGGGTCTGCTGTGTGTTGATGCATATGTGCACTATACAGCTGACTTGTCGGGTTATGAATATGTAACAGCTCCCTCAGGCAAAAACTACGGTCTGAGGGAATGCATTGGGGTACATACGTGTTTAGATCGATGCATCTGCGTGTATATGTAAGCAAGTGTGTGTGTGTGAGGTTGTTGAGTCCACAGAGAGGGGTGGGAATGCACATTCTTTAGTGTGAGATCATGTCTTGGACACCGAGAAATACAGGCTTAGAGGAAAAGACTTGGGGAGAGAGAAGGAAACAGACAACGCTGGACGGATGGAACAGCTGTAAATGATATCTTTAATGAGCGATCGAGAACACAGAACTCATGTTCTGTGACATCAATAAATGAGAATCTGCATGAGTCACAGGCAAATGGAAATCTAAATAGGTTTCATCCATCCGCAGTTGTGTTTTCGAATGCAGCGCGTCTTTTGGAATTCATTTTTTCTGTCTTTTAAGGATGTCTATAAATGGTTACATTTTGGAAGTAGTGACTTTCAGAGTCTTGATAACACGGCCCGTAAAAGACGAAAATGTGCCAGCACTAAGAGACACTGGGACCGGTCTGATAACTGACAGAAATTTCTAAATCGTCAAAATTGCTTTGGCATCACACAAATTCCATTTCAACTCATATTAATATAGAAACCGGTTATTTAACTAAATTATAGAGTAAAAAAAATATTACCCAGTAAATACAGCCTTAAAGGAACAGTTCACCCCAAAATTTTAAGTTTTACTTTTTTAATAGAAATATTTTTGTTACAAAAACCCATCGATCTGCTTCAGAAGACGTGTAAACCCCTCCTGGAGGCACATAGGCTAGTTTTATGATGGATATGTGATTTATGGAGCTTCAAAAAAATGGAGCTTCAAAAAAATACTATTCACCATCATTACCAAGGTGGAAAAACTAGCATAAAGTTGTAAAAAGCTGTGTTAAAAGTTGATTGTGTTTGTCTGAAAGAAGAAAGTCATATAAACCTAGGATGGCTTAGAGGTAAATTATGGGATGATTCAAATTTTTTGGGTGAACTATTCCTTTAGCTGTACATAACAGAAATCAAAAACATTAAAACATCTTACTGACCACAGACTTTTGAATGGTAGTGTATTGATTTTATACTTTATTTCACAATAGCCTTTATTTTTTCATCCTAAAGTGGAAACCGGCTTCCGTTCCATCCATTGTAATGCTGAAGACACTGAAAGCTATTTCAGGCTTGTTATGACAAACATGCTTTCTCCAGGCCCTGAGCTGTGATCGGACCCCGTGAAGACCCTGAGAGATGGGCAGCTATCCAATCTCTGTGCTGTTATGCTGTTGTTTCTTTGGTAATTCCATCAAAACATCTAAACAGAAGCCAACTAATTTAATTATTATGAATGAATGATTCTTTTTGAATGCTCAGCCAACAAAACTTTTCTGCTATTTTTTTCTCACAGTACTTGTTACTGTCCGGGCACAGCAAACTGGTAATTCAATTGTTTTGTGTGAAAACTTGTGTGTGTGTGTGTGTGTGTGTGTGTGTGTGTGTGTGTGTGTGTGTGTGTGTGTGTGTGTGTGTGTGTGTGTGTGTGTTTGTGTAGGGAAGAGCATGGGGAGGTTGTCACAATAATTGTATCTCAGTAACCATAAAGGAGTCAGAAGTCCTAAACACAGTCATATGAATATTTTTATGAGTGCCAAAGATAAGTTGTGATGCTTTGTATCTGTCATAATTTTATTTACCTTTTCCAATCATGCTGTTTTTATTTTTACCAAAAAGGCTATGAAATAGTTTATAGTATCTAGTCTGTATAAAGACATCATCCTATCATGTTATTTTAGGTTTTTGGTTGGCCTTCAAATACTGGGGGGGCAGAACAATATTGTAGAAAATGTTTCTCTTGCGTATAGAGAACGTATTTCATTACTTATTTTAATTACAAACAGTATTTCAATAAAAAGGTTATTTCTAATAAACCCTTGTTAAAACTTTCCCCTATGTGCCCTGTGAATGAACTGTATCTTTTTGCCATAACGGTGGAAATGTTCAATAGCAGAGACTTTAAGTTATGTGTCTCTACACAGACAGTGACTTTCGAAAATAAACCCACCTTGAAAAATATTCACTGGAGTAAAATGCGTGACAACTAGCCCCGGTCTCTTCTACATGTTTTTTGTTTGCTTTGCTTTTCTTTTTCTTGCCAGAAATATATGACAGTGATGCCGTGGCTCTGTCACCACCAGGTGAGTTTGTATATACACAGCATGTGAACATACCGTTTGTATAAACAGTGAGACAATAGCAGTCTTGTCTCTGTCCCACAGACTGCAGAGAGGAAACATACCCCTGCACCAGGATGTACTCTGTTCATCGACCGATAAAGAGATGCATCCATTCGCTCTGTCTCTACAGGTGGACAAATCGCTTCGCCATTTCAAGCTGCTTTCTCTTTCTTGCTGATGTTCTCCTCTGATGAACCTAAACAAAGTGATTTGTATTAGATATAGTGCGTGTTAAATAAACGATGTCTGTTTCCTGCAGTCTTCCAAGAGTCTATGTGATCAACAAAGAAATCTGTGTGAGAACCGTGTGCCAGCAAGATGAGATCCTGATGGGTGAGACTTTTAATATCCTAGTAACAAACTACACAACATGTGAACCTTTTTCTTTAATGGGCCGTATTGTTATGTGTGTGTATATATATATATATATATATATATATATATATATATATATATATATATATATATATATATATAGAGAGAGAGAGAGAGAGAGAGAGAGAGAGAAATTTTGCTATTATATAGTTTGGATTTCTTTTAGTGTTGTCAAACAATCATATCCAAAATAAAAGTTTTTGTTTACATATATATGTATGTGTAAAATGTATATGTATTATGTAGATATAAATACACACACATACAGTGTACAAAATATGTACATGCATATACATTTATATATTCATATCCTTATGTTTTAGCTTATATATATATATATATATGTAGCGCCCTACCTCCTTTTTTTATAATGGCTTAGTAAGGAGCAGCACCAGGTTCAATAAACTAATGCCTAAGAGATGGTGTATTAAAAGGCCCCTCTGATGTCACTGAACTATATACTTTTCTTTTAGACAGTTAATCAGAATAAGATATATACTCACAGTTTGACTGATCAAGAATAAACTCTTTAGAATAAATAAAACACTTGAAGTAGAAGAAAATAAACAGAATTTAATTCCAGTAAATTGAAAGAGTTAGAAATAGATTAACTTTCAAGTAGAATTAAGCAGTAATACTATAATACTATCAAGTAGTATTCACACCATCAAGATGATCTCAAATTGGATACAAACACCGTGGGCCCACACACTCACACACACACTCTTATAACCCACACCGAAGCAGGCCTGAATCGTCGCTTGGGTACGTAGTGGCCGTGGAAACAGAAAAAACTGGCCTCTTCACTCTCCTGAGCAGCAAACAAATGAAAACCAGTGTACCTGGATTCCTTTTGAACTGTGATACGATCGCGGAAACTCCCTGGTAGGCCTCCTGCAGATCCTCGTACTGCGCCGCCCCCGTGTGGCGATGTGGGTCACACTCCAACGCAGCCAGAGGAACCCCAGACCTCGCGGTGATCTGGAGCGCTATCTGGTTTCCTTCGGGACAATTACACGACGAAACGTCCAAAATCTCAGTCCTTCTGTCCTCGTTTGAAAGTTATTATCAAAAACACACTTTAAACACCGTCTGTCTCAGCACTCAAAACGAGTGGAATGACGTGACCGCCAGTAACGGAAAAAACGAACATGGAACATACGAACATAAACAACACAATAAAGTAAATAACTTGTGTATACACACGCACTATATACACTTAAAAGTATTAATTGGATGATTTATCAATTAATTTACTGTATTTCCTCCAGTATTTTCAGCTCAAATCTCTCCGATCAGTTCTATATTTTGCACATCTCTTCTCTCCCTTATTAACCACTCACATCCCTTATTTTACCCGAGAGGGCGGGACTTAACACATACTACCCAATGAAAATAAAATTCATCCTAACATGTAGGGCAAAAGCAAGTTTCTTCACCTGTGCACCCCCAATCAATGTTAATACCAAACCTGGCATTCTTAAAGACACAAGCACACATATTTTGTGACTAAGTATAAACAAATGTTAGACTCATTAATATTTCAGTTCTGAATGAGACTGAATGAAACAAACTCTAAATGAAGAAACGTCAACCCACAACACTCCAGAATTATATTCTAGTGGGTTACATACTCCCCCTTCTAAACATCTCATGTCCCCATGAGATCACTTCTTAACTGTACACTTTAACTGTAGCTCTGGGCTCCATCTGAACACTTAACTGAGCACATTGAATGCACTGTGCCATAGGGTGACACCACACTGTGCTACAGTGTTTCTTTTCTGATTTTCCACCCTCAACATGTATAATCATTCCTCTATGAACCAGGGTTAGAGGTCGGTTAGTTGGCCGGCCCAAGCTTTCATAGTTCAATTTGATTACAGGTCTTAGGTTTCTTTTGGGGCGGGAATAAACAGTCTCTGCTACCTCTCTGTCAGCATTAGCTGTACCGGGATCTCCCCCTTCTAAACCAGGATCTTCTCTTTCTTCTGGACTCTGATCTGGTTGTTCTCCACGGACCTCTTCAGTGAACATCAACTCAGCGGCTTTTGTATGAGGTCCATCCAATTCACCTCCAAGGTAAACCGTGTCCTCCACCGCAGATCCATCTTGTGCATCACTCTCTGGTCTGGGTTGTCTCTCTACCCTGTTTGAGTAGTAATACCACAGATCATCCTCGTCACTTTCAGACTCGGTTCTGGGTGCATATTCTCTTTGTGTCACACTCCTCCTCTTAACTCTTTCTTTTGTTTTCTTTCCACAAGTCCTGTCCTGGTCTCTGGCGCGCAGAGAAACTTTTCTTGGGTCTTCAGGAATGGACAACCTCACTTCATCCCCAACGGGTAAGATATGGTCTCGGTGTAACATTCTCATACTCCCCATACCGGATTCAGGTTTCAGGCGATACACAGGTAAGTTTTTAACTTTTCCACCACCAGGTAGGGAATGGAATTCCACTTGTCACCAAGTTTGTTCTTTCCTGTCAAGGCCAGATTTCGTATCAACACACGATCTCCGACAGCTAAGGTCTGGTGTTTTACTTGCTTGTCGTATACAACCGTTTGTTTTTCTGTTGACTTTTCTGGGAAGATTCCGCTTAGCTAATTGATACGCTTTCTGTAACTCTGTTTTCATTCTTTCGACATACTGTCGATGGCTACCAGCTCCTTTTCCATCAGGTGAAGTCCCAAAACACACATCCACCGGCAAGCGAGCTTCTCTCCCGAACATAAGATAGTACGGTGAGTAACCAGTTGCTTCGTTCTTAGTACAGTTGTAAGCGTGTACTAAACTGTTAATGTGTTGACTCCATCTGCTTTTCTCTACAGGATTCAGGGTACCAAGCATGGAAAGTAGTGTTCTGTTGAATCTCTCAGGCTGGGGGTCCCCTTGTGGATGATAGGGAGACGTCCTAGATTTTCTGATTCCCAGCATACTCAGGAGCTCTTTTATGAGACCGCTCTCAAAATCTCTTCCCTGATCGGAGTGAATCCGGGAAGGTAAGCCATAGTGAATGAAGAATTTGTCACACAATATCTTGGCAACAGTTAGAGCTTTTTGGTCTTTAGCTACAAATGCTTGGGCATAGCGTGTG
This sequence comes from Puntigrus tetrazona, assembly GCF_018831695.1. Lineage (NCBI taxonomy): Eukaryota > Metazoa > Chordata > Actinopteri > Cypriniformes > Cyprinidae > Puntigrus > Puntigrus tetrazona. The sequence continues at coordinate 13,537,277 of NC_056714.1, forward strand.
AAATGATCAGTTATAATGAGAACGTTACTGAGACCCTTTGAGTCGGGCTCGATAGACAAGAAGTCAATGCATACTAGATCGAATGGCCCACAGCTGGTCAGGTGGTGCAGTGGTGCAACTTTCTTGGATATCGTCTTTCTGGTTACACAACGTCCACAATTCTTAACATACTGCTCTATGTAGGTGGACATTCGGGGCCAATAGAATCGATCTCTCAGGAGTTCGGTTGTTTTCTCTACTCCTAAATGGCCTGAATCATCATGCAAGGACCGCAGAACTTGGGACCAGTACTTTTCAGGTAAGACAAGTTGTTTCTTTTCTCCCACAGGAACTTTTAGTGACGCGTGTAGAAGCTGGTTCTGGATCATCAACTTAGGACCTTGACGCTGTAGCAGAGTAACGGTGGCATTGGAACTCTTAGCAACGGTAAGTATTTTCCCTGACTCTACTTCGTACTTCACTTCACGGATTACAGGATCCTCCTCTTGCGCTTTCCTTAACTCTTCATTGGTCAGTTGTTTCATATGACCCAGACTCAATGCTGTGGGACAAGCAAATGCCTCTGGAATACTCTGAGGAGGGACACATAAATGATCCACCAGTCTGAATGATGACTCGTCACTCTCTGAAACAACTGTTAACTGGCAGATGGCTCTTACTGCCGAATTGGGTATTTCCTTCCATTCAGACTCGGTTGGTTCCCAGGGGTAACGAGAAAGGATATCTGCATCAATGTTATGGCGCCCAGGTTTATACTTTAAACTAAAATTATAGGTAGCCAAAGCAGCTAACCAGCGATGACCCGTGGCGTTCAGTTTAGCACTAGACAACACATAAGTCAGTGGATTGTTGTCTGTCATTACCGTGAACTGGGCTCCGTATAGATAATCGTGGAACTTGTCCACCACCGCCCACTTCAGCGCCAAAACTCCAGCTGATGAACTGGGTAACGCCCTCTGAGTCGCTCAGCTTCCTGCTTGCATAGGCTACTGGCCTGAGCCCTTCAGGATGTTCCTGATTCAGGACAGCTCCTATACCGTTCATGCTGGCATCCACGCAGTAGTACGTAAGGCTTGGTGGGGTCTGCGAAAGCGAGCACAGGGGCATGTGTGAGGCAGTGGATGATTTTGTTAAAAGCTGTGGTACACGTGTCATCCCAGCGCTTTCCAAAGGGTTCGGATTCCTTGAAGTACTTCGTTCCATCCTTTTCCTTCTTCTTGTGACCAGATGTTGGTGGATACCCTTTGGTGAGTTCAGTCAATGGCCTCACAATGGCTGAATAACCCTTTATGAAGCGCCGATAAAACCCACAAAACCCCAGGAAAGATCTCAGTGACTTTAGGTCAGTGGGCATTTTCCAGCATGTTATGGCTTCAATCTTGGCTGGGTCTGGTGATACTCCAGCATCTGACACAATGTGGCCCACATAACGAACTTGTGACTGGCAAAACTGACACTTGTCAATCGAGACTTTCAGGCCACACTCCTGCAGACGGTCCAGGACTTTTAATAGCCTCTCTTCGTGCTCTTCAAGTGTGCGTCCGAATACGATGATGTCATCGAGGTAGACTATTACCTGGAGGAGGTGCATGTCACCAACGGCTTTCTCCATTAGCCGCTGGAATGTGGCTGGAGCTCCAGTAATCCCTTGCGGCATCCGTTCAAACTGAAAGAAACCAAGAGGGCATATAAATGCTGTCTTCTCTTTATCTTCGTCCGCCATGGCTATTTGATAATATCCGCTGCGGAGGTCCAGCACGGAGAACCACTTACTACCCGCCAAACAGTCCAGGGCATCATCAATACGCGGCGTAGTGTACTGATCAGGGACTGTACGAGTGTTTAGAGTGCGGTAGTCAATGCACATCCTGATTGCCCCACTCTTCTTGCGTGCAACTACTATGGGCGATGCATAAGGACTCCTGGACTCCTTGATGATTCCTGCTGCTAACAGTTCTTTAATGTGGCGGCGGACATCCTCAATGTCCGCAGGTGCAATGCGCCTAGAGCGCTCTCTGAATGGTTTGTTGTCTCGCAGTCTGATGTGATGCTCGACACCGCAGGCTAACCCAACGTCCCACTCACTGGTGGAGAACACATCCCCTCTTTCAGACAACTTCTGACGCAGTCTATGTTCCCAGGCCTCAGGAATAGATGACTCGCCGAAATCAAACAACATTGGGTCTATTTGTTTGGAGCTGTTGTGGCATTCGGAAGGCACTGTGAGCGTGTCAGTGGGATACACATGGGCGACTACAGTTCCTGCAGGGATAGAAATATCCTTAGATGTTTCATTATGAATCAGGACCTGGATATTTTTACCATCTACTGCTGAAGATGGAAGTACTAAAGGAGTTATGAATGTTCCAGCTGGAAGACTGTCTTCCTCAGGGAATCTACCACAAAGATCTCTTTTCCCAGAGGCTTTTCAGTCACCATTTTACAGAGAGCACATACTTCTCCCGTGATGGAACTACACAGTTACCAGGTCCTGTCCAACAAACCTTTCCTTCGGCTTGTCAAGAGGAGTTTTCGCCTCTTGCTTCCGAGTCAGATGGATTGCAGGGTGTTTGCTCTGGATTCTCAAAACATGTGCAGCACTAGATCCTTCAGTATCATGACTGAAAGCTGTGAGACGTTTGAAGAAACTGGCATTAGTACCAATTATAACTGGCACTTGGGGAGGACCTTGAGGATCAGGGCATACGAGGGCCAGAATGGACAGTGACTCTTCCACTCCAGTTACAGAAACAGGGAAAGTGACATCGACAACTATATACCCCTTGTATGGGTAATTGGATGAGCTGAGGCCCCATATTGACAATCCAGTCAGGGGGTGAATGGGCACATCAGCGAGATTCCTGGAAAACCAGCTGTCAAACACGATCGTCACCTGTGATCCGGTATCTAACAGGGCTTGACATACATGTCCATTAAGCTTCACTTCCACAGTAGATGCCGGTCCAACTAGGCCTTTGGGAAGACTGCTGGACTCACTGATGTCTGTCTGACTCTTTTTGGAGAAACAGGCTTGGTTCTGGGCTTTTCTGCTGTTGTCGCTAGTCTCATACTTCTCACTCTTTGCTTGTCGCAGAGAACGAATGAGCTTTTGAATTACTTGATCAGAATTTGGTGGAGCTTGACATTTTGTCGCAATATGTCCGTCCTCCCCACATCTGTAGCAGAAATAATCATCTCTTGTTCTTGTTACTTTGCCTTTCAGGGACATGTACGAAGTGGAAGGTTTTGGCTGCCTCTCGGGAACTTGATGTGAGAGGTGAGTAGAGCTAACACTCATAATGGTCAACTGCTGCTGCAAATTTTCGATCTGTTTTCTTAACTCTTGACTTCAGCATTGTCAGTTGTTTCATTCTTTATCTGTTTTTCTTTTGGTTTAATTACAAGGGATGAAGTAGACACTGTTTTGGACTCACCTCCACATATTTGTGTTCTTAACTCTTGAATCTCAGCCTTGAGTTCTTGGATGACAGAGGTGCTGGTTCTCTCTTCTTCATGAAAATGTATAGCTTTGGCTTTAACAGACATCCTGTGGCGAGATGCCTCACTCTCCTCTGCCTCCCGTATCTCCTTCAGTAGACTAAGAAAAGAAGGTGGGTGATTTTTCTTTCTCTTAGCCGTAGCTGGAGCAACATCATGTCGGAATTCACGGCCCCTCGAACTAACTGTTCAATTCGTACTTTATCCACTAGTCCTGGAGTTAATCCACCACGTTCTACAACTTTGTTGAGCATCTTTTCTATCCTTCGCAGGAATTCAGAGAGGGTCTCTCCAGTGTTCTGACGCATGAGACGAAACTTGAAATACAAGTCCTCACCAGACTCGGAGGTGCCGAATGTGCTCTCTAATGCTTCCAAGTACTGCAGGGCACTCGCCTCAGGATCTGAAAACCGGACAGCTCTTATGATCTCCAGAGCAGGTCCCTTCAGGCTTTCTACAATTAAGTCGTCGTTTTCTTTTTCAGAGCACTCACACTCCGTTATCATAAGCCTTGCTTGTTCAATCCAGGTTTCCATATTCTCCTCTCCTGGGGTAGGAACTATGGCTGAAAACGTGCGCAGGCGTCGGTATGCATTGGCATCACTGGGTTGCTTTACAGTCTTTTCCAGGACCTCACCCATGGCACGTATGATGGACTCAGGGAACTGTCAGTTGTGCTGCGGGAGTAAACAAAGTTTGTACGTCACTGAGTGATTTACCTTCTTTCATCAGGAACTTAGCAAGTTTCTCAGTAAAATCTCCAGAGGCAGTGTCAGGTACGGATTCTCTTGGTTGGACTGCTGTGATGGTCCATGGCTCTTTATTTTCTCCAGGTGACACTTCTGGAGGTAGGTGTGTGGTGTCAATGGCTTGTCTGCACTCACACAACGCAAAGACAAATCGTGAGGTAGGTCCTTCTCTTGTGTCTCTGACACGAACTCTTCCTAGGGCTTTTATGGTTTCCAAAGTCTCTTCCATCTTAGCCACTTCTGTGTGTACAGGTACATTAATCAACATTAAAGCATGACCCTCATCAACACCAACATCTTTGCACCAGCTGATTAACTCTGCTTGCAGGTAGGGTCTTTTCTCAGAGCCATGATGACTGTTTATTCACTTCTCGGTTACTTAAAATGAGGTGGCAAGATGTGCTTGAGCTTGGCTGGTTTGACCTGTCTTTTTCTTTTCAGGAATTCTTCAGTGACTTACCAGAGGGAGATCCCGGACGAGCCCCCAATTTATGTAGCGCCCCCTACCTCCTTTTATAATGGCTTAGTAAGGAGCAGCACCAGGTTCAATAAACTAATGCCTAAGAGATGGTGTATTAAAAAGGCCCCTCTGATGTCACTGAACTATATACTTTTCTTTTAGACAGTTAATCAGAATAAGATATATACTCACAGTTTGACTGATCAAGAATAAACTCTTTAGAATAAATAAAACACTTGAAGTAGAAGAAAATAAACAGAATTTAATTCCAGTAAATTGAAAGAGTTAGAAATAGATTAACTTTCAAGTAGAATTAAGCAGTAATACTATAATACTATCAAGTAGTATTCACACCATCAAGATGATCTCAAATTGGATACAAACACCGTGGGCCCACACACTCACACACACACTCTTATAACCCACACCGAAGCAGGCCTGAATCGTCGCTTGGGTACGTAGTGGCCGTGGAAACAGAAAAAACTGGCCTCTTCACTCTCCTGAGCAGCAAACAAATGAAAACCAGTGTACCTGGATTCCTTTTTGAACTGTGATACGATCGCGGAAACTCCCTGGTAGGCCTCCTGCAGATCCTCGTACTGCGCCGTCCCCGGTGGCCGATGTGGGTCACACTCCAACGCAGCCAGAGGAACCCCAGACCTCGCGGTGATCTGGAGCGCTATCTGGTTTCCTTCGGGACAATTACACGACGAAACGTCCAAAATCTCAGTCCTTCTGTCCTCGTTTGAAAGTTATTATCAAAAACACACTTTAAACACCGTCTGTCTCAGCACTCAAAACGAGTGGAATGACGTGACCGCCGTAACGGAAAAAACGAACATGGAACATACGAACATAAACAACACAATAAAGTAAATAACTTGTGTATACACACGCACTATATACACTTAAAAGTATTAATTGGATGATTTATCAATTAATTTACTGTATTTCCTCCAGTATTTTCAGCTCAAATCTCTCCGATCAGTTCTATATTTTGCGGCACATCTCTTCTCTCCCTTATTAACCACTCACATCCCTTATTTTACCCGAGAGGGCGGGACTTAACACATACTACCCAATGAAAATAAAATTCATCCTAACATGTAGGGCAAAAGCAAGTTTCTTCACCTGTGCACCCCCAATCAATGTTAATACCAAACCTGGCATTCTTAAAGACACAAGCACACATATTTTGTGACTCAGTATAAACAAATGTTAGACTCATTAATATTTCAGTTCTGAATGAGACTGAATGAAACAAACTCTAAATGAAGAAACGTCAACCCACAACACTCCAGAATTATATTCTAGTGGGTTACATATATATATATATATATATATATATATATATATATATATATATATATGTATGTATTTAATATATAAACATATTTTTCTCCAATATACACATGCATGTGTTTGTATTTATACGTAATAAACATACACAGTACACACACATATTATGTAACTTTTATTTTATAATAATTTATTAATCTAAACCTTAAATCTAGTTTACATGAAGAGCACACTTGAAATGAAGTATCCCTACTATTATTAATATTCAAACGATTATTTTCAGAGCATTTTCCATTTCCATTTTTTTAAATATATCATATATCATATATAACATATAACTTTTACTTATAATGCTTGAAACCAGAAAAAACGAAATAACTTAAGATAATAATTTGTTTAAAAAAGAATGATTATAAAATACATATTAACACAAATAGTAGTATCTTCATATGTTAGTATAATTTCATAATATCTAAAACTACGGTTAACAGTGAGGATTGTTTTGGTGCTCTTGAAAGAAGTCTTGTTCTCAGCTAGGCTGCAGGTATTTGACCAAAAATAAATGAATACAAACCTTAAAGTGGCGAGTACTCTCTTTTTTTCAGCTGAACTCTGTAGAGAGAAATCCGGCTGGCCAAAGCGCCAAAGGAGGACTACTAGCAGTCGCTGTCGTCGTGCCAACCAAAAAACCTGGGCAAACAGGGCCTAAAGTCAGACGGATGGCAAAGGCAGAGAGAAAAAGAAGAGATTTCTGGTTTCGACAAATACCACTATAAATCATGATGTGGAAAAATGTAAACGTGTTACATTCCTAAACCCAACTGAAGCTGTGGTCCAGTGACCTTCACGAACATTACCGATTAATAATCCCTTTTTGTCACTTGTTATCGTTTCAACGCTTATGCTTGAATAAGCTTGGTTGAATGTCTCAGTGTTTTTCAAGACTGTATTTTAATAGGATCACAAAAGGCATGACAATCCACAGCTCCGGTGCTGAATGTTAAAGCAGCCCACTTTATAACCACTATTTGCTTCATATTCTTCTGTTATACTGTATGTCCACACCAACCACTGTAAGTGAAAGACAAAATGCACAGTAGCGAATAAAAAAATTTATATTTTCACTCTCAGATCAGTTCATGAGTCTTATTGAAGTACTGTGCCAACTTACTAATTTGCTTTTTACTATAATGTTTTATACAATGTTTGCCCTTTACATGTTACTAGTAGAGACTGAGACCAGAATAGCTTTGCATGCAGTAAAGCACAAGTGTGTTCATTGGTTAAATATTTATTCAACAAATCCATCGCCCATTTTCGTGTAGTATGAAGGAATTATACATCAGACTAACCTGTAGAGGGCGACACTACAGCTGTGATACGAGCGTCTCCTCTGAGTAATACATTGTTTTGATAAGTGGAGATAAATACTAGGAATGAAGTAATGAGTTGATTTAGAGCTTGTGTCTGAGATATTTACTGACCTCACTGCGGTCGTGAATAACACATTTCTGAGACAATATGTCGACAATATGTTTACTGATATGTAAGCGGATGAAAGATAGAAATAACTTTTCAGGGTTTTTTTTTCTTCTTCTCGGTTTGAAAACAACGAGACGTGTCACCAGATACGTTTAAAATGTGATTTGTACCGTTCTGCACAACCTGAGGGAGAAAGAGTGACGGAGAAGAGGGAAAGAGGCACATTTTAGCTTAATCGTGTTAGAGTTTAGAGAACCGTTTGAAGCATCCTTTCGCGTGATTGACTTAACGACGAAAATGAGAGCCGGTGGGGTGAAATGAGAGAGAACCAACTTTAAGGGAGATAAATAAGGTATATTAAATGAGAATCTTTTTCGAAACGGAATTGTTTTATTCTGGATGAAGAAATTAACATCTTACCAGAGCTTGAGTCACGCGCGGTTTCCATGGCAACAAGAGCCCTCTACTGGACACGAGCGGAACGGTCTGTGAACAAACACTTTTGTGTCTGAAATAAAACCAAGCGAGTTTGTACCTTTACGTGGTTATGTTTATCTTCTTATATATATATATATGGGTTAGCAGTAAGTTAGTTGGGCAGCATAGTTTTAGTTACATGTACTAATAAGAGTCTAGACAGATCTACACAGGCAGATAGACCAGACATCCCTGCTGAATGTGTAATGGTTTTAATAGTCAATAGATTCTGTACTTTTTTAATGGAAACTAATGGGGCCTATGTTTCTACTGTAATTGGTCGCCTTCTATTGGTGGCTTGATAAGACCAATAAATCTTAAAGGCTATATACCAAAACACTCTATAGGTTCTAATAAAAGTTGACGGCTTGTAATGTTTGTAATGGTATTTGTAGTGGCCACCATTAAAATTAATGTGATGGTTTCTGTTCTGGTTCTTTTTTTTAATGGATGTCCCATTAAACAGCATAGGGTCACGGTTCACTTACAAGAAATGTTAATAAACCGGAGAAAGAGTGGGCAGAATTGCACAAACATCATGCACTTCCTGAGTCCCACGCACACAGAACACAGAGCCCCAACAATGCACTTGATGTATACTCTGTGTATACAACTGCTGTATGTACAAATTTCACAACTAACACTGACTTTACCAAGTTTGGTCAAATTAGGATGTTAGGATGCGTCTTCACTCATCAACCTAGCCAAGGGCCTCCTGTGGGTCTAACCCTGGTACAAATGACTAAATACATTATTAATGTGTTTACATGCATTTTATGATATGTACATTGCAAATACCGTATTACACATATAGTTGTAGATTAAACTTTATACATTTTGTCTTTGCTTGCGCTTTTGATCAAATGAACACATCTCTCCTTAAAATAATTTTTTTTTTTTTTATTGTCACTAAACTGTAGTGTATACATTTCCCTGGGAAAGTTAAAATTATGAATCAAATTGGTTTAACACACACACACACACACACACACACACACACACAAAAGTACTTTGAAAATGTTTGTTAAATGACAGCTTTTATTTTGGCATCCAACATAATCTCATTAATGCTACATACAATACAGTACAAGATTTAAATCAAGTATTACATCAGATTCAAGTCAAAAGATTCAAGTCTCAGGTCGTACAGCACCGTTTCTCTTCATCCCATTCAGTTAATATCTCAGTGTTCATCGATTTGCGAATCTCATATTTGTGGTAATAGCCCGAGGAGAGCGAAACCGTCCCTCAGATCCTCAGTCTCGCAGGGCTAAAGTGAAATAAAAGAAAATGATTCAGCTCTGACAAATATGCTATAACCTTTGACCTAATTAAAATCTTTACATGTATACATCACATGCTTTACTACCGCAAATGCTACTATTAAGCAGATCGACTAAAATTAAAGGACACCATTAAACACCTTTTAAAGGACTAAACTTGTCATTGCTCTTGTTGTAAAATATTAAAGTTGCCACATTGTGGTGTCTTTTAGTTAGCGTTAATCACATTAAAATTATTGCAAACTTGTAACCTGCAGGATCCGATTGAGTTTTCGAACGAGTCGGACAGAGTTTTGGTGAAGGCCATCCCAGGCTTTAAATCTCCTCTCCCTCCGTGCAACAAATGTTTGCCAGCAGTAGAAATAGTCTATAAAACAAAACAGAATCTATTAAATGACAAGTGTGATGTAATTCGCCACATCATGTGCGAAATATTAACCACGCCCCCTTGACCTTTATAAGTCATGACAGAGATCTGCACTCCTGCCCTCTTCAGGTGTCGCAGTCCTTCCCTCTCCCGGCTGTCCTCATCGTCACAGAAGTAAAGGCGTGACACAAAGATTCTCAGACGCAGATTGGGCGTCTGTGACAGGAAGTGGGCAAGTTGATCAGCGCATTTAGAGCAGGGCGACCAGGAGCAGAACCAGGTCACTGCGTAACGCATTCCAGCACCGTCCACACTGGAGCCCCACAGCCCCGGACACAACGCACCCAAGTGACGTAGGAAGAGCAGCTTGAGGAGAAAACAGTTACAGATGGAGAAAGAATGAGTATGAGTGAGTTTTTTTTATTCTATGATAATACCCTGATGGTTCATCTTTTCCCATTATCAGTTGATCTTTCCCTCACCTCTACGTGGCAGCCGGAGCGATTGCGCAGGTGCCCAAAGTCAAAAGAGAGGGATTGAGGGCCGGTGCGTCTCTTTACTACAAAGCAAAGGTATGTCTCATGTCTCCCTCGGGCCCAGCGCACATTCTTATAATGGAAGATAAATTTCCTCTGGGTCATGAGCACACTATATCAAAATATGACACTTTGTTATTCATTTTATACATTTGGCATTAAAAAAAGATAATAAACACGGTAAAAAAAATCTACACGTATTTAATACAACAAACATATTCTCTGAAGTTAAGTCAAAAGAAAACACAACACATTTTCTAAACTGTAATATTAAGCTAATATAAAAATGTGTTCTGGGTACTCTCAAATACAACAAATCGGCTACTTATAATATACAGTATAATAAAATAATAAAATAACATTTTTTATTTAAAATTAAAATATAACTCAAATTTTAATTAATTAATTTGCTAAAATGCTTAATAATGCAAGTCTATGCTGTGTCTACAACGTAGACGATAGCGATCACATTGTTCAGCACGACTTTGACACCTGCAGTCATCAGTGGTCGGTTGAGTTTAGAGTTGGTTTTAACCATGTGAATTTAAATATAGACTTAGAGCGACGTGCATCAAGTCATTCCCGGACTAATAACTATCAGTTTCAATTTACACTTTCTGAAACTGGAGAAAATCTATAAACAGGTCAGTGCACTTGCACATCATTAAAGCGAATCAATTGAATGCCATCAAAGCATTGATTTCTTCATTAATTAATAAAGCATGGTTATCAGTTCTAGTGGATGTACGTTTAATTTTGCCTAAACAGACAAAAAAATCCCCCTTGTCTCTCACTATCACTTGTTTTGTTTTCACTTACCTGTCCAGCTTGCTGATCATTCCGAAAGTCGAAACTTGCTAACTCATTTAGTCTAGCGAAAGTCAGTGAGAGTTTAAAAATGGTTTGAGGAAGAGGGAGGTATAGAAAACCTATGACATGTTCGTAAAGCTGCAGGAAAGAGGGTCTCTGATTGGGTGACAATTGTTTTCAAACCTGCTTGGGAGGGCTGAGGTGCATTTAAACATCGATACAGCTCAATAACCCGCATGTGATATTTAAAGAGATATGTAAAAGAGTTACAGTTGCACAGACAGTGTAAATCATGACTGATTGTGAATTGGATGGCATAACGGATGAATGGTTGCATGCATTTATTATCTATTTTTAAACTCTGTATTACTTTTCCAAGTTTATACAATAGCACTTGACCTTGTCCTAACCGCATATTAGTCTCTTGAGCGTTTGACGTGTTTTCTAACCTTTTTGCTCCAGAATGTGCGTCAGAAATTGCTGCCAACAGCATAACCAAAGCCAGTTGGAAATTTCCAGATCTCGTGCAGCCAGTCAAGGAAGCCTCCACTTCATTTTTCCCACACAATTTCACAAAAAAAAAAATCCCATATACCTTCTCTCTCTTGCTCAGATTTTCTCCATCCGCACCCTTTCCACTTGTTTAGTTTTTCCCACAGGGAATAAAAAAGGAGGGAGGGGGGCTTGTTTTACTATAGGAGGTCGCCACAACCCCTGAAGGTACCTTCTCAGAGGGTTTTTCCAAAAAAGCCACTTAACCCTCACAGAAGCACACACTCCAACGCACAGGTAGCCAGAAGGACCGGCGAATCTGCCTGTTTTAGGATTTACTGCACGCTTGTTAATTTGTTGCTGTCTGCAACTGTCAACTGTTTCCTGGTGACTTTAAAGTTGGCATCCTGTGTGTTTGTCTGTCTCCAGTCACTCGACTTCACCCTCTCATGCACTCTGCGGCCAGGGAAATCACCGCTCCCCAATGAGCTCCCTCTCAAGTGTATGTGTGTGTATGTCTGAATTCGAACATCTGGAAGAGATCTGTCTGCTCCCATGATTTACCTTCCGACCACAAGTCTTTCTGAGGTCTTACCACAATGCACTATGTGTGTATAACATGGGAAAACAGAGAAAAGAATATACTGTAGGTCCTGCTCCCATTAAAGCTGATTCTCATGATTTGTTTTTTAACTGCTAATGATTTGTTTTGATGCGTGTTATCAAGAAAAATACTTTTGTCTAAGACAAACATATTGATATCAACTCGTGACACTAATCATTATAAATAGCCAGTTCGCAAAAAAAAAAAATTTTTTACCTTTACATCGCTCCAAACATGTATGACTTTTTATCTTCTGTGGAACACAAAAAAATATATTTTGAATATTCCAATATTATGTTGCTCCAAAAGGGAACAAAGGATCCAAAAAGGTTCTTCAAAAAACTATTTAGTAAAAAGATACCAATATAATTGTTTTCTTAGTGTGAGAAATATTTAAAAAATCTTAAGAACCTTTTAACAATGAAAAACCTTGTTCAGTGGAAAGGTTCTATGGATGTTAAAGGTTCTCAATGGAAACATATATAAATAATATATAAAAGAACCTCTAAAACAGTTAAAACATTCTTCAAAATATCTCCTTTTGTCTTCCTTAGAAGAAAGAACATCATGAGGGTTGAGTAAACGGTGATAGAACTTTTTAACATTTGGTTCTCACAGGTGACCCAAAGCCCACTTTCCTTTGTTTCTTGGTTAGGGTGGGCAATGAAGACCACCATATTGTGACACAACAAATGAATCGAATCATGGCCGGAAACGCCAAGTCAAATTTTCCGAAACACACCCACCTACATGTTCAAACTCACACACACACACACACAAAGTAGCCCATCGTGCAGACAAAATCAACCACAACTCCAAACACACTTACTTTCCAGAGTCATGAACTCACATCTGTTTCCTGGCGACAATAATAGTTACACATCGGTTAGGGGGCTATAGTAGCAGGTGTTCAATTGCCTTAGCAGCTCTGTACATTATAACAAAAGCTCCTCCACAACAAACCCGCCGCTATGACTTGCAAAAGCTACCAAAAGGAAAGATGAAGTAATTGTGCTCATTAGTTGACTAACACAATTGCAGCCCATGAAAACTTAGTGGCTGGTACTAAAACAGGTTTTTACATTAAAGTTGTGCGTGTGCATGACAAAGTGTGCATGTCTAAAGAAAAAACAGAGTTACGGCTTCTTCTAGCTGTGGACTCATTTTTGTATCTCAATGTGAGTACACTGAAGAGGTCTTTTAAAACGTGATCATTCAAATCATCCTGAAACTGGATTTAAACCTAGATATGCACAATACTGCTTACGTGAAAGTTATATCAAAACCAGTAAAATGAGTACAACAGGCCTTACATATTTATTACTTGAAAGCTCATATTAGTTTTATCTCTTTTGATTTAGGTAAAGTCCCAGACTGTAGATAAACCCTTGTGAAAAAGAAATGAGCTTAATTCTATTAAATGTGTACCTGCAATATCCTTCAAAACAAAGTATATTTAAAGAAACTGAAATTTAAGCTATAAAAATAACAATATAAAAGGACATTTAAATGTAGTTAAAGAGAGTACACTTGACTGTTTCTTAACATACTTAATTGCACTTATTTTTATTTAAAAGTACAAATATTTTTACTTAATATTGTGTCATTCTTTTAAGTGCTTTTGTTTTGATGTATTGACTAAGATTGGTTGTAACTAGTGTATTTTAGTAATTATTAAATGAAAGTGTTACTCCAACCAAAAAAAAAAAAAAACATTTTCTTTCCGTACAAAAACTATTCTTGTAGCTTCATAGCATTGCGGTTGAACCAGTGATGACAGATGGAGCATTCAGACGATACTTTTCTGCGCCTTGACAGTGGCAATTGTTTGGCAGTCAATAGGATAGTCACAAGCCTCCTAGTTTATATTCAGAATATCTCAAATTGTGTTCTGAAGACAAACAAAGCTCTTACGGGTTTGGAAAAACATGGGGTAGTTGATTAAGTAAGTGATTAATGACAATATTTCACAACGTGTAAACGTGTAAAGGGAAAGCACAAAATGAAAGTTCTGTCATCAGTTCTGTATTCACCCTCAGTTGTTCCAAACCTGTTGAAAACAAAAGAAGATATTTCGAAAAATGTTGCTGCGGGTGCCATGTTCAGGAGATGCTATGTGTCATTGTGAAAGTGGAACTACTTTGTTTGTGCTTCCAAAAGAGGACACAACTAGAAATCGATGGTCGAGCTGCATTCACAACACTGTGCATTTACAGAGGACTGATTTCGAAAATCCTGAAGAGCAGTCTATGCTGGATGTGAGACTATAAAGCGGCGCAATTCTAACTCTGCAAGGACTGTATGGTGCTTCTGACTCATAACCTTCAAGTAAGTTACGTTTTCTTATAAAAAGAATCTGCTACTTGCTATTCAAACACGAGTTTTGGGCAGTGTTGAGTAATGCTTGTTGTTTGTCGTTTCTCTAATCACAAATACAGACATTGTGTTACGTTTACAAGGCACGATGCAACTCGAAGCATAAAAAGACAGTACATGTCAGACCAAGTCATTATAATTAGGAATTATGTCCCCACTGGATACAACAAATGGCTCTTTTGTAATTTGTTTTATTGTTTTGGTGTCATAGTGCAGGGACGCAGCATCACATTATAGTAAGGGGCGTAACATTACAAGAAACAAGTAGAGTAAATGACAGAATTTTAGGAAAGCAAAAGCAGTGAAAGCCTTAAACATGACTGTGCAGCTTTCTGTTGCAGGTGAGCATCAACCCGACCACACAGCGAACTGTATAAACATCCGGTGGTGAATGACTGACTAAGGTGCTGTTGGGTAGTAGTGTGAGTGGTTAAGGTATAGCTGGTGCTTTAAGCTAACCACACAGAATGAGCAGCTCTTAGTTTCAGATACACTCAGCGTCACCAAACTGTATCCACCCACACACATTTAGAGCAGCATGCGGGAATTAACTGTACTTGCAGTGGCTTTTGCATCAAATTTAAAGCAAAAGGGCTGGATATGAGAGATTGAACTCAATTGGCAATGACTTTACATACTGTTGTTCCTGTGTTTGCTTCTGGTAAAATCTATCAGAGCATTTCACTGCAGCAAAACCACAGATATATTGGTACGGAAAGATCAGTGAAGCAGCAAAAGAGGTACCCTTGCTTGGTAGAAACACATTAAAAAGACACAAAGGTTTTCATTCACTACTTTGAGCTTAATTAAAAGAGAATGGAATGAGAAACTTGAGAGACAAAACTTTTATTTGTACATTAAAAAAAGCATATTCATTAGCAGTCTAATGAAACGTACAAAATGTTTGCACAGAAACCCTCAAATTCACTCATAAATACAACATAATAAATAAGGTGAATAAATAAGGTAAACAAACGTAAATCACTATCTTTGTCCAAAAACAAAAGATCAATCCATTCTATAAACAATAAATCATATGACTGATTGTCCTTTCAGGCTCAGGCTTTGCAACACAGGGATGATTTCTGTAACGTTCACAAACATTAAAAAGCTCTTATAATCAACAGCGGAATTGATTTTAGATGATTTTGATCTATTCTGAGAGAGGTTCCTGATGTTAGTGATTCACTGGGATGATGTGAAAATTAACAAATCCATTTATAAATCTGAAACTAAGCATAGAGGGAATATTCAAGGTTCAAGTCGGCATTACATGATCCACTAAATGTTATGGATATAATTGTGAACTAATCCTATTCAAAAAGAACATTTTGATTTTAGTTTTTGATAAGTTACACTTGGATATGCACCACAATTCATAAAAATATCTGTACCTACAATTCATTTCATTAAAAAGCACAAATAGGTAACTTACAGTGGAGCCAATGGCAAAACACTCACCGTTTCAATAGTAATGCCACAAGACGTATACAATATGCCTGTTAACATGATTTTAAGTTTGATGAAATTATTTAATAAGTATCAGCGGTGGCTTGTACTAAATTATTTGTAATAATAATTATAAGCAGTACAAATTATTATTCCCACCACTGTATACTAGGTATGCTTAATTTCACAAATTCATGGCAATATCACTCAATAATAGGGCTGGACAATATATTGCAGAATATTTTCATGCGCATCTCGTCAGTTAAGTTGGTTCTTTGATTAGTAGCAAATCTCCATCACCTGTTTTCAAATAAAGAGGCAGTTAATACACAGAGTCGGAGATTGGAGATCACTGACAAGCTATGCAGGTGAATATTTATGATACTGAATGTGATATTGTGCATTTTATATATATATTGCCCAGGCCTATTCCATAAACTATTAATGCCTGTAAAATGAGTATTTAAACAGTTTCATAACTCATTCACAATTTTTAACAGTTTTATAACAATTTTTAATTTTTAACAAAATTATTTGCTTTACATATTTTACTTAAATCCAAACACCGGCCCCTATTTTTGTCCTACTGGCTGCCTCACCATTAGCTTCAATTTGACTTATTTGTTTTTTTTGTTTAAATGTAAAAAGTTATTTTTGTGGTTACATTACACTGCAAGTTTATTGACCATAATGTGTAACTCCTTAAATTACGCGTTGCTTTGCTCGTTCCCGTTTCAGTGAGATTTACAGATCCTTAACAAAGACTTTAGTTAAAGGGAAACCCAACCAACCCTTCTCTGGCTCTTCATAATCATCCTCCTCCTCCTCCTCTCCAGTAGTCCCTTCAGTCTCGCCCTGCAGACGATAACCCAGCCTCCTGAAGAAAGCTTCTCCCACTTTGGATGGAATGGGCACATGGGCATAGACCCGCTGTATGCCACCCTGCTTTGTTCTGGACTCCAGTCCCTGCACCAGCAGTCTGCCCAGTCCCTCTCTGCGGTACCAGCTCTGGACCACCAGCCTGCAGATCCTACATACACCGTCCCGACTCCAACCATCTCTGGCCACGCATCCCATAACCTCCCCATCAGAGTCCGCCACCCACACCTCGCCAGCAACCTTCGCTCTCTCCTTCAGCTCATCCTCATCCACCTGTTCTCTCTCGTGCGTCTTGTCCTTTTCTTTGGGTTTTTTACGCCGTCTGGTTTTCTCCAGTCTGGCTCTGCCAGAGTGAGGATTGGGTAGATCTGGCTCGGTGTCCGCTTGGTAACTGCTGCCCATGTAGTCCCAGTATGGCCTGCTGGAGCCCAAGATGCCCACCGACCGTGGTATGGTGAGTTTGAGGTAGATGATGAAGATGAAGACGGGACTGACCAAGGCCAAGATAAAAGAGTGCAGTACACAGCGGAGGATGGAGGAGAGGATGGCAAGCATGAGGAGAGCGAGAGGACGAGTCAGAAGGTAAAGAATCAGGCGGTTCTCCGTTCCCTCACATCCCTCCTGCAAACAAAGATACAATAAGAGAAGACCGCAAAGTGAACAATTCCTCAACAAACTTCAATGTTAGTGTACCTCCTAGTCGTTTCTATTTGTCCGGTTCTTTGAGACTGTATGGTATTTCTGCAATGATAGTGGACTGAAGCTTATACACACACACACAGTGCTGGTTAGTAACTGATTACATGTAATCTGGATTGCATAATCAGATCCCCCAAAAAATGTTGTACTTGTTGTTTTATCTTATTTCATTTTAAAATGTTTGTAACTTTTTATGGATTACATATTATTCACACAATGGCAGTAAACTGTTATAATTTATTGGACAGAAATATAAAAAAGCTGGAAGACTTTGTGTGTGTTGTTTTTATGTTCATTAATGTTTCACGCAGGGATTCCCAACACTTTTGCCACTCCTTTAAATAAAATATTTGTTGAAATATATTCAAAGTAGTTGAAATTTCCCCCATTAAATAACACGTTTGCATGTTTACAGTCTCTCTGATGTCAGGTAATGGTCACAAGCAGGTAAACAAATACAATTTTTATATTTAGGTGTCCAAGTATATATCAAAGTGTTTAAATAGCTTTTAATTTACATTTGTTATGGCAGGATTAATTACTATCTCATTATAATGTTGAATCGCACCTTGATGAGAGCCTTTACAGCTTCAATGTCCTTCTCCTGCATCCTGCGCAGAAGTACATCACCAAGGTCCAATCTAACCATTTTACCTAAGAGAGACATTGTCAAAATAGGTTAAAGCAAAAATATAAACATTCAACGAATATACCTGAATTTACTCGATTTTTTTATTTTATTTTTCACAGCAGAGGCAACAGTAAATTCTATGAGGGATACATACAAATAAGGACACGTTTAACGTGATAGACTTGTGGTTTATGTACGATTGCACTGCATTTCAAACACATGCATTACGTCTCCAAACACTCATGGCTAGTCTAATATTACGCCTTTCTGACCGAGCAGCTGTTCAAGAGGCATTTTAGTAGCATGCTGTACCGTTAGCTTGCTCTGCCTCTAGGCTTTTTTAATCCCTTATATGGTAAACACCGCCTTCTTTAAAGCACGGCTCTAACATATAGAGCATGCGTGACCTACTTACCCAATATTAAAAAAGCCGCGAGTGCTTTAAGAGCAAGGTAATGCAAAAATGTCCCCCTCTGTAACCGATGTAACTTGCTTGCAGTATTTGAGGGACCTAAGGATTCAGCGTTGTTTCCCGCATGGAATCCAGTTTCAACCAATCCTCAACCGGGAATACGAAACTGCGCAAACTGCGTAGACTAAATGCGCACAAAGCGGTTTAACGTTCAACGCTAAAGCGCATGCGCCCAGTATGGATTTGACGCATGTGTGCCTTGACGTATGTGCGCGTTAAACGTATATTTTAAGAATAAATGTCCAAAATATAACAGAGCTTATTAAAATGATTTGTAAAATCTGTAAAAAGTTTTGCAGCAATTTAAAATCGAAGTATTAACCGTTTTGAAATCTTAACAAAAATGTTACACATGAAGTAAAATGAATGTATATTTTAAGCTCAGAGAAAAATAAAAGATCAAACACAAATACAGACATTCATATCTATTTTATTGGTAATTGTCATCTAGTACCAATATTAAGAATGAAATCAAACAGTAGACATATTTACAAAAGTTCACTTTGTACAGTCACTGTCAACATGACAGCATAGCTGAATATAGTTCATATTTCATATTAGTTTATAAATTCTCTTTTCAGTGCACCCTGGATGTGAAAGAGCACCAGGGACTTCCTTCATTTAGAAACCAGGCTTTTTGGCTGGGCTGTATTCAAATGATTGTGGTTTGTGAAATAGCTCCCCGTAGGGGCCAGGTGAACAACTGTAACTACAAGCAATATGCTTTATCCCCACAAAGTACAGTCATGGGGGTGGGGGCAACAGCTTAGGGAGAAGACACTGTGGTGTTCTAAGGATGTCTATGTGTGGAGCAAACAGGTCTCTAATGATTTATGTGAGACTCAACATAGGTCCTGTGTTGGTCCTATAGCTACAATGGTGTTGTCAGCTTCCAAATCTCTAAGAAAAACAGTAATAACAGTCCAAAAGGAACACTTTAGAATAAGAGAACCATTACTTGAAATTAATTCAGTCTGAATATGTGGTAAAAAAAAGTGCCATTTTGCATTTGAAACATGTCATGAGGTGCGATTTGTGTTAAAGCCAGTCAGATTAACTATTAGAGTTCCCCATACTTAACCCTAAGTTCCAATCAGTCCCATCTCTGACGATGATATGCTCTCAGCATCAACAAGTTTTGACTCATCTGACATTACCTCCTCTTGTGCATCATTAGCTTGTCTTTCCTCAGTTCCTTGGGCTAAAGTATGTCCTACATCAGCTGCCTCTATTCCACCCTCTCTCAAACTGCTGGTGCTAACTTCAATTATAACAATGCCTTCTCCCCCCTCCAACTGAAAGATTCCCTCCATTTGCCCAGAGTTCGCCCCAACAGCACCTTTAAAACTGCCTCTTGACTCAGAACCATTGCCCTCACCTTCTATTAGTGCAATCATTTGAACACTGTCCCCTGGTCCTGTGCTTCCATCTATTTTTGTCTCATCACCAAGCTCAAATACCACATCCTGTCCTTCCAGAGGCACCAAGGCTTGTCCCGGATGGCAAGAAAGGCCGAGATCCTCACCTGGGCCTCCTATGAAGCCTGAGTTTGGCTGAATGTCCTCCTCACTCTGAGGCTCTGTTTGGAAATGAAGCACAAAGGACTTTTCTACTTCAACTCTGCCCTCAGCATCTGCAGTTCCATGCCCTTCACTCTGCCCAGTCCACTCTTGGAGTAAGTTAAGAGAGACCATTTCTGTTTTCTCTTTTCCTGCATCTCCTTCACATTCTCCCTCTGTCTGAAATCGGAGCACATATGACTTCTCTCCTCCCTCACTATTCCCTTCCTCTTCTTGCTGGCCCTCACCTTCAATCTGTAATACATAAGACTGCCTTGCATCGTTCCCTCCCTCCATCTCCACCTTTACCTCCATCCCATCGCCCTGTGCTCCATTCTCTATTTCTTTCTTCAGGCACAGAACAAAGTGCTCCCTTGAGATTTCTTCGACAGCTTTTTCTTCGACTGGTACACTCTCAGGATCACTGCTCAACATTGAGGAACTGTTTGTTAGTGTGGAGTTTGGCATCAATGACATAATGCTAACTACAGGAGCCGAAGAGCTTCCAGGTACTTGGCTAGTGCTGACAGGTGACACAGTAGGAGGATCATGAGCATTAAGCCTTGGGAACACCGTCTTTGAAGAAGCAGCAGAAGTGGCACTGGATATTGTGGTAGATGTGGAAGTTGCAGCTGATAGCATTAACGCTTGCTTAACTGGTGTGGTCTGAACTGTAGTGGGGGATTTTTGGGTAGCAGCTTTAGGCTTCCGTCCACGCCTGGTTCCTCCTTTCCGACTACGGCCGAGGCTGCCTAAAATGGGACGGGTAACCGTCGATGTGCTTTGAGGCTGGGCAGTAATGAGGGGAGCATTATTATTAGTTAAAATAAATCTCTGCTGTGTCTGAACAGGTTGAAATTGCTGGATTTGAGTTTGGGGTGCTGCCAGAACTTGGGGCATTGCCGGAATGGTCTGCACCAAGGGGAGGGTCTGTGGTTCTGAAGAGGTGGGAAGAGTGTTTGTACTGGACGCTGTGGGAACCAGGATAAGACTAGGCTGGTTTCCATTATTGGACTGGCACTGAAGAAGCAGGAAATTCTGTGTCTGTGGAGGTGGTGGGGGAGGAGGGGGTGGAGGAGGAGGGAGAGGGAGAGGCTGTGTTGGCGTGGGATTGGATAATGGGATCAGTTGCAACCCTGAAGTTGTCTGGATCATAAAATAATTCTGGGATGTGTTTGGGGGTATGTCAAGATTTGGGGGTGAAAGAATCAATGTGGAATTGCCATCTGTGGGAAACAAGGAGGTAAGCCCTCCAGGTACATTCAAGTTTAAATTTAGCGTTGCTGTCTCTGAAGCACCACTACCTTTAGCCACCTTTCCTCCTTCCTTCGTACACGCCACTGCACCCCCAGAACTGTGAGTTCTCAAATGCCTCTGCAGGTAGGAGAGCATGACAAACTCTTTTCCGCAGTGTTGGCACTTGAAGTCCTTGCGTGAGGAGTGCGTGCGTAGGTGCAGCTGCAGATTGGATGAGTGGGTGAAGCTCTTGTGGCACTGGGAGCACTGAAAGGGCCTTTCTCCAGAGTGTGTCCGTTCGTGCTGTTTGAGGTTGGAGGTCTGAGAGAAAGCCTTACCGCACACAGAGCAAGCGTGTGGACGTAGGCCAGAATGGAGCTGACTGTGGCGACGGAGACAGCTGGTGTTCTTGAAAGACTTGCCACATTCCTGACATACATATGGCCGCTCACCGGTGTGCTGGCGAAGATGGTACTGATAGTGTGAGCTCCACTTAAAGGTCAGTGGACAGTAGGGGCACTGAAAAGCCCGCACACCTGTGTGGACCTAGATGGGTTGAGAACAGTTTTCAAGATATTTTAATTTCGAAAACATGAACAAAATTAAGGATTAAAATGGTAAAATTACAAATATTAATATTTAGTTTTTCGTAAACAAAGCTGCTTAGGCCATTCTCCATGTATAAAAGAACCATAAAACTTAATATAAGTATTATTAGTGTAATGTATAAAAATCATGCGCTACATTACTTTATGTGAGATAGAAACTGAAATACAAGTCACTGGTAAGCTTTCCTTTAGTGTGTTGTTAACTGCTGTGACAGTTCAAATCGGTGAGCTAAACATATCAACTGGATCAACCCAGAAATATTATTAAAAAACATAAAATTAACAATTTCTATCATTAAATTAATACATTACATCACTGTATTACATAAGTCAGTTTTTTTAATACTGCAATTATGCAAAAACAAACCAAAATATGTCAATTTGACAAGATCATCTATTTACCCTTTGGTGTATGGAGAGCAGTGAGGACCTTTTGAAGCTTTTGCCACACTCTGTGCATCGATACGGTCTCTCCCCAGTGTGGTCTCTCATGTGGTACCTAAGTCCTGATGAACCTTTGAATGACTTCCCACATTCAGAGCATCGATATGGCCTCTCTGTAGAGAACAAAAACACAGATCCAGCCGTGAGATGAATATGAGAGTTCTGCTCTCTACTCTGTGCACACATCTCATGTATTAAATGGGTATTTATTATACCATGTAAGGTCTTCAAAATCTTTAAAATAAATAGCATAGTATGATAAATCTAAATAATGAAACCTTACAATCAGAGATGCCAGATTTTGAACAAACAAATCATTGTGCATCCACTGCAGCACTCCCTTACCGTTATTTGTTGCAGACGTCTTGCTGCTTCCACCTCTCCTAGCTCCTTTTCCTGATGCTTTGGCAGATGGCTTTACAGTTCGTCTCTCTCCCTCCTCAGTAACAGCAATTAGACTGACATGGATCTCCCTCTCTCCATCTTCTCCATCTCTCTTTAAGGAGGGTAGGGGCAGTGAGAGAGAGGGGCAGACGATCTCTGCTTCTGCCTCTGCCTCAGCAAGCAGCCTCTGCTCAGGAGTGTGAGAGTGCTGGTGGTTGAGCAGAGAGGAGAGCAGAGGGAAGGAGCGGTCACAGGCCGAGCAGTTGAACTGAGAACGCGACTCGGATAGAGCAAGAGGATGGGCCTTAAAAAGAAAGAGACAATGAGAAATGGAGGTTTGGTCCTTAAAATGCTCTATCTATCCACCAGAACAGTTTCTTGGTCTCACCTGAGCCACATGTCTGGTCAGTCCATTGCTGGTTTTGAAACTCTTCCCACAGTAGACGCATTCTGTTGTAGCTTGTGCAGTGGGCATCTGATTCACAGATGCAGTAAAGGTCTGCAGAAGATCATACTGTGCCTGCCCAGACTCATTTCTAACGGCATCCAGACCAAGTAACTCAGCCGCCTGCCCACTATCTGCAACTGTGGTGGTTTCAACAACCTCTTCAAAGTCTGCCAACAATGGTGTAGCCCCCACCAGTGACACTCCACCTCCATCAACCCCTGTGCTATTTTCTGTAGCAAGCCCTCCACCACCTGCTGGGCCAAGGCTATCTAGATGCAGAGTTTGATGCTCCTCAAGGTGACTCTGTGTTGAAAAGGTCTCATTACAACTGCCACAGCTAAACAGCAAGACACTAGCACCTGTGTCATTCTTGCTCATGTGGATATGCTCTGAGCCTGTGACAGTGGAGGAAGTGGGTGTGAGCGTCAGCTGTGGTAGGATGTTCTGATTGGCTGTACCTGAGGTAGCAGGCGAGGACGTATTGTGAGACAGGAACACCTGTCCAACCCCTCCCTCCTGTCCACCAACGAGCCCTACCATTTCAGAAATACTCATCCCAACAGTGTTCAAGTCCTCTGTCAACACCACCTCCATCTCTCGAGCTGCTGACCCTGAATCAGCCCCTCCAACCTTCCCAGCACTTCTTCCCTTTCCTTCTATGTGAGAGATGCGATGCAGCGCCAAGTTGGATGAATGTGTGAAGCTGCGCCCACAGTCCCCACAGACATAAGGGCGTTCGCCTGTGTGTATGCGCATGTGCTGACGCAAATTAGTGGACTGACTGAAGGCTTTATTGCAGACGTCACAGACGTAAGGCTTGAAGCCCAGGTGTACATTCTTATGACGACGCAGGCTGCTTGAGTTTTTGAAGGCTTTGGAGCAGCTGTCACATGGGTACGGACATTCACCGGTATGCTGGCGGAGGTGATACTGGTAGTGTGAACTCCATTTGAAGGTCAAAGGGCAGTAGGAGCACTGGAAAGTACGAAGGCCTGTATGCACACTCCGATGTATCTGGATGGATAAACCATTGAGATAGTAGGTGAAGAGAAAAATATTTTTTGCAAAGAAATTGCTACTTTTATTCAGTAAGCCCACACTGAATGGATCAAAAGCAACAACAAAGACTTTTACATTATTATTAATTTATTTTTAATAAACCCTGTTCCTTTGAGCATTCTAAATGTTTTTTTAATACCATTTACCACTGGAATTAAATAAACATTTTAAATATGTCAACTTTTTGACAAATAGAAAAATATATTTCATGTATTTTATTTTAATGAATACATTTGATAATAGATCACTTCATTTCATTTGAGGTGGAATTCCTATGAAGGGTCTTAAATCTGAATCTGGATCATAAAGATGGGAATGGCTCACCTGCAGAAGAGAAGAGCGTTTGAATGCTTTACCACAGTCATCACACTTATACGGCTTCTCTCCAGAATGAGACCTTAAACAACATGTAAACCAATTTTATCGAGGAACTTGTGGTGAACAGCAAGTAAAAGAACAAAAGCAGTCCCCACAGAATCACATCTTTATAAATTATACAATATTCAGTGCTGTGTGATGCTGAATCAAAATCTATGATATGCAGAATCAATTGACCTCTCACCTCTGGTGGTACAGAAGGGCAGATGAGCCCTTAAAGGCCTTAGGGCAAAGGTTACAGCGATATGGCCTCTCATTATTGTGGCTTCTCTGATGATGTGCCAATCTGGATGACCACTTAAAACTCTTGCCACAATCCAAACACTGGAATGGATGCTCTGGGTTTTGAGCTACCGTTGCAGGGGGTGTTGATGATGTCACAATGTCACCTGTGAGCCCAACTGTTCCTGACTGTTTGTCCTCTTCTTCTCCCTTCTCTCCATCCTCTTCTCCATCCTCTACGGAAGGGAGCAGGGAAGGAAAGGGAGAGAGGGCGGAGGGTGTCTGAGAAGGTAAGAGTTCGGTCTGGACCACCAGAGTAGCGACAGTGTTAGCCATCACAACTGGTGTGAAAAAGTTGGGCTGTAGTGAAGGAATCTCAGTCGTTTTGTAGTTTTGCTATAATTATGGCAGCCATGGCGTGTGTTTAGTAGAGATTGGGCAAGTTCTTAGAAGATTTCAGTCAGATAATATTTTCCGATGCAGAATGTCTCCCTTATTCGTCGGTAGAGCTGTAATAACACATTTAAACATTTTTTTATGATTCAGGCTACAATTACAAATAAATTATCATAAAATACAAATAAAAATCATTTAAGATATAACAATGATTCTCAACTGGTGTGGTGAAATTTATTTTCTGGTGCTGGGGAAAGCAAACAATAAGATGCAACTACCATATAATCATGCATATAAAGGTTAAAAAAAGATAGGTCCTATCTCATAGGTCCTTGGGTCATCCCAGATGTAAGCCTAGACGAGTTTGTTTCTTCATTGGATGGGATTAGGAGACACTTTTGAGGATGAGAATTGAAACAGCTGATAAAAACATCATAATAATCCAAATGACTCCAGTCCATCAAATAATGTGTTGTGGAGCAACGTTTCAATTTTGTAAAAAAAACCAAAAACAAATACATTAAGGCATTTTACATACTAGTCCATAATCCATAAATCCATCCCGTTATCATCTCACATAAAAAACAATACTTGATCTTTGCATATTTCTCTCTTGATTCAGACAAGACAACATTTTTACTGCAGAAAGAAATACGATCATATTATAGCCGAAGGCAGAGATATGAAGTTAAAAACATTGTGTGCATTTATTTGTGAATTATTGTGATGTTTTTATCAGCTATTTGGACTTCCAACGGCACCCATTTATTGCTGACGACTGATTTGTGACCAATGATATTCATTTCTCCAAATCAGTTTCAATGAAGACACAAACTATGCAGATCAGTATCATTTTCTCATACTTAAAAACCATGAATACAACTACAGAATGTAGCTCATGGTAATATTAATACATTTCAACTTCTTTGCACAGACTTTCAAATGTTCTCGTGGAGTGTCTAAATGCTGAAACATTCTAAAATTAATTTTCAAATATTCAACTTCCAAGATGTTATGCTAGGAATATGATCTGTGCCAAACAAAATATTACATTAGCTAACAGGCTGCCATTGAAATTAGAAAGCTTTCAAACAAGACTGCATGGTATTTTGCAAGAATTCCTTCCACGAATAATTCCGAAGATCCTCAATGTATCTCAATAGTAAACAAACCATTTGAGTGTTGATCCACCTTCCCCTTTAAAGATCCTCCTCCTCCTGCTTCACTCCCCCGCCCTCACCAGTTATCTATCTGTGTGTTCCTGCCTTCTTGTCCCAGGGAAATGGAAAAAAAAACAAAACACAAAATGGAGATAAACGGCTTCAAGTGGCCAAAACGTACTCACCACTCAATTTCTAAACAAATCGACAGTGAGTCGTTTTATCGCCTGTTTGTTGATTTATTTGCGCTGTCTCGAGCCGGCCTTCTCGGATCCATCCCAGCCTTGTCTTCGTTCCTCAAGCGTCACAATATTTGTCGGAATAAGTGCATTATTATATGCATGTGTTATCCCCCTGGATAATTGCTGACAAATAGCTGTTTTTCATGTAATGATATAAGGCCGAACTCCGCAGTGATAGTCCACACAACCTTAACAATAATCTAGAGCACAAACTAACCAGCAGTCGCCCGTCTGTGACCGCCTCTCAGTAAAGTCAGCGGCTATTGGTCCGCTCTCGTCCCCTGTTGGCTCGTCTCATTGGTCAAGAAAAAATACTGAAACGAACTTTTTATTAAATTATGTATAGACTGCCGGTGGTTTTGTTTAACACCCACGCGGAATAAACTAATTAGCTTATTATGCGAATATCTCTTCTTAGATAAGTCACAATTAGGCTTTATAGACAAAAAATTATCTTTTAAGTACCAGTATGGCTCTGCGCAAGTGCTTGTGGGTAATGCAGTTTAACACATACATCATCGCGTTCTCAGTACGCTTACTGTATCTCCAAAATGCCTTTAACTTTATCTAGTTTTCATAAACAGACTTTATTTTAGTTATTATAGTTATCATAATTAAAGTTTTTATAAAGTATAATATAAAGTTATTATAATTTTTATCCACACAACTATTTTATTTGGAATAATAAAAATATTAGATATATATTTTTCAATAAATTTGTTTTACAATTTAGCAAGTCAACTTTTAGATGATCGTGGTGTCCTTTTTACTTATAGACAATTTATGCAAAAACTTTCTTTCGTCCCGACAAAAGAATATGCCATTGGTTATGCTGCAATTCCTGATTGTATTATACCTTTAGTGAATTTGTTGATCAAAATCGTTTTAATAGCAAGTCAAATAAAGACATTTTTTGCATTATTAACAGATCTCAGATTTCTTTACCTGCTTGTGTGGCTTTATGGAATAATATATTTAGTGATAAAGACTGGGAAGAGTTTTGGCTCCTTCGACCAAAATCTAATAAAGTTATAGAAGTCTTTATAAAAATTGTCCATAATTGCTATATGGTAAATTACAAACTCTTTGTCCCGATTTTGCGTTCAGTCTGATGAAACAATTAATTATTTGTTTTGGGACTGAGCTTACTATAAAGTGTTTTGGGTTGACTTTTCCAATTTAGTTAAAAAATATTTATTTCCAAACTTTTTTTCTTTTTTGGTTACTCTTTGAAATTAGACCCATCTGACTGTAGATTTATTATTAACCTATTACTCAATTTTACATTCATAAATGTACATTTTCAAAGAAAACAATGGCGTTACACCTGCTCAGAAAATATGCATGCCTCGTTTTCAATTTTAGCATTCATAATCATATAGTCTTTTCTTTTAGATAATGGACAATAACAACAAATGTCTACGAGTTACACATAAATTCCTTTATTGTCTCTCTCAGAAGGCACACAGTTGAACACAGCCAGCTTTCGCATATTTAGTCCACAAACACGGAAACCAACCTAAACAGAGATGATGATTGGTGGTGAATAGTATTAACAATAATAGTATAAAAGTACAAAACATAACAGAAGTCTTGCTCCTGATTTGTAAAAATAAATAATTTGGACAATTATAATCAATAATAACCATAATAATAACCATATCAATAAATAGTAAATACTGTATCAAAATCCTAAAAAAGAGGGAGGGAAAGGAAAGTAATGTTGTTATTGTAACATATTGATAGAGCACTGGACTTATATATTATAGAAAACAATATTATATGTATACACTTATTGTATATACCAGTTTACATTCGGCAGCATGTATGTACAAATTTACAGTACCAAAGTATCACAATACATAGTATTTTAAGGCTTAGGTTGTCTTTTTCTTATGTTGCTTAAAAAAGTGTTCCTGAACCAGAGAACCAACCATAAAAAGTCAATATAAACCCCAATATGCTGTGCAAAAAATAAAAACAACAACAAAAAAGAAAGACAAGCAAAGTTCAGATCAGTGCTAGTTCTCTCTCATTCAGCACTGACATACATTACACTCCCAAAATATTGCTACATCTATGGCAGAGTATTGTAGCCTAAATAGGGCCTTTCGCATCGCTTTAGTTCCAGAACTACCGAGACGATTCTGCACAAAGTATTTCCCAGTGCAATTTAAAAGAGCTGCATTCGCAGCAGCAGTGGGTGCTGAGAAGTGACGGAAGCAAATCGTCAGCAACCTCATTTGTCCGGCCGTTCATCAATAAAAAAATACAGAATAACAGCTTTAACAACAGGAGGATGGAGAATGTTGTGATCGAAGCTGTCTTTTTTTTTTTTTGCATAATATTTGTTTTGATTTCATTTTAATGCGGTTGCTCTTGTATGTTTGTATACAAAATTTGTAAAACCCCCCCAAAAATGTAGACCCTACTCCAGCCGTAGTTCCTGGAACTAAAATCGTTTCTAGTTCCTGCGGTGCGAATACGCCAAAAAGTGGGTAGTATCACAATTAGTTTGGGTGCTGCAGTGCGAAAGGCCCTAATAACAGCGAGAAAGAATTCTAATTGTATGAAAATACAATCGGTTTACAGTTTTTCTCAATTGCTTTGGCTCAGTTCTCTATTTTTTCAAAACAGTAAGTTCAGATCTCTGAACAATTAGCTTCTTGTTCACATCAGATTGATTTGAGCAAATTGCAAATGCTTTGGAAGATGTGTGCAAACAGTACAATCGTCGACTCAAAACCGTCAAACTCTTCAAAACTACTTTTTCATTGTGTAAGCCGTCACATTCAAAACGATCCATTCGATTATGAAAGTTAGTATGCACGCACGTATTCAACCATTTAACCAATCAAGTTTAGGAGGATATACATATATGCTACGTATATGTAGATTGCCCACAGCACAATCGCTACCGTTTGTAATACCTTCATGCAAAATATATGCATTTTATAAATATAAATACTCTTTTTATGTCTTTACTCTTGTTAACATCAGATTTTTCTTTTTATAAAACCTCAGTTTCCATGGTTGAAAACCGTTTGTCATGCTGAAAAAATAACTAAACACTTTGACCAGTGTGGCTCAATAGCAAAAGTACTTTATATTTTGGTGGCCTCGGCCAAATTACTCACAAGATAACTTGATTTTGAAGCATGAATGAAATGTATTGGGTGAGTAACTACATTTTGCAGACATGTCCTGATCTTCCAGCAAGCAGTTGTGACATTTACACTCGCTGTTTAGACAACGTTAAGACTCGAAAAGTATCGAAAAATGCGCTAAAGCAATTGAGAAAAACTGTAACAAGAGACTAGAAATGGAACTGTCGTACATGTAATATCGTGTGTGTTACAGGAGAAGCTGATGAATAAAGGAAAATAAGAAAGAGTACATTTTTACTTCTTGACTTGCAAATGAAAGAGTGTTGACACGTTTATCAAGAAATCAAATAAATAATATAATCAAATAAATAACTAGTCAATAAATAAATAAATACATAAATAACAAATAGTTCTGGAAAATGAATTTGTATAAAAAAAAAAAAAAAAAAGGAAAAGACAAAGGAAGGTTTAAGGTTAAATGCAGCGTCAGAAGCAGGATGTCGACTGGAGTGCACTGGTATTTTCAGATCGGACTCCTTCACTGATCAGGCTTCAGACCGCAACAGGGATGGACTGGGACTAAAAACAAATCAGTCTGGGCTGTACACGGCCCATCACAACCCACCACAGCATCACACATAGTGCTCAGGGATTTTTTAAAATGTTGAACATGGCGTCAGATTGTTTAACCTGCCCCTTTATATGACTGTTTATCATTATACATGCTGGATGCAGAACTGTATTAGGCACAGATACTCTCATTATTATGATTTGGAAGCGGCTGGAGCAAGACTGAACAAGGATAGGCTGTGAATGGGCACTGGAGAACAAGCTGACCTACCCTCCTTTTACTCAGATCTTCCAGTCTGACAATATCAAAACTATTATATCGTATATTGGCCCAACCCACTGGGAATGGCCAGTCCATCCCTGGACTGTAATAATGATCGAGTCCCGGCCATTTTTGCTGTAGTGTAAAAAGGGGACAGTTTACCGCTCGTAGTGTTTTTTTTGCACGATGCCTCTGAGGTTTCTCATGCTGGTAATCTGGATTTGAGGGTAAGGAACACTCGTGAGGCCCAGTCACAGAAGAGCCTGAACTGCTGCAGGAGTTCCTGAGAGGACTGAACCACCTCCCAGTGGAAAGCGGGATTAGGTGGGAGTGACGGAGAGGGAATGGGGATCCGGGTAGCCTCTGCTCGGTTCATCTAAAATTGAAAAATTGAAAATCATAATCATGAATCCACCGATTATACATCCATGTAACTAGAAATGATCTCTGTACATATGCATCCAATAGACTTGAATGAACCTATGTATTTTAATACAAATATATATATATATATATATATATATATATATATATATATATATATATATATATATATATATATATATATATATATAATTCAAAAGGTTTGGGTTCAGTGAGATTTTATGTTTAAAGTTAATTAATGTTTTTTTGAGTCTCTTATGTTCACCAGGGCTGCATTTAAGTTAAAACTATAATATTGCGAAATGTGTTTTCTCTTTAAATATATATAAAAAATGATTTATTCCTATGATGGCAAAACTGATTTTTCAGCAGCTCTTCAATGATCCTTCAGAAATCATCATAATATGCTGATTAGGTGCAAACGAAACATTTCTTATTATAAATGTGAAAACCAGTTGTGCTGCTTAATGTTTTTTGGAAAACATTAAACGTTTATTGAACATTGAACAGAATGTTGAAAAAAAAATGTGCATTTTGGTTGCATTATATACGTCTTTGTTATCAACTTAATTGCATCCCTGCTGAATAAAAGTTCATTCTTAAAAAAGAAACACTTACTGAGCCCAACCTATTGTTTTTTTGCATGTTCTACATATTTGATACCTGCGTGATGTTATATAAGCAGGGCATGTACCTGACGCTGTAAGGAGTGTATGAGGCTCTTAATGTGGGAGATCATGTCTGTCAGCTTTGGTACGGAGCTGTGCTGCTGCTTGCGTGTTGTTCTGTTCAGCCACTCAAAATGGTGCTCAAAGGACTTTAGGTCCGCATAGAGCTGAGAAAGTGTAGGCTTGAACTGCAAGAGAGGAAAAGAAAAGAATTCAGAACAAAATATTGAGATAAGGTCATGGCAAATAACTACATGGTACAAGAAAATAGAAAAATGTTAAAGGGCCGTCCCATCAGCGGTGATAAATAGGTAGATTATGAAAGTAAATGGCAGCATGAAAGCGTGTTTGTCCTCATACACACCTCCAGAGTAGTGAGGTCACTGACTCTGCTGCTGATCGCTGGAAGAGACTTGAACCTGTGGTGATCAATCTCCATGGCAAAAACTGGGTTTTTCTGGAAAGAAAGCACAAACAGACAAAACAGGCATTAATTAAAAATAAAATTAAAAATAGAAGCACGTAACACAAAAACTCTGGATGAAAAAGTCATGACATTTTCTTCTGGTCACACCTAATTTCCAGATCCCCCTCGCTGAACTCAACAATCAAAACAACAGAGTAACATTTGTCCCGCGAGTGAAACGACTGGCTTCCAGCAGCAGAACCGCCACAGAATTACAGGGAACAGAAGTCACCCAGAGTTCCCCGGGCTTTAACTTCTGAACCCAGACAATAAAAGTTCGTGACCTGAAGCCACAGGATGTTTTCTAGAGGAAGAAAAACAACATATGCAATGACTAAGGAGTTTGAAGTGGAATAGACAACGCTGGGCTGCAGGGAAACTCCAGGGTCAGGAATAAAAAAAGGTGCCGTGACGTACGGGGCCGGTCCATGTCTGGCTGCACTGCCTTCACCTGGCACTAGAGGGAGACAGAAACGAACTCAGGTGTTTCTAAGGTATCTCAAGGGGGGCGACGAGTGACCCTAACTTGCTCTCGCCGGTGTTTAGACAAAATGCCAAGTTCCTAATGTGGCTGCCACGTGAATGGAGCAGAGCCTGTTTACGAGTCATCCGAAGGCTTGTTTGTGAACGCTAATGAGTGCTGATAATGTGACAGGTGTAGTGCGCCCTTTGCGTCTTTGAAGCCCCATTAGAAGAGGAAAACAACATCGCAGACCAATCAGAAGTCGACATGACAAACATAATAGCGTGCTAAAGCCAGCTTTCCGTCAGCACTCTTGCACTGTTTGGAATGATGTGTTTTTTCCTCGATTTGTTGTAGTTTTTGTGTACTTCTGCTCCCTCGGCTGAATCCATCCATTCCTCTATCTAGGCTCGGCGCTAGCAGCCAAATGATGACACACTCCATCCTATACCTCATCACTCTCCATCCTAGTGGCTCTATCATCGCACACAAACCTTGTTGAGAGTCTCTCATCCAAAGCGCTCTCTGATCTCTTTATCTCCTCAGTCACTTGTCCCGACCCCCCTCCACCCACCCACCCTCTCCGTTTGGATCATGACCTCACTCGACTGATTCTTGTGCCCTCCCTCCTCCTGTCTTCCTGAATGCAAATACGGGAATGTGATAAATCGGAGTGATTTTTATCAGGACACTTTGCTGTGGAGACCGAAAGCTAAACAAGCAGCCCCACACCTACACAGACCACAACTATTTACAACATGCACACTCTCACCGGCACGCACACACGGTCATACAAACATCGCATGTATACACACTCTCACCACCTCACACAAGTAACAGTAACACATTCTGTACATACACGCACACATCGGGTTTTATAGCTTTCTTGTGGGGACTTTCCGTCGACTCCCATTCTATTTTTCTTTCCTAGGCTTGACCCCTGTAAAGTGGAACTCCGTGCAAGAAGAAAAGAAACCAAAATAAATGCTTCATGTCACTGAAAAACTAACAAAATGTTTTTCAAAGTGCGTCGGGCCCTTTTGTCACCAGTGGGGTCTTTGATAGGGTTCTCCGCCGTAACATCTGGTGCACATACACGAGGCGGCAGACGCAAAACAGCCTTATATACAACACGCACGCACACAACCAAGTGTTATTGTATCTAATTGAGGCACAGGACTGGAAGAGGTGGCATCTGGTCTTGGGTTTATAAGTGATGGAGTCAGATCAGGTGATTCTCTGTTTTCAAAGGAAGATTAGTTTCTGTTTGGGATGAGTAATTGTTTAATGAGTTAGCAGAACCTTGCACACATAACCTCAAAAATATGACATGAAAGTGACATCTTAAGAGGGCAGAAACTAGACTTCTTCAGGGGAACACACACATGCCAAGATATTATGAATATTATGAATAGTGTTCATTTTAGTTTGTTTGTGTATTTCCATTCGTTTAGTCATGTTATATTGATGTGTCTGCTTTTTAAAAGGAAATCTAACATTTTTTACTACTGATTCAAGTTCAATTTCATTTAGTTACATTTTTCCTGTAATATTCATTCCATTATTTTTATTGACCGTTTTCAATAGTTTTAGCTAACAATGACACTGACCCGTGCATTAAATGTCAGTGGGGTCATTGGGCACGTTTACTTTCAATGTATAGGCAAAATAAGCAGTTTTTGTATAGGCAATAAGTCTATGCAGGTTGACGATGACCGGATTTTAATTTTTGAGTGAAATGTTAGTAGCGAGCGCGACGAAGGATCAGGGCCCATACTACGCCATTAAGCCATACATCTGTTAACATTTTCTTTTTACAGTGGAACTACATAGAAGGCAGCACTGTACTTTTCACCTTTCAGTGCCACGTGCTTCTCTCGCGCTGGTAAACAGGACCTCCGTGTCACCATGGGAACACCGATCTGTTTATGTTTCCGAGGCAGGGAAGGGAGGCCTCGGAGAGGTGAGGGGTGCACTGTGGGTTCAGGACCCTCAAAGTACAGATCTCCATCACATAGCAACCACAAAACCCCAAGTAAAGCCCAAAGCATTGGTCTGAGCGCTGGATACGAGCACAAGGCTTGTTCTGAGCCATACAGATCGTGTTTACCCCCTATCCCGTAGGTTCAGGCTCATTAGTTGCAAGTTTATGAATGTTACATTGCGAGCTTTGATGCAGTCTGGGATGTCGGGTCTGCTGCTGGGCCTGAATCCAGGGATCTGTGTTTTTTTTTTAGTCAGATAGAGGCTACAGTAATGAGCCT
This sequence comes from Puntigrus tetrazona, assembly GCF_018831695.1. Lineage (NCBI taxonomy): Eukaryota > Metazoa > Chordata > Actinopteri > Cypriniformes > Cyprinidae > Puntigrus > Puntigrus tetrazona. The sequence goes on from NC_056714.1 coordinate 13,572,160, forward strand.
TATCTGCTCCCACATGGACTCAAAGCTACCGCAATCTGCTATCTCAGCTCTAATATGAGCCAGCTGAATGAAAAGCCGATCAGCTGCGGTGTGTGTGTGTGCGCGAGCGAAAGCGCCAGAGATAAGCCAATTCCTGTCCACAAATCTTTGCAAGGAGCATTACTGCGGCCCAGCTGTTCGGAGGCTCAAGATCAAGATCTGATCGCCATCAGCATCTCTGAGTACAGTGTGAACTTCCTCTCCCGGTGTCACACCAGATCAACTCACCAGTAGATCCTGAGTCAGCTTCAGAAGGTGCCTGGTCTGATTGGTCAGCTTGTCGAAGTCGGTCTGGATCCGCCGGGGGTGGGCAGGGAAGGCAGATGCTAACAGATGAAGTTGAGCCAACAGCAGCGAGAGGAGCAGCGACGAGGAGGAGTCACCCAGCACTACGGAGGAGAGCAAATCATTGATGCACAGCTACAAACAACACTCCTATGTTCGTCCCAAGGATCCCGTGCCGCTCTTACAACGGGACCGTGTTTCCACACGTCCGTAAAGCGCGTCGAGAGGCTCAGCCAGAGGACACTTCTTTCATCTTTTTGGGAGAGGGAATCGCACATGTTGCATCACACTAGAAGAAGAAGCTGTCCTCCGACGCTGCTGCGCGCCCTGAGCGAGTAACACTTGATCCATTATTACTGTCGACATGATAAATGCTTCTCTAATGAACTAACCGCGAGCGCCTCGAGCCGTTATCCTGTCAAACTAACTCTACCCATTATTACCACCATAAATGACAGCAAAGGCTTGTCAGTTCAAGAAATCAGCAGGGATGCTTAATAGTTGCGTAGGTTTACGTTAGGCGGTATAAAAGCGAGCTGGACGGAGCGTTTTAATCACGAGGCTCGCAGCAACAAGTGTCTATCGCTACACCGCAAACAGCAAATTAGTGCCGTCACTAATGAAGCGCGCGCGTAAAAGCACACAACAGAGTGAAAAAAAAAAAAATTAAACACTTACATTTCATATTTGTCCAGGTCCTTGCTTTAAAACGCAGACGCGTTGCAAATAAACACGCGCGGAAATAAATAAATAAATAAATAAACAAAAGTGTAGAAATTAATAAATAAATGAAGCTCCAGATGTTGTCACGTGCTCCAAAGATCGTCTCTCTCTCTCCCAGTATCCGCGCGAACGGCTCGCGAGGAAGAGCGTGAGGTGAGGAAGAAAATGAATGAATGACAGAAGTGCAGAATTAGCGAAAACAAGGGGGGAAAAAAGGCAGCAAAACTTGACTCTGTCCAGTCCCGGTGGTTGTTTGGTTTTAACAAACGCGAGTGAGGATGGAAAGATACACGGCGAGGGTCAGAGAGGTGTATGGAGGGAGAGACAGAGAGAGAGAAGGATGCGAGGGTAAGTCTAATTTTTCGCGAAGTGAAATGTTTAGGCTTGTTTAAAACTTCCTTTATAAAGACGGGGGTATGACACCATCCTGAGTCACCACTTCATTCATAAAAACACTCACACACACACACACACACACACACACTCGCCTTCTCCTCAGAGCGCGCGTTTCCCGCCCCTCGGCGCTGTCTGTCTCCTTTTGCGAATTTTTGAAAGAAAGCAAAAAAAAAAAAAAGAAGAAAAAAGACGTTTCTGTTGTTTTTATTTTTTTCCCCCTTCGGCAATATCGTTTTCTGTAGGTCTGTCTATCTCTCCTGCTATCTCTCTTCCTCTGCGATCTGTGCCAATCAAATCGTCCATCTCTTTATCTTTTCATCTGCAGATCTCTTCCCCTCTCTCCCTCTATCGCTGCAAAAGTTTAAAAAGCCCATTGTTTCATTTTATATCAGCCAATCTGAGTTTCATAACTCTCCCTTTCTGTCTTTCTCTCGGCCCCGTTATAATAGGAATAAATAAAGGGAGCAGCTGCATTGCGCATATTTACCATATTCAAACTTCGCTCCTGAGACAGCAGTCTGTTATTTCCACCCTATTTCCACTCTTTTTGGTTCTCTGACGCTCCCCCTTCTTTCTCTCCAGGGTAAAGGAAAGAGTGAGAGAAGGAATAAAAGGGAAAGGTGTTGCATAGTAAGGCCTGTAAGTGTTGCATAGTAACAGTTGGGGAACTTGCAGAACATTAGCACTAAGACTTCAAGAGCGAAAGAGAGTTAGAGAGGGAGAGAGAGGGAGAGGGGGAAGGTTAATTTAGCATATACAGAAACCAGTGCATGGCGCTGGAAATACGGAGTCACATGCAATAAAGCATAGCACAGTGTTGCAACAGAAGCCGAGAGGAGTTTCCAGACAGAGAGAGAGAAAGTATGGGTGAGGGGTTAATGCAACCTTAAATACACACGCTGCATTAATAGCTGACCTTTCCAGATTCACGAAAAGTGAAGAAAAACTCGCTCAGGGTGTAGGAACAACTTGAAACATGTGCAAAGGGGGGACAGTGAAGGTATGGGAATGATTATCCGACGAAAAGCGGGGGAACAGTGGAGCTGTGGCACTGGGGGTAATTCACAGGCACCGGGGTTTGAATCCGGCCCGCGTCATGCTCTGATCCTATTCACAGTCCTTCATTTTATTAGCACTTTAGATGGGTCAGGGGGCAAATGAATGGTGTCCACAATAAAGGAAAAGCTACTTGAAAACATGTTCCAAGCTAGAATGAAAATGTTTTATATTCGTGTTTTGATAAGAAAAGCTACGATGAACTATGATGAACTATTAATTCATTAATGTTAAGTTATTGGGAAGTCATATGTGACATTTCATGACTTTGCATTGTCATAAAAAGGTCAGAAACTCATTGAACTCAGTGACCCTGACACGTAGTCGCAGGTTTCCTGTTTTTCGTAAATTCGGCAAACATAACGTGTTTGAAATATCATTATTATTATTATTATTACTATTTAGTTTTTGCAAAAATATTCCCTTTTTAATTCTACGAAAAATGTAATGAAAAATGTTTTTTAAAAATTATTTCAGATTTTCTTTTGAAGAATATAATACTTTTTTCATCATCATTATATCGGGACAAGTGACTTTTCTTTATTAAAATGAATTTGTAGTACTACTGTAGGGATCTATTCACCATTATACTGTATTTTCATTTCAGTCTGAATGTATTTTTGTACATGATAAACCCTATTTTGATGGGTGCAGCACCCTCACTCACTTTTATGCACGCAAAAAACACTGTTTGCACTAAACCGTTCATTTTCCCACTCTCTTTCTCTCTCTCACACACACACACACACACACACACAAGGGTGTGCGGAGGTAATGCGGTTGCAGGGTCACGTTTTGGTTTTGTTGGGTCAGCCATAAAGAAGAAAGGGGGGAGAGAGGAAGAGATGGAAGGAAGGGAAATGGATGAGTGTGCAGGAGCGATGGAGGGATGGAGGGAGATATTGACACACTCGCTCTTTTAATTTCCCACATCAAAGGCCTGTTTGAAGACACAGCTGGGAAAAGAATAAAAGAAAGAGTGAAGTTAGTCACTCACCGACTCTCTCTGCCTGCATGCCCTGATGGGGGTCTCTTGGGTGGTTGATGGTGAGTCTGTTTAAGTCCCTAATCCAAAGGGCGTGTGTGTCTGATTATGTGTGTGGGTGTGTTAGCGGGTTACCAATCAGTGGTGATTGCTCTGCTTGTGTGTGTGTATGTGAGTGTGTGGTCCCAACGTTCAGCCCGTCACATCGGCGATCGGTGAACAGTAGTCAGAGCTGTCCGGTCCCAAACCTCACAGACATCACACACAGACACGTTCGCACACACTCCTCGATCACAGGGGAAGTGAGGCACAGGTGGGGAGCAATAAGTGTCCAGACATCCTGGTACCTCATTACTGTAATATCCCCCATTATGAGACTCACACACACACATTCATTATGTCCACATTCACACGCTGCCAGACCTCCCCTCCTCAAATACACATACACAGCAGCACGCAATAATACACACACTGTTTCATTGGCCAACATGCTCACAAACTCAGAAATGGTTTTTGTTGTCTTTTTTAATGGCTTTCTTTGATGTGTCAGCACCCTAGGCAAGAGGGCAGAAGCTTAATTGGAACAATTAAGGCACTAATGAATTTCAACAGGTGGTTAAAATGCTGAGTTTAAGAACTACTGTTGAAAAGCAGTTTTTTCTTTCCTCTGAAATGGACAGCAGGCTTACTGAGACTGATGGTTTAACTTAGTTAAACTCAAATAAATGGAACTTAAAAGGCAGAGAAAGAGTCTGCTCCTTTCAGTTTCCGTTTACAATAATGTGCAGCTAGGGAAAAGTACAACCAGGATATTTAGCTAAACTTCTGTTGTTTTACACAAATAAAAGTAAGCTATATAATAATTAGCCATTTTTATGTGAACTAAAAAATGACTGATTCTTGTTTATGACTTTCTATTGTTTGTGGAAAACAAAGGGAGGCGTTGAATGTCCCGGTTTTACTTTTTCATACAGTGAAAGTGAACTATATACTTTTCCTTACATTGAAAATGGTCGAAAAGTGCAAAGTTTAAGTTTTAATTACTGGGAATATATAATGGCAACACTAAAATAATGCTGTAAGTATGTTTTACAGCAGTCAACATTTGAAGTGGATCAAAACCTTTCATCAAAGTTGCCATAAAACCAAAACTTGTGATCTTGTCATAGGATTTCCTTTTAAATGTTGACTATTAAATTACATTAGAGTATCTAAATTACATCAATAAAAATACATTTATTTATAATACATACACACACATATATATATATATATATATATATATATATATATATATATATATATAAAATCACAGATGAACTGATCAAAAACATGTGCAAGTCAATTTGGATAAAAGCATCTTTCAAATTCATGTATGTATGTAACATATTAAAATAATTTTAACTCAAGATCAATATTTCATGTCTCCATCTGTAATTATTTGGTAACACTTGCTAACATTTTGCACTGCACTCATAATCATAATCACACTTTCATTTCCCAAGCCAAAACCTCACAGCAGTTCACCATCATTTGGTTTTAGTCTACTTTGTTTTTTACTGCCAAACTGCATGTGCAATTACAACCATTATTTGTGGAACCATTTAGTTTCACGAATGGAAAACTCCTTCAGAAATGCTGAACTTTTTAGTTTAACAATGTGTGTGTGTTGGGGGATGAATAATTATTAGTTTATTAGTCAGTGTTATGGAACATGTTTCTACTGGTCTAAATAGGTAATAACACGATTTGATAAAACGGAGGATGTTTAAATTACTTAGCAGTAAAATAAATCAAACTTTGTTTAATATTGCTCTGTTCTCCAGTGTTTCAAAACACAGCCTTTTAGGCCATATAATTATGATTATGTTACGTGCAGTACTGCATATCACACAAACGCACACAAAGACGCATACCAATATTAACAGTTGGCAGAGCAGCACATGACATTAAATACCTGCAAAAGCATGATCTGATATAAATTAATAGCTTCTTTAGTGTCTCACTAAACCCTCAAGGGAATTTCACAATGGAAGAGGTGTTGAGAAAGAAAGGAGGAAAAAAGAGTGAGAGTGACTGCTGGAAGATGAATGTGTGCGTGTGTGGGAGGATGTATAAATACAGTGAAAAAAGAAAGATAATTCTTATGACAGGATGTTGTTCATGTCCTTTGACCCTAACTGACTGCTCCCATTCTTTGTGCTGCAGAGAAAAAAAAAGAGGTGTGTTCTGTCCAACTACGTTCTGGCAAGCCCCCTTCACCTTTCCCAACCCGTGTGCCCCTCGACAGACGTCAGAGAGCAAGTGAGTGTGTTAATGGTTCTATGGGAAAAGCAAAAAGGGGGAAGAGAGAGAAAGAATGACACACCGCAGGAAGATAATCATTGGGCAATAAAGTGACGTCTCACAATGCTGCAGACACAAGCCTGTAAGATCACACGTGCACAGGAAACCACACATAAACACTGCTGGATTACACCACTGCCAAATGATACGGGGTCAATAAACGTGCTGTATTTAAGCTAATAAGTACACTAGGGCCGCGTACTAAATATTGATTTTGTGATTAATCTTGTCGTTTCTTAAAAACCAAAGATCAATCTTTTCTGTGTCAGTGTTTCCTGTAGCACTTTTCAGCATTGCCACACATAAAAAAATTTAACAATAAAATTGGATTAAATACATGAAGGCTTTGTCACAGCACTTACATATAGGCATTGGTTTTGATTGCAGTTATTGTCCTCATTTATAAATCATTTTAGATAAACGTTGCAACGGAACCAATGAGATGATAGGCGTGCAGATCCGTCTGCATATAAAGACACAATCAAACACATGCGGGGTCAACACAATGGCAAACAGATATGGTGAAGGCAAGACGAGAGAATAATCCAATCAGGCATAAATCAGTCAGCAGAGAACAGCGTCAAGGGGCTTGACAAAAGGGTTAATCCAGAGACCCAAGCATATATCCAAACAAGGTATAAACAGAGTTAGAGATTGCCGGCAAAGGGTTACGGTCAGAAACAGGTAAACAGGCTAGGCGAACTAAATAGAAAAAACACTGAAGGGCTATCACTAGAAGACTGATAAGGGCTTAACAATACAGGAGACAAAAAAACAAAAAAACACTAAATGGCATGGTAAAGCAGCTAACACTAGGAGAGTGCTAAACACAGATCAATAGTAAAGTAGAGGAAGAAACTGTTATTAAGGGGTTTGAGTGAGTGAATGCAGGTGAGCATGTGATGAGTGCAATCAGGTGTGTGTGTGTGTGTGTGTGTGTGTGTGTGTGTGTGTGTGTGTGTGTGTCGTCAGTGCAGTGGAGGATAGCAACTGAAGTCCGGAGTGCAAATGCCACAATGGTGTAGTGCAAGAGTCAATGTGGTGAGGGAGTGACATCTCTTGGTAAGTGAATGTATGTTTGTAAACCAGATTCGTGACCAAAATGTCTACTAATTGATTAAATATAAACATATTTAATTATTGCATGCTTGTATCCTACTTCATCTGTTTTTTTTTAGAGTTAATTAATCCATGTTCACATTTAGTCCAGAAATATAGTGTAACGCTTTGCTTGTGCGCTTGTGGGTGTTTTGGGGGCTTTATCTAAATGTTTATATAAATAAAACCATTGAATACGGACAAGCTCTTTTTCTCCACTTTATTTTTCTATTCACTGCTCCCTGCTAAAGTAACTTACTCGCACCGCTTGTAATGCGTTACCCCCGACACTGATTCACAATCAAATGACTATCAACTGGTTCTTGTTAGTAGACAGCAAAAAAATAAACAGCATCACTGATTCACAATCAAAAGAGTCTAATAAATAGGATCTACTTAGTAAATTAAAAAAACATACAGCGGGGCCAGTGTGGTCTGATTCAGGAATAACTGACTCTTATGAACTGGTTCTTGTGAATCAGTGAATCAGAAACGTACAGTGTGACCAGTTTAGCCTTTGGTTGAGCTGATTATTATATCTGTTAAATAAGCAATTGACTGCATAGTTCAGCTGTTATCTGTTACTTCAATTGTTAACAGATATAGTATTTTAATTTTTAGACTCCCAAACTTAAAAGTTCCAAGAATTTTTTCTCCATAAATTACAGCAATAAAGAGTTTATTTTGGCCATTGCAACAAAAATATACCCGAATGAGTAAAAATCTAATCAAATTAAGGAAACGTATATGGATACCCCACCTATTCATAATTTATCACGCTTTGTCACCCCACACAAAGCACAGTTCATGTAAGGGAGCCAAGTGCACACACACACACACACACACACACACACACACACACACACACACGCAGTGTTAGATTACAACTAAATAACTTAAAAGAATTTATCTCTCCAAATCTGACATACTGGAATGTCCACATGATATTCTATTTCCTTAACACTCACTTACAAACACCGGCTCAATCTGATTATGAAAATTCTCCTAAATGGTAATAAGTAGTTGTAAATCACCCGCGGCAGTAGCTGTCTTCCGGTCCTCAGAGCTTGGCAGCAGTGTTCAGATATTACCCTGACGCACACAAACACACTCTGATGCAAGCTGCTTGCTGGAAGACATTAGAATGATATAAGACAGAATGAGTGTTCATTGTGGTAATGTCAGTATAGGTGAAATGAGATACTTGAAATGATGAAATATTAATTAGGAAAAGACCAAACACAAGCAACTGTTTCTGTTCTATTTCCATTTTGTTTATTTGTACTATATTTGTAACATGCACTTGAATAGTGACATATTGTAATGAACAATAGGTGAAAGAGTGACCAAGAGACAGTAAGAAAACAGGAGAACAGAATGAAGATGGAGGACAACCCACGCAAAAAGGAACTTTTTACAGGGTGGGCAAGTCTTTCCACACTCACCCCCCTTTCCTCGCGTCTCATCTGTTCATCTCATGAGCATGTTAACATTTTGCAGACTTCAGTGCAGTCTGTTAAAGCACACGTATACAAACACAAGAATGCTGACCGTCCCGCACATAGTCGGCTTAAGCATTCTTTCCTCACCTGTCATTGTATGTGTCTTGTCTGTATCTCAAACCATCACCAGTCTGACTCAAAAAACATTTTCTTGCTCGGAAAAAACTAAGCATTTACATAAGAATTTACATAAGAAGCTACATTTTTGTAGAGAAAATTACTTCCATATCTACAATATTGTCCAGTTTAATGTTTGTTTGTTAGTTTATTTATTTTTGAAGACATTTGGCAAGGTTTAGTCTTAAAGAAATTTTACAGAAATAGTCCTAATACAGAACTAGGATGATCGAAGTAGATTTTACGTATTTTGTGTTCTCATAATATAACTTCTGAATGAAAAATGAAAAAGTGTACGAAATTCACACATCATCATCATCATCCTGTTCAAAAGTTTACACCCCCCAGCTCTCAGTGCATTGTGTGCCCGACATGAGAATCAGTAAATATTTTTTCCACCTTCATAATGATTGTGTATTAAAGAGTCCCTCAGTTGTCCTCAGTGTGAAAAGATGGATCTCAGAATCAGACAATCACTGTTGGAAAGGATTAAAAAATGCAGAAGGTGCTGGACTATCACTTATAAAAACAATCATGGATCATCATTAGTATTCAAAGTTATATTCTTTACTCTTTCTATTCTATACTCTTTATTCAACAAGATGTTTTACTGCAAAACGAAAAAAGCAGTATGTATATATATATATATATATATATATATATATATATATATATATATATATATATATATATATATACATACTGCTTTTTTCGTTTTATATATATATATATATATATTATTTTTTTTATTTTATTTTTTAATTATTATTTTGTTTTGTAGCATATGCCTGTTTGACTTCCATCTCTTTTTTAATCTCTCTGTCTTTGGCTGTCCTCCATCTCTCTTTATCTCGGCGGAAGAGTAGGTGTTGGAGGAGAGGGCTAAACATAAACCGGGGGCTGCTAAACAATAACAAAAACAAGCGGATGGAACCAGGAGTGAAATATGTAAACAGGTCTGGTCACTAGCATGGTATGTGTGTTTCTCTCTCTATTTCTGGGGAACTTCAGCAAGGGCAGCTGAAAAAGAACTAGTGACTGATGGGACAAAAGGAAAATACAAGGCAACCAGCGTGAGTGGGGCTATTTTTAGTGCATTCTTTGTAGCTAAAAAAAGACACCCAGGAGACATCGGGCATTCTCAATGTCTTTGTCAGACTTGTCTGATAGCTCACAAGAGAGGAGCGTCATAAGCGGCCAAAGGCCAAACTCATCACCCTCCCCTTTACTGGAGACCTTCTGTTGCACATGCACTGGACCCTCCCCTTACTGGACCCCCTTTTGCTCCTCTTGCGTCACAGAGGACTAACTCGAGGGCTGTGTGTTTTCTAAGGGAGGAATCTAACTGCTCAAAAACAGAGGAAAGGAAAAGTAAAGATAAAGCAGGATGAGATACGGTGGACGGCTGATGTCTGCTGACAGAGAGAAGGGTGAGAATGTATCGTCAAGAGGACACAAAAGATCCTGGAATGCTCCTCCAACGTCACCGGTTTGTCCCACTGACTAGGTTTTCATTGCGACACCGGTGATATGAAAGAGGGAAGCCTTTGGAGGGCATTCTCATGCTCTCTGTCGTGTGACTAATGCCAACCAACATCCGTACCTCTCGCAAAAATGTGCCATTTAGTCCCACACAGAATCGGCTCAAAGAATAAAGAATGCTAATCTCTACTTTGCAATAACTTAGGCATTTCCATTGTGCGTTCAGCAATGATCCTCCTTGTGCCTTCCCATCTAAGAAGGTTCCACATGTGATGTAACCTAAAATCACTTAATGTAATCCAAAGTAAATCATAAAAATGTAAATAAAAATTTTTAGTAGGCCATTGTACCAGTATCTTAGGTTATCATTGTGAACCTCTGGAGGCCATTAAACCTCTTTGACAGCTGCCTCTTATACCAGTCTTTTTATTGGCATGCACCGTTATAGAGTCTTTGGTAGACCGGGCTGTCAGCAGCTCATTGTTTGGTAACTCGTGTTTTGTCTTGCGAGCTGCAATCATGTGGGGTCTGATGCCACCCTCATGGTGGTTCTGGCTCTTGGCCTGTGCTGCCACAGACTTGCCAGTGGTTCTCATTGCCCAACATGGATGTGTGTTTCTCCAATAGCTCAGTGTTTTCATATTCAGTTCTTTTCTCACTCATCACTTACACTCTGAAGGTGCCGGTAGATCCAGCACAGGCAACATCAAAGGACTGCCTACTCACCTGTCAATCAGTCAGACATTAAGCTAAAATAGCCCTTTTCATGGCTTAGGTGAGTCAAAAATTATCACAGGAAGTGAGTACTCCTGAAGTTCAGTTAATACAACTCAAACTAAAATAACACAAATATTCGTCTTTAAAGTTAATCATGAGATGCATATCAAAGGGATTGCACATGAACATGAGTAAGAAAGTTCTGCCATTTATTCACCATTAAGTCATAGACCCTTTTCACATTTACAGGTTTCTCTGCAGCGGAAATCGTCATAGTTGGTTAACTTGAAGAGCAGTAAATGCTCAAATAGCAGAAGAAAAACTTGATCGAGACTTATAACGGTAGTCAGAAAAGAGAACGATGCTAAATTTACTGTCCCTCCCATAGACGCTGCATTAGAAACACCCTCACATTAGTGTAAACTATTTTTTTGTAATTTGATGCCAAGGTAATATATTACAACAAATAGTGTTATAAATGTACATACATTTGTATTTTAAAAATACAAATATGAGAATTTACGATGCTGTTAAACACATCATGAATGTAAAAAGGGTCCATTCCAAACAAAATACAAAAATGCCTTCTTTCTTCTGTGGAAGAAATATGAAAAACTGAATTTTAGTCAGTGGTATCCAGTGTTGCTTTGGGCAACCTCAGACTTACATTTTATGGACAAATGCAAAATATGCCATTTTTGTGCAACAAAAATTAATGTAAACAGACTTGAACTTAAAAAAGCTGTGTATTGATGTCTACCAATGAAACAAGATAATCAGGTCTTGAGCTGCTTGAAGGTGCTATAGTGATCTGACACATTGTTTGAGTTTAAAAAATCTCAAAATTTGTTTAAAAATATGACAAAATTTAAAAGATGAGACTTTGGCTAATACCTAAAGTAACCTGCTCTGTCTTGTCTGACGGCACGTTGTCAGATTCCTCTTTCTTCCGTGATGTATTTTTCACCGCGTGAGAACATGATATGTGGCATAAGAGCAACAGTAATGAATGGGGATGGGTTTTTGTGAAGGGTCTATTGCAAAATGTAGACTTTTATCCATGTTAATGATAATGATCCATGCTCTTACAAAGAACTCACTGAGGGGTGTAAATCTCTCAGGTTTTATTAAAATATCTTCATTTGTGTTGAGAGCAAAACTCTCATTGTGTTTGGAACAACACAAGAATCATAAATGCATAGCAGAAGTTAATAGTTTGGGTGAAATATCCATTTAAGGGCCCTCTGGGCTTAATAAGTGAACATACAAATAGCTATTTTAACTGGCCTTGAAAAACAACCTTATTACTTAAAGGTCAGTCTCATGTAACAGGAAATCAGAGTTTATGGTACGAACGGTCAGTTTCACATCCCGAAGGTGAAACAATCACTCCATCTTATTCACTTTCCCTCTCTGTGTTTGTCAATGTAATGTACGGTATGTCATAATGACTGTTCTATATTTAAATGTATCTGTTTACATGGCCAATTAGCCTCCCACGGCCAAGAAGATCAATGAAGCAAATACCTCCCTCTAATACCACCCACTCATCTCTTGTTCAGATGCTCCATTAGACCCCTTCATATATACACACACACACACACACACACATACACTCCAGCACATTTCATCGTCTTATCCCTGTAGGTATGAACGGAATGTGAGGAATGGCAGAGTCATAGATAGAGGGAATTTCCCTGAAAGACAGCAGACATGTAAAAATGTACAAAGACACACAGACTGTGGGGAAAAAGGGGGCGGATGAAGGAATGGAGGATTAGAGGAAGGGCAAAGGTGAGGAATACAGCAAAGAAGAGAAAAGAGTCAAGTCTTTGATGAAGAAAGACACTGTAGTGTCAAAGCAGTACAGTAGGGCAGCATTACTCAAACATTTGTGACTGGATCAGTCCCACCGACCTCAGCATGACTCAACCTGAGTTAATCCTATCAGTGACAGCTCCTGCGACGCTCTGTTTGTCTGTCACCTAGCTGTCAGTGATGTCAGATCAGAGTCTTTACCTGTAACAAACAATTGCTGGACTTTCACGGGCGACCTCAAGTTCACCTCAGAATTACACTGAGAGGCCGGTCAATGACCAAACAATTCTCACTATTACCTAACATACCTATTGCTACCATATTGGCTGTTTATTTGTGTTTATGTAGCACATGCTTTACATCCTTTAAAACAAAACTATTAATGAGCAGCAAATAGTTTGGTAATAGTGAAAACTGGACATTAAAATAAAGTGTGACCAAATAAATTAATAAATACTTTTATAGCAATAGTGACCTCAACACTCTCATGTGGTGCAACCACCAAATAAAAAAGTAATAACATATATAGACCTTCAAAACATATAAATTAAAAACTTATAATAAAAAAAATAAAATTAAAAACTTTTTTGTAATATACATGTCAGTGCAAAAAAATATTTTTGGGAGTACAAATATAAATAAATTTAATAACTAATTCACAAATATTATGTTTTGGAAGAATAGCACCACATTGCAATAATGTACTTTCTGAAATTCATTTCATACAACAGTCAAATGATCTGACATTTTAAAATACTGACGATGGGTATTATATAATTTGGTTGATTTGGCAGACAAACTTTTTTATTAATACTACTTTAAGAAAACTGAAATAATAGATAATAGCTTTTTTCTTTCATTATGATATCAAGACAGTTGCATCAACCTAACATTTCTGACTTAATGCCCCAAACATCTGTATTCAATAATTTGCATACATGATTTAATGTATTTTTTAATAAATAATGGATCCAAATAACAAAAGAGCATCAGGTCACTGTCTCATATTTTAATAAACAATATGGGTAAGAATGAAGGCAACAAAAAAAAAAAAAGAGTGATCGGATTACAGGACCGCCGGGGTTGATTTCCCCCTGTTTCCTGGCGTTACATCATCATTTGAACTGCGCCGGGCCTTAAGCAAGCACATGCCATATGCCTCCCACCCAGAACACACACAGTCTTGACAAAAGAGGCATCAGTCTCTCTATATTTGGGCCGAATGTGTATAGATCAGTTCTGGGAGGAGTCTGGGAAAAGAGAGAGACTGATTCGGAACAGCGGCTAGCTAAAGCCGCCGTGTGACTGCGGTCATCTGCGTAAACCTAAGTAATGAGTAAGAGAAACAGAGGCATAAATTTATCATACCCTCTTTAGGTAATGTCATATTGTTGAACAGAAAGGGCTATGTCATCTCCTGTTAAGACTGAAAGGATGAAAGCAAGAATGAAGGATCCCTAATGTTTTCTTTACCCTAGCAGCCACTGATGTGGAGAGAAAGCTGTCATTTGGCTCTGTGTCAAGCTCCGCCCACTGAATGATTTACAAATGGCACGCTGTAATTTACTTGAATGAGAACGCATCAGCGGAGTTTAACGTGTGATGTCAGAGGGCTTTCCAAAATATCACACAGAGATGTTGACACATACACACCCAACTGCATGCTGCCATTCACAGAGAGTCCTATTGAAGGGTTTTGATAGATTATAAAACAATGCTATAAAACAAGTGCACACAAGCTTTTTATTTACGTCCTCAAAGATGAAGTCTGCTTGTAAATGTAAAGGTTATCTCATCTCATCTCACATAGGAATTACTGTATATACAGAACACCTGCTTTACTGCTTACAGGATCATTATGATTTCAAGCAGACTATGAAAGAAAAGCATTGTGACAGTAATAAAGGCAGATTGTTTTCCTCTACTGTCGTGATTGTTGAGTGTATTTTTTTTTTATCAGTATTTTATCTTGTTTGCTGGTACAAATACATTCTCAAAAACAAAATACATTTAAAAACAAAACTGCATATGATATTAAGCCTTCATTCTTGAATTAAGTAGAATTTTTGGTCACACTTGATTTAAGGTCCAATTCTTGCTATTAACAAACCGTTAAGATTATTATTATGACAACTAAAAACTATTAATAATGTAGTAGGATACGTTTACGTATTGCTTATTGTGTTGCTTAATATATTTTTGGAAACCGTGATACTTATTTTTTTTAACTAGAAATCTCTATAATCATGTTTAATATGTTAATTGTCACTTTTAATCAATTTGATGCATCCTAAAACCTTACTGACCCCAAATTCTCGAAGGAAGTGTAGTTCCAGATATAATCTCTAAAAAATAAGTTTTAATATCTCAGGGTTGAAAACGCCGGTGCCAAATCAAAATGTTGCCTATATAACCTAGAAAAATTTTAAGTAATTAACAGATAAATTAAGATATTAACTTGAGTGACTACAACATCAATTTTTATTTTGCACCAGTTTCCCGTGGGATGAAAACACTGCTAAATTCGCAAATTGTTTTAACTCCCTTTCCATTTTTTTTGCAAAAATTGAATTTGCGACTTGGATGCACACAGCGTCTGCTATCATCATGCTTGCTTTGGATTGGTCATGCCATTAAAGCGCACTGAACTGAATTAAAAACAGAGAGAGAGAGAGCAAGCGAGAGAGGCCCAGTGCTTGTTCTCAGACAGTGAGTGATGCCATGAGCTTCAAACACAGTGAAGAGGTTAAGTGCCTATTATGGGATTGTGGAGGCGTAATAAGGGTTGATGGAGGAGACGCAGCCTTGCCACCACAGCCAAGGCCCAGAGATCCCCACACTCTCTAAAAAGAGAGAGTGAGAGACAGAGAGAGAAAGAAAGAGACCGAGAGCTCCCCTTCTGTCCCCTTTCTCCCCTCTCTGACACTAATATGGAAAAAACCATGTTTTGAGTGAATACGAATGCAAATATTATTCTTCCTGACTATTACCACTGCAAGCACCTCTGCGCGGGCAGCCAAAGCGCTGGACAAAAAGGCCAAAGACTTTCTCAGCGCCTTCAAAGCGAGCCTACATAAAATAAACACCGCCATCAGATTACAGCCGCTAACATGGCTCAGTGTTAGGCCGAGGCCGGGCGCGCAACTGCCTGGTAAGTGTGGGGTCCACTCAGTCAACACGATGACGCAGAACGGAACAAAAGCACGACAGAAAAAGCAGGTCTGTCGGAACACAGCCCCAACCCGCAGCACCGCTGACCCCTCCGCCGCTGCCCAGGCCCAGAGCAGGGGAGAGAGACGAGGGGATGAGAGGAGCGCGCAGGACAGATCAGGCTGGATGGCCAAAGAGCTCGAGCGGCGAGTCGGGGTGTGGTGTGCGTTTTGGACCAGACCCCTAAACCCGAGACCAGAAC
This sequence comes from Puntigrus tetrazona, assembly GCF_018831695.1. Taxonomy (NCBI): domain Eukaryota; kingdom Metazoa; phylum Chordata; class Actinopteri; order Cypriniformes; family Cyprinidae; genus Puntigrus; species Puntigrus tetrazona. Next base: position 13,588,136 of record NC_056714.1, read on the forward strand.
GGAGACTCCCGGGGACGGCAGACCTGAAAGAGAGCAAATATAAAACAGAGGGAGGGGCGAGGAAAGGTGGGGAGAGAAATGCAGAGCAAAGGTTAGGGTGGAGTGAGGGAAGCTAGATGAGAGATGTTGGGAGAGGTAAAAGAGCGGGTGATGTTTAGACATCCAATGAGAGAGACAGACAAAACCGGAGCGTCACCGGTGAATAACCTCTTGGTATGACGTCACAGGGCTCTTCTAATACGGTGGGCAGCGATGACGTAATGCGCCTGGCAGCAGGAGAAAGTGAATCGGTCCCAGTGGAGAGCCTGGGTGTTTCACTCGTCCCGTGTCTAACCCCAAACCTACACACAGTCTCTCTTTCCCATGCGTGCTTGCACACACACACACACACTGGTTACAAACACGGTCCATTTCATGTCGCTCTATTACACATCAAGGATTCGTAAATGAATACTGACACGTGTTCACTCCTTCTAGACTCGCAGATAGAAATACGCACGCAAAAAATATGCAAAGATAGATTTTCTCTCTCTCTCTCCCTCTCACACGCACGCACACACACACACACACACACACACACACACACACACACACACACACTGACTTTCTCAGAGCAGGGTAGGAAACTCAGGGCAGCTCAACCTAGCTGACCGCACTGGCTGCAGACACATCTACTGCGCACACACGTCTCCATTTATACTGTTTGCCATCTTTTGCTGTTAACCTAATGAAGAGAACTTATAATTAAATGCTTTCGTAAACAGATGTCTGGAACTAAGCGTGCAGCAAATGTATAACAAAAAAAACTAATATTATTGATGTCAGATACAAACAAAAAAATCAGATTTTTAAATTGCAGATTATAAGCCTTTTTTTTTCTATTTTTCTGATGACTTTTAAAAGGAATGTGTCTTTGATGACAAAACGTTTAAAAAAACCAAGATGCCTCAGTAGATTATTCCATGCTGCAAAATTAATAATACTTTCATCTATAAAATACTTTATAAATAATAAAGTACGTTTAGGTATTTTGTCATGTGTAGTTATATAGTCATCTACAACTATAAGGACATTTAACAGGATGTGGAACTGAAATCTGAATTTAGCAAATAAAATAAAAATAAACAGGAATGCAAATGTCATTTAAACTAAACAAAAAATGTATAAAGGCCTTTTTGAAAAATTAAAAAATGAGCAGATGGATGGACGAATGGATGGGTGGGTGGATAGATAGATCAGAATAACATCTAAAACCACATTTCACATGGTATGCATTTTGCTTCGTTTGTGTTTTGAATATTCTGTTTAGAGTATTTCAGGCATAAGTTTAGTTATCCTTGAAAAGAGATAAGATATTACTCTCAGGAGCTGAGGAGCAGCCAGTGGCCCGAAGGATCAGGTGATTTGGGTCACAGCCTGGAAAGTCCCATGTTGCTTCAGGAAGGCACTCATTGAAAAAGCATATTAAGACTGTTGGGCTACTTGTGTCTCAAAAAATATATGCAGCATATGTATATAAACACCATACAATACTCTAAACCGAGCTGACGTGCCGTTGGAGCTCAAAGACACAGTTCAGAAGAGCAAACACACATATCCCGACACATACGAGACCCTCCCTTTCTCTCTTTCCTGACTCAGCGGTTTTGTAGGAAACCTGTGTTGCTTTGAAGAGGCGAGAATCTATCATTACTTGAGAGATGTAGAAAAAGAAAGCAAGCAGCGAGAATAAGTGCTCCATTGTCTACCCCGTCACCCCTCCTCCCCCCTCTGCCGTCGAAAAATAATTGTGTTGTCCTAATTACAGAGAGGAACTTCAACAGGTGCGGGGATCTGCACCTGGAGGAATGCGTGTACGTCTATATGTGTGTGTGTGTGTGTGTGTGTGTGTTTGCATGGCCGTCCGTGTGAGCAATGCAGACGCATTTTAAGGACAGGGCAGACAGTGACACAGAAAGGGTACGGGGAGGCTGACTGTTCACATCAACTGACCCGTAGCTGTATGACCAGCAATGCCTGAAAAACATCTTTACTGCTTTAACCCAAATAATAATCATCAATTATTCCATGATGAATGGATGACAAGCTCAAAACAGCCCCTGGACTGTCTCGCTCATAAACCACACAGATTTGCAAATCAGAAGTCGTATAGTAACCTAATTGATTAAATTTCCACCACAGAGAGGATAAATCATGACTCATACAAATCTGCCACCGACTTGAGACGATGACATGGCACGGAGGATGGGGGTTTAGAACAAACGAGGGCTGGTGCCGGTGGCTGGACCAATTAAAAAAAATCCGGTGTGATGTAAACGGCTCTCACGGGATCGCGGTCTTACCGTAAAAACGCCATAATGAAACAATTGACCGGAAAGGACGGGAGATCTGGCGCGCTCTCAAGACCCAACGCGGAAAAGACAACGCGCTTTTTACAATAAGTGTGGATTAAAGGCTTGATATGACGTCAGCGAGCGTCTTGGGAATTTTTTTTTCATATCCTCAAAAACATGTACATCTAAACAAACGAGGCAAGGATGGGCTTGACGCCACTTCCATTCATCGCCTCGCTTCGGGTCAAGAGCACTGCTGTTTATTTTCGAACGTCACTGGCAGCGAGAAGGCTGTTTTATCAGGAATAAGAAACTCAACAGTAGCCTGTGAAATGTACTCCCTCCGTCACAACACGAGAGATAGCTCCGTCTTCAATAAATACGCACTTTAAACTGCCCTTAGCCCTGGGTTAGGCAAAGTTTCACGCTTAGCGCCGCTTTCAGCCCAGGGTTACGACATTAGCAGCCCTTCAGCGGCGTGCCTTTCTGTAAACATGCGTGTTTTCACTTCAAAATGTTAAAAGAAGTTCAAATTAATTAACATATCAACGTACGTGGCTACATAACGTATTTAAGCTCGCGTTTTTAAAAAACTATATAACTTGCCCCTCGCAGACAATATAAACCGCGTCGATGTTTACCTCATATTCATACGATTTGTAGCCACAGAAACTTTCAGGCACCGTTTAGTCTCCATAGATATATCCATATCTCCATATCTCCAACATAACGGATTTACCTTTCCGGAGATAAACAAGCAGGCTAAACCGCGACTCGAGTTGTTTCGCGTTCAGCCATTGTTGCCGAGTTCATAAATATGTAAATGATAATCCCGGGTTTAAATGTCGAAAACCCAACTACCGTGGATTAATTTCTAGCGCATGGTAAACATGAACTGTATGAATAGTACGAAACGCCGGATAACCCTTAATTAGCCCATGTTTACCCAGGCGTCGAACTAGTAGGCCTATCTAAATGCTTTATTACCTTTACAAATATTTACCATTGTTACCATAGGCTACGCCAAGCAACATAGAAACACCACATAGTTATTACTGCAATAAAATAGTCTCAACTTTGGTATTAGGCTAGTTGAACCGTCATCAAATAAATGTTTTTTTAAAAGAAGATAAATAAATACCAGATGTATTTATTATGGTTTTCGGTAGTAACAATAACTATAGTAACTATTGTATTTATGCGTAAACTAGTCATATGGGTGCACTGTTTGATTGTAAGGGCACCTTCAAGTATCAGTATTTTCACTATAAACGGTTATGGTATAGGCAATAATAAGAAAACAACTCAAATAATTTGTAATAAAAAACAAAAACTTCTAGAACACAATTTTAAATAGTTACCAGGATACTGATCAGTCATGATGAGTGACATGAATTTTCAGGGGTGACCAGTGAGGTCTGTCTCTAACTAATCGTTGAGTCCACTGCGATCATGCCACCCAGTGTTGATTAATAGAACAGCAGGTGGCCACCACTTTTCCCAACAACTTCTCACTAAATGAATGGAAATCCATAAATAATAATAATAATAAAAACATCTCAGTTGGTTAAATGCAATTTTTATTTATTACAGACATGTGAAAAAATATTCAATGCAACTGATTTATCTGATCATAACAGCTTGCTTGAAATGTTTAGTGTCATATTTAAGATTAACAGTGGGGGGAAAAAAACTACAGAACTTTGAATATTGTGTAAAATAGCAGACTGACATTTATCATTGCAACCAGGCAATGAATCTCTTCTGGCATAAACCCTCAGGGTAACAAATGCAATTAATTATGCATATTCATAATGAAGTCAGTGTATATCCATTAAAATCAAACAGATGTGCTTGACAGGCAAAAAAGAAGAAGAAGAAGAAGAATGTCATCTGATATGAACGGGCCTTTATGTAGCTTACGTGTGTCTAAAGACTGGTAGTTTCTCTATGTGAGTACTAGATAATGTTCATAATCTGACAACTGGAATTATTTAATGTTACAGTCTAGTCCGCTGATTAGCGGGAAGTTCATCCTGGTCGAGCCCCCACAGGAACGTCCGCAGGCGTGTCACTTCCTTCGTTAACTCAGAGCCTGGGATTGGCTGAGTCAGGTCCAGGCGAGGTGTCTCGTTAGGCAGGATCAGAGGAGGATGGTCCAAGAAACTCTCAAAAATGTCTTAAAATATGAAAATAAAGAAAAACATATAAACCTTGTATAAAATAAATATAATATATTAAAGTATATACACTACGGTTTGGGGTTGGCGTGATTTGTCCAATGGTCTTTTGTGTTTAGAATGCCTGTATTTATTTGATTAAAAATACCAAGTATAATATCGTAATATACAATTGCAATTATTTTTAATATCTAATAGCGTAATTTGTTTGTGTGAAGGTGAAGCTGAGGTCAAGGAGTTTTCATCATCATTACTACAGTCTTTAGTGTCACATGACCCTTCAGAAATCATACTAATATCCTGATGTGTCCGTCCTTAAAATTATCAATGTTGAAAAATATCGTGCTGCTTAGGCATAATATTTTAATGAAAACTTTTTGTGGATCCTTTGATGAATAAAATTGAATGAAAAAAAGGATAGCATTTTTCTTGTCTTTCAGCGCTACAAATATGTACTGACCCTAAAACATCTGAACAGTAGTGTATATTACATTAGTAGATATAAAAGTTTGACGGGGAAATTATCATTAGTATAGACAGTGAGAATGCATTCATTTAATTAGGTTGTTACTCACCACCTCCAAGTTCTGTACCAAGAGGAGGAGCCCATGAAGATGGCGAGGCTCTCGTTGGTCCAAGCTTATAATGAGTGAGAAGGTGGTGAAGCTGGGAAGGACTTAGCAAGGAATGCTCTTCCTGTAAACTTGACCAGGATGACTGAGGAACAGAGTGATAATTCAGTGTCATTACATATTCAGCGCATGGGGCCAGTTTGATCTCAAGCTCTCACCTGAATAAGGCGGGTCTTAGGTATGCACAGGAAGTTGACCGTGACTGATAGCTTCTTTAGAAACTCTGACGCAATATCTCCGAGGCCTGCTCCTTGTAGCCAGTCTAAGACCAGGTCCAGATTTGTTCGTATTTGAACGGCACGTGACCAAGAGAATAGGGAATCTGCAAAAGATGGAACGAACGAATCATTTTCACCGTCGCACTCGCGTTTTGTGCTGGTCGTCCAGCCGTAAACCCATCACCATCATATCCTGCTCAAGTCAGCTGCTGTCATCGCTGCCCCGAAACCATGCGCAAACACAACTGTGTTTATGAAAGACTGTAAATTCTCACCTCGCTCCAAGAGTGTGTTGAGCAGAGACGTGTTTGTGAAGAAGAAGAGGTAGCCAAATGTTTGGGAGGTTAGCGGTGGAGAGAGGCAAGCGTCTCGAGAAAGCTGCAGAGAGCAGCGATACACTTCCACCAGACCAGCGACGGTGGGCGGCAAAGTGGAGACGTCTTCTTCCTCGTCCCCTTCCCCTTCGTTACCAGCTCTGTCCTTCGGTCCTGCTTTTCCTTTCTTCTTCTCCTCACTGGAGAACGGGTTAGTGTCTAACAGTGCTGGGAGCAAAGAGTATAACGTCTGAAAGAAAGAGGAAATGGGTTTTAAGTAAATGAAAGGCTTTTTTTATTATAAATATGTCATCCAAGTGTCGCTGATCCATTCTCTAACCTTGGTCAGATGGTAAACACACTGCTGGAAGGTGTGCATAATGACATCATCCAGCTGTGCCAGAGCATCAGAACAGGTGTCCATATCAGCTGAGAGAACGGGGTCACCTGGGGCTACACAAAGAAACAGGTGGATGCTTCAGTTCATGTTTGAACTCAAAATGTCAGCTGCAGATGAACATAAATCATCCCAAGCGACCTGGTAATTATTAACATGAATCATTTTTTACTTAAATGTAAAAAGCTACTGTTGGTTGATATGCGATGAGTATGTTTTTGCATTTTGACTGTTTTATGAGCCATACGTCTGTAGGTTGAATGCATATATATTGCAATTCTATTCAAAGCTGAGGCATGTTTCTTGCTTAGACTAACAGGTTTACTAAAAAGAACAAGATGTCATTAAAAGTCACGAGAGGAAGCTGATTTAGTCTAAAGAAAGACATAACAAGTCTGCAACCAAAGATACGGCATGCAACACAGCTACTTTTTGTTTTGAGAAAACATGCTATAATTGTCAATCTCTCACCGACCTTCAAATTCCCATTCTTTTTCCATGGCTTCAACTTTGACCTGAAAGAAGTTGAGGAGCTCTGTGGCATTGGACATCCAGAACATAAGAGGTCGAAGGTCAGAGGAGAGCTTCTGCACGCTCGGCGGAGGAAGTTCAACGTCAGCCTCTGCTGAGCTGAACACACACACCAAAAAACATAAAACTTCAGCATAAAGCACAGCATACATACATATGTGCATACATACATTTGTTTAAATGGTATATACCATTCAAAAGTTTGGGATCAGTAAGACTTGTAATGTTTTTTAAAGAAGTCTCTCACTCATTAAGGCTGCATTTATTTGATAAACAACAAATGTTGCGAAATGTTATTACAATATAAAATAATGGTTTCTATTTTAATATGCTTTTTATTTAATTTTTTTATTTTTAATATAATTTATTACTGTGATGCAAAGCTGAATTTTCATCAGCCGTTACTCCAGTATTAAGTGTCACGATCCTTCAGAAATCCTTCAGAAATTCTTATTAGGTTTATCAATGTTGGCAACAGTTGAGCTGCTAAATATTTTTTTGGAACATTTGATAATTTGTTCAGGATTCTTTGATAACTAAAAAGTTAAAAAGAGCAGCCTGTGTTTAAAATATAAGCCTTTAATATAAGCACTCTAAGGGTTATCACTTTGTTATCAATTTAACACGTCTTTGCTGAATAAAAGTATCATTTCTATCAAAAAAGGAAATGAAACACCAAACATTACCATTATCTGATCCCACGCCTTTGAACAAGTAGTTTCAAATTAAATAAAATGAAAATAAATATAAAATATACAGTACAAGTGACTATTTCTATATAGCAAGTTCTTATATAATTACATGTAGTTGTTACTTAATTCTATAGTTTCTTTAAATAGAAAGTATATTCAGGCATGCATGCACAGGCATTTCACAGTAAAGGATTATTTAAAGAATGGCCAAACACCAGTTGAATGCTGGGTAAGGTGAGAGGAATTTGCTGTTTACAGGCCTGTCACTGAGCAACAATGTTTGAGCAGTGTATACAGATCTAGTTCAGCATGGAGAGCTAGCGCAGGTTCTTACTTTTGTGTTGGATGTTTGTCACCGAACTCTTTAATTTTGTCCTGAAAGATGAATAATGGAACAGACAGGGAGAGAGAGAGATTAAAGCAGACTCGGATGAATGCATGGGCGGGAGTGTTTGGCTGATGTGTCCGGACAATGACAGCACATTTTCCAAACGGGTGGAAATGACATCAGTCAACCTCTGTTTACAAACTACGGCAAAATTCCAGTGAAAGCCCATCTGTGTCTGCAGCTGTGGCTCCTCAACCACAGCTTCACAGCGCAGAGAGAAAGAGAGAGAGTCCATTTTAAAACACTCTCAGATAAACTATTAGTGTGTTTTAACCATTAGTCCAGTTTTATCACTCCAGCGGTTTGACAAAACTCCAAAAGTGGGCAGGAAAGTAACATAAAAAGTGACAACCTGTTCAAATCGTGTCGTATGTTCATTATCACCTTTGCACTCCAATTGCCGTCTCAGTGCTGTTATATAACAGTCCAACCCAGTACTTTACTTAATTCCTAATAAAGCTTGTGGTTTTATACACGTTTCATATCATCCAGAGGTTTCCAATATATCCTGCCCCATCTCTTCATCAACACTAATCATATGAGATATAATCCCTGTATTATCACACCAAACCAGACATGTGATCCTTTTACCTCATATTATGGATATGATTTAGCATGATCATTAAAATAAATACTAATACAATAACTCACTTAAACAGAAATCTAAAAATGTGCAGCAAGTGAAAAAGACCCTAAAGTATTTGTCATAGTTGCATTCGAAACATAAATACTTAAGCCCTTTAATGAATAAAAAAGTACAAGATTAAGAAATTATTAAAATAATTAAGTATTACATTTGTAAAACAATACATTTTGTATTTATAAAAAATGCATACATTTAATAAAGTAAAATACACATACACATAGCTTTTGTTAGGAATCACTGCACTAGACTTTTGGATACTCACCCAAACAATTCCTTTGATCTGATTGGCTGCCTTTAAAAGTAGCTGAGGTAATAATACCGGATCCAGATGTTTAGAGGCGTAGTCAATCATGAGCGACAGAAGATAGGCAGGTGCTAAAGCCCCGCCCCCTGAATCTGGGCTGGAGTTCTTCGAAATAATTTCCTGAAATTTAAGTAGCAGTAGTAACCGACTTGTATAAATAACTCTAATGAAGCCATGGCAAAACTGAAAGTACTGCAGTATTTGTTACACCACAATTTACCAGTGATAATATTTTTCCTAAATGAAGTTTCGTTGCAGCACTCACTAAGTATGCCATATTATAAACATCTTCGCTGAAATGCTGGCAGAGCTGCAGTCTGATTTTTAAATCACTGTAGCCTACTGTTTGTCTGTTGCAGTAAATCATTATGATAAACCTCCTGCCAGAACTCTGTATTTACATGCACCAGTGTTTGTTTACGACAGATATATCAGAAGCAGCAATCGATTGTATCAGTGTTTACCTGCAGCAGGGCGTCCGCATGTTTGGCCTGGAATCTCAGCAGCGATTCTGTGGACCCCAGATACTGCCGGTGCATTTCCTGTCTATCTGTCATCCCGCCAGGGCCGTAGGAAGTTGACATGTCACCTTGCCACGGTGGCGGTAAGGCCAGGGGAGCGGCGGGGGTCACGCGGGGGTCGCGGTAAAGGAAAAGGAAGTGGCTGCCAATACCCAACAAGTCTCCGGGCTTAAGGACTGCTTCCCTATAAAGTGGGGCTCCGTTAAGAGTGACAGGTCCTCCTCTGAATGGACGGGCCACGGCTGAAAGAGAAAAAGAGGCAGAAGTATAATTTCATACTGTATTGAGCTAGCTACTAAAGCTAGCTGAGCTGGCATACACTTTATAGAAAAAAAAGAGCTAGACTAAACTAAAAGGTGAAAAAGTTGTTGCACTGCAAGCTACACGCCAAAACTGGCTATATATTTAAAATGTTTGTTTTGAACAAATATGAAGTAGTAGTGAGCATGTATAAATAAATAACACGTATAAGTAAAACGGTGGTATTACAATATAGCACAGTACTACCATGGTACATAGCCAAAACTACAGGGAATCACAGTGGTATTCAAGTGCTCCTTTTTTTCTTTTCTTTTTTTTGCTTGGTAAATGCATTTACTTTTTTTTGTATCACGTGAACACATGTTATGCTTTGTGTGTTGGATTATGTTTTTAAAAAGACTGACAACATTTTAGGACCACTTAGGTCCACTTCCTGTAAAGTCTAGCTACATGCTTGATCAAATTCTCCTGGATGTAAAGTTCTAGCAATCCTGAAAACCTTGATTAGCTTGTTCAGGTGTGTTTGATTCAAGCTTGAGCTGAATTCTTCAAGACAGTGGCCCTTTTATGGATCCCCTACTTGTGTGAATGTAGCTTGAATTACGGACCTATTCTTACCATTTTGCTAATTCCTTTGATAATTAATTGAATGGAACTGATTCAATAAATTCTTTATAGTCTCCTTCAAATGTACAATGACTCAATCACAGAAATACCCTATGTGAAAAACTGTTTGCCAGCTCAATAATAATACTCAGATACTGAGATATTTAATTTAACCTCCCATCACTGATTGCAGTAAAACCGTTTTTCCACATCAGTGCTTTCTGTCCCTGCTTTATCAGGAATGTTTGCAGTCCTTGGTGACGCATTATTCAATGTGAATGTGCAGTGTCCATTTGCAATAAAGTTTTGTTTTGTGTTGTGGAATTGTATTCATTCGTTTTATCTTATGCTGCTTTGGTGTGAGGGTACCTTGACCTCGCGGTTGTTCTGGGACGGCCGTGTCTCTTCTGATCAGGAGGTGTCGGGCGAGCAGGTCAGGAGCCGAGAGGTAAGTGTCCACTTTCAGAGGCCTCTTCCCCTTCCTCTCTCTCTCCCTGTCCATCTCGCGCTCACGGAACGTGGGCTTGCGCCCAAAAACATGTGTGTGACCCGCCATTATGTACAGCACGAAGTCCTAAACAAATAATAAAACGAGAACGAGAGGGTGAGAGGGAGAACGGCAAAGACGGAGAGTGGAAAAAAGCTGTTATGATCTTCATAGGATTGTGGTCTTTACTCTAATCTGTGCAATCTCCTATCTTAAGTTGCAGAAATACAGCGGCGATAAGGAATGAAGAGTGTTACAGTTTTCAACAATGTGTGCTTGTGTGAGGTCATTGTGCAGAGATGAAGATGTAGACACAGCATGCTTGTGTTGGTATTGTCCGGCCCGTGTGTGTATATAGAGCTTCTGTGTGGCTGTTTTGTGCAGCGTGTTCAATGGCCATTCCACTCAAAGGTATGAAAGCGCTGATGGTATGTTGCGATTAGAGGAATACAGGTATGATGTCATGGCATGGCTGTAAGATAAGTGAGATGATGCATGTCTAGCCTTGCTCTGGTCATAGCCTTGCAGTAACAGGAAGTAAGGCCGGTCTGTCGGTGGAAGGATCAGACTCTGCGACATCACTTCCAGGTCACAGGTGTCGCTCTCTTCTTCGGCTGCCCGAGTGCGTCTGTCTGTCTCACCTCCACTTCTTGACCCAGTGACCTGAAAAAAAGCAGAGATGGATAGTACTGTGAACGGATTGCATGAATTTGCTTTATAATGCTTTATAATATATATATATAATAGATCTTAACAATAAGGATGTGAGAGAGTTTAAGGGCCAGTTGACAGAACTGTCATTTGACCTGTACTGAGCCAGTGCTACATATCTTAATATTTTCATTTTTCATCATATCATCGCTTTTTAAAATTATTAGCTAGGTAAAATAAACAGAAATTTTTTTTTGGTTGAAATTGTAATAATTTGACAGATTTTTGTACTGAAAAAGTGAGATGTGAGATGTGTACTGAACAATAAATGTTAAATGTAAAAAATTTTTATTAGAATGTAAGAGTTATACATCATCTGAAAGCTAAATATATAAGCTTTCCATTGATGTATGGTTTATGTTAGGATGGGACTGAGATATAACTGTTTGAAAATCTGGAATCTGAGGTGCAAACAATTCTAAATACTGAGAAAGTACTGAAATACTTCTAAAAATGATGTAATGATTTTAGAAATATATATTTATTAAAAATATTATATTTTAAAGCAGTTGAATGTATTGAAAGGAAAATAGAAATCTCTAAGCAGGGGAGCAAGAAAAACTTTTAGGCCCTGCGTTATCAACTCGATTTCACAATCATTGAGGTTGTGATGTGTTGCAGAGTTTATTTCACCTCTCCTCCTTCAGCTGCTATCATGCTCACTATGTTCTTTCTATCCTGTCCATTTGGGGCATTGCCAGAACGCCGAGGGTCATTGCTGGTGTTGCCCTGACGACGTCTTAGACTCAGGTTCATATCACTAATACTCCTCCTCAGTTCTGTGTTCCGCCCTCGATGACCTCGCTCTTCTTCTGGCCCGCCCCCAGAGGACATGCGGCTCCGCCTCCAACGGACTCCTGTTACAGCAACAGTGTTTTCCCACAAATTGAATTGCGCCACTTGTTAATACACTTGTCTTACAGTTAAATATGATGATGTTCCGACCTTGATGGCTCTCTCCATCCCTCTCTCTCTCTCTTTCCTTCTCTTTCTCCTCCCTCTCATATTCATCAAGGCGCTGGATCTCAAAGCGTCGTTCGAAGCCATCCTTCGGCCTCCACATATCCACCAGCTGTAAGGGGCATTCCCAGGAAGCCACGCCCCTCCGGCACTCTGTTTGCCATTTGATGGCTCCATCTGCCTGGTGAATGGGCTTTCCAATGACATCACATAACAGGAAGTCCTCGGGGGAATATTTCTGGAGAGCTGACCAGGTGAACAGGAAGTTAAGAATGATACAATGAGCAGGCAAAGCCTAATTTCCTACATCTAATCTGTGATGTCTCCCTTCAGAATGCACATTTGATTATTTGCAGAATGCTTTTGAAGTTTTATTTTTCATACATAGCAAGATAATGAATGGATGAACCAAGTATGCAGGCCAATATGTAGCTTTAATCATTATTTACTCACCTTCATGTCATTCCAAATGTGCTTGTACTGTATTTCTGAGGAATCTCATCTTAGTTCTTTCCAAACAACAAGCATTCAAACCACAAATATGATTCATACAGATCATGCCATTTATTAGAAGCCTACTGAGGCCCGAAACCTTTTTTTTTTATTGAGGAAAAGAATAAAATAAATGCTACTGTTCAAAAGCTTTAAATTAGTAAACATTTTTTAGAAATTAATACTTTTATTCGGCAATGGTGGATTAAATGTATCAAACGTAGTCAAAATGTTTACACTGGTATAAAAGATTTCTTTATCAAATAATTACTTTTGAACTTTCTGTTCATTAAAGGATCATGGATTTCACAAAAATAATAAAATAATAATAGTGATACTGATACTGATAATAATTATAAAAAAGTTTCTTAAGCACCAAATCAGCATAATGATTTCTAAAATATCACGTGACACAGAAGAATAGAGTAATGGCTGTTGAGATTCAGCTTTGAAATTACACTTTAAAATACCTTAAAATTTAAAGTTATTTAAGAATATCAGTTAATAATGAATTACATATATTTCATGATATCTATGACTAAATTACATTTTGCTACTCTTCTTGCACAAAAACGGTATCCTGAAGACTTTTAATGTAGAGCAAGAGTCTTAAAGCGTTAGTTCAGCCAAAAATCATTTATTCGCCCTCATATAATTTCAACCCTTACTTAAAACCCATTACTTTCTTCTCTGGAAAGTACAAAATAAAAAAGAAGATATTTTGAAAAATGTAGGTTGACAGTTGAGGTTAGCCATTGACTTCCAGTATTTTTGTCCAAAACTGGATTCAAAACTGTTACCAACATACTTCAAAATATCATCTTTTGTGTACCAGAGAGTGACTAAGGGTGAATAAATAATTACAAAGTTTTCATCATGGAGGGAATATCACTTTTAAATTGAATGAATGAATGAATGATGCATTTATATAGAACCTTAAAGACACACTTTTATCATGTCTTTGTAGTGCTTTTGTGGATTGTGACAGCTGTGGCCAGTGAGTAACTGATGCATCATTTTTACAAACTTACAGACTAACTAGACTAGTTCACCATTACAGGGAAGGAAATACCTGTGTCTTCACTCTCGTTCTCTCTTTCTCTCTCAGTGTAGCGTGTGATGACCTGCTGAATGAGCTGGCGGGCGGTGGAGTGCACGTTTGCCAGCAGGCTCCGATAGTTGGCTCCACTGGACAGGGCATCTCCATAGATCTTGACCAGCCCGGGGGCATTAGAGGAAGCGGGAGGCAGGTAGTGATGTGATGAAGGGGTGGCAGAATGCACCCATATTTCCCTCTCACGTTCTCCAATGGCACGGTCTCGGTCGCTGTTGGACCGGCCTCTCAGGAAAAGGTGAGACAGCCGCTTGGCCCGGGACTGCTGATTGGCGGGGCGAGGGCGGAGGAAGGCCGGAGAAGGGGATGGAGAGGGTGGGGCAAGAGAAGGGGTGGAGTGAGAGAGGGAGGAAGGGACTGATGATGGGGCCTCGGGAAGGGAAGCGGCATCTGAGCTGGTTGTAGATCTGATTAAACAAAAGCAACAGGAAGGATGTGATGTATAAAATTACAAATCGTACATGTATAGCTCATATTAATCTTTCTGTAATCTGCCCACTTGGAAAGAGCAATGTTCTTAGTAAACTGTTAGACCAAAGACATTCAAGTTTGTTTGTCCATATTGATTAATTTATAAAAAATGATGATGAAGAACAAATCTAATTAACAGTGCAATTCATAATATAAAACTTATTGATGTTTATATTCTATGAAGAACATGTTCTCATATCTGAATTAAAATCATAATATTTTTTAATAAAAAAATGTCAGGGTGGTATAACTACTGATATCATAATGACAAAAAGGATGAAATTATTTAAAAGAGAGCCTAATTGAGTAGTTTGGCATTATCTTTTCATATTATTTATATAAATAGTGATTTAATATAAAAAAACAGTGCAACCAACATACAAGCAAGCATGCAGAAAAATAAATAAATAAAAGAATAGATAAAAAATGTTGTTATAATCTTTTTTATTTGGAGTCTGCACAGATCTGATTTTTACTTTTAATAATTTGTGCTTTTTGACATGATTATATCTCGATTGTTTGTCAAGGTCAATGAGTCTCTTAACATATCAGATCATTTGCCTTTTTTGCCTTTGCAAAAGGCCAGGCAAGGTTAGTTCAAGTTGCAAAATGTCATACAAAATGTCACAAATATATTTTTTACCTTGCTAAATTTATTTAACAACATTTTTAAAGGTAATGATGAAGGATTGATGAATGTTTAAACACGTGTATTCAAAGGTAAATGGAAAATATGGTGTTAGATTCTCCTTGATGGTTACACCACATGACACTTTTGGAGTCATTAAACTGAAACGTTTGTTGAAAAAGTTTTTCCAAACGAAACCGACATGTATACATTTCTAAGAACTTGGCACACGTCTTAAACTTTTCTTTATCTTGGACACTCTTATTTGTCATTGATCCAGAGAGTAAGAGAAAATTTAGAACACTGACTTGACTGATGCTGCACTGGGCCAGCGAGCTCCCAGCTTGGCAAAGTGTTTCCGTGGAGAATTTATCCACAAGCCCACTGGGAAATGGAGCTTCCTAAATCGGGGACTGCCAGACTCCTCCATCTGAGGGAGTAAGAGAGAGGGAGGTGAGGACTGGATGGGAGTGTGGAGAATGGAAAGATAAAATGACCAAAATAAACTCAGAAAGGAAGGACCGGGGGGAAGTAGGAAAAAGCAAGAAGACCACTGACACAAGATATCAAGCAAGACCTTAAAGTTTTAAAACGTGTTATTTTCTGAATATGTCTCGCTCTTGAGATTTATTCCCCTCCAAAAATTTGATTTCAGCAGCGAATGACGCTCAGTACAAATGGCAGGAAAAGCTAGCGTCTCGTTGAATAATCAGGACGTGCAGTGTCATGCGTTCTCCGTCATCTAAGAGTCTATGAGTAACAGAGCATTAACGCAGTTAGCGGGGAATGCCACAAAGTTGACAGGGCAGGCGGTGAATAGTTATGGCTCTGAAAAAAAGATTTATTTCACATTCATGTCTACATGTCTAATGAAAACCAGAGGTTTGGCACCATTGCTCCTGAGCTAAGCAAACTCGTGGAAGTCAAGTAAGAGTCAAGTGGCTTCGCCAAGAGGCCATGACGAGGATATCAACCAACATGAAACTATCACTGCTGAGGATAACCCATGCAGCCAAACCACATTCTATGAATATCATCCTTGTTGTACTTTGATTAAAAGCGGCTATACATAATAACATACATTTTTTTTCGTCCTCCACCCTGATTGTGGACTTCACCTCTATGTATCCTCGCAGACAGACGGGGAAAACCCCTAAACGGACCCCCTAAGTGTCGTATGTTCCTCAAAAGTCAAGTTGACTTTTAATATGTTGACTCTTTGACCATAATTGATTTCATCACATTCTACGGAGTAAATGGTGTATGTAGAACAACCAAGAAACAAAATTTACAACTTCTGGTTGGGAAAGCTATTCGGTATATGCTGACTACAGCTCCAAATCAGTCATTTTGCATCAGTTTCTCACCACTAGATGATTTGAATGTGACTTACCCACTGTGACGGGCTTCCTCTTTATATCAGGATAAATCTTCAGAATGGCCGTTGTTTGTGAAGTGTATTATAATAATATAAAATAAATACCAGTGGAGGTCAGTTCTGTGTCTCCTTACTCCAAAATAATTAGGCTTAAATAGTCCATTTTCTGCACGAGGCTTTGCTTTGCTGTACAGAAATGTGTCCTTTCACCCGGTTTTTAGCATGTCTTTTTCGTGTTCGATGTATGAGAATGGTCCTCGAGTCCTTATTCTTGCTTTCTATTTCTTTCTCGTTTCTTTCTCCCCTTTTCTGCGTCTATAGATAGAGAAACAGGCCCATTGTTCTAAATGACAGAATTTCCTTCCTCCCCAATGGACAACACCTATATCCTGAGAAAAAGAGAGAGAGAGGGAATATGAAGTATACGCATGAAGCCAAGTCAGTGACACTGCTGTACATACAAAGAGCAAAGACGAAAAATGTTATAAGCACTAGTCAGGATGTCCATTATGTTTATTCAAAATCAAAACAGAGCCGGAAACTGTCTGACAGTCGGAGAACTCAACTGACTCGAGTCAGGACGGACGCCATATTGAATTTTACTGGATTAAATATAGTGCTACACGGACTAGTGTCTATAGAAACAATCTTCAGGAAATATATACGAATGAATAAAAACTTTACATGTGTTTATTACCCAAGGGACAAGCACAAGACTATTAACTAACTCTTGCCTCAGCATGTTTTATCCAACACTTGTTTTGTGTTGTAGGGCTTTTGAAAAAAGGAAACAGGAAACCTGGGACAGGATGTCAAAGACAGAGAGGCACCTGTAACCTTTGACCTTGTCAACAACAGAATGATGTGTCAGGAAAGAAGAACCCTGTGTATATCCGTACATGTGAATATGTCTATATCTATATCCTACTATCTGTATACATACAAGGAAGACATACTCTAAAAACAACTACACTACATGCATGTTTTCTTGTTTAAAATTAATGAAATGTACGCATTAAACAAGAAAATAAAATAGAACTGCTTATTCTTTTGTACTTTTGCTTCTCAGTTCGCTATAACTGATATTTACACTGGAAAAAAGCACAAAAACGTTTAATTAAATGTATGCTATTTTGCACTGTGAAGCCAACATGCAGTCTTGCATGTAAATACACACACTCACATGGCAGACCAAAAAGCAAAGCCAAAAGCTCTGTGAGCAGTTGCTCTCAGACAGGAAGCATTGACAGCAGGCTGTGAAGGCTCCCGTGCGTCATTCAGACTCGTTCCTCCATGTTTGTTTTTAGCGTGTAAGCGAAAGCTCTTCCTGGCCTCTGGTCAGAGGGAACGTGTTTGGAATGAAGTGTGCATACTGTAGTGCACGCTTTCTTTGGTAAAAAGTTCTTACTGTACATCTCTCACATCTCAACTCTTGAGGAATGAAGGTGGTTTGGTAGCCAGCAGTGCCCTGCAAAGGCAGAGGACAGTAACTACACTCTAGGTGCTGAGCCACAGATTTCCAAAAGTGCTATACTGATTTATTAAAACTAAGGTAAATAAACAAATATTTATGTATTTTTTTAAAGTGCTTGCTGTGGCTAAAATAAAAATATGTTATATTTTTTTTTAGCAATTATGCTGCTTCACTGCACACATAAAATATACATACTAAAACATAAATTAAATAAAGCACACACAAACACAAACACAAACACACACACACAAACGTAGGCTAACTATTCTTCACAAAGATGATACTCTGGATATACCATTTAGGGTTTTTCCACTTTATGATATATTGTGCTTCCCAGTTATTAACCTACTTTTTATCAGATCAAGTCAATTATTAAAAAAATTTCCTGAAAGATTGTTTTATTGTATTTTATCTTATTTACATATCGCAATTATAGGTTTATTAATATCACAGACACGTTCTTATTTTATATGATTGATTTATATTACTGTTATATTATCATTTTATTTCCTGCATATTACATCTGAAGATTAGAATGAACGCTAAATGAACACGAGTGCTTATGAAGTGTGTAGTATTAATTTAATTAAATATTTTAGTTTCCAATATAACTGGCTTTGTGTATTATTACATTTGAAATTATATATAACAGTTATATAAAAAAAAATTTGCCTTCGTATGTTCAGTTAGTCTTTAAAAAATATATATATATATATATATTTTTTTAGTCCCGCCTTCGCTTATCCTGCTCTACTTCGACGTCCCATAATTCAGTGCGCTCATAAAGTCTTTCGAGAGGACGTTACGATAAGGACACAGCTAGAGGTAGGCCTCAGTGTTTATGTTTGTTTAATCTAGCTTGCTGCGAATTTTCTGAAATTCGTGGGACGTTTGTTGAAACCCTCTAGCTTTGCTATCTTGCTAAATTCACGGAATATCAACGGACGTCCCACAGGAAACGTTCGTTTGACGTAGTTAGCGAGCTAACGCTTAGCAAACTGGCTACTTAAACCGGTTATATCAAGGTTATGTTACTGAAGGGAATGTGCCTGCTGGTTTAGACGTATAATAAGCATATTTAAGTGTTTAAAGATTCCCTTCAATTTACATTTACCTTGTTGAAAGGTAAAAGTACTAGTATACAATATATAAAATGAGTTTAACAGCATAACAGCCGTCCTATGACTGGCGTTAGTTCCGAGTCTTACTGAATGAATGAATGTCACTCACAGTCGTCTGCTTTATTATATTGTTAAACTCCGACATCTGAGCAACTAAAGTCCAATTATGCGCATTATTTAAACGTTTAGTTAATTTTGTGAACGTTTACTGTGTTAGACAGACCCATTATCTTTGACTGAAGATGGCTGATGTTATTGAGGACAAGATGAAGAACTACAGAACGGCTCCGTTCGATGCCCGTTTTCCAAATACTAACCAGACAAGAAACTGTTTCCAGAATTACCTTGGTGAGTATAGCGTAATGTTTATTTGACCCTTTTTTGTACCCAGAATGATTAGCTTAATAAGAACATTGCGGCACAAATGCTTTGCGTTACGTGTAAAAGTGACACCTGTGCTTTACATACAGGCTTGGGCGTATTTCTAATGAATTTATGATACTTTTCAATCATGACTGTAGTATACTGATCTCACGGAGAGATATTTTGGAGCAACCAGGACTTGTTTTGTTGAAGGTCACATCAGTAGTGAAGCAGGGTTGTTTGTAGTCGATCTCCAGTTCCGGTTGTTTCAAACCCCTGAAGTTATGATTTAAAATGCATTATGAATTAAATAACACATTGCATATGTTGGGGTTGGAGACTCTGAACTAATATTGCAGTATTGGACTAATGCACTATTTCTGGCTGGTTTCAGTGTGGATTCCTTAATGTTGTTGTTTTTTTTCTTAGACTTCCACAGGTGTAATAAGGCTTTGTCAAGCAAAGGCCAGGACACTTCTCCCTGTGAATGGTATCAGAGAGTCTACAACAGCCTGTGTCCGATGAGCTGGGTGAGTCCGTTCTACCAAAAACACCTCTGGAAACCGAAGTAATAGAACCTTTGAGTAAACCTCACGATTGATGCTAGTCACCTTATCCACGTTCCTGGTGTTTTTTTTTTTTTGTAAATGTCATGAAGACAGCATGACTAGCTGTCGTATCAGATCTTTTTTGTTTTTAAATTTTTTTAAAAATCCGGGCGGTTCTGGTTTGGTAGAGTTATACAACAAGAAAAAATGTAACCTAGCCCATCAATATTCTTTTGCAAAATAGTGTTTAAATAACATATTAGCAGTTATGTTTGAAATTCTTCCATTTTTTTTTTTTTTGTGGAAGTGAGTGAGTGTATAAAAAAAACATTATCTCGATTCCTATTTCTTGCTTTGAATACAGTGTAGTCGACCTGTTTTCTGATCAGATGTTTTTTGGTTTTTTCCCCATAACCGCATGGGATCTTATCTGTCATTTCTTTATTATGTGGTCTTAAATCCGATACAAGACTGAGGTTTTATAGCACAACATCACTTTACGTTGGCGTTTGTCACAATTCTGTGCTGCTGCTGTTCTTTGGTCCCTCGGTCAATATAAAAAGCAAAACTTAAAGAGACCACGTTATTTAAACAGGATGTAACATTATCCCTCTTCACCTTAAGTGTATTATGGTGTATGCGGGGAATGTCCAGATTCTTGTAAGTTGTTGTCTGTGATTGCCCATACTGTTACTTGAACCATGCGCTTGAGTAATTCAGCTGCAGTTTTCATTATTATTCACTGTTGGATTAAATGCTAGTAAACTGTGCAGACGATCTTGTTAGTCACCAAAATGTTGAGAAAGATTTGAGCACGGTCAGGCAGTTCTCTATTCCTCATTGTTAACACACACCTAACATGTTGCCAGAGTGGGTATCATCGCCGGTATCATCTTTCTGAGTTTGAGCTTCAGTGTTTCCAATCAAACCAAGATAAACCAAAACTCAACTCAAGTTTTGCCAGGGGGTTCTTAGTTACTGATCATCACGGTGTCGTGATGCCTTTTCAAACCTTATTGCTAAGCTATTTTATTTATTTATTTTAGTGAAGGGTAATTGCTTTTTCCCTTCAAGAGACAACTGATTGTGAAAACCGATGAGATACGAAGGTCTGCTGGACGTTTTTTGATATACAAATGTGTCTTTGTGTTTCTTTTCTTCAGGTGGAGAAGTGGGATGGGCAGATTGACGATGGAAGCTTCCCTGGAAAGATCTAAACGATCACCGTTACTTTAAATTTAAGAGCCCCCAACCTTTTGTAGAGTACCTCATAATGTTATATGATCTTGTCTTAGTTATTGGTTTGCCTCCTGAAGGGTGAAAGGTCGTTCAGAGTGGGCTTTGGAAAGTCCTGCATAATCATTGATCTTGGTGTCACTCTACATCCTACTGTTGCAAATAAAATAAAAAACGCACAATTTCATCTAAACTGCTTTGTGTTTGATTTACTACCAATTATATATGTGTGTGTTTGTGTGACTACAAATAGTCCACATCATTAACAATTCATTCAACCTGCTGAAAATTGAGTCTCTAAGTGGCTTTTTGAGGTGTCTAGTTGAACAGTATCTGCTTTTTCTGTGAGTTTTAAAACATTTGTCAGTTATTTGTGTGCAATGTTCAAAGAACAGGGTAATCACCGTTCATTCTACATGCCTTGTTTAATTAACACTAGTCTAAAGATACTGGGTTAAGCCAAACAGACCTCAAGCAATGATCCAGAGGCTGATTTTGTTTGAACAGACACCATGAAATTAGTGATTAAGTAAATCGTTACCCGGCTTTTTTCAAACGGCTCTGTTTAATCTCATTTGCCCATTTTGCTTTTTTTCCAGCAGATGGCGGTAAAGTGGCATCAATTAGTCCCACGGTGTGACGCCAGCAGATACTATCACAGCTCAGATGTAGCAATAGCAGTGACTATAATGATTGCAGTACCTAGAAATTCCTCTCTTTCTGTTTCTAATATTTGATGCACAACATGAGGACAAAAGGTCAGAGGTTAGTTTAGGTAATCCGGCAGAAGCTCTGCAGTGCTAAATATCTTTTCTCAAGGGCACACAAGAAGCTTAGCAATCAAGACGTTCACTTCGAGGGTTAGTTCACCCAAACATGAAAACTGCACGATTTGCTCACCTTCGTGTTCCTTTCTTCTGTTGAACGCAAGTTAGTGACTTTCAAGTTCAATGTCAAGTATGCAGAAAAAAAAATCCTTTGTGTTCAGGAGTCGAAATCGGGTTGTCTGGAACTTCGGGCTGAGTAAATGATGACTGGATTTTTATTTTTTAATTATGACTTTAGGAAACCTGTTATTGTTTGCAATACAATGTTTGTTATGATCGTTGTCTTGGGCGCACAATAACGTAACGTTTATTACCGCAATGCTAAACAAAAACATGGGGAAAAGTCAATTTCCACAGAAATAATTCATTATTAATAAGTGCGTGGTCGAGCGCCGAATGCAATTTTTTTTCACAGGATAATAATTGTAAATTGAATTATTTACATAAGTGACGAGGTGTTACATTTAATAATTCTGAAAGTTACGTGAAGTGAGAGCAGGACAGTTAATCTAATCATACTGAAGTCGAACATGTGTGGGTAACTATTCCTCTTTGTTTTTTTTTTTTTTTTAAGTAGTTTAGGCTATATACTTCACATGGGGCTAAAATGCTCTGCTAATAACTTCAGTGCACATTTAAAATATGCTTTTCACGTTTTCATTTGTACAAGCCTGTCCGTGTTAAACCTTTCATTGATGCCAGCGACAGATTTAGTCCATAACTGAATCATGGAGGAGCTTGACAGGC
This sequence comes from Puntigrus tetrazona, assembly GCF_018831695.1. Taxonomy (NCBI): domain Eukaryota; kingdom Metazoa; phylum Chordata; class Actinopteri; order Cypriniformes; family Cyprinidae; genus Puntigrus; species Puntigrus tetrazona. The sequence goes on from NC_056714.1 coordinate 13,610,716, forward strand.
CTTGATGCTGTGTGTGGGATAACGGGAAGAAGATGCCCTTCACAGATACAAGTGTCTGCTTTTACGTTATTAAGTTTAAAAAAGTTTTAGAGTTTAGTTTATAGCTACTAAAAAGACTAGTAAAAAGACTACAGTGGCCGGATGCTATCAATAGCTGATCTCGGTTCTCAAAATGTGTTTCCTTTGCAAGTTCCTGTTTGTCTGTCCTCGAAACACCGACTAGTAGTTTATACATTAATAATACATTATTACTTGAGCGTAATACACTTTTTATCTCATGGTCTGCACTGCGTGAAAGCAAACGCAAATCGATTATTTGTAACTTTTTGAGTTATGGTTAATAAGTGCATCCGACGATATTAATTTGAAGTATTAAATAGAACAAATTAATTTGTACTGCTTTTTATTCAATTTCAATGAACAGCGAAGGCTGAGGAGCGTAGGAAACGGAACATTTGTTATCGCTAGATCACACACTTGTATGAAGTGCCAGCAAACCCCGCAAATTGTCCGGTCTCGGAAGAGAGGACTGCTTGTTTACAAACAAAAAAAGATGGCATTCTCTCACAGAAACGCTCACATGACAACGACAACGGGTTTATTGTGTCGCACGGCGACTTTTGGCAACTTTGAAATCTGGTGGGATGCCGCTCCGGAGGAACAGAGGAGCGATTGACGCTCAGTCTGTGCGGCGAACATCCAAATAAGGACATTAATCCGGGCTTTGCCTCAAAACCTCGTGAGGTGTCTATCTAGGCAGCGCTTCTGGCGTCACAGGCGCGTTCCAAATGATGCTCAGATGCCGACTAGGTGGATGCTCGATTGTTTTTTTGAGCCGCGGCCGTCATTTCCAAATAAAGGATGTTGCGCGAACCTCTTGAGATGAAGTTCTGGTTTAGTCCTGTGACTCAGATGTTACAGAAACGGGGGGAGCACCGGCGTCACGACAAAAAGTGGAACGTGCTCCTGCTCGTGTCTCGCTCCACATAAAAGCCACGAGCGCGAGAGCGTTTCATCACACGCCAGCAACTACCTGATCGACTCGCGAGCTCTGCAGACAAACGTAAATATCATTATTATTTAGTTCTCACGATGCTGTTGCTTCACTACTACCTAGCACCACCTACTATCTAGCCTAAGCTGTTAAAATCTAAAAGCCTTAAAACTTTAAAATAAGCTTGCATCTGATTGTTAATTGTACTTCTGTGACCACTTCGTTTTATTACTAAATAGAAGTGCATAGAGCTGTCAGTAAGTGGTTTTAAGCAATATATGGTTCTAGGGCTGACAGAGGTGCCTCTTGTGTTGGACTTTCACATTTAATTTGCTTTGAAGAAAACTAATGCTCCGCTGTCATCTCAACTCAACACACATCCGTTGCAGGAAGCTGTTTTTTGTCGTCCATTTTATTAAGACGTACAAGGACTGTCTCATTCCTTATCATTACTGACAACAACTAATCATATACTTTTTTTCTTCCTCTAGAAGCTTTTCCAAATACGGATTTGTCTTAACTCTGAAAACATACGTTTGGCCTCACTGCAAAAAGAGGAAGAGCTGAACTGAAGAATCGCAATAATTGTCTTTCACAACAGAGCAGGATGGAGAAGATGAAGGACAGTAAGGTAGAGGCTTTTCTCCTCTGTCTGTGTCTTTATGCAGAATCAGTGGTGATGCTTAGTCGCCTTCTTTATGATTTCTAAGTAAAGGCTACGACTAAAGACCCTTATGAAATGGACAGATTTTAATGTAGATCCCTTGTAAAATAAAGAGTGTGCACTAGTGTAGGCTAATATATATATAAAAAAAAATTAATGACTGTATCTTAAACACAAGTGCACTTTTTAAAAATTGTAATAATTTTTTTTTTTGCTTTAAAGAAGCACACTTATTTTTATGTGTTGAATAACATTCATTGTTACGTTGGGCAGACGCGTGCATATATAGGCGAACTAGGCAACTAGATTTTAGTTTATCTTTTGCTTATTCTTTGGAATAATTGCACTCATATCAAGAAGTTATCACCCCTTAGTTAGTCAATTAACTTTGTTTCATAATAGTAGTGCGTCTGCTGGATTCTTTCTCAAATTATCATGACTTGCCGAAAATAAAATCTATAGATATAAAACAGCTCAAGCATATCACGTTGTTAGTTCAAATGTATCCAACAGAAGCTAAAGCGAGCTCTGCAGGACACGGAGGCACCAGCGTCATCACTTGCATGTTATTTTTCATTTTTAATTCTCAATATTTACATTTACAACATCAACAAAGCGTCAACATTTTTTTGCATCGTCATCTTGGATTGCAACATGTGAATTAAGAAACTAAGATATGCAAGAAACCAACAAGGACAAATGAATGTTTAGAGCAGGGTTCAGTTGGCATGTTCAAACTTGAACGTAATACGAACAGCATCCTGGCTGGCTCTTACTTGTTTCAGAATGGACAGACAGAGTGGAAATTTCCAATCCAAGTGTGCCAATTTAGCAATTAATTACAAATCTGTTAAGTGAGTCTAACACTACGTGCGCTGTTTGAATAAATGAATGTGGTTAGTGACGTTATGGATGCCGGGGGTTATATGGTGGGATGTGAAGAAATGTGGTTAAGTCTTTTCTGCTTAATAGAGATGAAAAATACAGCAAGTCATTATGAACGTTACATTCATTAAGATGACTCTTGGCTACTTGCAGAATACACGATGACACCCATATCCTTGTTCACAGTCACTCCTCCAGGAGATCATGTGTGTTTATGTCTTTATCAAAACATCAGACCAGAAGGCACTTGCCAGGTTTAAAGGTGCAGTGCACTATTTCTTTTTATACTGACAAGCAGATTTAAAGGAAGTTCCTTAGAAGCAATTCGCTCCAGATTCTTATAACTGCATGGAAAATCATTTCAGATGACCCCTTTTGGGTACACTTCTCTTTCTCAAAAAACAAAAATGCTAATAATAATGCACCCACAGGCCCTCAGACCACTGAACTTTGTTACCCATAACCTGCATAGCTTAACAGGTGAGTGGTAACTGGTTTAAATGTGTGGCTTTCTGTGCTATTGCCAGTGACATGTATTTGCGCTATCAGTTTTAACTCTTTAATCTCTGGTCAACCTAGGTTCCTCTGCAGTCATACAGAAGCTGCGCGGTTGACAGTAAGCTTAGGTTGTTATTTCTATTTTCTTGTAAATTGACACAAGAAAAAGGAACAAACATTAAAATCAGAGCAGCCAAACAGTTTCAGATTTTTTTTTTTTTAGTAAAGAAAGACACACGAGGACACAAGCATTCCAGTTATTATTGCTTACTAATGTATGCCTTGTGTCTTGTTCCACTTTCACACATACACTGGGAAATACTGCATTGAGTAATAATTTGCTATCGGAATTCGTGCGCCGTTTAGATCTGGGTTGAGAACGTCTTTAGACTTAATTTAGCTGCTGAATTGAAGTGGCAAACAAGGATGCAGAATTTCGCAGATTTTCACAAATACAATTCAAATAAATGTAATTTTAATAGGGTCTACAAACCGAACATTGAAGGAATGAGTGTGACTACATGTGACGTGAGAGGCAATTTGTGTGCTAAAAGTAAGAAAGTAATCAATTTTGGATTAGTAATATGCATTGCTAAAGGTGATTTTTCTCAATATTTAAATTTTTTTGCACTTTCAGACTCCAGATCTTCAATTAGTTGATAATAGCTGATATATGAATCTCCATTTGGTTATACTTTACTTTGATATTCCACTTTAGTCATTCTACTAACTATAAGTAACTTTGTAACTCTATGTCAACTAATTCTCTCAGAGTAGACTGTCAAAGTAAATTTAGGGATAGGAATATAAGTTGACATAGTATGTTGTGGACCCATTAATATTTTCAGTAAACAGTCTACTAATGACTAAAATGTCTAAAGTGGACTATCAAAATAAAGTATTACCCTCTATTTAAAAAAATAGACCCCTATGACATGTTTTTGTGCTCCAGGTGTCAACGTTTGATGCCACAGACCCTTACATTTCTTTTCACTCTTTAAATTTTTTTGGCACTTTACAATATGTTTTTGTTCCTTCTTTCTGTCCAGGGGAAGCAGGTGACATGGTGCCTTATGTTCTGCGTGTGCACGGCCATCATCGGCTCCTTGCAGTTTGGCTACAACACAGGCGTCATCAATGCACCCGATGAGGTAAGCGGTTCATCAAGTGAGGAGCATTTTAAACTTTTCAAACAACACTTCATTACTTACTTCATCACTCATCGTCTGTCTCTCTGTTGATGATCAGAAAGTGCAGGGCTTCATCAGAAACGTGACTCAGGAACGCAGCGGAGAGCCAATGGTAAAATCCACATTGACGACAGTGTGGAGTGTAACTGTTTCCATTTTCAATGTTGGCGGCATGATCGGGTCTCTTAGTGTTGGCAGTCTAGTTGACAAACTAGGGAGGTGAGAAAATTGCATTTTTCTTTTTTTTTTTTACAAATCACACACATAATCTATTTGTTAAAAAAAATAAATCTCCCATCTTCTCATTCCAGACGAAAATGTATGCTTCTGTCCAACATCCTGGCTCTGATTGGTGGAGGCCTGATGGGTTTATCCAGCGTGTGCAACTCTTTTGAGCTGATAATAGTGGGCCGTCTGATTATTGGTGCTTTCTGTGGTCTGTGTACAGGACTCACACCCATGTATGTGGGTGAAATTGCCCCAACGGCACTGCGAGGGGCTTTTGGTACCCTTCACCAACTCGGGGTGGTCATCGGCATCCTTATTGCACAGGTTAGATTTTACTATGTATGAATGTTGGTAACAGATTAAAGGGATAGCTCACTTAAAAAATTGACTTTCTGTTATTTTGCTTTTGAAGCTTGAAAAAGATTTAAAAGCACTTTAAAAGTTTAATCAAATTGGTCTGTATGTTTTGTGTACTATATTCAGTTTTCTAAAAATAGCTTTTTGAAAGGTACAGACTGAAAAGTAAGTCATTACTGCCTGAAAATCTCCTTGGCACGTTCCAATGATGTCAAATATTTCTTTTGAGTGAGTTATTTGCAGTGAATCGGTTAATTTCCTACTGTAAATATACCAAAATTTAGATTCCCTTATATTCCAGATTTTCAAATAGTACAGCTGATGTACCAATATCAGTTTCACAAAATTGGTCGTAATTACTTGTTTCATGGTTCAGGGTCACATATTTGGACCATTTCCATAACACCTTTATGGTGGTTTTCCCTATTCATTGTAATCAATGGAGAAGACTCTTCAGAATTGATCATTTTGTCTTACAAGTAAACGTCTTACTGATTTGCAATATGTCTTTTATATTCTTATATTCTTGGTAGATCTTAGGCCTGGAGTTATTGCTGGGGTCTCAGACTTTGTGGCCACTGTTATTGGGTCTGACGGTGTTGCCTGCAGTCTTACAGTGTATCTTGCTGATCTTCTGCCCGGAGAGCCCTCGGTACCTGCTGATCACTCTGAACCAGGAGGAGGAGGCACGCCAAGGTGAGTCGGCTATGACTATTAAAGAATTTAAAAAAAGTCTCCCAAGGAACAGAACTGCCTGAGCAATAAAACTGTTTCCACTCTTCTGATCTGACTATGTATGTCTTTCTCTCTTTCTTTTGCTCTCAGTGCTGACACGTCTTCGTGGTCATTCAGATGTGGAGGATGACATCCGTGAGATGAAGGAAGAGGCCATGAAAATGTCCATGGAGAAGAAAGTTTCCATTCCAGAGCTGTTCCGTAACTCCGCTTACAGACAGCCCATTATTATCGCCATAATCCTGCAGCTTTCTCAACAACTCTCTGGCATCAACGCCGTGAGTCTCACACTTCATACTAAACTTCTCACACCATGTAAAAATCTGATGTTTAAATGGCTCATCTCATTAAATATTTTAATAACCAGTGGTGCCTCATTTGGATTAATATGCAATAAGGATTTTATATGGAATAAATGCCTTTAGGGATGATCGCTATGATTTGGAAAATGACCATGAATCTTATGATACGCAATATTACAAAGATACTGCAAAAAAACAACAACAAACTAACAAAAAAACATTGGATTAGTTTTTCTCATTTTAGCTAAAAAAATCTATATACATTCACATAGTCCTGCATTCTTAAGTCTACTTGCGTGTTTCTCCCTCTTTGACGTTGACATGAACAGTTGTAAATGTTGACCAGCTGTGTTTTCTGTCTATTTTCAGGTAATTTATTACTCTACCAAGATCTTCAGATACGCAGGTATCACTGAGGCAGTCTATGCCACGATTGGAGTGGGGGCAGTCAACACTCTCTTCACTGTCATCTCTGTACGTTCACACAGCTCACCTGCAATGCTCACATGAACACACATCACCCTTCTTACTTGCAAATTTTACGTGTTTTTATGATGGCGTAATAAAAGGACAGCGTTTTGATTCCACCACTGCTTTGCTCAACAGCTCTTCCTGGTGGAGAGGGCAGGAAGAAGAACGCTTCATATGATCGGACTAGCAGGAATGACTGTCTGTGCTCTGCTCATGACCATTTCTCTAGAAATTCTGGTGAGTTTGAGACTCATGGCATATAAACACTATACAATATTTAAATTTTTATTTAAATGAAAAATGTATTTTATTCTTTTTGTCTCTTCTGATCTTAAGAACCCTATAAATGCAGGAAGTGGCGCTAATACGACTGCCACCTCCGAAACTGTAGCTGCAGGGGTGAGTGTGTGATCTTGCTAATGAACGCCGACTTACATCTGTGCTGGAAATTATTCACTGAAACGTATCATTTCCCTGTTTCTCTCTCCAAATGGTTTGTTTTCTCTCTACGGCTATCAGGGAACTTCACCCATCAGCATTCTGGCCATTCTGGCGGTGTTCGGCTTTGTGGCCAGTTTTGAGATGGGACCGGGAACGATCCCGTGGTTCATAGTGGCTGAGTTATTCGCTCAGGGTCCGCGCCCGGCGGCCATCGCTGTGGCGGGATGCTGCAACTGGACCGCCAGCTTTCTTGTCGGATTGCTTTTCCCAGAACTATTGGTGAGAACCTTGTCGATGAACTCATCGGTATCACAACCGTCAAGGAGACAAGAACTAAACACACTGCATTGTGATCTTGCTTGCTTTTCAGGAACTGTGTCAAGCGTACGTCTTCATCATATTCTTTATCCTCCTTATCATCTTCTTCGTGTTCACCTACTTCCGTGTTCCTGAGACCAAAGGGCGAACATTTGAGGACATTGCCAGTGGGTTTTCCAAAGCCGCAGGCTCCGGTTCGGCCAACTACACGTCCCCAGACGGTACCATCGCGATGACAGTATCTCCATCATCGGAGAAGTTTCAGATGACCGAAATGGCTGGTCAGGAGAAAAGCTGAGCAAACCTACAGAAAGAAAACCTGTTACCCAAAGTTTGACACCTTAAATGAACAGATGCAGCTAAATAATGGGCATTATTATAAAGAAATAGATCAGAGTATTTATTTATTTTTAAGTAAATCACTGAGACAGATAGCAGCTGTTAAAATAATCACTTTTCTGTGGTCAAATCACTTTGCTTTTTATTATTATTATGTGACAGGGTTTATAAATGCCAGAATAGTTTGGAAACCACTGACGCAGAGGTACTACACAGGGTGCTGATGGGCAGTTATTAAGTCATTATGAGCAAACAAGTGTTTATTACATGTGGTTCAGAGGTGTACTGTATGTTCAGTTAGATGTCTTTTTTAATTAACTGATGCGTGAGATTTCTACTGAGAACTAAGCACTTTGTGTAAAATATTAAATTGGCTACTATGACTTATATTTAAATAGTTACTTATGAGAAGTCAGTGTACCATCAGAATGATTTTGAAACCGTATTTCAAGGTAAAAAAAAAAAATATATATATATATATATATATATATATATATATATATATATATATATATATATATATATAAAATAATTTAATGCTTTTAAAACCGCTGCTTCACTCCTGTTTGCTCCTGTCCTCTTATGGTTATTCAGGCCATAAGCATCTGGCGTTTGTTCATTTTAATGCTTAAATTAAATTCTGTACAGGTCCAGTTATTTCAGCATGTGTTGCTGTTTATGTACATGATACTGGTTGTAAAAGTCCCGCTGAAGGTATGAATTATCAGTGTTTAAATGGTGTTCATCATTTCTCGTGATGATTGTTTGTGAACATGACTGAATGAACACTATTGTTACAGGATCATATGAAAATTAATCATGAAATCCACTCAAGCACACTGTTTAATAGTTTTTTAATATGCCTTTGCTTTGGGTGTAACACTGTAAACATTTTGCTCTTCTGTGTAAATACATATTTTTGTTTGTTTACATTTATTGCTGCGCTAGTTTGACTGGACGATTGAGATGCTTTTTTTAAAAATACGCACGAATGAGGATTTCCTTTTTTATTTTTTTGTGAATGTGTATTTTATATATATTTATATATTTTGTTATATTTATAGCTTTTATCATTTTATCTCCAATTTCTTGCGTTTTTACTTTTTTAAAAACGATGTTCTAAATATGAGTGTATGTAATTCCCATAAGCACTTGAAACCATATTTATTTTGAGTGATTGAAAAGATTAAAACATTCCCATTGCACATGATTTGATCCGACGTGTGTTTGTGACTATTCACATCACTAGAACTCTGTACATATTTTTTTAATGAGATAACTCTCATGTGTTATGACAGGTCGGTTCCTTCCCATGACATGTTGCATCATATCATAAAAGTCACATAACCAAATACATTGCTTAACGCGTAAGCCACAACAATAGGATACTGTACTGTTTGGTTAATGTTCTATTGTTATTGTGTACTCAATATTTTTTTTTTGCTCCTCGCTGCTGATACATTGCACATTTTCAGTATGAGTATTATTTATTTTACTTTGGTGCAAATTTACTAAATCCAATTCGCTGCTTCACCAGCTCGTCCAGTCTGGTAAATGAACTTTTACGCTTGTTTGACGCTCGAGAGGACATCTCACAATCTCACCTTTATCCCTACTGAAACACAGCAGTACATCAAATCTCTAGTGCTCTTGTCAAGTCACTCCATGAGGAGGCGCTGTTTTCACAGAGATAATTATACAAAACCGTCGTCTTCAGGAGCCTTTAAATGAATGTATGTTGAACAACCTTACTCTTTTTCTGTGTGTGTGTGTGTGAGTGAGTGTGTGGAAAATGAGAGTTGACCAAGCCCAGAAGAAAATATTCAAAATATGTTTTTTTTTTATGTCCCAGGAAAAAGAAGCAACTGAAAGAAGAGAAGAAAAGAAAACACACAGGCATGTTTCCAAGCTTCTTTTACTGAGTGATGCATATTTCCAATCTGGCTCTCTGTGCCCTATCAGCATGCCAAACCAGAGCCTTCCCCAAATGTGACTGTGAGAGCGTCTGTCTCCTGCGTGTCTAGACACTTTTTCTGCGAACAAGCCGAACTCGTTTTAGGCTTTCCATCACATTAAGTGGCTAAAGTCAGTTTACAGGTCTCTTCATCTCTCTCTCTCTCTCTCTCTCTCTCTCTCTCTCTCTCTCTCTCTCTCTCTCTCTCTCTCTCTCTCTCTCTCTCTTTCTCTCTCTCTCTCTCTCCTCATTCTTTGCTCAGTGACTTCTCAGTCATAATCATCATCATACATAAATACCCCTCCCTGCTCCCCCAACCCCTCTCTTTCTCTTCTCTCTTTAATCTGAGATAAAAACGAGCAGACAGACTCCTCCTCCCTTCTCTCTCTCTCTTTCTCTCTTTCCTCCTGTGTCCCTCTCCCGTGTTCTTCCTCTCTGGACTTCTCCTGTGTGTTGCTCTGATGGAAATGTGGAGGATCTTTCTGTCTGTCTCTCTTGTGGTCCAGCACAGTTCAGCTGAAGAAGGTATGAAACTTCCTTTGCTCCCCCTGCTGCTCTCAGCTGCTCCGTTTTGAGGGGTTATCGGGGTCTCTCGCTGTCCGGTCCCGTTTGGAGCGCGTGCGTCTGTGTGTGTGTGTGTGTGTCAACATGTGCAGGAGTCTCTGAATCAGTTTGTGATTCTGTTTGCGGTTATAACATTTCACTTTCATTTACATCTGCATGTGTTTGTGTCAGTCTGAAGCTGATGATCTGAGCGGACTCTTGTACTGTATAATGAGTGGCTGTTTATGAGTTGCTGCTGTGAATTGAAGAGCTCTCTGTGGACCCTGCCAAGCTGCGTTTATGCTTAACAAAAGGATGCAGAATAGGGCCAGCAGAGGGGTGAATAATTTGTTGTGTAACCTTTGTCTCTCTGACCCATGTAACCCCCCCCTTCCCAACTCTCTGCCCCCTTTTTTCTGATATTATAACTGTTATAATGGCCTTCCTCCTCCCCACAGACCATCCAGCCCTCTGACAATACAGACACCCCACTCACTTCACTGTACATCTCTGTCCTTTCATCTGCACTCTTTTTTCTCTCGGTCTCATTTCTCTATTGGCTAAATGGTGTTTTCAGTCAATGCATTGCAGACATGAGCAGTTTAAATAGATGGATTGATGAAGTTGGCATCTCATAGTGAGCTCTTGTGAAAAAGCTCTCAGTGACTCATTTTGTGTGTGTGTGTGTGTGCGTGTGAGGTATCTGAATGCCAGAGACTGTTAAGAACATGTTGTCTCACAGAAGCTTGTATATGCGCCGCTGTTTTTTCAAACTTATCTGAATCGGTTATTGTGCTTCACATTTTTCACACAAAAGCACATGTTTATGCGCATGAGTGGTAAAGATTGTATGCAACTATTTGCGATATAAAAAGTGGATCCAATCTGATCTAAAAATAGGGCCAGTGCTAATATTCCCAAGGTCCCGGGATGATTTGTTTATGGAAGAGCCCCTTTACTCCGAAGCACCTTTAACACAGGAAGTCAGGTTGATTCTAGCATATTAACTAAAGTTTTTAACTTGCGTAATGACTGTTACCAATTGTTGTTAACAGTTATATTTAAATTTCAAAGAACTTTTAAAAGCAAAAAAAGATTTGAAAGCATGATAGAGCATTGCCAATGCATCACACACAACAAAAGCAGTGACAAAAAAATAATACTACTACTATATTACTATATTAAAATAAATTAGAAATGCATTAATATATTCAACAAAGATCCCTTAAGATGAAAAGTGAAATTAAGGACTTTTACACCGTTGACAAAATGCTCAAAAATGTCTATTTAAATGTTCTTTTGAACTTTCCATTCATCACAAAAAAAATCCTAAACAAGTTTCCACATAAATTCAAGCATCACAACTGTTTTAAGCAGCAAATCGGCATATTAGAATAATTCCTGAAGGATCAGCTTTAAGATCATGAAAATTCAGCTTTGCCATCACAGAACGTTTTATATTTTAAAAAATATCAAATTATTATTAAAAATAGAAAAGTATTTATTGAAAATGGGTTATTTTCAGATTTGTTGAATAAGTCATTGTTGCATTGGTGGCTAAGACATTTCTTCGAAAAAAGTTGTACCCACCCTAAATGGCTCTGTAAATAAAATAAACAATCAGACATCAATCAATCAGTCAACAGATAATCAACAAAACATGACAACGTATTTAGTGTGAAATCTCAGTGTATTTTTGGCGCAATTAGCGTCATGCGTAGCCTAGAGGGTTTCACTACTGCTAGCACAGTTTCACTACTGCTAGCATAAGTGACAAACAAAATGTTTCATTTCCAAAAAAAGGTTGACCATTCACAGAACAGTCTGTGTTTTTAAGACAGAGGAACAGTCCAAGTGTTTTGTGCCCATGTTGCAGTGATACTGTATTAACCACTGCGACACAGACTCATACTTCCAGTGATTCTAGGCCGTTCCCCTCAAGGCCATAAATCTAAACGAATTTAGCAAACCCCTATAGCAAAATACTATACCTTTCATCACATTTAACTAGTTCACAGCCATTCTCTCAGGCTCATAACTCTAAACTAATGCAGTTGTACCTGCCCTCCTGGAGCAGAGGCCTGTATCCTTCATCACCTTTAATTAGATCAGCAGTCATCGAATAGACGCTGCCTGTCTGTTCACATCTTGTACCTTCAAGACCTCTGGCAGGCGTTTGTAGGTCTGCTAGTGAAACTGCCGTCTTTGACCACATCTGACACTCTGACCATATTAAGGGTAGTATTTTGCTGATCCCTGAATTGTGGCCCACGTAAAGTGACCTGCTCCATGAGAAATAAAACCACTTTGATAAGGCTACTGATATGACTGAAGTGTTACATATATGTATACAGTATATCAAAGATGCTTGAAATCTAAACATTGCCCTAAAATCACATTTTAAATAATGCTGCAGGCTTTATTCATCAAAGAATCCTGAAAAAGGTATCACAGTTTACTAAAATATTAAGCAGGGCAACTGTTTTCAACATTGATAATATTAAGAAAATGTCTAGAGCAGCAAATCAGCATACTGAACCATGTGACTTTGAAGACAGCTGTAGTGACTGCTAAAATTCTCACTGGAATAAATTACATTTAAAAATACATTAATATACAAAATAGTTATTATTATTATTTTACAATATTTCCTGGTTTTGCAGTGTGTCTGGCCTAATTAAATGCAGGGTTTGTGAGCAGAAGAGAAACATAAAAAAAATCTTACCAACCCTAAACTTTTGATCAGTTAAATCTGTTATGTTTTATTATTATTATTATTATCATCATTATTATTATTATTTTACTTTACAAGACATTTAAAGAATGACTTAATTTCTAGAAAAAAAACATTTACTAATAACTTACGCTGTGTCATCCAACATGTTCTTGTCTTTCTTTTAAAAAGGTTTTAGATTTTTGGGGATTTTTCTCCACAGTGAGAGACAATGGGTTGAAGGACCTAAGAGCAGCTTCAAAGGGTTCTATATGATCACACCTGAGAAATCAGGGCCTTATCTGTTTCTCTACAAATAAAACGTGTGGGTGAAAAACTCATTCTCTTATTCTCACTTAAAAGAGACTGAACTAGTGTGAGACGTGAATTAGTGAGTATATAAGTATATAAATGTTTTGGTCTTATGTAGAAACTTCTAATTTCTCTTAATTCCTCTTTTTTTTTTACTGAGAGCTCGAGCAGAGCCTCAGGTTCGAGCCTGGTCATTTACTATGGTAACAGTACTGAATAGTACTAATAAAGAAAGACAGGAACATCTTGGATGTCACTGGGGTGAGCAAATGATCAGGAAACTCTTATTCTGGAAGTGAACTGATCCTTTAAGCAAGATGTTTGTTGTAGCAAGCAGCTTATGCTATATTTGATTTATGCTTAAAATAAAATAATAAAATAAAACTAATATATATTTCCTGCCTGCAAGGTTTAATACCTCTACGTATGTGATCTCTATCTATAAAGTTATACTTCACAGCTTCATTAATTATATATTTTTACTGGAGAACTAAGATATTAAGATTGGCCCGTGGCACTTTTAGTGTATGAAGCTAGCCTTTAAAACCTTTCGAAACACAGTTTGTCCCTGCTGCATTCTTGTCAGTCTGGACAACACCATAAGGTCAGTCCCTGAGGGCGGGTTATTAAAATGACTGTGCTCTCCTGTAGGGGTAATTAGCCTCCACTTGACTCTTCAGGGGTGTTGTGTTGAAAAGAAGTGTGTTTGAGCAGACAGTGCTGAGTGGAGAATGCACACAGCAGGGTGTTCCTCGCAGAGAGAAACAGAATGGTTTAAAAGCCTCACGTTCTGGTAAAAGCAGCTTTTACACCAACGCCCATGCAAAAGAGGAAGCTGTGAAGAAGGTGAGGAGGATGGAGAGGTGCAATGAGAGAGGAGAAGAGCACAGTTTCATGTCATGTCTCACACCGGGCCACAAAAAGGTCTCTCAGGCAGCACAGCTTGGGCTTCGCTGGGCTGTTTTCCCCACATTGCCAGCTCTGTTTCATGTCCATTTCTTTTCAGGTTGGATATATGTGCGTCTCCTCGTCTCCCACTGTCAGTATATTGAGTCACGCATCTCAGCTCTCGGATTTGTACCCATCCTCGCTCAAACTGTTGCCCCAGGCCAAAATGCATCACCCTGCTCTGCTCCATCTTCAGCTGCTCCCCTCCCACCAACACTACCACCCCTTCCGCTAGCTAGCTCTACTTGCTCATGTTATACTGCAAAAAATCTTTTTCCCCAATGTGAGAAGTCATTTATGTAAGTAATTTGTCTTTAAAGATGTTTTTTTCAGTGAACTATTTTATAAAAGCCCGCTAATGTGAAACGTTAACTTGCAGTTAGTTGATAAAACCATTTTGTGACATGCAAGATGCAAACGTTGCAATAGTAAGTCACAATTAAAATATGATGTAAAATTAAACTGTGAAATTGTAAAGTTGCAGTAATGATAAATATAACACCCAAATTGTGAGATGTGAAGTTGCAGTTACGAAAAAATAAAGTTGAGATACAAAATACATTCATAAAATACTACATCACAGTTATTAGAAATGAAGTTGCAATTGTGAAACATTAAGTTGCAGTGGCAAGATATCACAATTGATAATTAATGTTGCAATAATGAGATATAAAGTCTCAGTTACAAGATAAAAAGTTACAGTTACCATAAATAGCCACAGTTGTGGGATATAAAATTGTGAAATATAATTTTACAATACAACATTTTGAGATGAAATAGTGAAACATTAAGTTACAGTTAACAAATAAAATAGTAAGATATAACACCTAAATTATAACCCATAATTACCAGGAATCCAAATCAGCAGATCTAGGTGCAATTTTGACTTAAAAAGTTACAAATTTGAAATACAAAGTTGCAATAAGCCAAAGTTGTCTGAGGCATGTAACAAAATTTCGGTTGTCCAGATTTGTGGTCCTCTTCCGAATCACTTTCTGTTTTCATTTCACTATACCTTTGTATAAAGCCAAAAAAAATATAATGCTGCTACTTCCTCCCTGATCTAACTCTAAAACCAGTTCATTTCTAGTGTTTCCATATAAAGCACATTATCTGAGTACCTGGCAGAACAAAAGTCTAGTCTATGCTGCAAAATTGCCGTCTTAAACGTTCGCCCCGTGGCAGTACCACGAATGCACAAGGATCACGTAAGAAGCCCTTTGTACTTCAGAAAAAAGAGGGGAGAAGTCAGCCCGCTAAGAGCAAAGATGGCAGAACATCCCTAGCTGCTTATTACTGTATGTTCCTCCGTTCGGCCTCCATCGCTGTGAGCGAAGATTTTTAGTACGCAGCATAAAATGCTTGTTGTGCTCAACTCGACTACCGTGGCTAAATAAAGGCAGTACACAAAAGCGGAAAAGAAAAAAAACACTTCACGCTTCCCTAGCGAACTGGTGTGTGCACAGGTCAGGCCATTGATGAGATCAAGCAGAAAAATACAGCGCGCCTCCAGGGCCAAAATGAGAGCCGTCCAGGTCCAAAGCTGCAGGCTACAGGAGGAGAAGGGTGCTGCCAGCGCTGGTGAGTCACGAGCAGTGCTTTGTGGAGAGAGACAGACCATAGAAAAGCTTCAATTCAAGCTAAACCCAAAATGAGGAGTTCTGATAACATTCACTGACGTGCGTGAGCTTAAATCTGGAATTGTGCTAATCCCTGTCTCGCTCTTGCCATCGCTCTCTGTGGTTTGGTGGTAATGGAAGAGTGACTGCGTGCGCGTCCTGGGGTGGCTGTCTGTACGTGGAGGCATCTGGAGCAAATTAAAGAGAAGCTGCCGAAGTTACACGCACGCATGTAAACACACGCTGCAACCAAAAGAAAACTTTGGTGCATTGTCGCATTAGTGCAGTCACACCCATCTGGGTTCACGGAGTGTGCTGAAGTTGTGTGTGTGTGTACTTCGACTAGTAGCACTTAGAAATGACTCTCTTAATTAAAGACACTGCTTAATTGAATTTGTCTATCAGCATTTCCACGCATCACAAGAGGATTCTGACCAATTAGAATAATTTAGCAAATTTCCAATGCTCAAGGGCTCTTTACAATCAATCAGATTAATGCAGAGAGCAGGCATGATAATTAATTAATTAATTTCCCCCTTGAACAATCAAATGCACTTTCCTCCCTAACAAATTTGTTAGTCCTTTTGTAGGGAAAGTAATGGTGATGGAAATGTAATATGAAGCGTACATGCATCACGGGGGGATTCTGTCATTGTGTAATAGTAGTAATTTTTTATATGTCAAATTTCTCAAGCTTAAATGCACTTCAGAGGTTTTATGATCAATCATGTTAATGCAGAGAGCAAACAAATAAATACGTATATTAAAAAAAATTCACTCTTAAGCAATAAAATTTAAGTAATAAGTGGAAATGGCATATATGAAGCAAATACAGCATATTATACATAGATGCATGCATCACAGAAAGGTGCTAGAACTTTATATTAAGTCGCCTTAACTACTTTCTTTTAAATAAATCATTTGGTACAATAAATAATACAATAAATGGTCAAATAAATAGCTAAACATACAAACAAAATGCACATAGCCTACACTATTGTTCCAAAGTTTGGGTTCCAAAGATTTCATTTTTTAATAAAGTCTCTTCTCCTCAAGGATGTGTTAAAAAAAAAAAGTGACTGTAAACACTTTGTTATTGTTAGAAAACATTTCTAGTTCATAATATTTTTTTTCTGTATTTCTGATCAAATAAATACATCCTTGATGAGCAGAAATTCCTTTAAAAAATTATTCCAAACATTTGAACGCAGTGTGTACTTTGTTCACCACACCCCTCCCCCATTTTACTGATGGTAATGGCATTATTTTTAAATTTTTGGATATAAAGGCCACCTCCTATGTCTTGCTTAGGCAAATTTTAGGGATCCAAATAAAATGTTTTTAAAATGAATAAATCCATAAAATATGTAAATATATTAAAAGGTAAATAATTATAAACAATGTTTTTTTACACAGTCCAATTGGAAATGACACACAATAAAAACATTATTTACAAGTTGAAGTGATACGTACTTAGATTGTTCTTTGTTTTCGTTACATTTGGTCTGATTTTTCATCTCAAACCTGGCCTTCACTGACACTATCTTCTGTTTTTGTGGAAATTACATGTGACAGTCAAAAAAACCCCCTTCTGTTTATTCGGGTAAAAATCTGTCATAAAATTGCCTTTAGTAAACAAATGCATTGTGCTTGCGTTGGATCACACCTCCATGAGTTAAAGTTTAGCCGTATGTGTGCAAGAGACTATCCTAGAAAAGTGTTGGAATAAAACACTCTCACTTCACTACTACAGGAGGATTACATTGTAGAGCGTTGTCTTGAGTGAGACTGACTAATCAAGCGTGAACTGGCACAGCGCGTTAACACATCTGAGAAGCAAGGAAGCCAAATACACACATCCTCTCTCCTATAAAGGACAGAAAGCATTACCCTTTCATAAGCATGCAGATATACAGAGTGAGAGCACTCAAGTGAACAACTCACAGAGGCACACCACCGCTAATGCAGGACACCCACACATCATATTAATACACAGGCCAGAAAGGCAATGATATAAAAGATGAACTACAGATTATATATTATACGTCTGCCTGCTGAACACCACAGTAGGATAGACATAATCCGGCATAGTTACATTTTTTGCGTCAGTTAATTTTTTTTGTCATGGTGGCTTTATTTTTTAAGTCAATTTCTGTTTTGACATAAACATTAAAGTCTTTGCAACTGTATTTTCTATTCTTTTAACACAGGCTGACACACTTGTCACACTATATGCGGTAGCTTGTCACGAAGGCAACCATCAAACCAGCTAGAATAAAACAGGTCTAAGTAATAAGAACAACAGGAAAACAACAATATAACAGGTTTAAAAAGTTTATATTGAACAACTTACATTTTAGATGCAATTACCAATTACTTGTGTGGTCTATTTTTGTTTTGCAAATTAAGTCAAATCAGAGTCAAATTTTGTGCATCCTGGAGTAATTTCCGAACTAATCGCTGTTTCTCAACAAATCAGAGTGGATGATTTGATGACTAACTCAGTAAAGACTGTCACTTGTTTTGTTCCTGAACGAATAAGTGTTTTCAAGCACATCAATTAAGTTAATGACTCAATGACTCACTCACAATAGCAGTAACTTGTATGTTCCTGAACGAATCAGTGTTTTCAAACACATCACTTAAGTTAATGACTCATTGACTCACTCATAATAGCAGTCACTTGTATGTTCCTGAACGAATCAGTGTTTTCAAACACATCAGTTAAGTTAATGACTCAATGACTCACTCATAATAGCAGTAACTTATATGTTCCTGAACGAATCAGTGTTTTCAAACACATCACTTAAGTTAATGACTCATTGACTCACTCATAATAGCAGTCACTTGTATGTTCTTGAACGAATCAGTGTTTTCAAACATATCAGTTAAGTTAATAACTCAATGACTCACTCATAATAGCAGTCACTTGTATAAGTGGAAATGGCATATATGAAGCAAATACAGCATATTATACATAGATGCATGCATCACAGAAAGGTGCTAGAAGTTTTAAATATTGGGTCCCACTTTATATTAAGTCGCCTTAACTACTTTCTTTTAAATAAATCATTTGGTACAATAAATAATACAATAAATGGTCAAATAAATAGCTAAACATACAAACAAAATGCACATAGCCTACACTATTGTTCCAAAGTTTGGGTTCCAAAGATTTCATTTTTTAATAAAGTCTCTTCTCCTCAAGGATGTGTTAAAAAAAAAAAAGAGTGACTGTAAACACTTTGTTATTGTTAGAAAACATTTCTAGTTCATAATATTTTTTTTTCTGTATTTCTGATCAAATAAATACATCCTTGATGAGCAGAAATTCCTTTAAAAATTATTCCAAACATTTGAACGCAGTGTGTACTTTGTTCACCACACCCCTCCCCCATTTTACTGATGGTAATGGCATTATTTTTAAATTTTTGGATATAAAGGCCACCTCCTATGTCTTGCTTAGGCAAATTTTAGGGATCCAAATAAAATGTTTTTAAAATGAATAAATCCATAAAATATGTAAATATATTAAAAGGTAAATAATTATAAACAATGTTTTTTTACACAGTCCAATTGGAAATGACACACAATAAAAACATTATTTACAACTTGTATGTTCCTGAACGAATCAGTGTTTTCAAACACATCACTTAAGTTAATGACTCATTGACTCACTCATAATAGCAGTCACTTGTATGTTCCTGAACGAATCAGTGTTTTCAAACACATCAGTTAAGTTAATGACTCAATGACTCACTCATAATAGCAGTAACTTATATGTTCCTGAACGAATCAGTGTTTTCAAACACATCACTTAAGTTAATGACTCATTGACTCACTCATAATAGCAGTCACTTGTATGTTCCTGAACGAATCAGTGTTTTCAAACATATCAGTTAAGTTAATAACTCAATGACTCACTCATAATAGCAGTCACTTGTATGTTCCTGAACGAATCAGTGTTTTCAAACAAATTAGTTGAGTGAATGATTCAATGACTCACTCACAAAGACAGTCACTTTCTTGAATGAATCTTTAAATGAATCAGATGAACTCATACAAGAGCCACCTACTGGAATAAAAGAAAGGTTAAAATCATCATCAACAAAAATGAAAGAGACCTTTGGGCAAAAAATGAAAAAATCAATTGATCAAAACAAAACCTTACCCAAAAATTGCAGATTTAATCATTTGTAAAGACAATTCCTGCACAAATGTATGAAGAAAAAAAAACAGAGTGTGGAGGACAGAATTAATAAAAATGTATTTAAGGGTTTTTTATTTTACAATAGGTCTTCAAAACCAGCATACTGCTGCATTTGTTTAATTGACCTCAAAAGCTGAGACAAAAGCACTGTGAGAACTTGTCCATGTGACAACCTGCCAGCTCTCCTCAATAGGTCAAAAATCACTTACCCTCTCACACGCACTGTCTGTCAATCTTGCTGTCTCTATCTGCGTGTCTTTCTTTCAGTGCTCCTGTGTCACAGCTTTTTAAACAAACATTGTCTCTCGCTCCCTCTCTCTCACATCAATAATGTAACTAAATGTATCTCTGTGTTTAAGCCCTGACAGGGCCCTTCTGTCACTTTCCTGTTTAATAATAAACACAAAAAGAGGGGGACAGAGAGACAGAGTGAAGGGGACAGTGTGTGTGTGCAACACAGGAATGAGAATGATATGTCAGTGGAGTGCATTACTCTAGCACTTACTTACTTGGTTTGGCCCACACAGCAGTTTTTGCTTCCATCAGTGTGCAAACAGCCCCATCTCTCTGGATCACAATGGACCCGCTGAGTGCAGTCCGGCACTTCATACATGTCCACGCTCAGGGTTACGGCCTACCTGAGAATCTATTTAGGGTTTGGATCATGCACTTTTCATTACAGTTAGGAAACTTAGAACAAGTCATGTAGGGGAAACCCTGGATAATTCCATGTTGAACTGACATTGAAAACATTAGGAAGTAACGGACTAAAACAGAGCAAAGTTAATCTTGTTGACTCCACCATAAAACGAAATCAGCTGTGTTTTTTTCAGTATATTTTGTCATGCAGTTTTGAGAGAACTATGTATATATAGCCATCCCTGATGCCAAATGACACATACGTGTCTCATGAAATGAATATTTATTTTGTTAAAATTCAATTATAATGCATCTGCCATAGTGCAAATATGTGTCTAACTTAAACTATGTCAAAGGTACAAAAGTTAAAACTGAACCAATTTTAGATGCAGTACCACCAATTGGGCATATAAACATTTAGTCCCAGACCTCAATTTCTGCAACATCCCTGACCCAGAATCATCCCTCTGTTTATTGGACACTAACAGATGGAAAGGCCATCTGTAAATGACAATTTGGAGTTTTAGATCCTTTTTATCTGCTAATAATAGAAATTTGGATTTAGTATACAATTAAAAGGTAGTTATATTGGACCCTGATGTCAGTATGTGACACATTTAGAACTGGTTTGATCACGTTGGACTGTCCATTACAAAAAAATCACATTCGCTTGCATAAACAAATAACAAACTGAGCATATAAGATATGTCAAGGTAGATTGTATATAAAGATTCATGGCATGCATAATTGAATTTCGCAGATGTTAATAAATGGTTTATAAGCACTTGTCTTACAATGGCACATATAAGAGAATGTGAATTATTATAAATCATCCTGTGTATAATGAGGTTAAAATGTGTGTCAAAGAAAAAAATATACCTACATGCAGTAAGATAATTAAGTGACTGTTTAGGCTCAAAGATTAATGGTGTATTTATAAGTTTGTGTGCTGGTGTAGTGAGAAATATTTGCATGCATCTTCAGGATCCAGATTGATACTGGACATCAAATGGGGATCCAGCACAGTCCAAACAGTTTACCATATGAAAATGACAAAACCTGTAATTAAAATATGAAAATGTATTCATGTCATGCAGTTGGCCAACATTATCCCTTGACATTATTAACATGAGTAGAACATTTGACTGTTTGTAAACACAAACAACAGCAGAAGAACAACCAAACATACTGTTCAGAGCACGCAAATATTATAGTCTATTAGTGTAAACCATATTAAGAGAGAGAAATGAATTTATAATTAAATAAGTAAATACAATTATGATAGAATACTTGGCCAGTGATTAGTTACTAAGGCTGCATTTATTTGGTCAAAGATGTAGTAAAACTGGGAAACGTTATTTCTATTTTAGTATATTTTATCCTGTTCTTCCTGTGAAGCAGCCATTACTTCAGCAGTGTCACGCGATCCTTCAGAAATCCTTCTTAATCTGCTGAGTTGGTGTTTAAATGCAGAGTTATCAATCTGACATCATAACATGGTGCAGCTGATTGGTTCTTTTTCTCGCTGCTCAGCATTCAAGTACTTGATTATTCTTTAGCACCATCCCCAGCTCCACCTGTATAGATCTGCTGCTGGGTGAATAATGTTATAAGTGGGGGTTATTTCATTTCTGTTATATGTGATTTTCCACCAAGAGTAAACACATTAATATCGTCATGTACATTACCGTGCCAAGTTATCATGATTCATTTATTATTATAATCAATAGAGAAAACAGTGCTTTTTAAATATTTTTAACTGACACATAAAAAAATGACTGGGCCCAAACTTTTTAATATTTTTTTCTCCCTTTTGAAGGTTGCATATTTTGTGTTGCTATCCCAACTATGAACAATTATATGGATGATTGCATATCATTAAGTGTTGTTTTTTCCCCTGCTGTCAGAGATGAAAGACCTTTAGTTCTTTCAGTTGTTCCACTAATCATTCATACTTTTTCCTTGTGGGGATCTGACTTAACACTATTCGACTGACCAGTTACAAACACCAAACTTAATCAGTTAAAATAATTAAATTGCTCTGCAACATTAATTAAATGCGTTTGAAAGGATGCACAAAATGCCCGAGAGCAACATACTGTCTCTGTTAAGTGATGAAGAGTCACTACAATAAACATGCCTAATTATACATTTCATAGTATTTCTTTTATAGAAAATAGAATTTAGGACATTCGGTCGTTTCTTATCTCCTAAACAAAGTTACATTTAATTAAAATAATTAACATACCTATCACGAAACCTTTTTGACATTAATGTTCGGTACACATTAAAGCGCCAGTTGATGGCTACAGTTTGAATGGCAATTACATTTGTCTCCAGTCTGGATTTATTCTAAGTATATGCTCAACAGTCACACTGTTCCGGTACTAATGTTTAATATTAAGAAATACGTAATCCCTTAAAAGCACAACATCGCATACACACTGTTATAGAAGTGCCCTCTTTTCATGTTCGCTGTCTACAGAAGTAAAAAACACTAAAGCTCTCCCAAATCCCAGCCCTGTGCACTCCAAGGCATCTTGTCTTCAGGAGGAAGAGAAGCGATGGAGAAGAACCAAATGGAGAGAGACAGACAGGGAAATGATAGATTGGCGGACAGATTTGCGGGTCCCCATCTGTGAACATAATCTAAAAAAATCTGTTTATGCCCTAGCAAGAGTGAGAGATGGAAGGGTGGATTTAGTGTAAGCCACAGAATAATATCAGTTGCGTGGTTTTAAGGGCAAATAGAGGAGGGAGGGGGGAAGTTGAATTAAAAACACTCTCGTCCCCAGTATATGTGCCAGCTGTGTGTGTGTTTGTGCGAGGTTTAGGCCGTCTGTGAATGTGCTTTATATGACTGCGCTTGTTTTGTGTTTGCTCAGTTTGGTTTGATCAATTTAAGAGACCTTAAGTTCTTTACATGACGGCTTGGCCTATTTCGCGCTGCCCCGGTGGAGCCCGAGCTCAACCTCCCCTCATCTGGAAAAATACGTGGTATTAAATAAACATGAAACATTTGAGAAATAATTCATTTGTAAACAGCACGATAAGAATTCACTGACTGCTGTTATTCCTCTTTTTGCTCTCTCTGTCGGTGATAAACAGTTCATTAGATGAATGTCAGGGAAAACATGATATGATGGGAAAAGACAGCCTAGCTGCCCGATTTTGCTCGTATCAACCTTTATTGTATAGTACACTTTGACATAAGCTCTGCCTGTGGCTCATTTCTCATATGGGATGTTGACAGGCGCATTCCAGTGCTGTGCACATTTTATCAACGCATTCCCAGTGACACTCTTGTGTTTTCCTGCTTACACGCAGTAGAGTAGCAAAGTCTGAGGCACTAGTGAAATGCTTCTCTTAGATTTTTTTTTATGATTTTAACTAATTATATTTTAAGGATCGGATTACTGGAATGAAGAGCTTAATGGGAGATCGTTAATTGTGAACTATTTGGTATGTTTTAATGTTTTAATGGCATTTAATGGCATTTACGTCTCTGCGTATTGAATATGATGATATTTAAAGACACAAAAGAATCGAATCGATCGTTCTTATTTGTTATGCAAATTTTAATTATTTATCTTTGTGCATAATTGTTTTTTTTTTTATGTAAGTGCCCCTATAATCTCGAATCATCAACATCTCTGATGATGTGTCTTACCTCCAGCAACCTGTCACTTGCATGAGATTTCAGTAACGTCAATGATCCAATCAGTTCATGATATGAAAAAATGTCTTGCCCCACAAAAGTCACTTCGCTCAAATAACACAAAAATGGCAAAATAAATATCATCAAATAGGCTGCATGGTTCATGATTTTATTTTTAAATGTAAAATGATACATTTTTAATGAAAAAAGCTGAGTAGTTTGTCACTGTATATCATCGTTGCTTGTGTAACATATATTAATGTAACATTAATCCACCGAAGGCGACGGTGGGGGGAGGCTGAATTAAAAACACTCCTCGGTATATGTGCCAGCTGTGTGTGTGTTTGTGCGAGATTTAAGCTTTCTGTGAACATGTGTTATATGACTGTGCTTGTTTTGTGTTTGCTTAGTTAGGTTTGTTCAGTTTAAAAGACTTTTTTTTTTTTTAAATGAGGGCTTGGCCCGTTTCATTCCATTTATATGTAACATTAATCCACTGAAAGTAAAGAACCCATGTGCAGTTTATTAAAAAAACAGTACATTGATACAAAGAAATGAGACTAAACTTTGATTAAAAAACCTGAGATTTGGCCCAACTAACCAGCAGCAGGTTACAAAGAAAAAATTACGAAATGAAACTTGTATGCATGAACTGATAATATCGTAACAAGACAAGTGAGCCATTAGGTGTGCGTTCAACTTGATGCAGAGCTGTGCCATCAGTATCTGGCTTGAAGCAGCGCATGACATTTACGCATGTTTTAACTTAGCCTATGCCACGTCACTGTGACGTTTGATGTCAAAGTACCTAAAGAGCGATTTGACCTCTTACGGCTGAATCATATTGCGCACTTTCTCCAGAGCTGTCGCAAGCTCTGGTGATGAGTCTCACTTATGACATCTTCAGTTTCGCTAACACTCACAAACATAGACATATATACGTAGATGCCTCAACAGCGACTGTTTATATGGGCCGCTATACGTAAGCCGTCCATCATATTGTAGCGGTCTTGACTAGACGTCATTCACAATAGTAACCACTGAATATTCGAAAGATGCCACAATCCTGAACAGAACGGCTCAGCGGCTCTGTCCGAACCTACAGTTCCAACATGTTAAAATTGATCAACTGTTTTAGAAATATAGACCCCGCTTTATTGGCTTTAGACTTTATTCGTGTATAACAGTTGCTACATCTAACAAAAACAAGATCAAAGACTATGGAATGGCTATAGAACTGGAAAAAATGCAATGCTCAATGTGGCCACTTTGTTGAGTCAGTAAAGACCGTTGCACTTAATACAGGCTTTTTTTAAAGGGACAGTTCACCCCAAAATCAAAATGATATTATTAATTACTCACCTTCGTGTTATTCCAGATACATAACATAAGACACAAATTAAGATCTACCCGAATCAAAGCACAGAAAGGTAGCAAGGGCATTGCTAAAATAGTACATTTAAAATAGTAAAATAGTTCTGTCCCTTTAATGCTATTTCAGCAAAATAAAGAACATTTTGATACAGATGTTGTTAGGTTTCATTGGTGATTTCAAATATGCAATTTAACTGTAAGCTTGGCAAATGGCTTTGGAGAATTTGATGTTTCCCCATTTAGAGAGATAGGAGCTGTACTTGCGTGCCTGAGAGGCATTTCAAAGATGGCCGCAGAGTGACATGACATGCCTTATAGGGACTTTAAACAAGATACTAGAACTACAGAAAGCTCATAGAGTCATATGACAGGGACAGGAAGTCATGATGATGATTAAATGACAAAACAAGCGACATGAAAACATAAACATGACAGACATGGCAGTGCCTCGCACTCTTTTACCGTTCAAAAGCGTCAAACTGAAATGTATGTTTGGTACGCGTGAGCAGTAAATCCTGCCTTCTTTGATTTGATTTGTCATTTTGACCCTGAATACTGTTAGACTGCTAAGATTTAAAATCGTTTGTCATCCTAACAACAAACAGAGCTATAAATATCAAACACAGTTTGTCCTTTTTTAATTACTGGATGGATGAGACTTGTCCACCCCAATATGTCAATGCTGATTATGGCCCGTTTTAATCTAAATAAAGTAATGATGTAAATAATTACTGTCTCTGTCTATCTTACTTTACTCTGTCCTTTCCTGTCATTCTCAGTTATGCTGCTGGACACTACCGAGTCCACCGCTGAACTAGGCTGGACAACGTATCCTGACACAGGGGTAAGGTTCATGCTTTATTTTAAAACCAGCACACATGCTCTGGTGCTTCTATGAATCCCACAGATTTATAATATCCTGATGTGACTGATAGTTTGTGAGTGAAGCGTATTGATGACCTCTCCTTTTATGTGTTATTTCGGTGAGTGTGTACTTCCTGTTTTAGTCCCACCTTTCCAAAAGGACAGGAAACGGAGCATATAATCCCTCCTTCCCTCAATTCCTTCATCCTCTTATGTGTACATCTTCTGTCAACTCGACCGTGGTATCTGCTGTCTCTGTGGCCCTGGGCAGCGTGGAGTCTCTGACCTACTGAGAACAACTAGTAGTCCTCTACTTCCTGTCCCAGCTTCTCTTTGCCAGACCTCAGTTTCTCTCCCTCTCTTTCTGTCTGTCACTTGGTCTGCATACGTATCTTTGTTAATCTATCCATCTGTGCTTTTCTGAATTTCTCCCCCTCTCCTTCACTCATCTTCTCATTCCCTCAAGCTGTCCTCCCCATCTCGTTTTCTTACGCTCAGTCCTATTTCTTGCTTTCGTTCCATTTCAGTTTTCTAAACGAATATTTTCATTCCTCCAGCAGTCTTTTCATGTTAAGTTTTTGATGTTGCATTTCTCTCTGTCTCCTCTTAGTCATTCTGTCTGTTTGTATTTATTTTCTTCATCCTCCGTCTCTCTCTCCATTTCTCAGCGTGGCAGTTGTTCGCCGCCTCTTTGTGAGTCAGTGAGGGTGTGTGTCTGTGATTTCTGTATTGTGTGTTTGAGCGATTTGGGGTTTGTCTGGGATTTTCATGTTAAATCACCTGAAGAAGCGGGAAAGGGCAGGGCATGTCTTTGATCCAATCTGTGTCATTTCACCCAAAAAATCCTCTATTGTTTTTTCACAGAGCTGTGGATTATTATCTCCAGGTCCCAAATACAGACAATAGCTTGTATTCTTTGTTGTTACAGAGAGGTTAGGTTAAACTAAGGATATAAACTTTGATAAAGCAAGGATTAAAAAACAACACACATACACACACACAAATAATCATATATATATATATATATATATATATATATATATATATATATATATATATAAAAGCTGCATTTATGTGGTCAGAGAAAATGATACACTATTATTACAGTGTAAAATAAAGGTTTACTATTTTAGTAATACTTATTTTAAGTATATTTTAAAACTTAATTTGTTCCTGTGATGCATAGCTGAATTTTTAGCATTACCCTAGTTTTTAGTGTCACATAATCTGTCAGAAATCATTGTAACATGCTGTTTTAAAATCAGTGTTGGAAACAGTTTTTGCTGTATAATAATGTTTGGAACGAGTGATATTTATTTAGGATTCTTTCTTGAATATAAATTTTAAATTAATTGTTTATTTTAAAAAATATATGTTTTGTATGTTTTTTTTAAGCAAGGATGTGTTAGAATTCAAGACTTATGTTATTAGAAAATATTTGAGTAAATGCTGTTGTTGTTCTTTTTCCTTTTATTCATCAAAGAATCCTGAAAAAAGTTTCACAGGTTAAAAAAAAAATAAATAAAATGTTTCCAACACTGATAATAAATCAGCACATTGTTAATAAATCAAAACAAATTATTTGTGAAGGATAATGTAAAACTGGAATAATGGATGATAAAAATTTACATGAATAAATTATATTTTACAATATATACAATATATATTAATAGAATATACAGAAAATTGTTATTTTAAATTGTAATATTTCACAAATTGTATTTTTGATCAAATTAATGCATCCTTGATTAGTAGACGAAATGTTTTTTAAAAATGTCTTTATTCATTCCATATATATATATATATATATAAATATATATATTAAATCCACATTTTATATAAAAATGAATATACATTTTAATAGTTTTCACAGTAAAAGTGTAATTAAACTAGAAAAATTCAAAAGGAATCTCAGACATCTGACTGTCTATGTGAAAATTGCGTGGTTGTGCAGTATTCATGCCTCAGGCTCATTTTTATTCTCATGTTCCACCTCTCAGTGGGATGAGGTGAGTGTGTTAGATGACAAGGGGAGACTCATGCGTACCTTTGAAGTCTGCAACGTCAATCAAAACCCTCGTCTCCAAGACAACTGGTTGGCCACGCCCTTCCTGTACCGGCAGTCAGCTCCACGGATCTTTGTGACACTGCGCTTCTCGGTTCGAGACTGTGCCAGTCTACGCTCTCCCTCCCCAACATGCAGGGAGACCCTGACACTGTACTACAAACAGGCTGACTCTCAGAGAGAGCTGGAGAGAACCTGGGCGGCTGAGGTGAGTGATGAGGGAACAGATCGTTTTTAAGGCCCAAGTCAGAGACTTTAATGAGATTAAAAAAGGATTGAGAAATTTGTACTAAGCAGAGTGGTACTTGGGTTAATGATAGGGTATTCAATTTTATCTTTGCCTATTCATTCATTACAAAATACACAAAAAATACAATTCCGACGCACAGTCCAATCGAATATGCATCGCATCTTCTTTGGAGGGCATGTTTTTTCCATTTATGAATTAAAAATAAATGTTAAAATATGAATATTTAAAAAGGCATGTGGTGTGACCGAAAAGCCACATAGTCCAACCAACACCAAAAAGCAAAAACAAAAAAATTGACCTTTTTATGATTTTTTTTACCCAGGCTGTAAAATGTGATGTTTTGCAACTATTCTAAATCTAATGATATTACAATAATAAAATTGCAATTATTAAATTAGGCCTATTATTATACAGGTTTTTACTTCATGGCTGCATTTTATTACATTTAAATGTTTATAGAAAATTAAAACCCTATGAAACCAACACTAATAGAGAGTATGGCTCAAAAAAATAAATATTATTGTATAATCCGACCTCAGATGATGGAAGGACTTGCGATTATGCCTGTGATTAAGTATAATCTCGAAAATCATAGATCTGTGCCCAAGTTATAATGACTGCTATGCCCCACAAATGTAACCATATGGCAAGGAGACATCTTGAGGTCATGTCTGTAACCTTCAGTGCAAACAACTTAAGTCTTACTTTCCAATCATCCCATTTCTGCAGGAGAGTACGAGCATCATAAAACTAACACGAGTGCGTTAGACTGTTATCAAATGCTGGGTTGTTGGATACCTTGTCCTACACCCACACACAGATATCATACGAAGGATTTTGGCAGCATTCGGTCTTGTAGCAGTCTGTTTTGTTTGACTGACTAAGACATACTTGGAAGATTTGTTATGATGCAGCCTGAGGATCCATGCGATTCGTTTTTTTAAAGAAAATAAGACCCTAGTGCTCTTTGAATGGCTATATATTGTATGAACTACACTTCCCCAGATGCACCACTCAGAAGAAAAGTGAAATCTACATGATACCTCTGACATACGCCTGCAGGCTGCCAATGAAAAATATATTGAAGTAAAATATCATGTATCTTTTATTGCTTGAATCAAATCAAATACTAATTACATTATTATTCTTATATTGTTCAATTAACAAAGCGTATCACCACCGAATGTACTGTATATCTTTAGGCTTTTCTGGGCAGGATGGCCTCAAGGGATGTATAACTTGTACAAGTGCAATTTCCTGCTCTTGTTTGTCAGAGGAAAACACACAATGTGGTTTTACGACACCGTTATGTGGAGCCTCAGCCGTACTCCTGAGGGAAGATGACACTAAAAACAAGAAATAAAAGCAGTTGCTGTCTCTCTGTAAAATGTGATGTGGTCCATCGTCATGTAAATCAAATACTCTCGTTTTCAGGTCTCGTAGCATTATGTAAAGCCCTTGTCATCTCTTCTTTTTTGCCTTCTTGTAGTTAATCTTTTAAACGCAATGCTGTCTCACTAAAAATAGCTCCTTGAAGGAATAGTTCATCTCAAAACTGAAATTCTGTCATTATTTAATCACCCTCATGTTGCTCCAAACCCATATGCTGCTATTTATTCAGTGAAAGACCGACTTCCAGGGACACATCTGATGGCATTTTGCTTGGAGATTTTACTAGAATAGATATTGGGCCGCAGCAGCTGAGGAAAAGGGTTACGTTGGAGCTTGTGTCCAAAAGAACATTGCACTGTTGGCTTTCACCACTGCTGACAGCTGCAGTAAACACCCAGGAAACCTTTAAAAAAAACTAATTACAGTGCCAAAACACAAATCATTGTACCAGTCTGTTGTATGATTTAGGAGTACACTTATATATATATAAAAAATACTAAAAAAAACCTACTGTTGTTTTTAATGCTGCTACTAAAAGCATACAACAATCAGAGCCTCTGAAAACAAACTAAAGTAAATACCAATATATCTGTGTCATGTCATATATCTACAAAACAGAATCATGGTAACACTCAATAGTAAAATAAACATTAATGTAGGGCAAGTTGTCATAATTGATCACCATTAACTATATACATAATTGGTAACCAAAAACTATTAAGAATCAAAATTATGTAAATAAAATCAAGTGTAAAGCGTCCTGGGATTGTTATATTAATAAGAAGCCAATACTTTACTGCAAACATTGTAAACAGTATCAAAATGCCTCACAGATTATTTATATAAATTTGAAAATGCCTTTTTTGAGTGGAAGCAGAAATAGGCTGATTTTCATGGCTGTCTTTTTAAATGCAAATGAGCTGCTACTCCACGCCCTCTTTTCCAGAATGGATCTGTGCCACTACAGCCGATTCTGATTATCCTGTTTATGGCACTGAAATCCATAAAGTTTCAAACCATATTAGTTTAAACTTTTGATATCTGAAGCACGTGGACTGAAAGTGGCTTTTAAAGGCATGTGAATACTAAACTAAGTTCTCATTCACAGTCAAGTTTACATTTAAATTATTACAGTTGGTTAATTATATCTGGTAAACAGCTAGGAAATAAATTGCATGTTTACATTAGATCTGTGTGGCAGCAGAAATATGTTACAGTAAATGAATCAATACATCCACTGCTCTGTGCAAACTTTCGCCATGGCATTCGAACCGGTGATTTTTTCCAACTCATGAACCATACAAACGTTGACGACCAATTTGAACCGGCGCTCTTCAGCTTATAATAAACAGACAATATCGTTTCTCTGGTGTGGATGCAAATAGAGTTAATGTCATAGTTCTCTTTACAGTTATCAAGCTTGGTGTGAACGGGTCTTAAGGGGTCGTAAATTTATAATGAGATCCCTTTGCGATGTCGCAAGGGGAACGAGATCAGACGCACTCATTTTTTAAGAGGCTTGCAGAAAAAGGCCTACTGAAACAAAGTTACTGCGATAATCTTTTTCACCTTTCCTTGTTTTCATGACATGTCACCTTTAACAGGTTTTTACAGTAGGATTTTTATAGCCTTCCACATTTATCTATCTATGATCTATCTCTTTAAACACGACAGACATACAGTCTCTTTCTCTTTGCTCTAGCCTTCCAGTGGAGAGACGAGAGAGGGCTGGGTGAAGATCGACACTATCGCGGCGGACAAGAGTTTCAGTCGCGTGGAGCCAAGTCTACCTCACCAGTACAAATCAGAGAACGCCCGACGCATCAACATCAAAACCCGCAGCTTTGCTCCTCTCACACGAAAAGGGTACGATGATGACCTTTTACCTTTTCCCTGTCTCCCCAAAACCTTTTGATGAATGACGGTCACTGTGTGCAGATGAAATGAGGATGTGGTCACTCAGGATCAGGCAATTCAGCTGAGTAAATATCAGCCGCAGTGTTAATATTTACCTTGATATGGTTTGAATATGAAAACAAACAACAGTTATTAGTCTGTCTGCTCTCAACGGATGTTTTGATGGCTGCTAAGCTTGTCGCCTGCCATTTTCACCATGCTTATTTTTGTCTTTTTCAGGTTTGTTTTAGCTATAGTAGACAGCGGAGCATGTGTGTCACTCATGGGTGTTTCCATATTTTATCGTCGCTGTCCAGCAACCAGTCGTTTCCTGGCTTTCTACCCAGCCACGCCCTCAGGGGCGGAGCCAACGTCTCTAGTGCCGGTGACTGGAACTTGTGTAGCTCACAGCCAATCACAGGGTGGGACAGCGCCAAGAATGCACTGTAACACAGAAGGCGAATGGCTGGTGCCTGTCGGAGGATGCACGTGTGATGCAGGATATGAGCCCAATCATAATGGCTCGGCCTGTTTAGGTGAGTCAGTAAAACATGCAGTCTAATGGTGGGAATTTTGATTAATCTCGGTGACTCAGATTCTTTGAATCCAATCACCAAAAAGATTTGTTCACTGATTAATTCAGTGACAGGATATGAGCCTAATCCTAATAGCTTGAACTGTTTAGGTGAGTAAACAAAACATGTTATATTATTATGGGGATTTGGATAATTCCCAGTGACTCAGATGTTTTTTGTATTAAAAATATTTGTTCAGATTGATTAACGGATTAATTCAGTGACATAATATGAGTCTGTTTAGGTAAATTTTAGTGCTGTCAGATTAATTGAATTCATAACTAAGGTTATGTGTGTATACTCTGTATATTTATTATGCAGAAAAATATATTATGTTTACATGTTTATATATATATATATATATATATATATATATATATATATATATATATATATAATACTGTGTATATAAATGTATAAACATAAATATTTTCAAAATATATACTGTATGTGTATGTATTTATATATACATGATAGATATACGCAGTACACATACATATATAATGTATACAAAAACTTAGGATGTGATTAATCACGATGAATCGTTTGACAGCACTAGTAAATTTGCAAAACATGTAGTTTAATAGAGTGGGACTTTTGATGCATCTTAGTGACTCAAATGTTTTGCATCCTTTTTCTTCATAACGGCTCAGCATGTTTAGAAGAGTCAACAAAGTTGTAGTCTAATGGTGTAGATTTTGATTCATTTTGACTCTTTGAATCTTTGAAAAGATTTGCCAAGTAGATTTGATCAGATTTGTTCACTCTATCGGTCAGTGATTTATTCTGTAGGTTACATCGTAATAGGTGGTGACAAATCTTTTGTTTGTTTGTTTTTGTGAGTCATTGAATCATTTTTAACTTTTTTAAAAACAGTCGTAACCAAAGCATGGAGTCTTTGTTAAAGTTTCCTACAGTACTAGTAAGATTTTAAGCATTATAAAAGTCTATCCAACAAACGACAACAAAAATTATTTTCAAACTTAACCATAAATTCTATAATTTTGCATGTAATATTATGCCTTTAAATTAATCTCTATCTAATTTGTATTTTAATCATGTATTTATTCTGTCATGTTACTATTTAGGTGAATTGCTAAAAGCTGAAAGGTAACAAATTAATAGTGACTAGACATAGCACTTAAAATGTATTCATTCTTTATTCTTGTAGTTGAAAGCATGTTACTTGTCAACAACCTATACAGTCAGTTTGCTTATTTGTAGTGATTATCTTTCTGGGGCCCCAGAAAAAGCCACGGGCTGGTCCTGAGCCCATCACATTTACTCTAAGGATGATCCACTAACGTTTGACAAATAATTCTAACCAGCAGCCCCCTTTCACTCACCTTATCATTTCATTGTGCACGCGTCATTGTTGTGTCAGTTATCTTTGAATCAGAACTCTGCGGGCTTCCTGTCATGGTAATTATCAACGGAATTTGATGGACAGAAAATGACACACAGTGTATTCAGGCAAGCGGGAAGGTGCCCATAAACACAGATCTAATTAAAGACACAAAAGACGTGCTGCATTGCATGCACTGTTTTGTGATCGCAATTTTGTCTTTTACAAGGTAGCTAGTGACTGTCATCATTCAGAGAAATACTAGTTAAAAATAATTCTCAAAGGGTAAACTAAAAATATTAAATATTAAATACTAAACTGAAGGATAATTGATCAAAAGTGGCAGTAAAGACTTTTATATTGATACAAAAAAATATTTCCCTAACACTTTAAAATAAGGTTCATTATTTTACAACATTAGTAGTCATGAACTAAGAAAGAGCAATATTTCTACAACATTTATTATTCTTAGTTAATGTTAATTTCAGCATCTGCTCATGCATTATTAAAAACACAAGTTAACATTAGTGTGAAAAAATTAATGAACCACTGAATTTTCATTAACTAACATTAACAAAGATTAATAGTAAGTTATAAATGCATTGCTTATTGTTCATTCATGTTATTTAATATATTAACTAATGTTAACAAATGATACCTTATTACCAATATTATTAAAAAAAAAAAATCTAAATTCTTTTTTCATTAAGCTATTCTGAAAAAATATTACGCAGCATAACTGTTGCATAACAACGTTATTAATAAGAAGAAATGTTTCTTGAAGATAAAATCACCGTATTAGAATGATTTCTTAAGGATCATGTCACATGACTATGATATTATAATAATGATGCTGAAAATTCAACTTTGTCCTCACAAGAATAAATTACATTTTAAAATATAAACAGTTGTTTTAATTTGTAACATGAATACACCCTTCATGGGCATAAGATATCATAAACGTTATCACCCCAAACCTTTGAACAATAGTTTAGATTTACAATATAAACAACTTACTGTAACTTTGAAATATATTAAAAATCAGTGTCTCAAGGTAGCAAATCCAGCAAACTTTATAAATAAACAATAAATGCAATCAGCATTGAATGCATATCTTTATATAGGTATTTTGTTGGCATGTCTTTTTATTAATATTATTTTTTTAATTGTTGTTTTCGCATATCTGTAGGTATTTTGTTGGTATGTCTTTTCATTATTATTTTTTTGTTTGTTTGTTTGTTAGTATTTTTTGTATTGTCGTTTGGTCTATAGAGGAGGAACAAAAAGAGTGAGAATTTGAGGAATGCTAAATATGAACTTGTCTTTTTCATCAAGTACGTTTTTCTCGGTCTATCCAGTGGATTAAACGAGGTCAGAGAGGAAGAGGGATAGAGACTCAACAGAAGTGGAGGGGGGCTGAGAAAGGGTTAAATTCTGGAGGCGATGCGAGTAAATCAGACAAGAAGTTTTGGGATATCTTGAAGACGAAAGTGGAGTGGTGGGGAGACGGAGAGAGAGTGGGATAAGAGAGGGTTGTGACACATTTAGGTCACGGTGATGTAATGGCCATTCAGCTGAACAAGTGACAGAAACCACAGGGAAGAGGAGGGGGAAGGACATAGTAGTGGACACGAGTTAAAGACTGGAGCACTGAGAGAGCAGAAATCATACCGAACATGCTATAGATGGACAGATGGAGTCGTGTGTGGAACAAGTTTTATTTTGAGCGCAACAGTGCTATGATGTGTTTTCTTGAGCGCAGGTTTTACATATTTCATTTACATTCAAATTTGATGATGTCACATTTAGCAGCAAACTGATTTGAACTTCCCTATTTATTTGTTGCCTTGTATTGCCATCGGAGTTCGGTAACTTAACTGACAAGAATTTGAATTGAGCCGGGAGTTTGATTGACAGGGCATCTAACCAATCATATGGCTGGATCCGCCATTTTGTCAGAACAGGAGTGTAGATTAATGTGGGTGGATTTACACTGAAAGACTAAGTTGACATAAAATACTTTTTTAATATTCATTCATGTTTATTTCATGCTTTAACTAGTAAATATGAAAAGATGATATATATATATATATATATATATATATATTAATTTTGACAATTAAAAAAACAAGAAGAAGAAGAAAGAAGAAAAACAAATCTCAAAACTTAGGTCTTTGCCTTAGGTCTTGTTTTCTTTAATTGTCAAAATTAATAAGTATAATAATATTTTTTAAAGCTTGTAGAGTAAAATAAATCAGTAAATATTAATATAACCATTTTGCTGAAATAAAATATATTTAAGATCTGCTAAGAATTTAAAAGGTTTTAAAAAGTTTTGACTGTTTTAACTTTGATTGTTAGACGCCGGCATGTAATTAAAATGTTAATAATACCGAAATTTGTATAATTTTTTTCGACCATGTGTGGCTATAAGACAACAGATTGGAGTCTGACTGAGTTAGTTCACTAAAGAGCGAGTCTCAAAGCCCCCAAAGACGTGAATCCTCCTCTGCTTTGACCTCAGTTGTCCTTCAAGATTCTGTAGTCGTTAAAGCATGACTGAGCAGATGAAACAATTACACCTGCCCATCCACACATGAAAACTTTCTTTTGCATAGTGGACAGCTTAACATCCATATTTTCATCCGCTTGTGCCTAATATCAAATGTCATTTACAGATTCTTCCAGATTCAGGGCATAAATAACCTTTTTTGTTATGTGATGGTGTTTTTGTAGGCGGAATGACTCATTCCCACTTCTGACTTGCTAATAAACTAAATCGCAGCCTTGAATGGAGGGGTGACGATAATTTGATGTAAGATTTCTGTCCTCCATGCTGCTAATGCCATTCAAATAGCATAAAAGCCACTCTTGATTCCTGTCATTCGGTCTCTGGGCTATTCAGTGACATTTTAACTTGCAGCAGTGCAGTTTTACATGATTCTCTTAAAGCGCTGAAACCCTAATGTAACTTGAGGTTGTTTATAATTTGCAGAGAGCTTCATGAACGTGTTGCTATAAATGCTAGCATGTTCTCTGCCAGAGCTTGTTAATAGTAGATTGCCTATATGTGCTTATTTCCACAGGGCTGCCTCAGTGCACACACTGTGAATAACTTTTATTATTAATGCTTTGTGAGGGGAAAGCTACCAAAAAGAGTTGCCGATTTATTGTGTTTTTTTCCGTGCAAGCATGATTTAGTTTTAATCATACTCGAATCATCCGCTCTCAAACGGCCGTCCGGTACAGATGGGACGTCCAGGAACTTTCAGTCCCCAGTTTAGCTATTGCTGAACAATCTAATTAACGGAAAATGAGAGTATTGTGTAATGCTAAGAGCCAGCAGAGCATTACAAGCAAATAATTTCACATTAAATGGGATAATTATGGAGATTAATTAGGGAGAAATGTATTTCTTAGGGTGGTTTTTATGTAGCAGCCCGAGATTCACAGAGAGAGAGAGAGAGAGAGAGAGAGAGAGAGAACTAAACAAGTGTGTACCTTTTTATGTCCTGTTTTTGAAGTTGTGTGTCAGTCACTGTTTGTTGTTTGAGTGTTCATGTGTTTATGTGTGTTTGTGCATCTGTGTGCTTTAGTCAGAACGCTGCAAGCCAAATAAAGAGAATGAGAGCAACCGCGAGAGAAAGAGAGACAGAGAGAGAAAGAGAGAGAGAGGGAGAAATTGGGTCAGCGATCTAAATACCAAGTACGATGTCAACGGCAAATTATACACTCCACTGAGGTCTCTTGCTCTCTCTGTCCATTTGCTTTTACAGATTCCCTTCATACGCATCTTTTTCAATGTCTCTTTCAATTCTTCTGTGAATACAACACATTCCCCAATTAAATTTTTCATCACTTTTGTTTTTGTTTGAGGCAAGCTCTATTTAAACATGAACGACCCCTCCCCCAGTAATGCCTTTAGCTTAGTCCTTAGTCCTTAGTCTTGATTTGTCAAACACATTCATAAACCTATTTAAACCAACATGCACTTTAAGTAAACTGATAATATAATATAATAATTATATTATAATTATTATATTATTTTTATATTATATTATAATATAATAATATATAGAAGATTATATTTTCTAAAACTGCTGATAAATGTTAACATTTATTACACACACACAAAAAAAAAAAAATAAATAATAATAAAAAAAAATATATATATATATATATATAAGCATAAAATTAATTAACATCAAATTAATCAAATATGAATATTAAGATATACTATTAATATTTTATATTATTTATAATTATATTTGATAGTACAGCAAAAAAATTTATTCTATAATTATTTAATAGATTATTTTATTATATTTTATATCCTTTCTGTCTGCATACAAATGTTACGTGTGTGTATATGTGCATCTGCTGTGTCTGAGTGTGTGTGTGTGTGTGTGTGTGTGTGTGAAATATGACATTCTAAGCTCAAGTGATACAAAATTTGATAGAATTTGATAAATTCATAATAGAATCAGCTTTCTAGACTCAGCAGGAGTTATCTGGCAGATAAGCCACACACTTTGTCATGTAGTGGAGAAAGACAGGCTGTAAACAACATTCTAATTAAATATTCCAAACATTTACTGCCACCACAGTGATTTCAACACTTAACCCCTTCATTCTCGACACTGGGTACAGTGGATTTCCTCAATTTATCATTGTTCGTGATACGGCACGTAAATCTAACACTGACTGCATACATATTTATATTTATATTTACTATGCACCAAACATGCATGTCACGAAAGCCCCTTTTGTGCCTTCTGCAGATCAGCAGCTGTATCAAATTGATGCAATCTCATTAATTGATAAGAAATCTGGGCCAGTTAATAGTGGCCATAAATGTGTTACATTATTTTTTATGAGGAAACCAGATGCCTTGTGGCTAAATAGGAGCCGCTAGAGAAGGAAATGAGAAAGCGATTGGCTGATAAGCGGGTGAACGGGGAGTGTGAATAAGAGCAAGAGAGATGTTGAAAGGTGTAGGAGATGTCTGAGAAGTGAAGAAGTTTTGTAGCTAAAACATGTCTTTTGTCACAGCTACACTGGATAATATAATCCAAGCACATGAAAGATAGATGGACAATGCTCTCTTTCTTTTCTCTCACGACGCCCATCTTTCTTCCGATGGTCCTCACTTCTCGCAGTAGCGTTTAGGAGCGAATATCAAATCTGACAGACAAGCGAGAACATAAAAATCCTTTTAGCTTTCTGCAAACTGCAATCTCTTTCTTCCCTTCTCACTCTGTCTCCCTTTGAAGTGCTTTAAATGTGTTATACGTACCTGACCTGTCTATTCACTCGAGGACAGAGGACTTGTGAGA
Organism: Puntigrus tetrazona; assembly: GCF_018831695.1. Taxonomy (NCBI): domain Eukaryota; kingdom Metazoa; phylum Chordata; class Actinopteri; order Cypriniformes; family Cyprinidae; genus Puntigrus; species Puntigrus tetrazona. Next base: position 13,649,831 of record NC_056714.1, read on the forward strand.
ACCTCAAGGCTGACAACAATGAAACAGAAACCGTTAACTCTATCAACCGTAATTATGTTAAAGCGTCACAGGGTTTCTGTGACAAAGCACTTCAACAAATCACAGCGTTCCCGTCACAAGTGTCATAATACAGGCTCTTCTGTGACTCAGCGGTTATAAGCCTGATTCACTTGGACGTTTCAGTGTGGGTTATGCAAACATATTGATTCCTCGGTGTACCTCACATGGCGTTTGTTGTGGTTTGTTCTGTGGCCACGCAGTTGAAAGGATGGAGGTCGTCGCCGAGCTTCAAGCAGGGTCACAATCGATCTCCAATGAAAGGCTGACGTGTTTCACAGCTGCAGAGTACATCCAACTGCAAACAGTCCAATGAAGTGGTGTTTTTTTACATTAACAGCCAATTTGAGATCTCAGGGTGATAGCAGTTAATATCATTGGGTTCCAAAGAGCTTCTTTTTCTTGTAGACCTTTACAAAACTAGCAGTGCTTTCTCACCTAATTACGTCAATAGCAACAATCAAGCTCAGGGACAATGTTTTAGCTTTCTTGGTAATTACTAGAAGTGCACTGAAATTAAAACCAAAGGCTGAACACTGAACATGGTTTTCACATTTACCCCATATACTTTGCCATTTTTTTTCACCATTCAATAAATTAAATAGCCAAAAAATGCTTTTTTATTTCATAGAAAAAAATCTACCAACAACGCACAATTTAACTTAAATAAGTTAGGAAAATAATTTTTGAGACCTCCTTCTTGAATCAGGCATGTATTTTTTACTGTAATTAAATGCTATTTTCGGCCGAAAAAATTTCTGTTGTCGAACATTCGTTGCATCCCTAGTAACTACACATCTGACTAAATAAAAAAATCAAGTGCCTGAGAGAACAATAAACCTTGCATATTAAATTTGCACCCAGTAATTGAGTGTGTTTGAAACTAATTGTTTTTCCAATTCTCTTTGCAACAGTCTGCGATTCATTTGCCAGTCGTTGCATCCAGTTGGATCATTATATGGCTCTTCTGTACTCGGCATCCATTTCCTTGTGTAATTGACAGAATTCCAAAGCGAGAAATTGACACTTTCCAAACAGCTTGAGTGCATCTTGTGCCATAATTATAATGCTTTTCTTTTCTCTCTTTTCAATAGCGTGTTCAATGGGGTCCTATAAACCAGTGGCCGGCTCAGCTTCATGTATAGAGTGCCCAGCTAACAGCAGAACCAGTTCAGACGGGTCTAAACTTTGCGAATGTCGGAGTGGCAACTACCGTGCATCCGCCGATGCTAACACCACCGCCTGCACAAGTAAGAGCACAGCTAGCTATGCGTAAGAGGATAAGACAAAGGATTTACAATCAATGTAAATATATCGCCATAAAAAAACTTGCTCTAGGAAAACAACAGCTTGTCATTGAGACAGTAGGTCACCTTAAGCCTGAGATACACTGGACGATTTTATTAATCCAATAAGTTCACTGCTAATCACATGGGTACAACGTGCTTGTAGACTGTACGAGGATGACTATTGACTCGATGCATGTCGCTATAGAAGAATAAAATGCCATCAGTATGTGCTTGTGGTAAACACAAAGAGGATGATGAATCATACTTTGGCAGTTGTAGTTTGTATGCGAGCTGAAAAAGTGGAAGTGACAAAAAAGGAAAGGATAAGAGCTTGAGGTAAGCAGTATTGTGACAGCACCATGTCGCGTTGATTTTATGTTGCATTTTTATTGGCTGTTGAGTAAACGTGGGTCATAGCAGCAAACACACTGTACAGTGATCGTGCTGCCTTTCTGACCCTCTCAGACAATATTGTAGGTTTTATCTATCGGTTGCAGTACTGTGACAATGGCCTTGTTTGAACCTCGCTCACTGTATGATATAAGAGCACCTATTAGAAACAGGATCAGAGAAACGATTGTGTCATGATGCCAGTCTTTCATCTGGGAGAACTGAAAACCATACAGTGTGTCTCAGGCTTTACAGGGACAACTTACCTCCCTGTACAAGGTGCATATTAGTACCTTAGAGATGCAATATGTACTCTTAAAGAACTACTGTTAACTATTATGGGTAAAATGTACTATATATTATACTGACCCACTCTCTTAAAAATAAAGACACAAAAAGGGTGTTTTTTGTTGCTCAAAAAACCTTTAAATTAAAGGTTTTTAAATGAACCATTTTGAAAGAACATTTTAAAAATCTAAAGAACCTTTTTTTTTCTTTTATAAAGAAAATTTTCTTCATTTGAAAGTTCATTTGAAAGGTTCTTCACTATACTATCAATGCCAATAAAGAACCTTAATTTTTAAGCAGTGACAAGGTTTTTTTGTCCCTAAAGGTAGAACTGAGAAGATTTTGTATTGTCCACATATTTCCTTCCGACTCAAAAAGATTGAAAGAAATAATTTCAAATAATCTTTCAGTTTAGCTGTGTGAGCTAATTTTCCTTCATGTACTATTTTTAATTTACCCCCAATTACCCCTGATTTCATTTACCATACATCCCATGAATAATTAACTGGAATGCACTAAGAGTCTCTCACTTCTCTGTCCAAATCCTCATGTCTCTTTCCAGGTTTGTTTTCATGCAGATGCTTTAAAACAGTAATTGTCATCTGTTAAAATAATGGAGATCACTTTTCATTTTAAAGGTCCCATATTGTCAAATCTGAAATTTCCTGGTTTTTTTTTTCATTTTACGTGAGGGAGGCTATGTTACTACCATATAAGATTCAAAATTGTTAAGTCACAGTAAACTGCACACAACCTGCATAAGGTGGCTGTGATTTTTGACGAGCCGTTGTGACTTTTGTAAAAATGTGACGTCCGATATACGCCTTCAGTCATCACCCGACCACTGTCCATGACATTATTGAGCAACAAAAACACAGAGACAATGTCGAATAGGTTAACTTTAACAGATGAAACCAGATGGCCGACCTGTACTCTCACTCCAAGGATGGACTCTCTTACAGGATTGTTACTATGAGGTGAATCACATCTCGTGTATAGTACGGACAAACTCACTGAGTCTATCTAGTCGTGATGAAGATGTATGCATTTCAGTTTCAGCGGGCAACTATTTTTACAGCTAAATTATTATTCAAGCTACAATTAATCTCAATTATACAATTACACGTGATTGTATATAAATCGTCAGTTTGTTGTTTTAAACACACGCACACAGACATTATTTCATAAACAGCATAGACGTAAGATGCAATAAAACTTAAGACGCAACCCTAACAGCAAAAAATTAACTCTATATTGAACCTTTTCTGATAAGAAGTATGCAAACTTGAGCATTTTTGTGTATCGTTGAGTTTAACCACAGCTGTTGGCGTTTTTTTTTTTTTTTGTCTGGCAGTGGTATGAGGTATGCACTCATATTTCTAATTTGAGGCTCTATTATGTCAATTGTGATGATATTTCAGGCTCCATATGTATCCGAGCATGTGCTATTTTGAATGAGCCGCCTGTAGTCTTCCCTTTGTTTTGCATCCAGCTAGTGCTGCGACAAAATTGTGACGTCGTTACATTTGATTGGCCTGGTTGTGCATCACTCAGAAAACACAGGCCAATCAGAAGAGAGGGCCATGAATATTAATTAGACAGGCTAAAATTGACCTGTTTTTGGCAGAGCTCCTAAGACAGCAGCTGTAAAAATATATTGAGATGGTTTTTGTTACATATATCGCAAATATATATTCTTAAGGACATCAACACCTAAAATAAAACTCCAAAAAGGTGTACAATATGTGACCTTTAATGTACATGTTCTATTAAGACTATTTATCTTGCATAATATAAACTATATGTTACAGTGATATTTATGCATGATGTTTTTGGGAAAATAGCTAGGCTTATTTGTGGTAGACTGAAAGTAATTTGTCAGTGCTTTCAACTATCCTTTTAATGACTGATAAAGAAAAATATTACCTCATTGTGCACGGTGTTTTGAAAATGCTTATTGCCTTCATAGAGCAAACCTCTATGATGCTCTGCATTAATTTCTATTAATAACCTTTATTTTGTATGCGATTAAACACAATTAATCATTTTACGCTAAATAAAACAATAACAAAAAATCTTTACCTTGAAAAAAATTTAAAATAAAAATTTTATCTTAACTTGTTTATTAGACAGGTCATCTTTGAAGAACTGTTTTTACCTATAAAACTGACGTGAAAATTACATTCTAAAAAAGGCTTTTATTCCTTTTTTTTTTTTTTAATAACAATTTAATTTTAAAAACGTATTCCAGTTGGTGGCTAAACATTAGTAGGTGAATAAGCTCCGCTCTTCTTTCTCAGGCCCTCCATCAGCGCCGGCGTCTCTGTCGTGGGAGTATGAGAGTTCAGAGGGCGGGGTGTCTCTGCGCTGGAGACCTCCTGTGAACATGGGGGGACGGAGTGAAGTGTGGTACGGGGTGGTGTGTCGAATCTGCCCCTCTGCCACTAACACGCCACCGAGCATGTGTTCCTGGTGTGGAGATACTGTCACTTTTTCCCCTTCTCAAACCAGCTTGAAGCAGACGAGGGTCACGCTCAAAAACCTGCTTACTAGGGTCACCTACCTCATACAGGTATTTACTCACAGGCGTTTTTTAATAAGGAGTCTCATAATGGAATAACATTATATGATAACAAGATTTACACTTGAGCACATGCAATTGTCTAAAACACAAAAAAAAAATTCAAAAGGACCATTTGTGGTGACCGGACGATTTGTGTCAGATCCACGTCATGTGCAAAAAAATGCATTTAATAGAGACACCTATAGATTTATTGATATCAGTGATACTGGTCTTTATGAATAATAGACTATTTAGTTAAAGACATATTTAAAATATGCTGTCCTTGTGTTGATTCTACTTTAATTTTGACTATATAACTATATTATATTATTATGCAATTAACCATGATTAATTACAGAAAAATATGATTATTAGTTTAATTCACTGAACACACTAATACGTTTATATTTAATACAAGATCTAGATATGACAACATGCTACTGATTGTTTGTTAAAATGTCATTTAAATGTATACTGTATATATATCAGCATATTAGAATGATTTCTAAATGATCATGTGATACTAAAGACTGGTGTAATTACTGCTAAAAAAAATCTGCTTTGCCATCACATAAATTACATTTCAACACATATTAAAGAGAATGATATTTTGAATTGTTATTATTTTCTACTTTATTACAGTTTTTACTGTATTTGTAAACAACAAAATCAAGCCTTGGTGAAGGCATTTTTGAGAAACCTAAAAGTTTATTTATATTTCCCTGAGAAATATTCACCACACAGCGCTCATGATTACGTCTTAACGCAGCTTGTGTGCATGGAAGAGCGTCACTGCAATATGAGCTTTGCATGCTTTTACAGGTTCAAGCAATAAATGAAGTGTCAGCGCTGAGCCCTTTTCCACCTCAGTTCGCCAGCATCAACTTCACCACCAGCCAATCAGGTACGAGAAAAGCAAACGCATGCTGGGACTATCCTCGATACGTAGTGTGCACCAAACCGTTTGCTCGGTGAATCAATGTCTTTCTGCGTCTGTCACTGTCTGTCGTTCTCCACCCGTCTTTCTGCTTCCTCTCCCCACGGCCTGTCTTTCCATCCATCTCTCTCTTCTGTTCATAATTTTTCTTCATCTGCTCTCGGGGCCCAGGTGGCTTTGGGTCACGATATGCTGTCATTTCGTATAATGGTCAAGAAAGCAACAAGAGAGATGGAAAAAGATGAAGAATGGAGGGAGGATAATCAATGTGGCAGCCCACAGAAACTTTGAAAACAAAAGGCGCAATTCAGACGTCCCTCTCGTCCCTCTTTCTCTCTCTCTCTCTCTCTCTTTTTTCTATCTTCAGTGGTAATTCAAGCTCAGATGGATTCTGCAGACCTGTATATGACTAGTTCGCATAACTTTACAATTATTTGAGAGGTGGTTGCCGCTGATTGAACGGGATCGAGTCACCTATCCGTGCGCTTCCACATGACTGATTAACAGACGGAGACATGGGCTGAGACGAAGGGGGTCAGGGGGCTTCGCAAAAGAGGGAGGGAGCGGAGAATGGTTAACTCATGACCTCATTAACACGGATGCGGTTTCAGCAATGTCTAACTAACCGTCAAACAAGCACCGAACCATGATGCGAATGGCTTATTTAGACCTGCGTGCGAATCCACATGGGTTTTATCGCTATTAATGAATAAAAAGCATTTGTAATGAGGATGGCGGAGAACGTCTGTGTAGCAGTATTGTGAAGCGATGGGCCCCCGTGTGGTCGCTCTGATGATGACATGTGCATTACAGTGCCTTCTGAGGTTCCCATGCTGCACCAGCTCAACAGAGTTCACGACTCCATCACGCTGTCCTGGCCTCAGCCGGACCGGCCCAACGGGGACATCCTGGAATACCAGCTCCGCTACTACGACAAGGTCAGAGCTCTTTATTAATGCAGGGTGGTCAAACTCAGTCCTGCTCCAACACGCCTGTCACCGTCTTTTTAGATTTAAAATAGTACTGAAGACCTTGATTAGCTGATTCGGTTGTTTAATTAGAGTTGGCGCTAAACTCTATGGGCTATGGCCAACCATGAGTTTGACACCCAAGTATTAAAGGCCCTAGTGAAAAATAAATGCACTAAAATGTATTTAAAATACAATTATTTTGTGCTAAATATACTACTGATACCTTTACATATCTATGTACTTAATAAAAATACCCAGATTCAGATGCTTGATATTCATAAATGAACATTGTAAAAGTTTAATGATCCTTTTTCATCAGGGTAAAAGATCACCCAAAAAACCTTTATGTAGAATTGTATAATGCATAATATAATGTAGAACTGCATGGAAAAATGTCATCTGTACATTCCTAAAAATTGATCAGCTTAAGCTTAAGCTAAAAAGATTAAGCTAAATTAAAGGACAATACTATTACATTATATTATTACTACAATTTATAAAACTGAAATCAACTCAACTGAACCAAAAAAAGAAAATGTAAAAATAAAAGCTTTCTTAAAATATTACAAATATTATAGCATTATATAAACAATACTCAACTCTGTGACAGATATAATGTTTAGTAAATGATGGAAGAGTGTGAACAGTACATTAATTAAAAATTTAATGTAAATAAAGCTGAAATAAAAAATATTAAATAAGAATATCTATACTAAAATATAATACAACGATATCTAAACAGAGAAATAATAATAACAATAATAATGACAAAACCACACAATAAAATGACTAAAATGCAAACTAAAACTAAAATGAAAAAGCAAGTGCTATTACTATAACAAAACTTGTACTGTACTATAATAGTGTATGACAACACAAGAAAAATAATAACTCTGGAAAGGACATGAGTAAAGACCATGTTTAAACAAAAATGACAAGGAGCACACAGAGATTACAGAGTATGATTAACAGTCATTAATAATCTACAAAGATAATATTCCATCAAGTAGGGTAGATATTCCATCACTCGTTGACGTTGAGACCGGACACTGAACGGGAAGGGACTTATAAAGGGGGACGTAATGAAGATAATTAAAGACATAATGATACAGTCACAGGAGACAGAAACTAGGTCACACACAGAGCACATGGGAAAACACAAACAAGTGACCAAGCACAACAAAATTACTAAACCATTCTAAAATTAAAATAAGAAATGCTAATACTGTATAAATAATAATGAAATAGCACTGAGAATGATATGAGGGTGAGTAAACGATGACATAATTTTCCTTTTTAGGTGAACTGTCTCTTTACATCAGTATAAAGCGTTGTGTAGTGCTTCTGTAAATAGATGGTGCTTTGTCTCTCTGGCAGGGGTCTGATGAGGACAGTGCTATGAGCGTGTTCAGTGAAACCAACACAGTGACGGTTGGAGGTCTGATTCCAGGCTCCATCTACGCCTTCCAGATCCGTGCCCGGAACGAGAGAGGCTACGGACCCTACAGTCACACCATTTACTTCAGCACCCTAGCCATGGGTGGGCCAAGAATACAGCATGTCACACATGGTTTAGCAATCTAGACCACACATACGAAAGCATATTATCATGTTCAGTCAGCAAAAGACCAATGGTTCTGTAAATAATGCATTCATTTTGAGATTTTCAACTCCCAGGACAATTTATTTGCTTAAAATACCCTGCAAAACAAAAGTACAACATTTCACAACTTCCTAATGTTAAAAGGTTACTATTACTATAAAAATTTTAATTTGTCATTAATCATGTCGCTTCAAATCCATAAAAGCTTTATTCGTCTTCAGAACAAGCTTCCCAGTTTCCATCCAATATCTTAAAAATGTGTTTTTAAGACAAAAAAAAGCTTTTACGGGTTTGAATGACGTGGGGGTAAGCGATTAATGACAAAATATTCCTTTTGGGGTGGAGTAACTCACTGCAATTAACATTATTTTTATAATTTAAAATAAAATGTTTATAGTTTGAAAATACTGTTCAAATGTTGTCAGTAAGGTTTTTTTATTTTAAGAAATTATTAATTTACTTTTTTATTACTATACAGCAAGGATGCACTGAATTGGTTGAAAGTGGTTCATAGTATCCTGAAAAAAAGCAGTTGCCACAAAAATATTAAGCAGCACAGAGGTTTTCAACGTTGATAATAATTTGTAATTGAATCAGCATATTACTATGATTTCATGGAGGATCATGTCACACTGAAGACTGGAATAATGCTGAAAATTCGGTTTTGCATTAAAGGAATAAATTACATTTAAAAACCTATTCAAATGAAAAACATTTATTTGAAATTGTAAAAATATTTAACATAATTCAGCTATTTTAATTAAATTTTGTATTGCCATTGTGTCACTTTGCAGAGGAACAGTCAAAGCAGATTCAGAATCGCCTGCCTCTTATGATTGGATCGATCATGGGCGGAGCGGCGTTCCTATTGGTTGTGATTGCGATCATCATCGTGTTTGTGTTTCGAAGGTATGTACATCAAATCTCTTCACCTCAAATATAACGTGATATATTATATATTACAACAAAGAGTCTTGTTTATTGCATATTAAAGTTATTGTGTAACTGTTATTGCTTCTTTGTTATTCTGCCTTTTCGTCCTCTAGTAAAAGGAGAGAAAGCCCTTATAGTGACAGACTTCAGAGATACATCAGCAACAGAGGTGAGAGCTTTATACGTGAAGATTTTGCATACATGTACATTATCTTCGTCTTCTAAAGTGGGCTGTATTCAGACTACTTTGTAATTATAGCTATTACATAATAGCTATGATTCAGTAAAGTACCGTGTCTACACCGCAGTTAAGAAAGGTTTGTGAGAATTTTGCTATTTTGATGAAGAATGATAAATGTGCCGCGTCAGTGGTTTTTGTATTTGCAGTCATTTGCAGAAGCAGTCATTTAAATGGTCTGTGTGGAGTAAACATAACATAGATGTGGCTATTCATTCAGGTGGGGTGAAATATTACGTGGACCCCTCTACTTACGAAGACCCCAGTGAGGCGGTCAAAGAATTTGCTCGAGAAATCGACCCAGCTCACCTAAAGATCGAAGAGGTCATTGGAGCTGGTTAGTACGCGTGGTGAAAGTTTGTTGACTTTCCTGAGGCAGGATAACAACAGCCTGACACAAAGTGTATAAATTGGATAAAACGGGCATTATGAACACTCTGATGATTGTATTTGTCTCTCTAGCTCAGTTCGGGGAGGTGTCCCGTGGACGCTACAGGCCACTAGGCCGCAGAGAGGTGCTGGTTGCAGTAAAGACTTTGCGTTGGGGAGTGACGGACCGCGAGAAGAATGTGTTTCTCAGCGAGGCTGGAGTCCTTGGCCAGTTTGACCACCCTAATGTACTCAAACTGGAAGGTGTGATCACTCGCACCCCTCCTGAACGCATTATCACAGAGTTCATGGAGAATGGACCCCTGGATGCCTTTCTCAGGGTAAGAACTAATTCTATTCAATTATTTATTTGCATTAAAGAAATAAATGATTGTACATTATTATAAATGTGACCCTGCACCATAAAACTAGTTGTAAGTAGCAATAGATAAAATTGTACGGGTCAATTTTTGACAAAAATCATTAGGATATTAAGTAAAGATCACGTTCCAGATATTTTGTCAATTTCCTAATGCAAATATCTCAGAACTTAGTTTTTGGTTAGTAATATGCATTATTGTTAAGAACTTCATTTGAACAACGCAACAAAGGTTATATTTGCACTTTCAGATTCCAGATTTTTAAATAGTTGTATCTCAGTCAAATATTGTCCTATGCATTAATGGAAAGATTATTTATTTCGTTTTCAGATATATATATATATATATGTATATTTCAGTTTCAAAGCATTGACCTGTATGACTGGTTTTGTGGTACAGGGTCACATATTATTTTAAAAAGAACAAAATAAAAAGCTAAATTAAATTATCATATAGTTTATGGAGAATGGCCTTGAATTGAAAAGATGTAAAATTTAATTCTGTTTAATTTAAACGGTTTTAATTAATTTAATTTATTAATTAAAATGAACAATTATTAAACTGATATTAAACTAGCTAATTATTGTGTTATATACACGCATATGAAATATTGTTTAGAAAAGGACCAGATGAAAGTTTACTAAAATATCATACAGTCCCCTAATCCTTTTTTTACGGGTTACAATATATTATTTTTATTATATCATTATAATATTACAATTTAAAAAGTAAATGAGTAAAAATAAAACTTCAATTAAAAAGGCAGGAAAGTCAACTAAACTGATTAAAAACAATAATCATTAAATATGTTGTTATATAAGAGAAAATTTATATAAAATATATTGTTGTTTTTAATATACTTAATATAATATATAATATAATATGAAAAATACATTCAATTTAAAAAAGCATATTCATCATGTTTTTTTAGGAAAACGAGGATCAGTTCAGCGTGTTGCAGCTGGTAGGCATGGTGAGGGGTGTTGGAGCGGGAATGCGTTATCTTTCAGAAAGAAATTTTGTCCATCGTGACCTTGCTGCCCGAAACGTTCTGGTGAACTCAAACCTGGTCTGTAAGGTGTCTGACTTCGGCCTGTCCCGTTTAATGAGGGGTCTGGACCACAACATGCCCACCTACACTGCTTCACTGGTACGTTATAGAAAGATGTAAATGTACAAAACACTATTTAAATTGATGTATGTAAATTAATTTAATTTCACTTCTTGCTTTATTCTTTTTTTCAATTTGCGTTATTATTGATTGAATTATTCCCGCTGTCTTTCAGGGCAGTAAGATCCCTGTGCGGTGGACGGCTCCTGAAGCTTTCCAGCATCGCAAATTCAGTTCAGCGAGTGATGTCTGGAGTTTTGGGATTCTCATGTGGGAGGTCATGTCATATGGAGAACGCCCATACTGGGACATGAGCAACCAAGAGGTGAGCATTATAAATAATAAATACAGTAATATATAATAATACAGTAAAATTAACCAAATGTACACTAGAGGGAGCTAATAGAATGTTTTGTGTGTGTGTGTGTGTGTGTGTGTGTGTGTGTGTGTGAGTGCATTCCCTTATTATGAGGGCCACATACCACGAGAATAGCAATGCCTGTAGGGGACCTTGTGGGGACATTGATTTTTATTCCCATTATGAAAACTATGCTTGTAAATCATACAGAATCAAGTTTTTTTTACAAAACATTGCACCTATGGAAAGTCCCAAGAAAAAAATGAAAAACCGTGTGTGTGCAAATCACTGCTTAAGAATGAAAGTTTGCAGTACTATGGGAGTGTGACAGATTTTACAGTATTTTATGTTTCTAACCAATAGCTAGAAATGTAATGACCTCAATGAGTGTATATTCACATGTTGACTAAACAGTACATAAAGGCCTAGTTTTTCAGCTGCTTTACAGTAGTATTTTCCCTATTCTTTTGCAATGATTGATTCAATAAAGCTCTAAGACATGAACCAAGCCAAGCAGCACTAAGATTCTGATTTTCAGCAAAAATAGCACTTAAACATTTATTAACTAAAATCCTGTACAGCGGATGAATCAATCCATGTTATGATATAAAACATTTGCTTTGCCAAATGTCTTACAAAATGTTTTTTCCCATCTCATTCCTCTTTTCTAATTTGGTTCTTTCGGTTTTCGGTTCCTTTTTCCTTCAAATCACTTGCCTGCTCTGTATTTCTTGTCGTATACAGTTAAACACTTCACTGAGGCCACATTCAAATCGCCAGATTTCAGGAACGATGACTGTATTTAAATATGGGACTGAATGCAACTGTCTTTCTCTGTTTAGGTGATGAAGGCAGTGGTGGATCAGTACCGTTTACCTGCTCCGAACGGTTGTCCTCCAGCTCTTCACTCTCTGATGCTGCAGTGCTGGCAGGCTGACAGACAGGACCGGCCAGGCTTTGACTCTCTCCTGTCGTCTCTTGACCGTCTCATACGCCACCCTGCCTCCCTGAAGGCCGAACACAGCCGGTGAGTTAGTTAAGTCACCACCTTATATTAACAGGTAATATTGTGGTTCGTATTTTAAAATATCCCCCTCTTTCTTAGCCCCACCCAGCCACTCTTAAGCCCCACCCCCACTGACCTCTCAACAGTGACAACAGTCGGTGATTGGCTGACCGCTCTGAAGATGGACAGATATAAGGATGCGTTTGAAAGAGCGCAGTACCACAGTTTGGAAAGAGTGAGCATGCTCACAATGGAGTAAGTTGATATTTCATATTAGTTTGTCCAACATATTCATACATCACAGAACACTTTCTTTTTGTTAATTACTTCAAAAAGAATGAAAAATTCTTACGAGAGTTTGTGCCACATCTCGAATGATGTATTGTGTTTAATAGCACTGATACTTCATATATAATAAAATAGCTTTTTCTTACCATGGCTAATTCATTCCTGACACTTTTGTCTTGGTAAACAATTACATAAAGTCTTCAGTGTCATAAGATTCTTCAGAAACCATTTTAATATGCTGAATTGGTGTTTAAGAAACAGGTTGTGCTTCACATTTTAGGGTTCATGAATAACGATAAAGATCAGCATTTACTTAAAATAGATCTTATGTAACGTTGTAAATGTCATAACTGTCAGTTTTGGTCAATTTAATGCATCCTTGCTAAATAAAAGTTATCTTGAATTATTCCAAACTTGAGGCAGCGGCATATAGATTTCTGTAGAGATATAAGATACATTTTGATTTGTTTTAAAATGTGAGGAGTCTTTTTTTATGATAAAAAAAATTATATTATTTGTAATTTAGACTAAAGGTCTGTCGGTTCTCTATACAGGGTCAGAGAGGGTAACCAATAAGATGAATTCATAGAAAATCTGTTTCTATTGAAGAAACATTGATTTGATATTTTTCTATGCTTTTTCTATGATTTTTCTATGCTTTTTTTTCAGGGATGTTCAGGCTCTAGGAGTGAATCTGCTCGGTCATCAGCGGAAGATCGTAAATGCAGCTAAGCAGCTCAGGACACACCTCACTCAGGGACATGTGGAGGTCTGATGCTTCCCATTTTGTGTTGACACAGCAGTGCATGCTGGGAGATCTAGTCCACAGCCTGTCGCAGCCCACAAGAACACTGGAATAGAGATGAGGATGGCAAAAAAAGCCTTGAGTGAAAAAGATTTTTATTATGAATTATTTGCCCAATAGTCTCACCCTTGCCTCCTGGACTGTTGTCTTTCATATTCTTCTTTCGCTTTCTCCCTCCTTCAGTGTTGCACTACCTCTCACTTTCTTATCAGTTCTTTACTTACTGGCATTCAGTATGAACTTGAGCCTTAAGAACACAAAAAGGAAGCTCCTTCACAATCAGTTGCAAGGACAATCAGAGACTTTAAATGGACAGTAACCGACTGTTATGTCTTTGTTGGCACATGTGGTCAAGGGCACTAGATGTTTTGTTTTTAACTACACAACCAAATAATACTCATATTGTTCCATGAACTGAACCCCCATAAAAAAAGTATTTGCCTTGCTTTCCACTAAAAATATAAAAAATGTTCTAAGAGCTTTTTAAGGATGCGTTAATGTTGTTTTCAGTAAATGCACACTACTGAGCAAAGGTTTGGGGTCATTGAGATTTAAATGTTTTTGAAATAAGTCTCTTTTGCTCACCAATATCAGAAATACAATAAAACAGGAATATTGTAAAATATAATAACAAATAGCTGAATATTCAGCAGTTCACGCTGCAAAAATATCATGGTCAAAATATCTAAAAATTAAAATCAAAGTGCATTTACTAAAAATGCTAAAAAACATAGTACATTTAGTCTTGATATTTTGCTGGCTGATCATTTTTTTTACTTAATGCACTTTTTTTTCCCCAGATACAAGACTAAATATCTTCATTTTGTTTTAGAATGATGAATTTCTGTATATTGTGACTAAAAACAAGACAAACTAAGTAAGAAAGATTTATATGCCCTTCTTGCAGTATACAGTGTCACAATTGGTTGATCAGGAGACATTATAATTAATGTTACGATTTTTATAGCATAAATATTTTGAAAATTAATCATTTTTGTTTTTGGGATCTTGGATAAATATAAAGTTCAAAAGAAAAACATCTTCAACTTCATTCAAAATCTTCATTTGATTAAAAAAAATAAAAAATTGACCCCAAACTCTTTGGCAATGGTACAAGTAGTGTAAAAGAAATACATCATAACATGCTATTGGGAGTAAATTTATTTTGTTTTATGGATGTTATTTTTACTGGAAAATAATTTAAAAACAGACAAATATTTTGCACCGTATACGTTATGTACAGGTGTATAAAGTATTGTAGAATCATACAATACTTACAGCAAGTTATTCAGACACACCAATGGTAAAGTTTTTGCATTTTGCGACTATCAATCGTACACTGAGGCCACGGTAGTTCACTGCTTACCTGTGACATTCCATCATCTCACCTGTGAAACAGGTTCCCGCCACCAATCCCAGTCCTGTCCACGAGCAGGCGTGTTCCTGTAAATGACTATTTCACCCCTGAAACAATGTAGCATAAAGTCACACTGTAATATACGAGCAATGTGAAGTAGGTGTTACAGTACATGTGATTACAATTGCTGGGCGACGTGAAAGAGAGAAATGTGCTCCTCGTGTATAGTGTGTGTGTGTGTGTGTGTGCGTGTGTCTGACAGATTTACAGTACGGATGAAACTGGTGCTGCTGAAAAAAAGAGTGAATGGATTTGTGTAAAAAAATGTAAAAAGGGAGTGTATGATCATGTGGATGCAAATTTGAATCTGTTTGATTGTACAGTTGTTCACCACAGTTCCACTACTGTCCAAATTTGTAAAATATATATGATTTTGTTTATATATGCCCACTGTTTTTGTTTACATGATCCTAAACCACAAAAAAAGTCTGTGCTCATCATGTTGCTGATATGTCCTTGTTTCCCATGAACAGCACAGAGTCAGCAGCACGACACGTATCAGACACCGATCAGTGTGCGTCAGCTTTACTTGAAAGTGGACATGATTCTCAGTAGGAGATCAGAGTATGATCTGATAGGGGTAATGAACACAAAGTCCACATATACACAAAATAACTATTTTAAATGAAACATGCAGTTATTTCTGCTGTGTTTTGTTAATATGTATGCTTTGTTTCTGCTAATTATGCATGCATATATTATGAAAGACTATATATATATATATATATATATATATATATATATATATATATATATATATATATATATCGAACTAAACTAAATGTTCTTTTAAACTTTATATACATATTTAGAATCTATATATTTAGAAAACAACAATATTTATACTATTCACAAAAATAAAGTTATATATGTATATATATATATATATATATATATATATATATATATATATATATATATATATATATATATATATATAAATTCTTTTATACATATTATGCCTCAATTATATATTTCCCCCCTTATATGTTACAAAAAAAGCATGCACACTCACTCATTTTGTTCGCTAAACAAGTGCTACACTATGAATTGCTGTTGTAAATATTTCCTGTGAAAGCATCACACACTGTAACATATAGGTAAGTGAAAAGCATCGTGCTAAAATATGCATTGTTCCAGGTGCAAAAATGACCAAATACTGCTACACGTTGACCCTGGCGAACTTAACCCGAAACTATCCATTAAATTATTGCAACAAAATAAGTTGTTTGCAATCATTTGTGGTAGGCAGGATGAAATTACACATACTAATTTGCACGTGGAAATCTTACAACATCTAAACATTAAGAGAATAACACAAGGTACTGCAAGTCCTAAAAGAAGTCAAAGTAAAACACATGCCTTGGGTATTAGGCTATTCTTTGAAGCTCTAAAATAACACACAGCAAATATGTGCTTTTTAATGCAAAACAACACATGACTGAGTCAACTGGAATAAAAAAAAAACATCCTTTACTTCACAATTTTGCGGTACAACTAGCATTCTATAGATAGTATCCCATACTGTGTTTCTGAGCCCTTTAAAGCACTTTTGACCAAACATAATGACTCATGTACCTGAAAAATCAAAGACCATTATTTGTCTTTCACACCATGCAAACTTACCTCCAAAAACATTACTTTAGTAACATTTATCCAAATGTAGGCTAAACATTTGCGAATGTATACATTTAGTGTTGATATGGAAAATATATCAGATTTCACTGACGTCCCAACCGAAATGGTTCTCCTGGTTAACCAAAACACTTATTTCTTCTTTGTGATGTAAACATACAATTAGGCCTTGTTTTTTTAGGTCTCTGGTGTTTGACCACTATGTATTATGCCTTAAATTACCCTATATTAGACAGCCACTCTCTGATGTTGTTATTGCATATAATGTCCTCCTAATCCCTATTTTTTTTTTTTTTCCAGAAATGCCAGCAGCTGCATTCATTTTTCTAAAACTGTTTATAAAAATCTCACTAAAAAGGGTTTTATTTATGGTAGGCTAACAATTGTAACCAATAGAAAACAGCATAGTTGAAATTCTTCAACGCCCAACTGAAAGCGGCAAACAATTACATTTTATATATTCGGTTAGGCTATTTGTTTGTTAATTCATATAAATAATGCCGTTATTACAGTCGAATCTGTAGCCTCTGCCATCCACTCCTGGACAACTTTTTTTAAATAAAGTTTTTTTTTTCCTTAAGTTATTTAAGAAAGATTTAAATTCAGCTCATTTTGCCACAACTGTCACTGGTTAGATTAAAACAATATTGCGGGAAAAAAACAAACAAACAAACAAAAAAAAAAAACCGTTAAACTAGACAAGAGGTGTTTAGCTCGTTCAGAGCTCGACCTTTTTTTTGTAGTTTAGACTGCTACAAGCTTGCAAAAACACCATAAGGCGATCTTTAGTGGGGCAAAACATAAGTGGTCGGTCCTGTTACGTTGAAAGACGTGATAACAACTACGAAAAAATCCTGAAAATCCTGGTTTATGCTTTGACCTGATGTGGCGGTATCTGTTTGACCAGTCCTTCACCACATTACCGAGAGAAGTAGTCTTGTAGACTGTTGCCGAAAAATCTCGGATTTTGTGCCCTGGACCTCAACACCTGCCGCGCTTCCAGAAAGGTAACGTACAGTTAAAAGTTCCGGTCATTGAAGGTCGTTTTGACTCGTCTGCAACATCCTGGTATCCGTCAGCTGGTTTGGGACAGGTTTGCTGCGCATTCATCCGACGCTGCGCTTTTAAAAGTGTTGACTGGTATGGTTTTCTTTCAGGTAACGTTACACAGTGAAATATGAAGGGCGAGGACCGAAAAATATGGACCACGGACCAATCTCGCAACTCCATAGAGGTACACAATTAAAGAAAGCCCATTTATGTTAATCCGTTCTAATCGTGTTTATAAATCACTTCAGTAATCAGTGAAGAAGACATTCAAAGAAAGTAACGCATCAAGCATCAAGAGGTTAGAAATTAAGTTGTTAACAAAAAATTTAGGTTGTATTAGGCTAACACAAGTATTAAGTTACACACAAGTATCTCCCAAATGGTCACAGACTACACAGGGTCACTTACTGGGCACCTAAACCTAAATCCTTTTCTACTGTCCCACCTGTATGACGTCCTCCACCCTCCTTTCCAGACTCAGCTATAAGTATAAATACTGATGTCAGACAGCTTACCTTTGTTTGTCCACTGACAGTCAAACAAACATGCTGTACATCAATTACTAAAATAACATTGGAATAACATAGTAAGGATTTTAGTAAGGTAGGTGAATGTTGCTTTGAATGCCGGCGTCTTTTGTACAATATTGTAGCAAGTGCATATAAGTGGATAGAGCAAGTTGTTGTTTTTTTTCAGCACTTTTAGAAGGAGAATGTTAACCTAAAAATTGTGCATATGCTAACTTCCTAAATTTATTTTATTCTAGTCAAAATATTAGAGAAAACAGTAAGACTTTTATTAATTGTAGTGGTAAAATAGATTAATATTTTACAGATTTTTAATTGTATATGCATTTTAAGTTAAGTGACGATGTCTGTTTCTTCTTGTCAGTCTTTTTGGTCAGAAACACCTCCAGTAAACATGACACCAGCCATCTCTAGAACTGCTGCTGGGGAGATAAACCACTGGTGGAGCCAACTGAAGTTTCGCCTTCAGCATAGAAAAGGATGGAACGAAATGTTGGATGAGACCTTCCTCACGCAGAACAAAAAGTAAAGAACTCACCATTATCAGTATAATCAATTGGATCATAAATATCATTTTGGGCGAGGAAATGCTAGTGCTTGGCCTGCAGTAAAAGAATATTCAAATCTCTGTAAATGAACGCACATCTTTTTGTATATAGCTGCTTCTGTGCCAACTTTGCAGTGTAACATTTTAAAGACGTAAGTCAAACAGAGTAATAGGTTCATCTTAATGAATGAAAAAGTATAAAACAAACATAAAAAATGAAATATCGACACAGTGCTGCTGCCTTGTAAAAAAAAAAAAAAAAAAAAAAAAGAGTCCTTTCAGCTCCTATTTGCACTTTTTGTGTTCTGCAGAGTCAATGACATCCCCCTGTTTTCCGCCACTAAGGAGAACAATGCAGCCTGTATAAAGAAACTGCTTGACTGTTCATCTACAAATATCTTTGAGAGAGGTGAACCACTTTTTTTGGTATTATTCACTGGGACACTTTGAATGACACGTACAGAATTGAACGTGGATCTGTTGTTGGGCGTGCATTTCAGGTGAACTTGGAGAGACGGCTCTGCATGTTGCTGTGATGAGCGATAATTTTGACGCAGCTGTGGCGTTGATGGAAGGAGCACCGGAGCTCATCAACGAGCCCATGACCTCTGAACTATACCAAGGTCTTTATTTTAAAAAAATAACCTTCCTCAAACATCTCATGTGATTGAATAACTATTTGCAGGTCTCATAGACGCGTGCTTTTATCGACAGGTTTAACGGCTCTTCACATCGCTGCTGTTAACCAGAACATTAACTTAGTCCGCGAGCTGATAGCAAGAGGAGGTGATGTGGCGACACCCGGGTCACAGGCATGTACTTCCGCAAAAGAAGAGGAGGACTTATGTATTTTGGTGAGATGGATGTTTCTATTAGTGATTTCTTTGGAATTATTGTGGATGTAGATGAGCATCGTGAGATGTAGTTTCCCATGACTACTACAAAAAAAGAAATAAGTACAAAAAATAAGTACATTGTGTGACTGTAGGTGAACACATCCTGGCATTTGCGAGCTGCGTGGGGAATGAAGACATTATAAACATACTGATAAAAGCTGGGGCTAATATCCGGGCCCAGGATTCCCTGGGTAAGAGCAAATAAAATAAAATGTGAAACTGATCTAAAATTGTATCTGCTTCTCTGGTTGTAACGCTTCTCTTTTTCTCATGAACAGGTAACACCATTCTTCATCTGTTGGTTTTGCAGCACAACAAAACAACTGCATGTCAGATTTTTGACTTGCTGATGTCAAAAGATGCAGATCTAGACCCCGCTATCCCTCTAGACATGGTACCCAACTACAGAGGCCTCACGCCATTCAAACTCGCTGCGAAGGAGGGCAACCTCGTGGTAAGAGAGAGATCTTTACATGCATCTTTATCGGTGTTGGGAAGGTTACTTTGTAAATGTAATCGGTTACAGAGTACAAGTTACCCTATTTAAAATGTAATGAATAGTGTAACTATTTTTAATTACTTTATTAAGTAATGTAACTGATTACATTGGATTACTTTTTTGAGTACTTTTCTAAAAAATGTTTTCAAAAGACACTAATCTTTATCTAGAACAATACTGTACAGTAACATAATTTTCAGCATTTAAGGAGCACCGCTTAACGTTTTTTGTGATGTCGCACAGGCCTTCCAGCATGTGGTTAACCGCAGACGGATTATTCAGTGGAGTCTGGGACCATTGTCCTCCAACCTTTATGACCTCACTGAGATTGACTCCAGGGAGGATGACCTCTCTGTGCTTGAGATCATTGTCAGCAGTCCAAAAAAAGAGGTGTGTAAATGGACACATTACGCCATGCTGTAGACTGTAAACATTAAAGGGTTAGTTCACCCCAACATTTAAATTGTGTCATTAAATACTCGCCCCCATGCACAACTCACAAGACCTTTTTTCATATTTGCAAAACAAATTATGATATTTTTAACGAATCTGAGAGTTATCTGACCCTCAATAGACAGCAACACAGCTGAAATGATCCCAGCTCCAGAAACGCAGTAAAAATATTGGTTTAACAGTCCATGTGACATCAGTGGCTTTTTTTGCACAAAGAAAACAGAAATAACATCATTGACTTAACCATTTTACGTCTTCCTCCATTTTTGAGAGTATCACAATGCATTCCACTAGGCGTTAACAAACCCGGATTAAATTCCCCCCAAACATAAACATTATAACTAGGGGAGACGAATGGTTGAGTAAATTATGTTATTTTGTTTTCTTTGCACAAAAAAAGTCGCAAAACTGAAGTTGAGCCACAGATGTCACATGGACTGTTTTCCGATTTCATCAAAAATATATTAATTTGTACTCCAGAGATAAACAAAAGTCTTACGGAACGACACAAGGGCACGACTCTTCATTTTGGGGTGTACTGGGGTATAACTCTTTAATAGAAAGAAACATCATCAGTAGTTACAGATGAAATCCAATTTCTATCAGGGGGCTATTCCTAATTTATCTTTGAACAAAGTGCTTTGTGTATCTCAGGCCAGGAGGATTCTTGAGCTGACTCCAGTTCGACAGCTTGTCAGACTGAAGTGGAATCTGTATGGGAAACATTACTTCAGGTGCCTTACTTTCACATACCAAACGACATTTGGTTATTATTTTTATTTAATTGTTAAACTACAAATATTTGCAGCTGTCATATTAAAGAAATATTTAATGTTATTCATTTTAATCTAGTGAACATTACTTGATTATTTCTTCAATTTCTTTGACCTCAAAATGCACAATTCAGATTTTTATATATAATAGATATATAATCTAAGGTCTAAATGTAATATTAGCAGAAGAGTCAATATAATTATGTCTAAAATATGATATGGAGGTTTAAAGGTTGCACCTGTTTGTTTTCAACTGACTTTTTCACATATTCAGCATTTTTCTGACTTTATGAGGAAATTTATAATGTTGGTTTTATAATGTGTTTATAATGATGTTGCTCCATTGTTTGCAGGTTATTGATGATGGTGTACCTGCTGTATATCAGCATATTCACTTTGTGTTGTATAAACCGACCCATGAAGGACATTCCTGAGAATTACACCAAAGCAGACAACGACCACACCATAAGATTGCAGAAAAGCTTTACGGTGTGAAACATTCTTATTATGTATCTGCATATAAAAGCACTTTTCTAAATGTGATGTCTTTTTGTATGTTTAGGAGAGCTATCAGACCTATAAAGATCACCTGCGTTTAATTGGAGAAATTATCAGTGTCATAGGAGCCATCATTATTCTGCTGATAGAGGTCAGCAAAATTTAGTTTGACATTAGAAACATTATGCAATAACATTTCACTAATATTATGCCAAAACAATTCTCATATTGAATAATTTTCAGATTCCCAGTATTTTGAAAGTGGGGGCTAAACGCTATTTCGGACAGTCTGCCCTCGGAGGACCCTTCCATGTAACTATGTAAGTTCATATTTTGACTTTTTTTTTAAGTAATTTTTTTCTGTGATGGCATGATTCCAGCAACACATAATCCTTCAGAAATCATTTAGATATTTTGATTTGCATTTCTTACTGTTATGAATTTTATAAAACAGTGCTGATACATTTTGAGGTTTCATTGATGAATAGAAATTAATTTATTTATAAGTATCTAAAAGTCACATTTGATCAGTTTAATTCATAATTGCTGATATATGAATAGTTTTTAATGCATAAAAGGGCACCTTTACATTACAAGAATTGGTTTCTATTCAAAGAAACAATCATAGTATATGCTCTTTAACATCACATTTTTTGAAACCCTTTTGACTATTGTTCAAATAAAAAAAGTTTGACTGCATGCATTCATCCACACTCCATTTCCTTGTATTTCTGGTGCAGGGTTAGCTACGCTACTCTGGTTGTGATCTTGTGTGTGTTGCGGACCACTGGAATGGCAATAGAGCTTGTGCCAATCTCTTGGGCTTTGGTTCTTGGCTGGTCCAACGTTATGTACTTCGCCCGAGGTTTTGAGATGCTGGGACCCTACGTCATTGTGATTCAGAAGGTTGAGCATTTCTCTGAGGCAGCCCCTCCCTCTTTTTGGTCTGCAGACCCAGTATAGCTTTCTAACATACATGTGGTGATGTTCTTTTGCAGACGATATTTGGAGATATGACAAAGTTTATGTGGTTGTCGCTCATCTTCCTCATTGGATCCTCTGCCGGTTAGTTCAAATGCAATTGCATCAAAAGATACCCATATAACTTTTTTTTGCATTTGTAAACAATGATTTCCTCTTCTGCTTCCTCAGGCTTGTGGATGTTTTATATGACTCAAGAATCTTTAGCTTTACCGCAATATCGCTCGTTCCCCATCACCGTCTTCACGCAGTTTGAGCTGAGCATCGGTCTGATTGACTTGCCAGTCGACCATACGCTCTACACCCATCCAGTGGTGCACTGTGTCCACGTCTGCTTCAGTGTGATCTCTTACATCCTCCTGTTCAACCTCCTGATCGCCATGATGAGTGACACGCAGTGGAGGGTCACCCAAGAACGTGACGAACTCTGGAGGACCCAGGTTGGTAGTGTAGCTAATACAGACACACAGTACTTGTTCTGGAAGCACATTGGGTGAAAATCGCTTTCGCCGTTTGTAGGTGGTGGCTACTACTTTGATGCTGGAACGGAGATTACCACTGCGTCTGTGGCCAAGACTGGGCGTCTACGGACTGGCGTTCGGCCTTGGAGAACGCTGGTATCTCCGGTAAGTTGACTTTCTCAATTTCTATATAAAAGCATTGCTAAACACTTGTATTTATTCACAACATCTGATGATTTCAGAGTGGAGGATCGTAACGACCCAATGGTGCAAAAGATGAGACGCTACATTAACGCATTCTCAAAGGAAGGTGAACCAGCTAAAGAGAAGGAGGAAACAGGCAAGAGCAAGCCTAATGATTTAGTCGTCCAAGATGAGCCTAAAGTCCAGAGGAGACCCATAAAATGCTGGCAGCTGATTCGCCAGAGTATAGAATGTGAAAAGGAAGAAAATGTGGATGGAATCTAAGATCAGGATTAAATAGTAATTGTTGGGTGATATATAACATTCCGAATATATAAAGGGGTCCTGTTAAATTATTTTGAGTAATTTAGCGTTTTATAATATGGTAATATATAGGTGTTGTATTGGGTAGACAAAGCTGCATTGTGGTTCTCTTTATTGTTAAATATAAAGGTGAAAGTTTATTTAAGCAATACACAAAGACATTTCAGAGAAAGCAATTCAGAACATGATCGTGTGACCATTAGACCATATTTAGTGCAAATAAACAGGCTTTGTATACATGATCGATCTGGTTAGAAATTAGTTCAATTATAATACAAATAAATGGGATATTTACTAAAACTGCCTTTTTCTCTACCTATAATGCTCCATAATCCACAGAAAATGTACAAAAAAACTGTGTTGATGGACCAAATGTCACTATTTCTGACTAGGATCTTTAGAGAAAAGATGATAATCTTGAAGACTTGTTATGATTGATATGATATCCAGATATATATGTGATGTCAATGGGTGTGGTTGAGGACATCTACATCTTTTGACAGATGTACTGTAGGTATAAATCGCAGGAAGATGGGTGCCAGCTCCGTTCAGCTGGTTCATTTGCAGCCAAGATGGCACACTCTCCAGGGGAAGAAACATCTCCCCAATATCTGTGTGCGTGCAAAAGTGTCATAGTCAGAAGGTATTTAACCACATTTAAACATTAAAATTATACAGTACTTGTTTGTATTCGTAACCATGTGATAAACTATTTAAACAGGCTTGAAGGGCAATGTTGATTTTCAATGAGAATTTTTATTATCATTTTAATTATGGAATTATGTGTTTAATAAAATGATAAATATTTGGAAATTATTTGGTTATTTTTATGGTTACAAAGAGCTGAAAATTTTTCATTCTGGGCCCTTTTGAACCCTAATTATTTTCTTACCTCACTGTCAATACAGTGTTGTTAATCCATGTCCATTTATTTGCCCCCAAATGATTCAGCCCAATCCAGTAGTGCAAATCCCCTTTCTTGTTCAGATACATCTGCAGAGAGGAAAAGCATATGAATGCATTAATATACGGATCACTTCTGTTTTAATTTCACCATATTTACTGATGTACTGACCTGCACACGTTCATTAGTAATGATGGCAAGATCCCCTCCTATCCTCTGGCATTCCTCCCTGCTCTGCTGCCAGGTGAGGCGGTTTTGAGACAGGAAGTAACAAGTATTCTCGAACCTCAGCCAGCCCTTGCCACAGTCACTGCACATACGCTCTGCACACACACATTTAGGTAGGAAAGCGACAGGACGTAAAAATGAGTTTTATATATAAGTAAAAAAATCAAACATATTTTGATAACTGTCTTGTCTCTTCACAAACTCACGAGGCAGTTGGTGAAGCTCTTGGCATTTGCCCAGAGTGCATTCATGTTCCAGTAGAGACCTGGTAGTTTGCTCTACCTCCGGACATGGAGGCGTCCCAGTCACTGTTCAGAATATAATGTAACAATGAATCCTCTATTAACCAGTTACCATAGCAATCACAATTTCCACCAAAATTCCATAGTTATTTTAGTACTGCAGAGTCATGACAAAAATAACATGGAGCTCTAGAAACAAGTTAGTGCAAGGCGTTTTCAGAATCTCCCTTTCACTTTGTGAAATTTAAGGTAAATGCTATTTTTGATGGTTTAAATATGTTTTTAATACTAAATGTTCCTCTTGTGATCCTTAAAAACGATTACAAATTCATAATCTAGTCTAAAAAAACACTTTTAAGAAAAATGTTAAAGTACATTAAAATGAAGTGCTTTTAATTCAACAAACACGCAGTAACATAATTTTAAAAATAAAAGAAATGTCAAATAACTCTGGCAAAAAATGTGACTCTTTCCCTATTAAATTTTATTTACTTTTGGTCGTTCAAAATGTTGCAATACGATGTATCATATAGCAGCTCCTGAACTATTTTGCTATTAGTTTGTGAACAAGTTTATGAATTTAATCTTTTTGTTTATGAAACTTTTTGCTTATGAGATTACATCCACGAATTTAGCACAGTTCTACCATATTACAGTATGTGCGAAGGATTAAAACCTAGTATTATTTTTCCATGTAAAATATTTTCATTCGAGTTCAAATTTGAATTTACAAATAATAAATGAAAGCAAAACGCATATGATATGCACATACTGAAAGCGTGACAACTGACAAGTAAAAGGGTTAAATAAATACAATGCTATATTATAGGTTCCATGATGTAGGCTACATAAAAGACGGTCGTACTTACGCCTCAGAAGCAGCACGAGCACCACGATCAGCAACAGGACGCAGAGGACAAAAAGAATCAGCGAAACGATGCGGTAAACGCGGAGTCTCCGGTGAATATCTATTGATGTATCTGGAGAAAATAATCATAAAATTCTCGTTATATGGACCGTCAAAATGACGGAAGTCAAGAGGTGCGCAACATTCATCACCTGAATCCGGCTCTAGCTGTTTCGGTTCAGTCTTGCCTTCTTTGTATTTGCCGAAATTGCAGAGTTTTACATACATGTTTGCGCTAATACAGAACCGTGTCTCGGTTCGACGAGGGCCAGGGAATAGTCTGCAGACGTGTGTAATCTAGTGCGCACTCGACCGAGTCTCTGCTCTTTATGCGCGCACTAACACTTCACTGCCGGGGGGCTTTGACCACGACGCTCCGTCTCGTCTCTGTGTCCTCGCGTGCCCTTCTCAAACCTTCAACTGTTCTCTGGACAAAATAAGATACCCGCTGGCCTCGAGAGAGCACATTATGCAGCTGTGTCCCAGACAGGCCTTTTATTCAGCGAGTTATGTTCATACAAAGTAGTCCGTTCAAACGACGGAGCGATCTATAATTTATGCGGGCCTTGGTTTAATAGGTTCACAACGTACTGACTATCAGAAACTTTGCAAGTGTATGTCAATTTATTTTATTAACCCTACACCTACCCTAACAGTCTACTAGAGTTAGTAGACATGTAGTTGCCAGTTAGTGAAAATTAGTTGCAAAGTTATAATAGAAAGATAGAAATAGAAAGTTATAATAGAAAGAATAGAGTTCCCTCAAAAGGTTTTCAGGTTAACACTAAAAATAGGAACTTTGCCCAAAATGAATGCAAAGTTTTCACACACACAAAAAAAGGTATTCCTGAAGTCCCTGCACGATTACATTTATTTGTGTTTGAAATTTCTAATATCTTGTTATTTCGCATTTTTACGTTCTATATTGTGCCACTTGTGTGCGGCACCATTATGAAATAATAACTTGGTTCTTGTAAGCACAGCTCTACTGTTTTTTACACTTTCTAAATGTAACCAGATTTTTATAGTATAGACCCTTTATGTATATCTTTTTCATACCTTGTTATGTTGAGATCTGATTTTTTTTTTTTTTTTTTTTTTTTTTTTTGGTACTTTGCTCTAACTCACTGACCACTGCATGTTTTTTTTTTTCTCTCCATCTGTTTTTGTTCCTCTTTCTGTCCATTTTCACTTGTCCTGTTTTAGACCATAGACAGCTGGATATAGCACACATTTTTATGTGACACAATGAATATGCACATGAATGCATGTAAAAAAATAAATAAATAAAACATTTATATACACTCTTAAAAATAAAGATTCTTCATTGGCATTAATGGTTCCATGAAGAAACTTTCAAATTCATGCAACCTTTCCATTGCACAAAAAGTTCTTTTATTAAATAGTCATTACACTAAGAAAAAAAAATAGTTCTTTTAAAATGTTATTTATTATTAGATGCTTTAGGCAACCTAAAATTGTTCTCCTATGGCATCACTGTGAAAACACCATAATGAAACCTTGGTTTGTAGAAATGTAGCGTTATTTAGATAAAGTATTTGAATACTCCCACTACTTTTCCTCTCTTCTCCTGGCATTTGTATCATTACATTAGCGTTATTATTCACTTATAGCTATTTATTGGCTTGAAATGTGCAGTAAATAGAAAATGAGTTTTGGTGTGCATAAAAAGGGTTACCTTTATTGACCGTATAAGAGCGAGTTGAGGAGGGCACCCCATATTCATGTTCAGGCGGATTGGTGAGAGTGGTGTAAATATTCCCTTCTTCTACATCCTCTGCTGAGAAAGTGCAGTTGAAAAGAAAAAGAAATGTGAAAAGAAATCGAGCTGTAAGCGTATATAATAATGAAGATAAATATTTTCTGCTCACATAATGCAACCTCTCCCAAAGTGAGGAGAGGAGGAGTCCTGTTTTAAACTTCAACAGAATTAATAGCTTAAGCATATAAATGAAAGGTTATATTAATCCTTTTACCTTTTGCCTCATTCTTCTGATCTTCTTTCACCTTATCTTCCTCAACTGGTGCGATCTCTTCCAACTCCACTTCTACTTCTTTCTTGCTCTCCATTGCTTTTTTTCTGCCTGCTAATTCCCTTGAGTTTCGTTTTCCAAACTAACTTGTCAGAGGTCCCAGTGCGTGCAAACTCTGTAGCAAAACTGTTTTAATTTCTTATCGTCTAACCAACTTCATAAAGAAAAAAAAAAATGACACAGTAACTGGAAAGATTGACACTTGTAAATATGCTGACCTGATGCTAACTCACATCATTATAATTCAGAGCATCACACATGATCGGTTGTTTTCCCGCAACTTCCTCATTACTGTCCGGCACATTGTCACAATATCCTTCACTTCTCTCTTTTTCATACTGTCTGAGAGAATTAAACCGCTAACCATGTCTTTTCCTAAAGGAAAAGAAATTCAAACATAATGAAACGTGTATACCTATAACAGCAGTTTGTTTGTTTTTTAAATGCTAATAGTATAAGTAATAGCAATTGACTGAACCTCATCTGTAAGAAAACAAATGCTGTAAATATTATGTACACACTTTACCAGGACAAAAAAAGAGTGTAAAGTTTTTAAAGGTGTTTATTATATGCACAAATTGATAATACTTTACAAAAAAGAAAGAAAAACAAGAAAAAAAACTATTTGCATTAAATACAAATGATGCGCTCCTGGGAGAGAAAGATGAGATTAATACTTGCTTACTTTGCTAATATTTTTTTATTTATCTCTATTTTTGTTTTTGACCTTCCATTTTCTCGTTCCATTTACTGCCAGCAATCTGTTCAATGAATTTCACTGTAGTTTCCCCCAAATACTGATAAATACAAACAGCACCCATTAGTCCCTATTATAAACAATGTCCTCTCTAGGTACAATGTATTGAATATGGGATAATATTGGTAAAATAATGTGTCATCTTTCTCTCTCTCTCTCTCTCTCTGCCCAGTCCTTTAGTCCTCCGCCTCAAGCACCGTAAACACTCTCATTACTGTATGTCATGTACAGGAACAGGTCTTCCTCGTGGTGTTCCTAAAAACACAGGTTTACAGTTAAAATCAAATGATTTGTTAGTACTATTTTTATTGTACACTGACTTGATCAAAAGGTACAGTAAATACTTTTATTTTGTTAAAAAATATATATATATTATATATATAATATAATATAATATATAAACTTTATATACTTATATAGTTATATACTTATACTTTCTATAAAATTTTTCTTAAATATATACATTGATGTGTGTGTTTTTATATATACACAGTACGCACATATATTATTTAACAAAAACTTTTTGGATGCGATTAATTGCAAGTAATCTTTGCCCAGCACTACATATTTCAAAATACCAAATTTTACACTGTATTTTTGACCACATAAGTGCAGCCTTTTTTTTTTTTTTAAGAGACAGACCCAATCATTTGAACTAAATACATATACATGCAGAATATATATATATACACAAATTTAACTATATTAAGATATTTAAACATTTTATTTCATTTATTAAGCATATTACTTAAGAATTTAGAATTTAAAAAAACAAAAATCGGTTTCTGAACATCCTATGCTAAAAAAAGTTCAGAATCTTACTCAGCAGTAATGAAGAGGAAGGGAGCTGAAGTTACCTCATACACTGCAGACAGGGGGGAACTGGATGGAGGGAGGGAATTTTTAACAAAAAAGAAGAGCGCTTCTTCTGGTCTCATAGACACCCGCTGTCTGATCAGGAAGCAGAGCTGACCGACTGGATGAAAAAGAGGGAGGGTGTTTGAGAGAAACTCAGTCAGAACAAAACTTAACAGTTTCTAAACGGTTTCATTTCTTCACAGGGATAAGGAAGTTTAAGGTCAGATAGAGTCTCAAAAAAATGATCCCAGCATTAAATTATACAATGTTTATAGAGGTCACGAGTTGAGTTGATTCTGTCATTTCTGTTATTCTGATGGGGAGCATTTATGAAATAAAGAGTTGTTACCTGTGAGGTCTGAAGGAACGAGGTATTTCTTTTTATCAAGCTCAGGAGCTCGAGACCTCGCAGCTCTCTCCACTATTATCTAAGGAGACAAACAAACAAATAAATACTGAAATTCTGATAATTTAAATTCAGTCATCATTTCATATCCTTTTGACTGACTTTCTTTTGTGAAGCATAAAAGAAGATATTTAGAGAAATGCCTCAAATGTTTTTTTTTTTTTGGTCGGTACAATAGAATTTAACAGTGACCAAAGCTGTTCTTGAGAATATCTTCTTTTATGTTCTGCAGAAGATTTGGGTTCTTACAGATTTGGGATGACGTGTGATTTTTGGCTAGAGAAACTGTCTTAATAGTGTAACAGAAAAGTATTATTGGTTGTTATTGTAGTTTCCAACCGTGAGACTGACCGGGATTTTATCCGGATGTTTGGCACGGACCCTCTCCCCTTCCGCTCTCCTGACCTCCAGTGGAACACTTCGCTGATACTGGCTAGACATCTGAGGGCCAAACGCACATCAACATTAAACCATAACAAACAAAAACATCTCAGACTTACTCTTCCTCGTTCGCCGTTATCATTCAAACATGGACAGAAATAAACCCAGCCTGTCAGACACAAATATGATCATTAACAAAGCATATTTATTCTCTAAATCACTCAGTTATATACTTTAGAGGTACACTTTTTATTCAGTTAACTCTCTAGGCCTTCTGCCATCCCTCCATGGGCTCTTCTCTCCTTTGCCCTCAATCCAGATGTTGTTGACGTGTACTTCAGCCATACGTTAAAAATCATTTTAAAGGCCTGTCGTAATACTCAGCTCACATAAGCAATATTTTAATAATTAGAAAACTTTCGTTGCGGAAAAAATATTCGATATCTTTTATTACTGCGAAATTTAGACCGACTGCAATGCCTGTTTGTTTTGTTTATGTTCACCCAACCATTCATTAAAGCCTATCATGCCCTGCGGAGGAACATTACATAATGAAGACATGTACACCCATCCCGTTAGAACACAAATATTAAACGTGTCAAATTTTTTTTTGCATTTATTCCAACTTACTTTGACATCGGAATAGCTGAGTGTGCAAAAACCATGAAAGAAACTGTATCAGATCATGTGGGCCAAAAATGACTCTGACCTTTAGGTGTCTTTTTTCTGTGCTCTAAATAGCAGGTTTTACCGAGCAGAAGACCACTGGAACTGGTTTCGTGCACTATATTCCTCGCAAATATGTGCATTTTATTTATTTATTTTTGGACATGGCATCATGGCACTTCCATTAAATAACGTTACTGGTGTAAATACCATGGCAGGTGAATATCCCAAGTATTCAGTAGCATAATATCATCACTCTACATTATTTCTAGAACTGTTGTCTGCATAGGAAGAAGTTGAGACGCTAGCGGGCTCGTGATTATTGATAGTCTTGGGAAGGAGACACGTTGCAACAGGGAGTGCTGCAATGCGAAAACATGTCCTCCTTCCACAGCACTGCCCACTGCACAGTTTCCACAAACTCAGCTAATAATAATTATAAAAATAGTAATCTGCCGTCGTCCGAAAGTACATGATAATGTAAGATAGCTGCGCCCATAACAACTGCTGATGACGTAAGGCCGCGAGCTCACATGATAAGAAGTGCTCCTCCACAAAATCCTCGATCCGGGGGTCAAAAGTGAACTTAGCGCGGGTCACCACGGGCTTGCTGTTTGAACCTTTGATTCACCACACATTCACAGACGTTTTCAGGATGAAACTAGCCTTACCCACAGTCGCTAACTGGGTTTACTGGTCAATGTGGTAAACACGAAACATACCTCGGTTGGCTGCTGATGGATTCGAGAAGTGAAACACAACACCCGTCTTCCTCACTTGGACGAATATCAGATGGCCGGATCAGCGCAGTAATGGAGATGATCTACAAAATTCAATTACTTACTTATTATAAAACGCCTTCTATGTTGAAGATGTCGACTGGCCCACTTCTCCCACTAAAACAACAACAAATAAAGTACCGCCTTATTTTGGGAACTGACCAGTGACAATTCTGAAAATAGACTGACACGACGTCTAGCCATTAAGAAGGTAGATGAGGCGGTATTAAATGTGTTTACAGTGCTTCTATTGGCCGAAGTATGCTGTCACTCATGTGCCTACCAGATCAGTGGAACCAATCAGAATAAAGGAAAATTAGGCCAATAAGAAGGAGCTCTACATTGTATCTGTGTTACGTGCCTGACGTGTCCTTATCTTGGCGAAACCAGCAAGTCGCAAACCCAGAACAGGGACAGTACGTTTTTATTAATTTTTGTAAACGTAGGTGGAATCATTTGAGCTAAATGTCCTTTTAGCGAACAAAGGAACAAATAAATCTAAAAAGTAAAAGTTATAGTGTTTTAATTAATTTAACAAGAACCATCAAACACCGCAACAATGAAGTGACAAAAGTAATACAGTCAATACATACTGTTTTATACAACAATATATGCTGCTAAGTGGAGTGAACTATAATTGCAACGTTTATGTCATAAAGATCATGAGGCCTGTCTAATGGAATTTGCCAAGCTTTGTTATGCAGTGAAAACAGATTGACCCAGAAAGGGAGGCACACAGGGCATCCAGGGCAATGCATGAAGCAGCAAAGAGCATCATTGCTACACAGTGATCCTCACATTATCACAGGGAAAGTTTTGCAATAATACTTGTATGTGCAATAATGCTTTTGTGCTTGTGTATATTTCTGCATTTTAAATATATTTTATTTACTGCTATACATTCTATGAATTTTCTTGTGTGTGAATTGTATTTTTGTATTAATCTTTTTAAATAGTCTGTATTGTATTGTATTTTGAACTTGAATACGAATATGTCTCGAAAGGCCTATTTTTCCTTCTCTATGCTTTGCTTCAGGCTTTTGGTGTGCAGAACATTCTGTCGTCCAATGAGAGAAGACGGCAGAACTTCCGGCGTCACCATCATCATCAGCAGCAGCCATTTTGTTTGAGGTGTTGACATTCAACCGCTGAGTTCGACGAACTAGTTGATATGAGCTCCGATATAATCCTAATGTCAACTGGAACGTGGTTTATTTAAGGCATTCGATACAAACTGTTGTCAAGAAGATTTTGTATGCGACTTCTTATAAGTCGTCCTATATTAAGCGTTAGAACAAGAATTTTCCTCACATTTGGGTAGAATTTTCGGACGGGCTAATACGTTAGCTCTGGCAAAATGGCGGCGAATGCGGCACAAGCCCCTACATCAAACTGGTAAGATTTCTACATTTCATAAGTCACTCTCATCATAACGTATGTTTTGTGCTACATCATTTTGATGCTCGGACGACTGCTTTCTGTAAGTAGAGGCCTTTACCAAAAATGTAATATATGAACGTTGGTGTAATTGTCCGTTGTTGTTTTTTAGCGTTCGCTAGCCAATGCGCTTTAGTTTGCGAGTAATTATGCATCCAGTTCTGTCGTCTTCAAATATGTTTTTTAACAATGTAGATTGAAGACGTCGCTATTAACATTTCAGTTCAAATGACATTTGGAAAGCTAATCTCCATATCTGCGTTTGGCCTGTTTGTCGAAGGCCTGATTGCTGGATAGCCATTCTAGATTTTAATATTACCGTTATGAAATTTAACCAAAACTTTGTACTAATTGATATAAAATTCACGTTCACACGTAAAAGCGTACATATGTTATAACGTTATACACTGGTTACTGTTGTAGTTCATTTTATTTGTATGTAAAAGTACATGAATGTTCTAGATATGGTGTAACCTACAGTCAAATTTACCTTGTCGTCCACAGGCCGTATGGTAGTAATTCAAGCGGAGACAGCCAAGTCCATGAGAACCCAGAATGGGAAAAAGCCAGACAGGCTCTAGCCTCCATCAGTAAAAGTCAGAACTCCAAGTCTTCACCAACCAATCGCCCCACCCAACAGGTTAGTGTTTATTAAAAATAGAAGTGTTTTTTTGGTTTGCGTTGCTGGACTAAGCCCATTTCATGTGGGTAAATGGATGATTGTGTTTTATCTTCTGTTAGGCTGGACCTTACCAACCAACAGACCCTTCTGCAATGCAACAACAGCAGCAGCAATACTATCAGCAGTGGTATCAGCAAAACCAACAACAGTATGCTGGTTACACTTATCCATACAACTACTACTACCCCATGCCTCCGGTAAATAAATGTACTTCTTCATATTCTTAACTATATATGATTTCCCCAGGAACTTTCAAAGTATATTTCATAAAACGTACATTCTTGTTGCTTTTGATACTAAAAGAAATAAGTATAATAACCTTTTTGTAGTATCATTGTACAGGGAAATCCACATTAAAGCAAGCGCCTTTGTATTTACATTTCTGAATTTGTCAGACGCTCTAGTCTAAAACTGTGTTCAGATATGTGTCAAAATACTTCTTTCCATGTAAATAGGGGCTTTCGCACTGCATAGTTCTATGTACTTAGTTCTGGGATTATTATCCAGCAGGGTAGTTCCCAGAGAGAGAAATTGTCCCTCGGGCTGTTTTCCTAGTTCACATCAGGAGCAGGAACTCTGAAGGGGCCAATAGTGATGTCTTTTTGTGCAGTAAGAAACATAAAAAAAAAAAATGTAAAATTCTGTGATTAGAGCCCTTTTTTGGATTTTGTAATAACAGAGATTGTGAATGCACAATTTACTCTATTGCAAGAGCAAAAAGTTAGGCTAAGAGACAAAATTCTTTCTCACCTTACATCAAAGCTGAGAAAAGAACACAACACTGCAAACAGGTAATTGCCATTATCACTTTTTCTATGTTTGTGGAGTAAATATGTTTACATGCATTTTAAAAATGCAGGGTAGCTGGTGTTTCACATGTGTTTGGCCAATCAGCATACACTTACAACAATGATAGTATCTAGAACTTTTTTAGACCCTATTCTGAGGTAGGAGCTAATTTATTTCCTCCAAACTAAGTACCTGGAACACCACTCCTAGTTCCTACAGTGCGAACAACCCACAAAGTGGGCAGTTCCACAATTAGTTTGGTACTACAAAAAGGTTCCTGCAAATTATTTTATTTTATTTTTTTCTCTTCTCTCTCTCTCTAAAGGCCCTAATGTATCCTAGTAGATCTCCTGCCGTTTGCTGTGTTATTAAGATTCACCAAATAATATTGACCAAGAAAGAAAATGCATGCTTTTTGGGCCTGTAACACCTCTGCTTTTTTCGTATGAATCTGCAGATCATTTCATTTGCATGAATTTATTGTTTGGAAATACTTGAAGTATGCTAGTGTGATTTTAAAGGTGTTCTTTGTAACCAAAAATAACAGTAAGTTAGAGTAAGCTGTAAGTTTATGCTGCCAATTTTATTTTTTCTCCCCCAAAACGTTTTAATCAAAAGCTACTACCGCTCAACCCATCCATTATAACAGTCTTATTAGAGCCTTTTGCACCACAGGAACGTTTTTATAGTACACAGACTAATTGTGGAACTACCCACTATCAGTGACGTGAGTGTAAGCTGATTGACTAAATGCGTATGCAAATGTCCTCACCCGTCATTAATTAAAATGCTGTGTAAACACATACTATGCAGACATCAAATAATTTGTAACTAATTTCTTTTATAAACTGCATTTACCTGAAGACCTTGACTGGCGTTTTTATTTTATTTTTTTGCTTCTAACAGCCTCAATGCCATGTAGCACTGCCAGTTGACATTGAAGATTCTTAGTCCTCCTGTTCTTTCAATAGCTTGACGTATACGTTGACATTACATGTCCATTATTGTATAACCCTCAAAACAGTGTTGTGCTTCTTTGCATTTCTTGTTGAATGCTGTGCACAAATAATGTTTCTGTCAATCGGTATCCGTCACTATCCCACTACCCACTATCAATAAATGCAACCCTTCAAATGGTACTGGGAAATGATTTTTGCAAAATCGTCCTAGTACTTTAGTACTGTACTTTTAGTTCTGGAACTAAAGTGGTGCAAAATGTCCTGTTTTGTGCAGTTTCAATATTGATTTATTTTCACAATGCAGTATGGAGGACCATATCCTCCAGGACAGTATGGTGTTCCAGGGAGCTATCAGACACCCACTACCCCCACTGGACAGGTATAGACCTCAAGATGTCATTTTAAATTTGCGCCGACCATGTATATCACCTGGTTTAGTAAGTTATTTTACTAATTATCCTTGCCTCTCTTTTTCAGGCCCCTAGCATGCCTATGATGGAAGATCAGTCCTCCAGCTATTCCTCTCAGCCCCCTCCTCCTGCAACCCCTCAACCTCCCCCTCAGAGTCCAACATCCACTGACCAGCCCCCACCCCCTCCTCCACCCCCCATACCTCCCCACCTAATGCCCAGTACCCCCTCCACCATCCCAGACCCCCTATAGCCCTAATGGTACTCTGCCATACAGCCCCACTGATTCAAACACTATGATGCAGGGCTACAATGCAGGGCAGATTCGGCCAGGGTTCCATGGTTACCAAACTCCATCATATCAACCCCCTCAGCAGCTGGGACAGGGCCCATATGGAGGCCCAGGCAGGGTGGATGCTAAGAAACCTAACAATAGCAATATGAACAAAGGTGGTCAGCAGATGTGGCAACGCATGAAACGTACGTGTCTCTGCATATGTGTGTATAACGTAAGCTTTTCATTTTATCCTCTTAATGTTCTCTTTGTTCCTTAACAGAGGCTCCTGGAACCGGTGCTGTCAAATTTAATATACAAAAGCGCCCTTACGTCATGGCCAATCAAAACTTTCCTTCAGGTGAGCAGGCCCCTGGATTGACTTCACCCACTGTAGCAAACCCATTATCTGGGTCTGTGGTGGCAAACCCTACCACGTCTGCAGGAAATGCACAAACTCGGTAAGTGTACTGGGAAATACTTAAATTTTGATAAAATCGTAAAAGGTGTGCCAATTTTAGTGCAAGGTATAACCCATATCATCTAAGCGATATTTAAATGTCATTTTGGATCACTGAAACCTTTTTTTCTTTTTTTTTTTTGGTAGGCCTCAGGACTGGCCACAGGCCATGAAAGAGTATGTACAGCGCTGCTTTACAGCCTGCGAATCTGAAGAGGATAAGGATCGTACAGAAAAAGTGCTTAAAGACCTTCTGCAGTCCAGACTTCAGGATGGCTCTGCTTACACCATCGACTGGACCAGAGAACCACTGCCAGAGTGAGTTAGCACCTCTGTTCTGCATTCTTTATTCTCTCAGCAACAGATCTGTCTTTTTAAACTATTAACTGCTGCCACTAAACAACCTTTTTAATTGTCAGTTTGAAGCAAAAACCATCTCGCTGGGAGATGGTTCCTCAGCGTTCTCAGGAGAATGCTATTGGGAGAGGTGGAGCCACCCGTGGCAGGGGTGGGGCCAGGTTGGGTAACTACAGAAATGTCTTTTCTCAGAGAAGCCCCTCTTCCAGCTCCTCCAGGTCGTCTCGCTCATCGTCACGATCTCCATCGCCTCACAGCCGACACAGGGACAGGAGTAGACATCATCGCAGGTAATGCGAAACTTGCTTAATTTTACTGATGACTGTAAGTGATTACTAACTAGAATATTCTGAAATTAGAGAGAGTCAGGATTTGACTGGTGGTTGTCTTCCTCCTTTTAGTGACTCTGGCTCTCAGTCAGATAGCAGCATGTCAAGTGATCCTCGACTTCCGCTGTCTCGGCGGCAACAAAAGGGTGGCAGGGGCCGTGGGGCAGAAAGGGAGCGAGGTAGAGGAGCTGCCGGAGAAAGAGGCAGAGGAAGAGGCAAAGCAAACAGAGGGCGGAGGTGAGAGATAATTTGTGTACATCAAAATTAAATGCCATTATTAGGGGTGTGTGATATAGCCTACCAATAGACATGATCAGCTGGTGGAGATTTTGGCCTATCACTGTTAGGTGATCATTATGAACTATTTCTATGTTATCAGAAATTGACACCTTAAAAACTTTAAAACAAACATAACTATATAAAGAGAGAGATCTTGTTACCATGAAATAAATGTACTATTTTTTGGGGCGTATCACCTACCTTAGGCATTGTCAAACTTTGGCACAAAAGTGGTCATTGCCCATTTTTATTTTGTATTGTTCTCTGAAGTCCACTTCTAGTGTTATAAAGAATTAACACAAAAATCTTAAGTTGGATGTAATAATAAACAATTCTGTTTTGAACTGCCTCATTTGAATGTATTGTTTGAATTTGGCGTGACCAACTGTAAAGTATATGCCCGCCATGAGTGGCTAACGGATGTATATGATGGCCTACATCCTTTGGGCTCATAAATACTAGGTACAGAGACAATCTGTAATAAGACAAAGCAATACTGACCGCTTAATTCAAACTTGTGTGCTGCAACATTACAGTCAGATCCAACATACAGTAGTCAACATGTGGATCAAAAGAGAATGGATATTGTTTTTATTGTAGGACAACTTTGTTGGTTCTGTTTTAGTTTCAAAAATCATGTCTGACCTTGAATTTTCAGTTTATAACCCAAGGTGCCCTCATTAACTTTTTTTTTTTTTTTTTTTTTCTGACTTCCATCAGGAATATGGAAGACCTCGCTAGTGGTATTGGTAAAAAGCGGAAAGGTGGTAATGCAGGGCTTGACTTTCACGACCCGAATCGAGAAGCGAAGAAGCAGAGCCGTGCAGCACGCTTCCACACTAAACTACGCACTGAGCCCCTGGTGTTGAACATCAATGTTTTTGACCTTCCCAATGGCACCCAAGAGGGACTGAGTTGGGATGAATGCCCTATAGTCGGCACCTGCCAGGACATTACTAAAAACTACCTCCGCCTGACCTGTGCCCCTGACCCTTCAACCGTCAGACCTGTTCCTGTGAGTGTTTATTAAAGCATTGCTTATATATAGAGATCTGTTTAAGTTTTATAGTTGTGTGGTCAACTCTGGACATTGTTATTTGTGGTTTGTACTCAAAAGTGGTATGTAGCTGTTAAATTAAGCAGTTATATTGAAGATTTGTTGCTTCATCTGTTGTGTTATAGGTTTTGCGCAAATCCATGATCGCAGTTAAAACTCATTGGAAGTCTAATCAGGATTACGTATACGCATGTGAACAAATGAAGTCAATCCGACAGGATCTCACTGTGAGTAAGAATTACTAGTACCTGCCTCACATTACAAGCCTGCCTCACATGTGTTTTAGTTTCTTATATTGAATTCTTGTTATTCAGGTTCAAGGTGTGCGTACAGACTTCACTGTGGAAGTCTATGAGACACATGCTCGCATCGCTCTGGAAAAGGTATGTCTGTGTAAAGTTGGCTCTAATTAAAAGGCGTTGTTTTTCTTTTGTACTAAACTCGCATTTCGTCTGCTATCAGGGTGACCATGAGGAGTTCAATCAGTGCCAGACCCAGCTGAAGGCACTGTATAAAGACTGCCCATCAGACAACGTGGGAGAATTCACTGCATACAGACTTATCTACTACATCTTTACTAAGAATTCTGGAGGTATACATAGACCTTTTTTTTTCTTGCTGTTTTGCAGTCCATTTCTTCCTCAAAATTGCATTGCAAAGTCTTTTTAATGCCGTTGCCAAATTTCTCTTAGACTTGACGACTGAGCTTGTGTACCTGACCCCTGAGCTCCGTGCCGATCCGTGTGTAGCTCATGCTCTTGAGCTCCGTACTGCCTGGGCGCTTGGAAACTTCCACCGGTTCTTCAAACTCTATCAGAAGGCTCCACGTATGGCTGCTTACCTTATCGATAAGTTTGTGGAGCGTGAAAGAAATCTAGCGCTGAGGGCCATTCTTAAAACGTGAGTGCAGATGCCAGGAAGCTTGTTTAAAAAAGAAAAGTATCTATTCATAAAATGAAGTCTAAAGTGTTTGTTTTTTTGTTACTTTCTCTGTTACAGGTTCAGGCCCTTTGTGCCGGTGGAGTATGTGCAGTCCAGCTTGGCCTTCCCAGATTTAGACACATGTTTAGCATTTCTAACAGGGCTTGGGGTTACATTCACCCCCTTTGACCCAAGCAAAATAGATTGTAAAGTCAGCTCAGTTAGTCTTACAACTTCCTAGTATGGGGAAAGGTTTGGGGTTGACCAGAGAAGTTTCATTTATACAGCTTAAAACAGACTATAGATAAGGGACCAGATATCTACATAATAGACAGACACACTCAGAGCTGATCATATTTATGAAAGATATCTAATTTTTAACTCTTGTAGAGTGATGGACTTTCTGACAGATGGACAGATGACACATCCACACACAGGGACTTAGGTGCCATGTTCAAGACCCATTATAGCCTGTTCACACAGAGCCCACTTAATGAAGTATCAGACAGTTTACTTGCACCAATAGAAAAAGGAAAAGGATCTAATGGGGTTGGGTCAGCAGGTCATATCAGGTCCCACAGAGCTCCAAAAAGCATTTAAGCTAACAGTGTTGTGTGTTCTCATGTTTTTCTCCCCTCAAGCAAACAGCCGCAAAGCTCAAGACCTGAAAACATCATGGTTAACCCAGAATATAATGTGAGCCAGTTGCCACCAACAGCACACCAGCTCAAGTCTGTGTGAAGACAAAGGATCTCTCTACAAGGTTGATGAACTTTAAAGTCAAGTGAGCTTCAGTGCAATCATTCAAGCAAGAAGAAGATGGTTTGTATTCCCTATCTTTCTCATTGCCTGAGATGTCTTCAGTGAGTCACTGGTGGGGGTGCTCTGGTAGATCTCCTGGCTCCCTTCATCTCTAGGATCCTAATGCTGATAACATGTAAGATTTGGACTGAGTTATAACAAGATTAGGCCCTGTTCCGCATTGTGATAAGTTCTGCCCCCTTCCCACACAGTCTCCTCTCCCTCTCCTGCACATCATCAACGCTCAAGAAGCTGGCCTTCATTAGTCCAAGATACCCTCCTAATCATTCCTCGACACCCAGGAAGCACAGCTCAGTGACTCAATCATTCATTTCCATGCCAGCTGTGATCTTACTAGGGCCAAGTGCATTAAAGTCATCCCAGTCCACTTAGGGCGTTTGTTCACCATTAAATTTGACCTCCGGCATTTGAAGAGCGAAAGCCCCTACAAAGCACTCCCCAGCATAGAACGTCTCTACACCTAACATGCAGTCAGCCTGAAAAGGAAAAGTCATTCAGAAGGAAAAGCAAGCTCAGTTTTCATTCACAGCAAGTTGGCGGCGGTCTCTCGTCTCTTCTCCAGATGGTGATCTCCACTAATCACCTCACTCCTGAAAGGGCATCCACTGTCCTGCTGGGGTTTGGAAACACATGGGTTTGTATGGCTCCTTACGCTTTGACCACATCTGCTGGTAAGAAGGACTTGATGTTTTGAAAGCGTGGTGGATCTTCGTTCAGCTTGGGTTGAGGTGTTAGCACTGTTGAACAACGTGCTTGGCTTCTGTTAACCCTTCTGCCAGGTTGTAAACGTATTATCTCATTTCTAAACGGGCCTAATAATGAACTCTGCTGCACCCTTTATCGGCAAGATTGACACCAAAAGATTCATACAAAAAATCTAAAAGATCAGATAAGTTATCATGAGTATTACTGTGATGCAGTAATAAATCTTAGAGATTTATCCTGGCCTTAATCTAGCCATTGACAAACAAAACCATTTCCTAGTAAAAAGGTTTTACAATTTCAAAGTATTACAAAGTTTAGTTAATGCTCCTTGATTTCTAATGGACTGCTTAAAATTTGAACTCGATGCTTACACATCAGTTTCATTGTAAATGAAAGAGGAGTGTGTGCACCAGCAGTTTTCTTTAAGTTTAAGATGGCATGGATAAGGCTTGGGGTCTGAAATGCGTGCTTTGGCAAGATGTGCTCAGGTCCACTATGAGCAGAAAGGATCGCTAACACCTCTTTGGTGAAATTTGTACATATGTTGCTCATGTAAATAATGTGAGAAGTGAGATTTTTCTTTTTCCATATACTTTGATTTCATAGATTATTTTTGTTTATTTGTACAATGGTAAGTGTTGTTTTGAACTATGCATCATTTTGCTGGCAGTTTTAAAAGTTTAAATATAATATTTTGGGTGGTGAGTTTGTGCGTACTGAGATATGGTTCAGTGCAAATAATCTAAATTTTCATGTTCAAATTAAGTTTCTAGTTCCCCTATACTTTAAATAAATTATAGGCTAGGAAGTAAAACATCGAGTCAACACTCATGAAGGAGTCGGGGATTCATGAATTGATGATCTGCCAAATCTTTCCCTTGTTGATCTTTACTTAATATTTCTAAGCAAGATTTCCTGATTCTCTTCCTCTTTTCTCTTTAGATTTTCTTGCTCTCATACCTGTAAAACTTCACTTGTTAGATACAGACGTTTAGATGCAACAATAAGAGAAAGATTTGGATTAAGCACAATGTTATCATTACATGCTGTTTTGTTTTTTCTCTCCACCTCAAAATATTGATATTTTCATTTGCAATTTTTCTCAACTGATGTGATTTAAACGAGTACTGAAGACTGCAATGTATTGGAGTTGGGAAATGGGTATAATGTTTAGTTGTTGTTTTTTTTTTTTTGTTTGTTTTTTTTCTCGAAGTTTACATTAGATCTTCTTCATCTTTTATTTGGTTGTGCATTGTAAATGATGCTGCTGGTTGCCACACTGACTTTGCTCTCCTCTCCTCCTCAACCTTCAACCCCCTCCCAACCCTTGTTCTCTCTCCTCCTGCACTTCTTCATTACCAGATTCTCTCTCTTCTTGCAGTCATGCACATTCGGAGCAAAGCGAGAGATGAAAAGATGAGGGCAAAACTAATCCAGAGGCACACTGGAAAATGGGCATTGAGACATCCAGACATCAGCCAATTCAGATTCTTCATTGTGCTTGTTGTTGTCTGATGCATTTGTCATTTTGAGAGCCTGGTGATTTCAATTTGCAATTTATTTTATTTTCTTAATGCCAATCTTAAAACCTTGATCAAACCATGACAAATCCACCATGTTATTCTGAAGATGATGTATGTTTTAGGAATTGCTCTCTATATAGTGTTTGGTAGAATGCTGCTGTATGTTCAGGTGTGTCTTCTCTCTTAAAGTTGCCTTTTCCCCTCCCCCTCTAAATATAATAGGTGTTTTTTTTTTTTTTTTTTTTTTTGGTAACTGCTGTATTATTTGGTGTTTTAGTTGATGGACTGGGGTTTCTGATGTCTGTCTTCTGGGTTTAATATAAGCTGTAGAATTGCATACTGGACATACCTGGACATACAGATGGTTAGACATTTTCTAGAGATTTTTACAGTAATGTCTCTCAGGTCTTAAGAGCTCACTTTCAGATTCCTAATGTTGATTGGCTGCCCATAATGCCTATTACTTAAGGATTGTCCAAAGCAATGTTGATTGTCTCAAATGATACCAGTTAATTTTTTTTTTTCATGAAATGTATTTTTAGCCTCTGCTATTGTAGTTGATGTGATATTTTCGCAGCAGTATTACTAACAGTCTCATCCCCTCTCTTCAAATGTTGCCTGTCCTCTTGCACTTCTAATTTCTTTAACGTCTTTTCACTGCATCAGCTCTTCGCTTTTCTTTGTTCACATTGTTTTAGATTTGCCTCTAAATGTTCTTACATCATTTCAACTTTAGCCATTGACTCTTTGCTTTTTCCTCATCTTTTTAATAGTTTTTTTTTCAGCAGTCTGTTCTTTCTGCATGTTCTTCTTTTCTGCCTCTTCTCTCCTCTATTGTTTTCTGTAATGCGATGTTGTGATTGATTTTATATGTAGTCAGTGCTTGGCAGTAAGTATTTTGACAGGATTGTACTACTCTGATTCTTCTTTTGCAGCTCAACCTCTAAAAGCCCTAATGTCTCTGCCCTATCTAGAGCTCCATGTGTGTTCATATGCAGTGGAGTTCATAAAGAATATACTGCCGTTTGTAGATGCTGATCTGTACATAATGTACCTACTTTCATATCTTGAGAGAAAAATAAAGAATTAAATCTGATGTTTGGGGGGTTTTTATGCCAAGTAGAAACTAAGTCTGCAAACTGACAAGTTACTAAAGCGCTTCTCATAATGATTCTTTTTTTAGCTTGTTTGTAGAATTTTGGTTTTTGAAAATGCAAATATGCATTTTTTTTTTAGAATCAAAATAAAATATGCAGAAAAAAGGGTTCCTTAAAGTAGTTGAGAATCAAATATTCTGTAGGTAAAAGCCAAAAACACACCAATGGTTTGTATATTCAATATATGAACAAAAGTATTGGGACATCCCTTCAGTAGAACAGAAAAAGGCACTTCCAAAACTAGCGACAAGGATGGAAATACAATTAATGTATTTAAAAATTGATTTTCATCTGTTGCACCAGTGCCTGAAATGACTTCACTCATATGTATAAATCATTGAGGAAAAAAAACACCAAGGACTGATAGAAAGTAAGCAGCACTCAATTCCCTAGAATATCTTCATATGCTTTAAGGTTTGTACTTGTGGATATTATTAAAATAGTCAAACCTGTACATTAGACGTACAACCAAATACTTTTGCCAGTATAGTATATATTTATATATTCTGAAGGATCATGTGACATTGGAGTATGTGCTACGGGTGTACGAGTACGGGTGTTAAAAAAAATAAATAAATGTATCTTTACCATCACAGAAAATAAATTATGCATTTCAAAACAGAAAGCAGTTTAACACTCTTAA
This sequence comes from Puntigrus tetrazona, assembly GCF_018831695.1. Classification (NCBI taxonomy): domain Eukaryota; kingdom Metazoa; phylum Chordata; class Actinopteri; order Cypriniformes; family Cyprinidae; genus Puntigrus; species Puntigrus tetrazona. The sequence goes on from NC_056714.1 coordinate 13,694,647, forward strand.
TTTCTGGAAAATAATGTATTTGTTATCGTAAAGACAGATTTGATGAGCCCAAGAGACTTTTGTTTAAACATGAATGATAGTGTGTTATGTACAATAACAGACGACAGTAAAATTAGGTCTACACTTCTGAAACATTTATTAGAATATTTATCTTCTAGGTATCTTTTATACCAAATGACGTTGGTTATTACATGTGAGCACCTTTAGGATAGGCCACTCAGAGAAACAGGAAAACATCAGGACAACCACATTCATGGAAAGTAGTTTCGCTTGAATTAATAACACACTGAAGTCGATTTACTTCTCCCTAGATTTTTGACACTGCATACATGAGAATGTTGGTAAACATTATTCAAGTAAAGGCATGGACTCGAAGCCCCATGATGGTTCTCACTACAGTCCTGTAGTTAACTACACTAGTAGGAGGGCTAATAACACACGTATTTCTGTGTTCAGTACGTCTCAATCTGTCCCTTTATAATAATAATAATTATAATAATAATAATAATAATAATAATAATAATAATAATAATAACAACAACAACAACAATAAAAAAAAAAAAAAAAAAAGAAAATACAGCAACAAAAGCACAATAACACTTTCTAAAGAGCGGGATTTGGGAGCAGACCTAAACCTTAGGGTTTAGGTAGATGATTGCTTTATTTATGCTTTTGCGTTAATAATGTCGATAAACTCTGGTTTCAAGGAAGCGCCGCCCACCAAGAAGCCGTCCACATCTTTCTGAGAAGCTAGTTCCTTGCAGGTCCCTCCAGTGACGGATCCTGAAAAGGGGGACAAGAGCAGCACACATCGAATATTATATATATTTAGTTAATGGTATTTGGATCTGCTGCTGCTTGAAAACATGTCTCTAAATCTTCTGAAAAGTCAAGCAAATCTTTCCCTGAGAGCACCAATGCAAGCAGCTTCACCAGCTGTTTATAGCTATAAACTATGCTGCTATCATGGTGGAATGCATGTACTATGAAGGCAAAGCACCACCTAAAATAGGTACCTCATTTGCATACCCATAATGCCCGTCATGGTTACTTTATTTCAGTCACCACCAATGTGGTACCCATTCAAAGTCATAGGAGACGTTGACTGAACAGCTGCTAGTTAGAAATCGTCTCTTTTAGTATTTGTCCAGTAGGTTTCCTTTAAAAGGAAGCCCTTTCATTACTGTTAAAAACAGAAAGCCTTATATTAGAACACATACTCTTGATTTCAATTAATAGAAAACTTGAAATCTTAAGATATATCAGTGCCTTCAAGATGCACACCAATAATATTATTCTGAATACATTTTTATAAGAACTACTTAAATGTCCTATTTGAACTACGGCTTAATCTTGGTTTAGTCTAAGTCTGTGAAAATGGCTTTATAATCCACGTTCATGAATCGTTGAGCTCAAACTATAAATTGTTGTCTTAAATTCTTGGTATTGCAGGGACAGTAAACCATTATTATAGGGCTGTTCGAAATGCTCCTTAGAATGCACCACTGCCAATTTGACTTGCTAGTTCAAATATTGTTATTATATTATTTATTGTTATTTAAATATTTTTTTATTATACTTAAATATAAATATCACAGTGCAATCTCACTGTCCACTATGAGCTCGGAGGACTTCATACAGTAATACGGTTTGCGGTGTTTGTCGTCTCGGCTGATAGTTTTGAATATAATAAAAATAATTGCTTCAGTCACCATGAATGAGACTCTCACTCACAGTGATAGGAGAGGTTTACCGCGCCGCAACTAGTCGGAAATTTGTTCTTTTAGTATTTGTCTAGTAGGTTTCCTTTAAAAGGAAGCCCCTTCAAAGCAGTTAAAAACAGATCAAAATATCTCGAAAGCTTGAGCTTGACATTTTATATTAAAACAGAAGTGTTACTTTATTCTATGTGCTAATAAAGACACAGAACTATTGATTTGGAGGCAGACACCACAGAGGGTGTGTTTAAATTTGCATAATAATACATTAGATGTTCAACTTTCATTCACATGGTTTGTTTTACTCACCATGAGTGAGGTAATTATTCAGTGATGGGAGAGCTTCACCGCACAGACACTAGTAGCTCTTTTGGTATTTGTCTAGTAGGTTTTCTATTAAAAAGGAAGCTCTTACAATCTTGGCATATTATAAAATCTTGAGCTTGGTTTTGTGTTGAGCTAATATTGTGCTTTTATAGTGTATGCATGTAGCATACATAGCATTATTAACACGCTTGTCTAGTATTAGTAGTTTGTTTGAATTTACATAATACATCTCATTTTTAACTTCTGTTCACCTCAGGTCTGTTTCAGCGAGATACTTAAAGTGAAAGTAAAGTCCTTTTTTGGTTAAAAATAAGAAATACAAGTATCCATCAAGCATATGTTAACATGCGTTTGTACTGAACTGCGAGAATTAGAAAATTGATTAGAAAACTCAGAGTGTGTTTCAAGCGCCTAAAGTCACATGATGAACAAGGTTTTTTTCATCTTAAAGGCTTAAACGCGTTTAGAAATGTCCAAGCCTACAGTACTACTGAAAAATATGATGTGAATCAGTAGGCGTTACAAACAGCGGTGTGCTACATCAGCACCTGACTGAAGCGGCAAGCCCCAAATCAGTCACCATGAGCGAGGAAGACAGCAGTGACAGCAGAGGACCACACCGTGATGAGCAGCTGGAAAACCACTCTTTTAGTATTTGTCCAGTAGGTTTCCTTTAAAGGGAAGCCCAGCCATATTTGTGTTTAAAAAAAGTGAACTGTTTAAAACTAAAAACAAACAGCTGAAGTTTGTTAGATTTAGTGTAATAATTAATATTATGTGTCTTTATGTAAATACACAATGAACCTTTTAAATATAAACAACTCTGTGTTGCTGCTATAAACCTTGAACTTGTCAAGAATCTTAAGCAGGTGGTTCGATGTGTGTTTATGCACTTGTGTGCTAGGGCTATAATAAATCTCTACATAATGTTTTTATATAAATACACTGTAGTCAACGCAGACAAGCATGAACTATAAATCTTCCCGAATCAGCCATAAAGTAACCACTGGCTCACCAGCAACACACAACACTAGCACTGTGTCAGTATGTGTACACGTTAAACAAGCTTCAATTCTCTTTACATTTTTACACGTTCCTTATTTTTTAATGATAAGTAGGTGGGCAGTGACAACATAAAAGGGGTGTAAAAAAAAGAATAAATAAATAATATATAATAAAAATACATACATCAAAGCACAGTTTTTTTTAAATCAGCGGTTTGGATTGAACATCAAAGAGACTGACCTCCATAAATGATCCTGAGGGAGTTGGCCACAGCCTCTGAGACATTGGCTTTCACCCACTGCCTGAGCTTGTCATGCACCTCCTGAGCCTGTAAGAGCAGCAGAGAGAGACTGAGTCACTGAGCTAAAAGCCTCCGTGGTCTGATTTAAACGCCTCGTCTCTCTACCTGCTGGGGTGATGCAGTTTTGCCGGTGCCAATGGCCCACACAGGCTCGTAAGCAAGGACCACTTTGCTCCAATCCTTCACGTTATCTGAAAATTATGATACGGTCTCATATAAAAGGCAAAGAAGGTTTATTATAATAAGCATATGCTTTACTAAGTTGAAATATACCTGCGATGAACTTGGTCTGTGCAAAAACAACCTTCTCAGTAATCCCGGCCTCTCTCTCATCCAGCTTCTCACCGATGCAGGCGATCACACCCAAACCGCTCTCAAGAGCATGAGCCACCTTCTGCCCAATCAACTATCAGGAACAATAAATGCATAGCGGGAGGTCAGAACACGCGTTTGATTGATTATCTCTTATTATGAGGCTGTTATTACGTTTTTTACTGAAATATGCTTTCCTTTTTTTAACTTGTCTACTGTTAAACTTAAATTGTCCATTTTAAAATCACTAAATTTGATTTTTTTAAACAATGTTACTACAATAAATCCTCTAAAGAGAACAAACCAACATCAAACAAGAGCTATTTTTATTTTTGCACGGAGACAATGAGCACACTTTGAATACCCACAATGCCTTCTTCCAGTTGGGTCAATTGCTGATGTACTTATGCAAGACTGAGTCACCATCTATGAGGTACCCATTCAAAATAATGGCAGAGGATCACTGCATGACTGTCAGGTGGAAATTTGCTCTTTTAGTATTTGTCTAGTAGGTTTTCTTTAAAAGAAAGCCCTCTTGTGACTGTTAAAAAAAGATTTGGCATTCATATCAACAGTTTTATGTACTGTTATTTTTATGTAAATGTTACAAGTCATTATTTACAGAACTATAGTTCTTTAGAATAGTTGTTAGATTGCTTATGCAAATGTATATTTACATAGTGGGTGGGAGGTATATTTGTATTGGTGAAAATGTCTTCTGAAGACAAAGAATGAACCTAAATGTGACATCAGTGGGAACGTGGTCAGATTTGCATAAGAATACATTTTACACTAAACTTCTAGTCACTTTAGGGTTACCACGAGTGAGATACTCACTCAGAAGAATGGGTGGACTCCACTGTACAAGGACTAACTGGAAATTTGCTCTTTTAGTATTTGTCTAGTAGGTTTCCTTTAAAAGGAAGCCCATTTGTACGGTCAAAAGAAATATTCTGAAGTATATTTTATGTGATATTACCTCTGATTTGTAATCATTTGCATGAAAATTATACATTTCATGTTAGACTTTTATTCACTTAGGTCTGCTTCAGTTACCTTGAGTGAGATACTCACTTAAAATGATAAATATGATTCACTACACAAGAACCAATAAGAAATTTGCTCTCAGTATTTATCTAGCAGATTTAAAAAAATTGCATTGACAGGTTTTAACGGGAATATTTCATATATCTCGATTTTGTTATATTGTGACTGAACAAAGAGAGTTTAGTAATGCTACAGGTAACTGAAAACTAGGTTTTTAGCCAAAAAGTAACAGTAGACAAAGTAGGCTTAACTGATCACATGCACAGGACAGTGTGTCTGCTATAAGTCAATCTACACACCAGGGGGCAGTAAAACTCAAGGTTTGTAGCAAAAAGTCAACGTTCAGTAAAAGTCTTCCACAGTGTTTTGATCCAATAAACTGGATTTGCTGATTTTAAAACTTCCCGACCACTGGACTTTTTGAAGCTTGTTCAAAGTCACATTAGACTGACACCAAATACCTCTACAAAAATGGCCGCATCTCAAACACACAGACCGCTATATTCACTCCACAACAGCTGTATTAATAAAATAAAAAAATAAGACTGATGAAAATGAGACTGCATATGCATAAAAGCATATGGAGTTACCTCATCACTCTCTCCAAACACATGGCGTCTCTCGGAGTGTCCCAGAATAACCCATTTTACTCCACAGTCCTTAATCATCGCAGGGCTACAAGAATAAGTCAAATGATTTGTAGTGACAACTATGAGTAAGGATAAGAACATGAATACATTTTAAAGACACACACACACACACACGATTTGTGGACTGTGAATTGGTTGACATGTACCTGATCTCTCCGGTAAAGGCTCCCTTTGCAACCTTGTAGCAGTTCTGTGCCGCCACATCAATGTTAGGGTTCAGCTTGGACCTGGCGTAGTCGAGGTAGATGGATGGAGCACCACACACCACCTCTGTCAAACAAAAAAAAACTTGTTATAGATGAACATGAGACGAACTTTCAATGGAGTGAAGCAAAAAGTTAGTTAAATATACCAAAATAGGTTTTTGAATAACATTTTTGCAATATTTGTTTAACCAAAAAAAAAAAAAAAAAAAAAAAGTAATCTGTAACATTTCAAGCTGTCAGAGCACATTATAGCTCATATTATTGCTCTATTTAGGCATCTTAACAAAACTGAGGTTCAATAAAGGGTTTCATATAAAACACACCTGAATATTTTATATCAGGGTCTATTATTAATTATTATTTTAGGTTTAACAACTTTTGTATTAGTGTATTGCCATCGGAGGTGGCATTTGTACTGTAAAATTATCTTGGGTCAGACTAAATTAAACTCACTGTAAAGGGCACGCATATCTGGCACTTCATCCCTCTTGATAAAAGGTCAAAGGAAACGGTATTCATATGACAGCATACTACAGAGGGCACGAAGTAAAGCAAAAAAAGGGGCGAACGCTGACCCGTGACCTTTGCGCGTCTTCTCTCGGGTTTCAGCACGTGAACGCGGCGGACGGCGGCGCGCGCACCGTGACTTTTGGACTTTACCGACTCAAAGTCCGCCGATGTGCTGCTGACTGATCAACCCTGTCTGGATTCTCAAATAAAGACGAAAAACACTCGGGTTGATACAGGTTTACGTCACAGTGAACATAGCGGAAACGCGGAGCGCAGAATACAAAAAAAGCGTTTTCTATCTATTACTACGGCTCTTTTAAAATATTAGTTTTTTTAAAGAGCATAAACTAATATAACGCATTTCTGTTGATAAACCGAGCATATCGATTATCCTGGCATTAGACCTTGGACATGCACACTGTGGCTACGTGCTGGAAATCACACACCCATTTCAAGCTTTAACCCTTGAATCACGACACAAGACGAGCATCACTCGTTCATTCATTCACGAAACCTGACGAACGGTGCTCTATAGAAGCTCTGCATTCATAAGAAACTGGTTTAAATGTCAGGAGGCGATTTATGCAGGGTCACGGATTAATTTAAAACGTTACGAGCTACGGGCTAATACTTTACACTGTGGAAACTGATAAGCACAAGTAGAAAGAGCCCGTGAATGATATGATGCGACCTGTCAAAAGTCCCGCTTGAATGTCATCTCAGGGTCAGTGCAGTGGGTTGCACAACCCCTCAAAGGCCCGTGTTTGCAGTGGCGAGGGTTTGTGCCTGGTGAAGAGGAAACTGAATGAAACACTCACCGGCGTCTGGGTTGAGCTTGGCGTTATTCAATGTATTGGCGAGCTCTTCGATGCTCTTTTTGTCGCCGTTCAGTTTCCAGTTGCCACCCACGAAAAACTTCCTGCCGGTCATACTTGCAAAAACGTTGCTTTCAGCCGAAGGTATTTGGTGTATGAAGAACGCGGACAACCTCCGTTCAAAGAGACAGCGAGGAGATGTGGGCCGCTTGAGTTTATATAAGGTTGGCTAAAAAGCCCCGCCCCCCGACGCTTACCATTGGTTCACGTAGACGGGCAACTCTGGATATTTTAAGATAATTTTTGTTTCGTAATTGTAATTCTATCATTTGTGTTCATCTATTAGCTTAATTTTGAAACACCCAAGTGAAACAGCAGAAACAAATCTACCATGTCAGAAAGGGGCCGGTGGAGGGCGACTGTTGGTGTTGGAGGTGGGACTAAATTTGCATACCCACAATGCTTTTCGCCACGTCAAGTATACATATAAATATCTTTAGCGTCATTTTATTAAGATATTTAAAAAATCAATGTTGTTTAGAATTAAAGAAGGTTAAAAAAAGTGACAATTATTTAACTTTAAATTGGTCTCCTGATTTAATTATGACTTGTTTAGACTCCAAATATTTAGTCACCATGATCGATATACCTGTCGAAAGTACATAGTGCGATTCGTTGGCCCGTGATACGTGGAAATTTGCTCTTTTAGTATTTGTCTAGAAGGTTTTCTTTAAAAGAGAACCCACCTTGTTTGGTCAAAAGATATAAATATTTTAAATGTGTTAGGTGTTTGTGCGTTGTGTTAATCAGTGCGCTCACGCTTCAAAGAGCGTTCGTGTGAAACGTTTTTTGTAGGTTAAGTCGAATCAGTTTTCTTTTTATAATTAAAAAGATGTTTTAGCTGTTTTATAGTCTATATACTGTAGGCATACATATCATATATATATATATATATATATATATATATATATATATATATATATATATATATATATATATATATATACACATGATATGTATGCCTACAGTATACTATTATATATATATATATATAGAGAGAGAGAGAGAGAGAGAAATTTTAATCCTCTTTTTATCTTTTACTATTAATACTATTTAATACTACATTACATGTCTACTTACAAATCATAACGAGACACATGAAGGTAAAAAAAGTGAGCGGTGGTCAATGAAGAGCTGGAAGGTATTCTTTATTTTCAATTCCTTTAGGAATAGAAAAAAACTAACATTTTTTTACACGCCGAAACACTGAGAAATGTTCAACTTTGAGCTGGAAATGGAACAAACGGTCGCTAGCATAGAGCACGAGCAACAGGATTAAAGCGGCCTCAATACACTAATTTAACAACAACCACTAGAGGGCAGTATTGCGACGCTGTTTTATATTTATATCAAGACCACCTTTATTAGCAAAAAATAAATTCAGTTCACTCCATGCGTATCATTCGTGACATTCGCCGCGTTGTTGTTTTTGTTGTTTAATCCAAACCTAAACTCACGGACAAATAACGTCTCCATTATTCCGAACGAACCGTTTCGTCCCCAACTTCGCGGGTCATGTAGGTACTTTGATCTGAAATGGCACAAACATTGCGCAAGGCGTTTGCGAAAGCTGAACGTAAAGGGTTCACTGTAATGGTGTGAGAGGTGGCGAGAGGAGGAGTAGCCGGACGGAGTTAAGGAGCGCGTGGAGAGCTCACGAGCTCCACACACTCACGGAAACCCACCGCAGCTACTTCCGCCCACACTAAAGATGGCGGCTCCCTTCATGGAGAAATTAGCCGAATATTTAGGTTCACCCGAACCGGCTGTTCGATTGATTCTGTCAGTCTTATTAGGTAAGTGAACAGCGCACAAGAGAGGTATTTTAGGCTCTGCTGCGGGTTTGTAATGCGTCTCGTTAGGAGTCATTTAAACGCGGACAGTTAATAGTTGTAACGTTAGTTGTAGTAGAAGTGTGGTGAAGTCACACAGCTGTCCAACATGCTCCCAGCAGCAGCAGCAGCACTGAAAACAAGCTACAAACAACATCTCTCTCTCTCCATTCACACCGACTCCAGCCAAAATGAAAGGTCGATAAGGGTGACCTACATGCTAGGCGAGATTTCATGGTTAACTGCACACAACTGCCATGAATGTTCGGGCTGAAAGTAGTGCAAGGCTCCTTAGAGCTTCGTCTGACAGCTGTGTTTTCGTTTAGTTACGGATTTTTAGTTGCTGAAACTACAGTTAGTTGTAACCTCTCGATGCAAATGAAGCTGGTTTTTCAGGTATCAGGTTTCAGGTTGATAAGAATAGGGGTGTGAGAGCAGATAGCAGGGTGATCTGCACTTTGGTCAGGTGCATTGCAGTGGACTGCCTAACCACTTCAACCAGATGAATGACATATGGGCCAGTTAAACCTGGACAGAAGCGTTTGATAGTTTGCATAATTTCAGTGCATAGACTGTTACTGTGGGTTTAATGCGCTTTATATGTAAAGTGTCAATGAAGTTTTAACAGTATGCCTTTGTTGGCTATTCCATTTCTATTGTAAATCATTACCAAATTAAACTGTGTATTGTTTTAATATTTATTCTTTCTTGTATGGCAAAAAATTTAATTCAGAACTGAGTGAGGACTTCCTACACAGTTAAAAGGTATCAGAGAATACTTTTAGTGATAATGGCATGATGCACATATTAGAAAACTACAACAATAAATGCTTAAAAATTCATACTGTTAAATAAATCTTTAACAATTAAAAAGATTAAATAAAAAAAAAACAACAGCTCTCATTCAAAATGTTTACTCGGAAAATAGGTTAAGGTTGTGCATTATTAAAACACACACATATGATGTAAAGAGTTTTTTATATTGTGTAGAGTTTAGATGCAATTAATAATTTCATAGCGCTATTAAATCTATTTTGCATTAAACCACACCAATCATTTGTTGTTTGTCATTTTAATACAAAATGATACAGAATTTTAATATCGGTCAGTTATTGGTCATAACATCAGCATAATCATCAGTTTGTCAGTGTTATTCATAACTTTGATACGGTTAAATCCATAACTCTTTACTTAAGGTCGCGCTGCTATATGCATCCATTGAGAATCTCAGAGGTGTGTTCATCTGTGCTTTCAGGAAACCTATTTTTATATTCTTTCTTTACTTTTAAGTGGCTGCACCTTCAAAACAGATCTTTCACATTCCTATCTGTCAAAGCTACCTCTGCTGTGTCGCACCCTCAGAAGACAATTACGTGCCATAATACACGTTCATTTGACTGTTAGGCTGCAGGGAGCATTTACCTACAATTGCATCACATCATATGCCTGATCTGTCTCTCTGTTTTCCCCGTAGGTTATCCCTTTGCACTGGTGTACCGGTGGTTTTTCTTTCATCAATCTGCAACAGTTGTTCATCTCTTCCACACATTCTCCGGGCTGGCACTGGCCACGTTTAATTTTGGTGAGAGTGAGAAAGAAGCAGGGAAAGAGTGAAGAACTGAAAGTTCAGATATCTGCTCTTTAAAACTGTAACATGTTTAAATTAGACCTACTAGCTTTTTTTAGCAACAAACCACCCTTCATGACTCCATGCATGTCAGTCTTATGATCTATGAAGGGACTCAGCAACTAGCAGTTAGTGGCTGTTGGTCCATATTTAGACTGGAGCGTTTGTAATGTATTTCAGCTCCCCCAGTTTCCCTAATCTTGAATTTGCTCCGTTCAAACGGACTTGATTGTGTCTTATCTGCTACGACACACAAGTCATTCTCAAAATGAAATGACATAAAGATGGCTCTTTTTTTCTCAACAGTCATTTTCTCAAATATTTTTTTACATTTGCGCAATAGTTCAAAAGGTTTTCTTATATTTCTTATTGAATATGACTTTTAAGATTATGAAAATGTCTTTAATAAATATGACTTTTAAGATTAAGATTATGCGATATGAATTCGGTTTTGGATGTTTTTTTCTTTATGGTTGATTTCAAAGATATTATCTTAAATTGATGTGCATGTTGTTTCTCAGTTTCTCAAATTTGAAAACAGTTGCTCTGAAATCCTTAAAATACTATACTGCTGTTTTAAAGTTTTTGTTATGTCTCAAGGTATTCATCAAGGTGGCGTTAATTTGATCATACAAACACAGCAATATTGTGAAATATTATTACAGTTCAGTGTTAAAATGATTCAAATTCAGATTTTCTCTGTCATAATTTGTCACTTGTTTAAACTCTACTGAAGGTCGAGTTCTGCTCTGTAAAGTTATTGACTCTTTAGTGTCCGTGAGAAAAATGGAGGGAAAATTAAGTCTGTCCTGACTAACTGCTCTGCAGTCTGTGGTAATGATTTCCTAGTGACTGTGGCTTTGACATAAAGAAGATTGTGACAGAGAGCCATGAGGTTTTGTTGCCATGGCGATAACCCCTGGTGGTCAGAATGTAGTTAATGAGAATATGAGCGGCAGGTTGAAAAGCAAGCTAATGAAAAACGATGAGTGTTGTGTTGGAAAATGTGACAATTAACTTGTGCTTGTATTCTGTGTATTTGATTTCTTGTGCTGCATTCGGATCTAACAGCAGGTCTGTCTCTCTTTGCTATTATCTGAGATGTCTTACTTGTGTTCGTTCTGATTGCATCAATCTCTCTGACTTGTTTAAAATGTTCCCTCTTTTCGTAATTCTTTTAAGGGATAGTTCAGCCAGAAATGACAGTATGCGCTTTTTCAGCATCTTTTATTATTTTTCTTCATTAGATCACAAAAGCCACTTTTTACGTGTATTCCTTATAATGAATGTGAATGGAAAACTGTCTCACAGGCTTCAAAATGTCCAAGAAATATGTAGTTTATGCAACTTTTGCACATACAGCCAAACGGTATTTTTGTGTGATGAACTGCCAAAAATGTATAGTTTTTCCCTCCATAATCTTCTTCAACTTTTCATTGCTCTACAATGTTTCTAAAAAAAGTCATACACGCTTCAAAATTATTCAAACACCATTGGTGTCTTACGAGCAAATCCCACGTTAAAGACGCTGTATTTGATTTGTCAGTGAATAAATTAACGTTTTTAATCTGTACCTTGCGAAAAACTGTGCGTATGGTTTCACAAAACATAGAATATAGTGCACTTTTATAGCCTTGGAAAATATCACTCTTGTCATACTTGTGTTTGAAGTTTGACGTAATTGCCTCATTCACTTTCATATGGAAAAGAGCGGCCTTCAAAAAGGTCCTCACTCGTACAATACAAGAAATATCTCCGTTTGTGAAAGTAAGTCATAACGGTATGAAATGATGTCAGGTCGAGTGAATGTAATGCAACTGTCATTTTGGCTGAAGTATTCGGTTTCATTTTGATTCTTTGTAATGTTGATGAAGTCTTGTATTGTTTTCTCATGGTCAGGTAGCACTGGAATGCAATAACACCATCTCTCCATGTCCTTCTCTCAGGGTCTCAGGTCTATCACTCCTTCTTATGCATAGTCATTCAGTTCTTGTTGCTGAGGCTGATGGGAAGGACGGTCACATGCGTTTTGAGTAGCTTTATCTTTCAGATGGTGAGACGACACACGCACACACTCTCTGTATCTGTTCTTGCACTCTTAGCATGATCCCATTATCTTATCAGTACCTTATTGGCTCATGTATGTAAACCTCAGGTTAAACATGCTTAACGTTGAAGTGTCAGATTAATACTTTGTGACTGTCCTTATTCTTGTATAGACTTGCCTTACAGGCCACCGACGTGAAAAATGTTGTATTTATACGTCAGGGTCACTCTGACCCCTGTGTAAAACATGATTAAGCTAACATGCTGAGATTTTGTGTATGGTGCTCTTGTACCAGTTTTCTATTTTGGTTCTGGTAACTGTGTTTGCGCTGAGGTCGAATTGACCCAAGCCGTGGTAAAGATTTGAAAAAATGTGTCATTTTAATTATAAAGTTATCTTTTGGGGTCGCTTTGACCCCAGACATCGAAACGGTTAAGTCAGTCGCGGGGTGTTTTTTGTGTTTTTGTTTGGCAGATATATCTTTTGATGGGTTATTACTACACAGCTACAGATGAGTATGATATCAAGTGGACCATGCCTCACTGCGTCCTCACGCTCAAACTCATCGGTATGACACCTGCTTTTAATTCCAGCATTTTCCTCCTCTGTTGTTACTCAGATTTCATATATTTACAGATTGATTCTTTTAATGATATATTTAGGCACTGAACGTGAATCAACGTGAATAATCCATTTGGTTACAAACACAAAATACTTTGGTGCAATAATGGTTTTATAGTATGAAACATATAGATACAATTTATAAAAGGTAACTCTAATGAAAAATAAGTATGCAGAAATATTAATGAAATGCATTTATTCCATACCAAATATACTACAAATACATTTACATGTGTATATGTACTTATTATAAATACTTTATGCTATATGTTGTGCACATCATAACACCATATCATAATACATGTGTTCAAACTAATCAGGGTGTACTGTCCGGCTAGAGACTACATTTGACTGATTGGCACTGCTGATGATTTGTTTTTTTTTCTCATTACAGGTTTAGCGCTTGATTACTATGACGGTGGAAAAGAACAAGTGAGTGTGACTTTATGAGCCATGATTAACTTTTTATCGTTTCTGTCTTCCTATGCTGTGTATGTTCATCTGTCATCCTCTTATTATTATCTCACTCCTTTTCCTCTTCCTGCGTCACTCTTTGCATTTTTATGCATGATTTAAGCAAAAGGAACTGATGGGGGAACCACAGAGTATCTTCTTCAGTTGTGTAGCAGCGGTTCTGCTAAATGACCATTATGGATCAGTGTAATGATGCCTGGCAAGGTGAAGTGTAGTGAAAGTGTACTTGTGTTTTCTGTACTGCAGTCAGCTCATCTGTGGCTCAGATGAAATGCCTCTGTCTAAATATTATTAGTAGCTGTGGCTCGACACAGTTTGGCTTCTTCATGTGATGGTGTGTAAGCAGTTATATCTCTGTTGATCTCTTCCTCCGTGTCAAATACCTTAGCCGCCCCAGAAAGCTGTTTCTTACTCAGCTTAAAGCTATGTTTTATCGAGGGTGTAAAGATCACCGGATGACTGATAATAGACCCTGTTTACACCTAGTATTAACACCCATCTCAGGTGATCCGGTCACAAGTGATCAGACAGATGGTAGTGTCACATCTGGTCAAAGAATAAACATGACATCGCTTGTGGTCTCAAACTGAATTCCTTTAGGGCCACAGCTCTGCAGAGCGCCGGTCAGCTCCGAATCACACCTGAATGAAAGTTTCTAACAATCCTAATAAAGAGCTTGATTATCTGGATCGGGTGTGTTTGTTTAGGGTTGGGGCTGAACTGTGCAGAACTGTGTTTGAGACCAGTGACTCACTGCATGTTGATGAAGTGCAAAAAAGCTTGAATGAAAGAGAAAAACAATGTCGGGTCACGCTGTATATTAAGTGGTCTTAAGTGCTATGCATTTGCATCAGAAAATAAGTACAATGTAATGTTGTGCTCGTATGGTATTGTAAAGGTCAAGGAAATGTTGGTTGGCATGGTTAGGTTTAAGGTTGGGTTAAGCTTTAATGGGTGGATTAAGTGTAATTATAAATTCAATTAGAGAAATTATTAACAGATGTACTTAAGTATTTTTATAAATAAAAGTACATTGCAAAAACATGCATGTACACAATAAGTGCGTTGTAGCAAATTATGAATTTAAATATAATGACACAGAAGTTACCACCTACTATAAAGTGGGACCCAATGTTGCAGTTTTTCTCCGAAATAATATATTTTATTTCTAGATGTTTCACTAAACCGCTGATCTCAGTACCAGGTATAAACAGGTTTATACTTTGTGCTTTGTTCACTAGCATGCCTATAGCACTTTCAAAATTGAAAGCATTTTGCCTGTGATGAATCCCACTTTTGTCATGCCTGAATTACACTACTGTGCAAAAGTTTGAGGTTAGTAGGATAAAAAAAATGTTTGGAAAGAAAATACATTTATGCAGCAAGGATGCAAGTGACAAAATTTAATTCTGTCATTAATTATTCAGCCTCATCTTTAGAACACGCATTAAGAGCTATTAAGAGAAATTAAGAGCTTTCTGACCCTGCAGACATCAACGCAACTGACACGTTCATTTCTAGGAAATGTAGTAAGGACGTTGTTAAATTTGTAAATGTGACATCAGTGGTTCAACCATATTGCTATGTAGCTACAAGAATACATTTTTTGCACATACAAAACAAAAATAACATCTCCCATGGTGCCTTCATAAATGTGGGTCATTTTGGTTTTCTTTGTGGAGGGTCAGAAAGCGCTCCATTTCAGTCTTAGTCTGTGTTCTGAAAATGAACAAAGGTCTTACGGTTTTAAAACTACATGTGTGTGAGGATTTTATTTAAACAAAATGTTCTTTTAAACTTTGTATTCACAGTATTATAGTTTTTACTGTGTTTTGGTAGAAATAAATGCGGTCTTACTAAGCATAAGAGAGTTTTAAAAACAAAAGAAAATCTTACCAACCCAAACTTTTAGATGGTAGTATATATCTCTTATGTTTTTATTTTGATCTTCTACAGCCAGTTCTAATTCCCCAGCCCCTCTCTTTTAAATAATTGATTAGTTTTCTTTATCTAACAGTCTCAGCTGAGCGCAGACCAGAAGAAGTCTGCCCTTACCTCTACGCCGTCTTTATTGGAGGTCTTTGGTTTCTCATACTTCTATGGAGGCTTTCTGGTAGGACCTCAGTTCACGCTGCGAAACTACCAGCTCCTGGTGTCTCGAGAGATGTCCGATGTCCCAGGACAACCACCCAATAGGTGAATACACACAGACTAACAATCTCAGCTCAGCCAGATTCTGCCAAACCAATGATTTTACCATTTAGTGACCACTTTTGATCCAAACTGATTTGTAGGATTCATTTCTTCATTACAAGGACAGTTCCTGTCTTGTGACTTGCTCTACGGCACCATGATAAAGGGCATGTTTTGGTAACTCCCTTGCTTTTGCAACATGCCTAAGCTGTTTTTATTTATGGAGCCATAGATATTCATATAGGCACTGGATGCTCTGATGTTATCGGCTGGCTGCACAACTTGCCCTAGAGATGGAAAATCTGATTACAACGGAGATGTGTTTCTCATTAAAATAAGATATCACTTCATTTTAAAAAGAAATTAGTTTTCTTTCTGCTGAAAATTAACGGTCCGTATTTTGTTGTTTATATGTGTATTGCAGTGCATAATGCATCAAATCATGAGGAAGATAAAGGATTATAAATGCATGAAAAGTCAATCAAAATGCAGACAGTTTTTGACACGTTTTTCCAGGCATAGTTTTTTTATTACATTAGAATCTCTGCTCGTTTACATGAAGTTAGGCTTTACACATATCCACATGATTCCAGTTGTCGCTGTTGCTGGAAATTGAAAATGAACAACATATTTAATCACAAATGCAAGTTATTGTCAGTCTGAACAAGGTTTAGGTTTTGACTAATTAACCAGTACAGTTAAGACTCATAATACTTATAATAGCCCTCTGTTAATTACCAATTTAATCTAACAAATGTTTCCTCCTCTTTCAGTGTGGTTCCAGCAATGAAGCGATTTGGTTTAGGTCTGATCACACTAGCCATCTTTGCAATAGGTGGGCCGCACTACTCGGATAGCTACTACTTAACAGATGAGTTTGAGGTAAGTGAACCAGAGGATTGAGTTGCAAATTCAACAGCCTTGTACCTGAATTTTATGCGCTGCCTCTTGTTTTTGTTCTGGGATTTTTTTTCAATGTCACAAAGAGCGCTCTCAATCAGACCGAGAGCTTTCTACGTCTGTCAGTTACAGTCTTGGCACCTATTTATATGTTCTTGGAAATGGAAAAGAGTTGCTGCAAGTCAAATAACTGCATTTTGACTTCTGTGGAGGAGGGCGTTAAAATGAGCTCCCATTTTAGAGTAAAAAAAATGTTGGAAGTGAGTCATTGTTAGCGGTGTTCATATATAACCAGCACTCATTTTTATGAATTTAATCTGTTTAGCTTATCAAATGTCAGTTAATACATTTCGGCAATAATTCAAGGAGTGAGCGAAAACTGTAGCTTGCACTACCTGTTACATGCTTATGGATCGTCCGAATCAAATACTCTTGTTTGTAGTGAAACGTTCTCACACATGATTAGATCTCACACGTTTAGTGCAAACACCATAATAGAACCACAGTCATGTTGAAATGCAATATATATTTTCACTGCATGCTGTAATCTGGCATGTTTTATAAACCCTACTACAAAGTTTTATTGGACAAATTTATATTTTGATAATATTAACATTAACAACAATAAAAAATTGTGATTTAAACTAATTGTTTATACTAAACCCAAGCCTTTAATTAATGATTTAATACTGTTCAGAAGAAAACCAATGCTGTTAGTTTAAAGCAAGTTAAAAGTATAATATTGTAATAATTTATTTTTGCTTTTGTGCAAGGCAATTTAGTTATTTGCTATAATTGCATTTTTTAATCATATATTTACATTTTTAACACATTGCCTTTGCACAGTAATATCACTTTTTTTAAAGTATAAATGGGTCATTGTCAAATATATAATATAATTTAGTCTTTATAACATGTATTTAAATGCTAATTTAATTATTAGTTATTCTGAGTCAATCAACAACAAAAGTTTTTGAGTTATTGTGTTATTTGAACCCATTTTTACAGATGCTCAGATTTAATTTGCTTACTGATTTATGCAACGTTATTAAGAATAAAGTTCTTTTAACTGCTATTTGCTATTCTTGAAAAGAGTCTTCTCAAAAACTATTTTAAATAACAACTAACGAATAACTGCTAGTAATTCCCCAAAAATATAGTTAATGAAATGGTGTGTCTCTAATGAGTTATTATAAGTAACCACTAACTACAAATAATACATAACAGGGCTTAGGGGTCTGTTTGGACTGATCATGTGTGATGCTTTTTTCATTTTAAAAGTACAACCTCACTTTATAACATCATCATTCAGCACATGATAGTTCCCACACACAGGATACATTCACTCCAGCACACACACTCATGCACACAAATAGAGGACACATTCACTCTAGAAACAGCAAATGAAAAGAATGCATTATTCTAGAGAAGGTCTGTTTAAAAAAAATAACTTTTCAATGTCTTCCGATACATTCGGATGAACACCAAACCCTGCTGTTGTCGTCTTACGAAAAAATATGCATTCATAAGAAAATATTTATTTATTTATATAGTGACTTGACTTTTTATCATTTATCAAAAGTGTTTAATTTGTTCTTATCCTTTGTTTTAATTTGTGATTCAGGCACATCCATTCTGGTACAAGTGTGTGTACATGTTATTGTGGGTGAAAATAAACCTGTATAAGTACATCAGCTGCTGGGTAATCACGGTGAGTAAACAGCACAACCACAATCCCCCGTTAAGAGCAGACTCGCGGTAATTGAGAGTCATTACATTTCATGCTGTGAACCCTGTCAATGCATCTTTATTATCTTCTTGGAGAGGTGTTAGCTGCGTAACAAGGCAATTACAAACAAGACGTGTCCCTCTTTTTCTAGTTAAGAATGTGAATCTGACTAGAAGAACAAATCTAGTCGCACCTGTTGAGCTTGAAGGGACGCTGAACAGGTTTTCAGGCTTAAAACCGTCTTTAGATTGTGATTCGTAGGTGTGTTTGCTTTATTTCGATTGTTTGACATCATACCCTTTTCTTTGTCCTAGAATTTTTCTTTGACGTTCAATGACCCAAACAAGTCAAACCAAAATCATAACACACACACGTTGATCGATCTGTCTGTCTGTACATATAATATATGTGTGTTTGTGTGTGACTTAAGTGTCCAAATACTTCTCAGCCCACTGTCTTTTTATAAGAATTTTGTCAAATATTACTGGAAGCAAATTAATTATTTTTCTTTCATGTTTATATTGTTATATTTCTACTTAGGAAGGTGTGTGTATACTCTCCGGGCTGGGCTATAATGGGAAGAACGAAAAAGGGGAGCACCAATGGGACGCCTGTGCAAATGTGAGGCTGTGGCTGTTTGAGACCACGCCACTCTTCACAGGAACCATCAATTCCTTCAATATCAACACAAATGCTTGGGTGGCCAGGTATACACATGCTTTATTAAATTTGACATTTATTGCAAAGCCTTTTTAATTAATTTCTTTTTATGTATGCGTCAATTAATTTTCTCTCAATTTCTCTTTTCTTTCCACTGCCTTTTTTGATACAGGCATGTGTTTAAGCGGCTGAGGTTTTTGGGTAACAAGCTGCTATCTCAAATGTTCACATTGTTATTCCTGGCGATCTGGCACGGCTTGCACTCAGGGTACCTCATCTGCTTCTCTTTGGAGTTCATCATTGTCAATGTGGAGAGACAGGTAACCATGGCAACATTCTGTACCAGACTTGAGGCGTGAAGTTGTTTCGAATCAAGATGACTAAAGTCTTTGAATCACTAACTTTCATGCCAACCGAAGGCAGATCGGAAAGTTTACAGCTTTGAAGATAGTGTTTCTTAGTTTAGCGACTCACTAAGTATTTATTTGAAATTTTAAATGATAGTCTTGCTTTTATGTGAGGGATTAAGTAAAACTACCTGCATAGTAGAATACTTCTAGATCAGTAGAAAGGTTATAAAATATTAAATGTATATTGAACGGCTTACACAGAGTGTGTGTGTGTGTATGTTAGGTGTGTTATGGTATGCGTATTCATGCTGAAAATGTCTTTCGGTTCAGTATGCATATGTACCGAACAAATTTTTTTATTTTATTATTTTTTTGTGGGAAATTTAGACTTAATGCTGTTTTAGCAATTTTTAATGTCAGAGATTGCTGTATAAACTCCACAGAGGGCCAGTGATTGCGATCACGTCTTCAAATTTAGGTATTTTAAACATAAAAACAAAATGAACATGTAATCACACAACCTGTGTTTCACTTGTGGAAAGACGTCATTAAAACAGCATTTCATTTACCTCTGGAAGGTCTTCGGTGGCTACAGCTCGTCGTTCACCAGAGAAATGAAGTCTAGAGAAGAGGATTTAGTGTATATTTAAATAAAACGTTTAGGAAGGATGACAGCCACTGTGTAAATGATTATATTTCAGCAATAAATAGAAATTGTAGTCTATTATTTAGAACTGAATTTAAAAACTGCATTGAGTGCAGTTTACATGTTTGGCTGGTTTTTAATTTGAGTCTTGATTATTACAATTAAAAATTAATTAAGAAAAATTAAACTTCAGTTTGGGATTTGTTGTCAATTGCAACCTTGGTAAAGTAAAAGGGCTCCCTATAGTTTATAGCAGAAGCTGAGGTAGATTTTATATCTATAGAGGTTTCTCTTTTTAATTATTTTAGGAGGCAGATTTAAAGACCCATTTAATTCTAATTAATTCTAATGTTATTATGCCCACCCCTCGTATAGTAGCCTACCGCTCATGCTTAAAGTCCGCTCAAAGAACAAAGCTGAAAAGCAGAAGCTGCTCAAATACGTGCTGACAGGAATTTTCTAAGTCTTATACTTCTTCCTGTTTGCAGTAGGCTATCCTCTTGTGATGGTTGCTTTCTTGTTGCATGGAAATAAATAAAAATGAGCGAGCAATACATTTATTACAGTATTTATTAATCTGTAACTAGTATCATGTTAGTTAATGATAATACAGTTGTTAGTTCATGTTCATTCAGAGTGCATTAACTAACAAGCACAACTGTTGATTTTAATACTGCATTAGTAAATGTTGAAATTAACATCAACCAAAATTAATAAATGAATTAATTGTTATTGTTTATTATCAGTTATTGTTATCTATAGTAGTTAAGCAAAGAACCCTGTTGTAAAGTGTTGTCATTGTTAATATAGCCTAAATTCTGTCCGGTTTTGTTTACTTTTAGTAAAAGTGTGGGTTTTTTAAACGCTTGTGCTTATTCAGTATCATTAAAATTGTTACATTAAAAAAATGTACAAAATTACTATATTATTTAATAAAATATCAGTTTTGGTTTTCGGTCAGTTGAATCCAGAATTGATTTCGGTGCATCCCTAGTTATAATTTGTAGCATTGTAAATGTCTTTACTGTCATTTTACTGATCAGTTTAATGCATTATGTTTTATTCAGAATAAGAATGTTAATTTCTTGGTGTTTAAAAAAAACCTTTTTGACTCCAATTGAGATGATTGATGAGGTACTAAACTGCATTTTCATACTTAGAAACAGATGGTGAGATTCAGCTGCCAATGAGAGCACGGTACTTAAGAATGGCAGTTGCAGTTGTTGCAAGTAGTTTGCTTGTAAAACGCAATCGTACAGGTTGCAGACAGCTGTGAGTATATGAGGAAGCATCTCACCCTTGCAGTCCCATTTTGAAAATGACAAATAGTGCCCACGTAAGAACATGTGAGACATCAGTAGGCATTAAATGGAAGTCAATGCAATTCTTACAAATGACATTTCCTGTCTGAGTCAAGACGTGTTTTTGATGAATGCTGATGGTGGAGCTCGATCATTAACCTTCTCAGGGGAAAAAGAAAACAAGTTGAAATGTAATATTGTTCAGTGAACTCTGGCTCTGGGCGAGATTGAAACATTGTGTATGTTTACTTGCGGTGTGTGCGGAGTGAGTGGAGAAAAGTGTTTTCACTTAGTTTTTTATGGGAACTGAGTGACGGGCTCGTGCAGGGAAACTGACAGAGGAGCAAAGCAAGAAACATTTATTAATCTAGGTTAATGTTAATGGACCCTTTTCACAGACTGTGATGTTTTTCAGCATCGTAAATCTAGCAGTTTTTCTTTTATATATTTTCACTTTAAAAAAATGTAATGTGCTTTTATAACTAGAGTTTGTGTTTTCTTTTGCTCCTGGGTCAAATGAGAACACACACACACACACACACACACACACACAATTGTTTTAGTTTTGTTTACCACTATAGCGGTTTCCCCAACAGGAACCCTGGAAATATAATTTTTATTAATATACTGTCGTTCATTGTTTATTCATGGTTATTCTTAAAGCACAAGTTAATTTTAATTCATAGAACTTGATTAATATTTGGATTTCTGACATGCTGTTAGACAAAGGCTCACAATAAGTAATAAAACTGTTTTGTAAATCTTTTTGCAGGTTCAGTCGCTGGTGCGGGACAGTCCTTTGCTGACATCTATTGCTCAGAGTCATCTGTATCCATTCGTATATGTAGTACAACAGTTAATTCACTGGCTCTTCATGGGATACCCTCTGGTGCCGTTCTGCCTCTTCACTTACGACAAGTGGCTTAAGGTTTGTTCTTATTTCTCAGCAGTTCACCAATCGTGAATCTGATGATGAAAAAGGGATGTTCTTGATCCTTACCTCTTGTATCCATTCAGATATTTGCTAGTGTCATTTACACTTTTTTTTTCTTTCCTAGGTTTACTCTTCTGTATATTTCTGTGGTCACATCTTTTTCTTCGTTGCCTTTCTCATCCTGCCATACCTCCGCAAGGTGTTCGTGCCTCGAAAACGAGGCAGTGAGAAAAAGGAGGATTAATTAAAATGGTAAATATAGCATTTTTCTCTTCTAAACTCCACGGTTTGTACCACCTCTCGGTTCACACCGGTTTTCGGAGCGCGAGTGCGTCACATCTGTTCTTTCCTATGGAATCTGTTCTGGCCTAATCTGCCGTTAGCTCATATCACTCCCTTTTAAGACACCTTCACAGTACCTTAACTATCAGTCAGAAATTTAAAGTTAACATAATGTAAATATCTAAAAGAACGAGTTGTGTGTGTGTGTGCATAGTGCACATCTTTTATTTATTTATTTTAATTCCACTAGCACTAAAGAGCTACTAGAAGTGGCAGCGAGAGAGATTCGGATCTCATGAACCCGCACCTCACATCTTAATCATGGCTTTAGAACACGTATCTTCCCAGGAGGACTTATAAGCATCATAATCATACTTCATTAGATCTTGACTGATGATTCAGTCAGGATCAGCGTGACCATAAGCCATTTAATTCCAGTAGGAAAAGCGTATCATCCCTCTGTCTCACGGAGCATTTCGCTAGCTCTGCCGCAGTTTTTCATTTATCCAGGTCATTGTGAAACATGTTTATTTGTTTGCACCCCACTTTTTTTTTATTTGATAAACAGATTGGTAAGCACACTTTAGGAATTGCTTTAGATGTGACTGTGAACTGATCAACTTTTCTTTTCTTTTGTTTTCCCCTCTTTCCCTGACACAGGTTTGACTGAAGTGAACTGTGACTTTTAAAGAGCGCCTGAAGAGGACAAATTTTAAGGCCTTTAGTAATATATTACTATTTACATACAGCACTGATGTATGTGTACAAATGCTAGTCCGTTGGAAAGTTCTTCATTCTTTTGGTGGACTTTAATGGAAAAAGGTTAAAAGCTGCGGAAATGCGAGCATTTCTGAGGTTCAATATTGGTTAAATAAGATTTACTGATGTTTGGTGGCTGACAATAATTATACTGTGTCTGCTCATACCACTGCACTCATTTCTCAGTAATGATCTCGTTTTCTGTTTCCTGTCTGATCAGAGACCTGACTTTGGCTGTCACCGAGGTCACGTGCGCACCTTTTTTTTTTTTTTAAGAGGAGACACAGAGCACACATTTTAAAGACGGAAACAAATTAGATGTTTTATTTTCCTTTGCTAGGAATATTTCAACCTCACTTACCCTAAAAAGACAATGAAATGTGAAGGAAGCGCGAGAGTGAACAGTGAATGAACATCACCTGGCATTACAAATGAATGTTTTTCATTTTTATAACTGTTTTTTCTTGTGAAGTTGTCTACTTCTGATGGGGATTTTTTTTTTTTTTTTTTTTAAAGAATGGGTTTTATGGTAACTACATTTTGTACAGCTTTTTTGACGCTTTGATAAAAGGATCGTCATTCTGTCATCTCATCCTCTCACTCCATTTAACACTGTCTGTTCATCCATCTGACCTTTTTTCATTCACTCCATTTTCTCCAGCAAATCTTTTTGTCTAGTGTATGAGCACAAACGAAACGGAAACCAGTAACATCAACATTACTTACCAGAATCATAAAGGTGATGGCAAATTTGCGTCTGCGTTATTAAGAGCAGAGTATTTAAATGAAGTATTTTAGTTGACTGCACACCAATGGCACTGTTAAAACTGCTGTGTTAAATCCTTAAAGTGTCTGTGCGTATTTCTCATCGCACGTCAGGATCTGCTCTCTGTAATTCTTGCGCATATTTGCCTTCACATCTGTTTTGTATGACATGACACGTTGAAGATCCTCGGCACAAATGTACGTGACTCTTCAGTGAGGGCTAAAACCTGCACCCAGATACAATCCAAGGGAGCAGAGGGAGCTCACTGTAGCATCGAAGTTGTTTTATAATATTTATACACGTGGTTGCAAATTTTATGGATGTAAAAATTGTTTTTGGGAAACAACTACTTCTGCCTTACTGCTACCAAATGTACAAAAAAAAAGTGTGAGTGAGTGAGAGAGAGAGAGAAAAAAACAACTACTTTTAAACGAAACTGTTTTTTGTAATACTCATTAAAAAAAAATGCTGGATTTTAACGAAGCCGGCTCTGGTGTGGTTCTGGTCTTGCTGGGGTCTCGGGGGTTTTACATCCGTCTGCCGTGGGAGCCGGTATGACGTCATCTTGCAGTCTGGGCCCTAGAGCTGGAGCACAGATTGTGAAAGCGAGGAGATCACTAATCACATCCAATACAAACTCGAAGTGGGAAGCGAGCGTGTGGTCTGACAATGAGCAGCGGCACGCAACAGCCTCCAGATGCTCCCCTCAAAACCCAGATGTATCACAGCCAGCCATCTCGCTGACTTCGGGACCGCTTAACGGGAGGAACCAATGTTTTTCTACTATGAGCGACGCTTTGCTCATTAATATTAAGTAGATTATGTTAATCTCGCTTGGTGGCTACCCATAGAGACGCTTTGGCTGTCGCATCTTACCCGTTCCTTATGTAAATACGCTATTGTTCTCCAATGGACGCTGCCTGGCTGATGAATATTAATGAGCTGCGTTCCTGCTAGCCAATGGCGGCGCGCTGGCCGATGAATATTAATGAGCGAGCCCTCGCCGCAGTAGGATTTGTAAATTCTCGTTTCACCGGGGGTGAGTCCTGAGAGCGAGAGAGACGCAGTGTGGGCGGGTTAAGAAACTGCGAGAGGGAGGAGATATCGCGCCGTCTCTTTTATTTCTCACGGCATCCGCCGAAAACGGGGGCATTGGTTTCTTCGTATCTAATCTTCAAATTCCAGTTTGGCTCCTTTCCGCGGTTCGAGTCGTTTCGGGAGGCACCGGAGGCCCCAGCGCTCCTGCAGCCGTTGCGTTCGGTGCGTCGGCGGGCATCGGGCTGTCAAAGGTGTGAGTGTGTGACGGATGCTTAGAGGAGACTGAGCGGGGTACCATCTCACACCTCACGGTAACGTACATTTGATCCCCAAATAATATTTATAATTCAGTTCCCGCGCGTGACACAGGGGCTACATCATCCTAACCGCTCTCTTTTTTTAAATTATCACGCGATATTGCGATTTTTGCATCCCTTGAATTCGTTTACAGGCTTGAAAAAAAATCGATTCGTGTTTGTCGCATATATGTGTGAGATGTACGAGTGAGCTGTCACGCCGGTCGTTTTAATAACGCGTTGTAAACACCAGTAACGTTAGGTTATATCACGTATGTCCGTCGTCCAAGTTGGGAGATATTAATCTTTATATTTACACAAATACTAACGTCACTAAACGACATAGCTTGTTTAAGTCTGTTCGGATCGGATGTTATTCGAGGACAAGCGTCACGATGAAACATATTTGATATTCTGTTAACAAACCTGCCTATGGGCTACATCCGTGAGGATACACCTGCATGCGCGTGCGAGCGAGGATGCGCAGACTTCTCGATTTCACGCGCACTCAATTCGCTTAATGCCGAGGTTTTATTGAGCGCTGGTTGTCACTGGTAAATACGGCAGGCTATAAAATAGTCGACATACTGGGAGGCAGACCTCCTCGGCCATACTAGGCCACGGGAATTATGTCAAGGGTATTGCATACCATATTCACGTTTACCTAGAGCGGAGTAGGCTATTTAATGTATTCATGTTCAGGTTTAAGCAGATGCGGGCAAGGAAATGTGTCTGTCTCTCAGTCTCTGTCTTTGCGCTTATCTGTTACTCCTCTGTCCTCTATCTTAAACTGCTTCATATCAGGTTAATGCATGTTATTTCCCTCTGTCCTTCCCCTCCTTCCTCCCTCAGATGGCCAGAATGAGTTTTCTCTCCTTTCTCCTCTTTTGCTTGACTTCGGTTGCCCATGGCAACAAAGGTCAGTCTCCTCCATCCTTTTGAATGTTGATACTGAGCATTGTGTTGATGATTAAGTACGAATGAGTGCATTAACATTTCTGTTCGCAGCTCTGGCACGTGCAGTTCATTTGAAACGGAAGCTCGATCCGTTTCGCTGTATGTTACGGGTGTTAAGTGTGAAATTGTGTCAGTTAGTGAATGCGTGCCTCCTTTATGGATGACAGCGGTAGTTTTTTGTAGAGATCACAAAAGGTAGGCCGCATCTCAAGGTGACATGGGAAGAGACAACGTGATGAAGAAAGTGATGGGATAACAAGAGAGCGAATAGATGATGGTGGGACAGCAAAATTTAGAGAAGGACCGAAAGGATGCGGATGTATATATACTGTAGGATCTCTGTGAGAAACAGAGGGGGGAGTGAGAGGTCGACTCTCGTCCTTGAAGAAAAGGGTGAAAGCTTATCTATTCTCGTCTCTGCTATTTTTAGACACGTGGGAAACCGGAGATGCTATATTTCTTAATTTACGGCTAATGTTTCTCCGTGTGATCACAGGCATGCCTCGTTCCTTCTATCTATCCTCTGTCACAGCTGTTGACGGAGTCGTTCAAAATGCGCCGGTCAGTGTGGGGAAGCAGCACGTGTGATAAATGGAGTGAGATGCGCAGCGTTGTGCCTCCGTCCGTAATCCGAAGAGTAATCCAGTGGTCTGATGCTCAGATTAATGTTATATGGCTGAGTGAGGGATGAGAGGGAGGGACGCGGGCGTGGGTGGGTGGGAGAGAGAGGGATAGGTGGATAAATGGCAAAAAAGACAGATGGACTTGAAATATGAGAGCGAGGTGGACAGCATGTAGCCACACATGGAAAAGATTGGCGCATTGAGTTAGTGGTCAGCACACTGTCTAGTAGTATAGCAGGCTATCATATGACAAGATTTAATGATATTTTGGATCAGCTTTATATCTGTGCTGAAGGTTTTTACTAAGCCCAAACATTTAAACAATATATGTGTTGATGATTTCTCATTTTCAGGGTGTTTCATGTAGGTTTGCATGGTTCTGTCTTTCTCTGAGCATTCAAGGAGAAGCTATCAGTCTGTTTTTGAGTGATAGGCGCAATATACCTCACGGTGTGCGATCAGGCCAAACATCTCTACACCTAATTACTCTGCAAAGCAGCGAGGCGTGGCGTGCTGTGTGTGTGTGTGTGCGCGCATGTGTGTGTGTGCATGTGCTGGTGTGTTTGTGTTGTGTGTGTCCATCACACAGTTTCAGTCAGTCCCCATATGGGTATGTTTGTAACTTAATGTGCAAGTGTTATGCATATGTACAGCTGGCCGAACCATTGCACCATCTGCCACTAACGTATTTCAGCACAACTTTTTTTTTTTTTATTTATTGCAAATTCCTTTGGCTTGGAATGCTTGTGTTTCGTCTTTGAACCTCTGCTCACTCACCTTCATAACGGCGTGTTATAAATAGTTTTGTCAAATAAAAGGCTGTTTGTTCTGAATCGTAAATTGTTCCTGTGGCTCTCACGCCTGTCCCTTGCTTTTGTGATTGTTCTTTCTCAGCTAATAAACACAAGCCATGGATCGAAACAGAGTACCAAGGGATCGTCATGGAAAACGACAACACTGTCCTCCTCAACCCACCTCTGTTCGCCCTGGATAAAGATGCACCGCTGCACTATGCAGGTAAAGATGCTGATAATGTCGCACCTTTATGTGTACATTTGTGCATTTTTTAGTGTACTGTACTCTAGTGTTTTCAGTAATAATCCACATAATGAGGAATTTTGTGTGAGGGTGAAAGATTTCCGTTTGCAGATTTCACATCAGGTTCGGTAGAACCTTGAAAGCTGCTTGGTTTGTTAAGTAACAGTACAGTGCATTGAAACAATTGTGTTAATGTGACCATGCTATGGTTATCCATTTAAAGTTCAGTTCACCCAAAAATGTAAATTAGGCTATGTTTTAAAAACCTCCTGTAGTGAATGCATACATTTTTGAAAGATAAATATCGAAAGACGAACAACGTTTACATACTTTAGCAAAGGAAAACCAGTATCTTATTACCTTCTATGATTATATTTGTGATCAGAACACATGGCTTTTATTCTCACCTGACATTTTATTATGTATACATGCACTTTATTTAATGTCTTCCGAAGAATATACAGCAAACACCCGTTTATCCCCATGGAAAGGCTTGGAGGGGTCTGGACAGTTTTAAAAATAACTGCGTTTGCATTTGTCTGAAAGAAGGAAGTCACATACACCTAGTATCATGTTTGTATTGATACTTATTGAAATGCTTGAATTTTGCCAGTAATATTTGCCAAACAACCACGCCTTAAGTTGGTTAAAAAAAACAAACCCTACACCTAAACTCTAATTGTGCATTTATATATTAGTAAGTCATTTCCAATTTTCAGTTTTAATGCATTACATTCATGCTGTCGAGTAAGGTCAATAATTTATGAAGAAATTACTTTCCAACAAAGCAGCTATTCATTGGTTAATGCAGATAAAATCTTTCACCTTATTGCAAATTTCTGATTGCATAGATTGAAAGAGCTGGTGAATATTCGCTGAAAACAGCAATAAATGTGACCGCACTTTTAGTCAGTAAATATAACCCCTTATGCCTAAAGTGTGAAAAGGACACACTAACTGGGTATGTAATATTTCCAGTGTATTTCTCACTGACAGGGTCTAGCCAAGGGTTTGGGGTAAGGGTTATTTTGACACGGAGGGGGGCAACTTAAGAGCTTCTAGCATCTAGTTTAGTACTCCGGGAAGTAATTACATGTTATGTTTGCACAAATTACACGAATTACACCGGGATTAAGGCTGACAGACCTCCTCCCCCCCGGCAGCCTAAACTAACATTCACAGTGCCGTGTCATGTGTAACAGCACTCCCTGAACACAGACAAGTGTTTACTTCCAGGAGATCACTCAGCAGCCCTTTTCACAACATTTCACACATTAATGTTTTTTGTCTTATTGTTTTTTTTTTTTACCTGTGTAGTAAATGGCACTTTAAATTAGAATTTGGTTGTAAAAGGTTGTAAAACACTAAATATATTTTTTTCAAATGCAAACGGTGCAGATGTATTTTTCTCTTTTCAGGTGAGATCTGTGGGTTTAGGGTTCATAACGGACCGAGTGGTTCTGGTTCTGCTCAGTTTGAGGCAGTGGTGTTGGATCGCTCCACTGGAGAAGGTCTGGTTCGGTCCAAGGAGCCTCTGGACTGTGAAAGCCAGAAGGAGCACAGCTTCACTATCCAAGCGTACGACTGCGGGGAAGGTCCTGACGGGACCAACAGCAAGAAGTCTCACAAGTAAGAGATCCTTTTATTCCTAAAAATCTAGTTATGCTACATTTATGGCATTCTTACCCTTTTAACCCTCTCTTCCCAGGGCCACCGTGCACGTTCGTGTAAACGATGTGAACGAGTTCTCTCCTGTCTTTGTGGAGCGTCGGTATGAGGCATCAGTGCCCGAGGGTCGTCTGTTTGATCGTATTGTGCGGGTGGAAGCCGTTGATGCCGACTGCTCACCTCAGTACAGCCAGATCTGCTTCTATGACATCATCACACCCAACGTCCCTTTCACCATTGACAACGATGGTGAGAACTACAACTGCTGCCACTGATAAAATGGGGCAGACAGTAGTGAAGTATTTTTAATCTGCTGTAAATGTACTTTTCTGTACGTGTCTGTACGTGATAAGTGTGTTTTTATTTAGAAAACATTACTTCACAACATCATTTTCAATATTAATTTCCATATTAAATGTCATTTAATACTTAGTTACATTAGAAATATATTACTTTTTACTTATTATTCTTATTTATACATAAGTAATTTTATTTACTCTATGTCTTTACCTTTCTGAAATATTAAAGGTAAAACAAAAATAGTGATTTTAATTTGTATAATCTCTATTTTATACGTGTGTGTGTGTGTGTGTGTGTGTGTGTGTGTGTGTGTGTGTGTGTATAAAAATGTAAAAAGTGTTTTTTATGCCTACGCTGCCAGCAGCTTTCATAAAAGATTTAATCAAGACTCTAAGGTTGGATTTCTTTTAACTCTAGTTATGAAATGAAAAACTGTTCGACTGACTTATTAAATTTAATCTTTAAAGCGCATAATGAACATTATTTCACTAAAGTATGAAGCTCAAGGATGTTTTTTATTCAGCTGGCAGCATATTATATTAAAAAGTATTTAAAAGTTTGAAAAATCTGTATAATTTACCCCCATGTTTTTCCAAACCTGTGTTACATTTTTTTTATTCTGTGGAACATCAAATATTTTTTTCCATACAGTGGAAGTCAGTGGTCTATTTAGTAAACTGCATTCTCAACTAAAATATTTTTGTTTGTGTTCTGCAGAATGACTAAATGATGGCAGAATTAAATTTTTTTGCCTGAGCTATCCCATATATAAAGTCCCCATATAAATATGAAAACTTTTTAGAAATATTACAAGTTTAATATCACTACAGTGAGAATATTATTACTTTACAATTTGCTGCTATTTAAGACGCTTACTTTTAGATTTTTAAAATAGCCCAAAACTCATGTTACATTCATACCCGTAATATTATTATTGTAATATATACAATTAAATTAATTGTTGTGAAGATCATCATTGCTTTAATCATTGTGTCAAATAATTAAAAAATGAGGTGGCAGGCTAGGCTTGTTTTTTAGGGCAGTTCTCTGAACAGTCCGGTTGCTGCAGTGAGATGGAGGGATAGTCACCACTCCTGATTATTCAATGCAGATCAGAGCACCCATTGACAGATTGAGGGGGAAGCAATCAATAGCCGACATTTTGTAACATGACAAATGCTGACGAAGAAGGAACTGGCCAACAGAAAGACACCGAAATGAGGGAGAAAGATACAATGAGCAAGGCGCACAAAGGAGAGAGGTCCTCTTTTTAGCCATGACTTTGCAGATTTTCTTGCTGTAGTGTGTGTGGTTTGCTTTCGTAATTTGGGTCAAGATGAACCACACACCGCTGTGTGAATATCCCTTTATTTATTGTGCCACTTCAATATCGTTCTTTCACTCTCTCGCTCCTCCAGTCCACTGCTGGCCTTCACCCGTCCTTATCATCTTTCATTGCATTGTTTGTTTTTGCTCAAATTTCTCATTTTGAGCTGCTTTTGATGCTTCTGGTTTCTTTATTATATTCTAAGTGTCCCTGGCAGTATTATATATTATTATTTGCTTTTTATTTCCAGTCTAAGTCTGTTTTACCAAAGCTTCTGCCTTTCAAATCTTTTAGGTTTAGTTTTCTGTATTAATTCAGCTCTATATGTACCCACCGGCTTCTTTGCTTCTTTTGTCTTCAGAACTACCTTAATTTTTTATGGCATAGATTCAGCAGGGTGCATCCTCAGAGATTTTGCTCTGTATTGACATGATAGCATCAAGCAGAGCCACTGCACATCCAAGATGTAAATCTTCCATTTCACCACATCATGTGACGTGTGCCATTTGAGTATAGTGAAGTCAATGTCATGTTCCAAAAAATAGTTTGAGATGATCTAAGATTTGTGACATGGTGTGATAACCTGCTTGAAAAACCATTAGAAGATGGTAAACTGTGGTCATAAAGGGGTGGAGATGGTATGCTGTAGGTAGGCTGTGGCAACACCAAACTAACCCATCGATACAAAAAAGGATGGACCTGTGCTTTCATGTTGTTTACACCAAACTCCGACCCTACCATCTCAATGTTGCAGTAGAAATTGAATCTTTTGAAACTTTTTTCCCATCTTCTCTTGCACACTAAAGTCTCATTTTCCTGTTCTTAACGGAAAGGAGTGGAACCCAGTATAGACTTCTGTTGCTTCAAAGTTGTGTGTTTTGAGATGCTCTTCTACATACTTAATTTGTAGGAGTGGTTATTTGAGTTATTGTTGCTTTTCTCTCATCTCAAACCTTTCTGGCCATTCTCCTCTGATCTCTGGCGTCAGTGAGACCCAAAGCTGCCACTCACTGGATATTTTTCTTTTTCACTGTAAACCCTAGAGACAGATGTATGTGAAACAAAAAAACAGTAGATCAGCAATTTCTGAAATAATCAGACAAACCCTTCACATTTAATGTCACTTAAATCACCTTTGCTCCCCATTCTGGCAGACTACATCTGCATGCCTTAAATGCATTGAGTTCCTGCCATGTGATTGGTTGATTTGATTTTTGCATTAATGAGCAGTTGAACATGCGTAACTAATAAAGTGGCCTGTGAGTATGTAAACTTCTCTATCTCTTACAAATTCAGGAAACATAAAGAACACTGAGCCACTGGACTCTAAACGCCAGCGTGTCCACAGTTTCTGGGTAACAGCGTTTGACTGTGGGAAGAACCGAGCTCAGGCTGATGCTCAAGTCATAGTCACAGTAAAACCTTCCTGCAAGCCAGGCTGGATTGGTAAATATTTATTTATTTATTTTTTTCATTTGTTAAATTGTATTTATTATTATTTATTACATGAATTAATGTGTTGAATTAAATTTGTGCTGATTTAATCTCATTTTACTGCATTTTTAAAAAATGTGACTGAATTTGAACTAAATTGAAAACTGATGGATTTTTTTTTTTTGCAAAATTACATATTATTTTATATGAGTGTGTGTGTGTGTGTGTGTGTGTGTGTGTGTGTGCGTGTGTGTGTGCGTGTGAATTGCAGGATGGACAAAGCGCATCGAGTACACTCCTGGTTCTGGCAGTATCCCACTCTTCCCAAACCTGCACTTGGAAACGTGTGAGGAGACGGTTTGGAACATCCAGGCTACTGTCGAGCTTCAAACGGGGCATATTGGAAAGGGCTGTGACAGGGACAGCTACTCTGATCGATCTGTGCGCAGACTCTGTGGTACGTTTGATTAAGTTATTTCCTGAATTTTTCATTTTTATGATAAATTGTCCACGGTTTGAATTTGATGACGGCAGATCCTCGTTCATTAGGATTAGAGATGATTAGTGAACAGACTTTTTATCTGTTATGGACTCTGTTGCCCAACTGTTTATCTCATTTAGAGCAGATGGGAAAATGTCCCAAATCAATCCATTCTCTTTAGATTAGCTGCAGGATGAAAATCCCTTCAAATTAGGGTGCACTTAATAATTCCAGTTCTTGTCAATCTTGCGTACACCAGGCCTGTTTTCAAATCTATAATGTGTAGGTTTTTAATGTCTTTAGGTGCTGTGAGGGGTGAAGTCGATCTCCTTCCACCTCCATCTCCTGCAACCAATTGGACCGCTGCGCTGCCAACTCTACCATCTTCTGATTCATCCCTGGTCTTCTCCTTTAATGGCTCCACCCATGTCGCTGTAGTACCTGATTCAGTTGCTTCAGCGGTGTCCGGAGACCACTTCACCCTGCAGCTGTGGATGAGAAGAGGAGGGGCCAGCACTCAGCCACCGGCCAATCAGGCGAGGGGAACCCGTAAAGAGGAGGAGACTATTATCTGCAGCACTGTAAAAAACGGTCAGTCAGTAACATTTTAGTACCAGTGCCAGTAATATTTTGAAATATTATTACAATTTAATATAGCTTTTATATTATAATACATTTTTTGTTTTTTTATGTAAAAATAATACAAAAAATGCATTCTAATTTATTTCTAATGCACAAAACATCTAATGTTTTCACAAAATATACCATGCCAAGGTTTGCATTTTGGACAATGAAACTTAGTACCGAAGTCCCAGACATCTCTGGTCAGTGCTTAAGAAGTTAAATTTGAGCTGCTCTACTAAACAGTTTTGTGGTCTCATTTCTAGATGACTCGTACTCTCACTACTCCTTATCGGTACATGGCTGTCGTCTTTCTCTTTTCTACTGGCCGGATGTATCTGCCGCAAGACCTGTCAAATTCCTTTGGAAACTGGAACAGGTAAAATATCCGTGACAGCAAATCTTGGCTAATTTAATCCTGTCACACAGTCTATTTGATACACCTTGTTTTAAAACCGACAAATATAATACATTTGCATGTGTACGAGTTATTGTATAGCTTAGCTAACCTTTGACCTCTGACAGGTGTGTGACAGCGAGTGGCATCACCTGTCCCTTAGTGTGCAGTTCCCCTCTGTCACACTCTACGTGGATGGCGTGACCTTTGACCCCGCACTCATCCATGACAACGGAGCCATCCCCAACCCCGCACCACACCAGCGGCTGGTCATCGGAGCATGCTGGGGTAATTTACGATTAGTCATATGTGATACATTTTAGAGGCTGGTGTGAAGATCTCAGCAGTAGGTGGAGCAGAAATCTGTAGTCATGTTCTTTTCTGAGACTATATGTGTTTCAGCTATTAATAGACTCATGTATTATTCAACTAAACAGAATCGTTCTTACACACTGTGGCAGTCGTTAAGAGAGAGAGAGAGAGAGAGAGAGAGAGAGAGAGCATGTGTGTGTGCTTGGTACAAAGATGCCCGAGCTTCCTGTCTCCTGCTGTTTTTCTAACTGGGTCACCTAGTCTGTGTTAATCACCTCCTAGAGTGATGTTTTGACACTGGGACGAGGCTTTAAGTAATAGTTCAAAAACAGTTTGGCAATACAATACTGACATCATTTACTCACCCTCATATAATTTAAAATTTGATGCTGTTATTTTTTAACGTTAATGTTACACGGCTTTTGCCCTATAACGCCATTTTGTATTGACCAGGAAATCAGTAAAATGCTAAAACACAATTAAAGCACTATGAAAGTAGGAGTATAGAGGTTTTATGAAATAATCAAAATTGAAGACATAATCTTCTTCTCCATTTATCAAGCTGGCACAAAACAAACAGCACATTAATGCCAATATTGCATACCAAATATTGACTGCAATGCAAATATTGATTAAAAGTTGATTGATTAAACTTATATTCTGCTCTGTCCCTCACACAAAGCTATCATATAGCTTCAGAAGTCATTTGGTATATCCACTGATAATTGGATATCGTATTTGATAAAAGAACATACACTATATACCATTCAAATGTTTGGAGTCAGTAAGATCTTATTTTTTAAGATCTTTTTTGCAAAGATGCATTAAAGTAGTTATCTGTTTCTTTCGCTTCTTGCTTTCTTCTGTCCTGTAGAGCCAGAAGAGAAACCAAGAGACATTGTGAACAACACCATGCCAGAGAGTAAAGATACAGGTGAGGTGCACACCAGGACAACAATTCTATCTATGTTTGTGTGTAGATGAGGGTGTGTTATTCACAGAGAATATCAGTTAGGTCCTGGTATGAGTTTACTGTCCTTAAAAGAGTCTGTATTGATTCATATTTATATGTGTTCTTATTATGGCTCATAGGAAAGTTTGTCAGTGGTTACAAAGGGCTTTTGTCAGGAGTGACTGTGCGTCCAGGAAATGTGGAGCCTCACAGTGTTGTGGAGTGTCTGTATGCTTGTCGAGAAGGACTCGATTTCGGAGATCTTGAGACTTTGGGCTCAGGCATGAAGGTACACTAACACTATAAATTAAAGTTTGTTCATTTTACATCTTTGCCTGTAATATAGCCAATAGTTAAAAAAAATGGGGTGCTTCTTCAACAGTTCTGCTTTGTTTCTGTTCTGTTAATAGAGTTTAAGTCACATTTAACCATAAATGTTTCTGTGATGTCCCTTCCTCAGGTGCATGTAAACCCTAGCCAGTCTGTGCTGGTATTAGAAGGAGACGACATTGAAAGTTTCAACCGTGCTGTTCAGCAAGTGACATACAGGAACTCTCTACGATTTGCCACACCTGGTGTCCGTCCCCTCAAACTGACCACCTCTCTCAGGTACACAACCATCCACACACACCGAAATAATGAACTTACTCAAAATATCTAAAGTACATTTAGAACATGCATTTACTGCAGTGGCCATACTGTAGGTTAGTTTTAATCCAAATTAAATAACAAAATATAAAATCTATACTTTTGATATTGCCAAAAAAAAAAGTAAAGACTTTCAAGTAAATCACACTGAAAAGAAGGAGATGAACAATTAACTGATGAGTGCAGACTAAAGGAAATCTGTGTAAAATCAACTGTTTTTATCAAACATGTTGATATTAGGGCTTTACTTTCTTGTCACCAGATATCAGGTCAAGGGATTGTGGTAATGACCAGATGTAGTGTCAACAATCAGATGGAGATCAATTTAACCAGCTGCTCACAGATTTATCGGCATATATTCACATAAAGCTGCCAAGAGTAACATGAATATAATATTCAGATTAATTCGTCTAATTAATCACAATTAATCATATAATTCGAATGTTTGGGGTCAGTTAACTAAAAACTGGGTTCTGTTTTTAAAATATAAAACTATTTTAAAATATTTTAAAATATGAAAAAAATTCTGACTGTTTTGTATTAAGTATCACTGTTTTCAACACTGACAATGTTAAAAGCTTTTTTCTGAAAAGCAAATCAGCGTAGGTTGAATGATTTCTGAAAGGTCACGTGACACTGAAGACTAGAGTTTTAATCAAATAAATGAAACCTTGGTAAAACCGTAGAAAATCGTACCCACTTCAAAAAAAGAAGACCATTTGACCTAAAGCATTATTACATGTGAAACATTATAATCATAAAACACTGGAGCAAAATGGCTCACAAATATTAAGACTTTATTCTCGAGTATCTCGGTATTCTCTTTAAACTACAGCTATTCTCTTTGTTCTTCTGTAGGTGTTTCAGTGAAGAGAGCTGTCTCTCTCTCAGACAGCTGGAGGGTTACCTGGTGGTGCTCCAGCCTGACGCCCCTCAGATCTCTCTCTCTGGGGTGGGACCCCACCTGGCCCGGCCAGCCGCTGAGTTTGAGGGTCCGCAAGGGGTTCCCTTGTTTCCCGAGCTCCGTATCGTCTGCTCCTTGTCTCACGCTGTGAACACAGCTGCTCAGGGCATGGAAGGAGGGGGTAAGCTTTGAACATCTTATCTGTGAACCCACCGCTTGATAGATGACCTCTATAAGCCCTTTTTTTTTTTAAATCAAAATGGATTCTATTCATTTATCCTTGGAAAATGATTTACACATCAGACCCTGCAATAGCCCAGAGGCTAGACTTGATGAATAACTATGAACAAAATATCTGCAGCCAGCTTGCTTTGGTTTTGTCCAGAGGCGGTGCAGCATAATAAAGAACTCAAGGTCAGGGCTTTATCAGATTATTTGTTAGTATGCAAGTATTGTCTCTTGATAGAAAGTGAGTGCACAACAAGCTATAGAGTTACTTACTCGTCCACAGGTTAACCTGTATTCCCTCTGTTATCAGTGACTTTAAGCTTGTGCAATACAGCGGACAGACCTTTGCTCTTCTCTCACCTCAGTGTTATGGCCAAAGGGTAAAGAATTATTTAAAGAATGATCTTTTTCTGTCTCTTTATCAGCACTGATGTCAGATGCTGTGGCTCATACTCTGGACGGGTGTGAAGTCCAGCCCTTGGGGGAGGAGCTAAATCCAGAAAGGGAGGAGCTTCTGGTTGACATGGAGGCATTAAAAGAGAGGGGACTGGACATCATTAACACAACAGCCTACATTGCCATCACTGGTAATATTTTTAAACATTAATTTTATGACATAAATTACCTTCACTATATACACACACACACACACATACACAGTCAAACCAAGAATTATTATTAACCAAAAATTAGTATATTACTTTTTTGCTAGTAAGTGCAGGACACTTTAGTTCATATTATAAACTATAGCAAATAAATACTGTTTTGTACTCTTAATAAACAAATATTAAATAAGTATAAGATGGTCTTAATTTTGAACAATACATTTTTGAATTTTAATATTACAACTTCTTGTATTATTAAATAATGTAAAACATTTATACATGTTTAACTTTTATATAAGTTATAAGTTTTACTACTTGGGGCTATAAATGCAAATCATGTACATGGTCAGTAAGATTAATGTTCTTAAAAAAAAACATCTTTTGCTCAACAAGGCCGCAGTAAAAATTTGAATTAAAAAAATAGCCAAAATAGCTATTTTCTAGTTGAATATATTTTAATATTATATTTTGTAATTCATTCTTATGATGGTGAAGCTGAATTTTTTGCCACCATTGCTCCAATCTTTAGTGTCACATGATTCTCCAGAAATGATTTTAATATGCTGATTTGTTTTAATATGATTTTAAACATTTATTATTTTCAATGTAGAAACGTTTGTGCCGCTTAAAATATATATATTTTACTTTGATTATTATTTTTATGCTGTACAGTACTTTTGGAAAACTCAATGCATCTTGCTCACCCCAAAAGCAGTTAATTCAATAAGTGTTATTTAAAATATTTTAGCAAAAATACATAATAGATACCTTCTCATTTATTTAACAGGAAATAGAAAAACCGCTAAACTTGAATTCTTCTCTTTCAGGAGCGGAGTCTATCTCTGTGTACGAGGATGTGCTGCGCTCCATTCGCTATCGCTTAGCAAAGGGCTCTGCTCGTTTTGAGAGAAGGTTTCGTCTGTCGTGCTCAGAGATGAACGGCCGGTACACCAGCAACGAGCTCACGCTGGAGGT
The DNA here is from genome assembly GCF_018831695.1 of Puntigrus tetrazona. NCBI lineage: Eukaryota > Metazoa > Chordata > Actinopteri > Cypriniformes > Cyprinidae > Puntigrus > Puntigrus tetrazona. The sequence goes on from NC_056714.1 coordinate 13,733,523, forward strand.
AATGAGCACCACTGAACACATGACACTGATGTGAACACACACGCATCACTTAATTAACACGCACTCTCTCTCCATCTCTGTCTGGTTTTCTCCTACACTTGCTCAGGTGAACTTCCTGCACTCTCTGGACAGTCTGTACCATCCGTCTCACCTGCTGGCGTCCCAGCAGCAGTTCCTCCACCCGTCCCATCACACCGGAGAACTGAGTGGACACACACTCCCCAATCCACACCGCAACTCAGGTACATAGTCGGACATTTATTGGTTTATTAATTGGTATATCAAATTTTTCTCCTATTCATAATGTTGAGTAAACTGTCTTTTTTTTTTTTCAGAGAAGGCTTTGAGGTCTGAAACAGAGAATATTTGAAGATATATAAAGAAATATAAAGAATAATATAATTTCTCTCTCTCCTCGTGTGTACAGTTGTTCCAGGAGCTGCGACTGTAATCATCATGGTGTGCGTGGGTTTCTTGGTTGTCATGGTGATTCTTGGTGTCTTTCGCATCCGTTCCATCCATCGCCGTGGTGAAGGAGCAAGGGGCGGAGGCAAAGAAGGCAGCAACCAATGGGACGATTCGGCCCTCACCATCATCGTGAACCCAATGGAGGTATAAATGGAAAGGCAAATACATACATGACTGTTCAGAAGTTTGGGGTCAGGTTTTTTGATGTTTTTGAAAAGTCTCTTATGCTCACCAAGGCTGCATTTATTTGCTAAAAAAACCCCACAATAATAATAGGTAATATTATTCATATTTTCAATAACTGTCTCCTACTACAATATATTTTCAAATGTAATATATTTTTCTATATTGGCAATAAATTTTCAGAAGCACACAATCATCTTAAAGTCATATGCAAATTTGGTGCTCATTTCTTATTATTATTATCTTTGAGAAAAGTTGTGCTATTTAATATTTTAATTATACATTTTTTTCTAGGAATATTTAATTTGTAGAAAATACATGTTTAATACCATTATAAATGCCTTTACTGTCACAAATTAATATGTCATTTCTTAAAAAAAATTATTTAAAAAACTCCAGCTAAACCCAAACTTTTGAACATTGGTGTATCAGCATTATTAATGAAGTGTGTGGTATCTTACACATCTCTCTTTATGTTCTCTGTCTTAGACGTATGAGAACCGCATGGGAATTGCAACAGATATGGAAGGAGAGTGTGACGACGAGGAAGAAGTAGTGGATTCGCCCGACGATACCAGTGATGACCAACGAATCATCATCAAGAAAGAGGGAAGAGACTCCGCCCCCAGACGCTACTGAGCCAATTAGCCACACTCACGTACTAAAGCACCACCCACTCATTTAAAACACAGGAATATACAAACACACACACATACAGATGCACCGTCAAAGAAAATGCAAAGTGTCTAACACGCCAGTGACACAGTTATAGGATCTCAGCCTCTGTGAATGCAATGCTTCTCTCTGGAATGTACGCTCCCACAATGCACAACGCATTCGCTCTCTGCCACTCTCAACCCAGATCCCAATATTTATTAATGGCACAATTATGTCCATTCATCCTACAACCGTTCCAATTGATGTTCTCACAACACTGTATCGAACATAATGAAAACACTAATTGTCAACTCATATCAACTAATTGACTCTGAATGTTTCAGATTACAGCCTTTTGTAATTAATATAATGTCTTGTGCCCAGTACACCGTGTACAAAACCTCTTCAGAAGCTGTATTTCCTCTGCACAATCTGTCTCTTGATACATTCCTTGAACAAATTCACATGTACAGATATAGAGGACTAGTCAGTAAAGCTGTTTCGTAATAGTGATAGACTCCAGCTAGGTATGCAAGTGCTTTCTTTTAATAAGCATCACAACGCACACACACACACACACAAACACACACAAATCTGTGCACCTCTTCTCACAACCTCACAAAAAACACAGTACAGTGCAATGCCCTCTGCTGTATCAGAATGTTAGCTCAACCTGGGCAGTTTTGATTGTACTTAAATGTATGTAAATACAAATGACTACTACTATTATTCTCATTTTTTTGTTGTCGGTTCCATTATTTCCGTTCATTTTCGGTCTTTGCACTTTCAGATAGGCTAGGTATTTTTTTCTAATATCTCTATTGGTAATATCCAGTGATAATGACAATAATAGTATTAGTAATAAGAGCGGTAATGATTGGCTTGATGAATGTCTATTTATTTGTGTGTTCAATTGTGTAATTTAAAAACTTGTTAATATCTGATTCACAGTGGAACAGAAAGGCACATTATTGTTATGCCTAGAACACCTCTCACCTCCGCCATCATCCTCCCTCTCTCTTTTCTTCCCCGTCTTTTCTCTCTCCGTACACTCTTTAGATACTGCCACTGCTTTTTTGGTTTCTGAATGTACAACTGTGCCACCCCTTCCTCCTTCCAGCTCGCACTCCTCTCTTTTTCCCGTGACTATTTCTCTGTCTGTGTTAGTGTACAGTGGAAACCTGTCAGTAAATAAAGGCCTGTTGTTTTTGCAGTGTGATATTAAGAATGGATAAATTTGCATTAATAAGCTATATTACTACAATGGTTACCATTGGGACGATTAACTATACTTATAGACACAATGACATGGATTATATGGATTGATTGTTATTGATAACCGTCTGAAGAAATAATCTGTTAAAAAATTCATAATAAAAACACACGGATGACGTTAACAGATGGTCAGCGTTTTTTTGTTTGTATTTTGGTCATAGTCTTGAAAAGACAACATTACAATGAAAAGAATTAAATGTTTTAGAATATAAATAATACATCCCTATGTATCCTCCCTGTTAGGCAGGACATCCTCCTGTCCTTAATTTATATTCATTAGTAAATTCTGTTAATCGACCAACTGTAGTATTAGCAGATGTTGCCATTTTACCTTGTCTGCAGTGCTTTGAAATAACTTTTTGACTACAAAACTGTCTAGAAACTAGTAGGAAATAATTTCTATAATCAACCCATCAATATTTTATCATAATTATTACTGATTTTATGGGTTTACTACTTTACATCCTTTATATTAAAACACGAATACATCAGAATAGCACAAACAGGCAATTTACAGCAAGAAAATAACACTCACCCATGAATAAGATAAATACAAGGAAATATCTACTTTTTAAGGAATCTATGTATATTTCGTCATTAAAATTACAACAAAATATCATGTAACATTAGGATCTTATTAATCAAATAAAACAAAACACATTATCTCGATTTACATCATTTCACAGAAAATGACAAAAAAGTGCAATGCAAAATTTCACCAGAGCATTTCTGTTTCGGTATATACGTTCATATCAATGCGTCCCTAAATTACACATGCATATTCGTTTAAAAAAGTTACAGAGCTAAAAAGGTCCTGCGCAACGAGATATAAAATCACTGCTAATTCTACAAAATCCTTTTCCTGAATATTGAAACAATGGCTTATCAACCTGTCACTCGAAGCATGCGCTGTCACTTTAGGAATTTTACGTAATTTCAGCGTAAACCTCGCTCTTTCCGTCGTGATGCTCTACGCAGTTCAGAGCGCGGCTTACGGACGTTCTTTACGCAGGTCGCGTTGGTGAATAGCCGGAGCGTAGCGTGTAGGGTTCGTGTGGCTGGTTCGCTCCTGTTTCAGTGGGCCACACGGGGAAGGTAAATAAAGACGGGACGGTCACCAGCGCCACATTTACCCGTCAGTATCCGACAACCATCGGGCCGTTAACCTCAGCTGTCTCTTTAGGGCCTGCTACGCTCGTGCGTGTTTTGTCTTTGTCTAAACTCCATTACTCTCGGGATAAAAGGAGAAAGAGAGGAGAAGAGAGGTGACAACGTCGCCTGTGCAGGTGAGATGAGTTTATTTAGCTTGTAAGCTAACTGTCTGCAGCACATTTGACCCGACTGACCAGCTGGATTTATTGTTATGATGACCCAAACCTGCGGAACCAAAATGCGACTAGCTAAGCGGTTGTTGTCTGTTACTCTGGGACGTGCAACTGCCGTTTACGTTTGAGGAAAGTCACACATGCACCTAATGTTCCTGTGCTGAAGCCAAAACTGACAGCAGACTGGAGTCAGAGTCGGAGCAGAAGTGTACGGTTCATCTGACATGCAGTTTTTAAGCTAGGTTTTGAGTTATCCTATGGCCAGTTCAACCGGTGGTCATTCATAGCACGAACACTATTTGTCTGATTTTTTTCCCTCAATTGTGGTTAATACATAAAGGAAGCAGGTTGTTTCTGGATTAATGCAAAAGGACAGCAGGGCAAACCAGGGCTTGCTTGTTCACATGCAATCTTGGTTAATTGTTAATAGCTGTTTTTAGGAACAATGAAATCTGTGTAATCCTTCTAGTCTGGATAAGCTGATGGAACATATGTTTATGCCAGTGGAAATGTAGCTCAGTCCGCAGGATTTATCTCAAGCCGATGATTCATTGTCTTTCAGTCCCTGTTCAGGTTGGAGACGCTTTTGTTTGTGGCAGGTATGGAAACGCGGGACTCGAGATATTCATCCAAACCACTTCCAGACATGAAATTGTTTACAATAATTGTTATAGGTTGTTTTTATCTTATTATTTGTATCTCAGGGGCACATTCTGGAGCCTTTCTGTGTTATTAGGGTCACCAATTTTGGTCACCCGGGGGCCGGGGACTCACCGGGGGTCCTCTTAAATGTATAACTTATCCAGAAATACATTTTGTTATTTACTCTCACTCACATTGTTCTGTTGAACGCAATGGAAGATAATTTGAGGAATTTTTGTAGCCAAAAAGTTTATGGTAGCTAGTGACTTCCAAATATATTTTGGAAAGAAATACCATGGAAGTAAATAGCTATCGTCGGCTCTTTGGTTATCAACATACCAAATATACAAAAGACCTTCTCTTGTGTTCAACAGACAATAAACAAAAAACTAAACAAAAAATAATTGAATGGCGAGTAAATAATGACATATAATGACATGCCTTTAAAATTACTTGTTGTTAAAAGCTAATGTTTTGAATTGACAAATTAGTCTTTAGCCTAAATAAGAAAAATATCTAAACAAAAACTTAAGTCATGTAAATAAATAAAGTGGATATTTTATGAATATACAATTGTATTGGGTAAATGTTTTTTTTTTCAAAATACCTTTAAACTCTTTAAATAGAAAATCATAAATAACTGGAAGATTTTTTTTGTTTGTTTTGTTTTTGAAAACTATAAAAATCATTGTAGTGCATGTGAATTACAATTAGAATGTGTATTGTTCTTTTGTCATGCATCTCCTAGCAACAAAGTACATTTTAGTTTTAGTTGTAATTGATTTGAAAGTCTGGTAGTGTATGATCCTCAGTCGTTTTGTGTATGATACCCCTTTTTTTTTTTTGCTGTAACAATTTACAAAGTAAGCAATTGTATGACAAGTGTATGTTTTTTAAAATCTGTTCAGATTTTAAATCATGTGTATTGTATTCCAGCCTATAGAGATTAAAATAAGTTTTAAAAGCAAAACTAGGGCTGGGGGCCTTCATATGTAGTTTTAGGCGATGGGGGGCCTCGAAAGATTAAGAACCCTCAACCACTTCACTTCTGTCACTTTTATAATAGCATACCATTCAATGACAATATTATGTTTACTAGATATCTCAAGGTGTTAGCGTGATCCAGCTTGACGGTGTTTTGCCATGGCGATGCGAGAGTTGGTGGAGGCGGAATGTGGGGGAGCCAATCCCCTCATGAAACTGACTGGTCACATGACCCAAGAGGGAGGGGCTTGGAGACACAGATCAACACCCACTGTAAGTCGCCAAATATTTTCTCTGTTATAAACAATATTTAGGACCGGAATTACACATCATTGTCTGTAATGCAAATACAGTGATTTGCATGGAATGTGATCTCGCTGTTTTTCAATGTTATGGTTATCACCCCACAGATTCCTCCTACTCCAATTGAAATAGCCACTGAAGAGGAGGTACGTGGTCTTACGGATATTTCAATGTATTATAGACCTGACGAGTTTTCCGAAGGCAAAGAGTTTATCATATTCTCTGTTCTCAATGTAATGATGTCTTTTTGTTTCGAAATGCAGCTGGTCAGTGAGTTTCTACAGGCCCCACAAAGACCTCCTCACAGTTTTGATATGGGTCAACTGCTGGAGGAAATGCAGCAGATAGATCAGCAGAGCTACAGACAGGCTCCACAGAGAGGTAGTCTGCAAAAAACACACATAGAGCTCGATTTGAACACTTTTCTGTGTGCTGTAACTGTACGTATTCGTCCCCCAGCTCCTGACGTGGCTGCTCTGGCGCTGTCTGGAGATTGGGCGGCTGAGTTCCTGTCTAGTGCTGACTCCGCCGCTTCTTCTGGACAAGCTGGTCTGGATCCAGCTGATGCTGATTGGACCAGAGAATTCATCAATGAAGTGGCAGGTGAGTATATTTTTGATATGTGCTATTTTAGCCCAGATTTAATCTGCTTTTTAATTTTGGCTGCCATTAGGTTTATTATTAATGGTGTTAGAAGCCATTAGGTACAGCTGATGATTCTTCGCTCGTCTTTGTCCAGCCGTCCTTTCATTTTCCACATTTTCACTTTTTCATCATCTTCGATTAAACCTGCACTATTCAGCTCCCTTCCTCCTGTCTTACAGACCCTGGCCGCTGGGCAGAAGAGTACCTGGAGCAGTCAGAGGAGAAGTTATGGCTGGGAGATTTAGGAGAAAGAGAACAAGACAAAGAATGGTATTTTATGTATCTTAAAAGAAAAGTATAGAAAGACTTCTCATAATAGCAATATGCACTGCTGTTTGGGGTCAGCAACTTGATTTGTTTTTGCTGTATTTTTTTGTTAGAATCATTATATCCTTGATTAAAATTTTTTTTTTTTATCCCATCAGGACACAAGAATACCAGTCAGGTGAAGAACTACGGCAAACAGCAAATGAACTCCTTGCCAAAGTGGATGACCCTAAACTTCAAAACACAGAGGTGAGGGAAAGCGGAGGGTTTAACTGTTCTTTGAGCTGCACTTGAAACACTTTAGTCAAAGTTGCCGTATTCAGAGATGCATTAAACAAGCATAAAGATATTGCACCTAAAACACGAATTGTAAACGGCTTCTAAATTAATACCATTAATGAATAATCTCTTTCTCTGTACCAATTTGCTGTGTTGCTTGTCCACCTGCAAACGGCTATAAAGAATTCTATTACTTTGCAGAGAAATGGTTTATTCTGTAACGTTTATGAAACGCTGGTATCTTTGATTGTAGTGCTGTTACTTCGACTTATAAAAGCAGCAAACTAAGAGTCGAGGTAAAAAAATCACTCAAACACGGTTGCTGTATTTTCAAAATTTTATAAAGAGATTTTTTTCTGTTGTTAGGACATTTGACTAAAGTTTGCTCTGCTTTCACCAATGTCACATCACAGAATTGATCTGTCACAAGGGCTCACTTAAAGTTCACCATCTGAGATGTAGCTAAGCTTGTTTCTGTATCTGAACAGATTTGGAGATTTTTAGCATTGGTGCAGTGCATGGGTGCTGTCAGGATGAGAGTCCAAACAGCTGACAAAAAATTTGACTCCAGTCTATCAATTACTGTCTTGTGAAGTGAAAAACTGTGTATGTAAGAAAGTCCATGGGCTCTTGTCCTTTCATTCCACTGTCAAATTAGATTAGAACTGTTTTGAACAGATTGTGTTTGTAAACGGTGTTTGATCTGAATTTAAAGTGAATCAAAAAAGTTAATCAAACTTGCCCTTAGACAAGAAGGCATTTTAGTTTTTTTTAGAAAGGTTAAATTAATACATTAACCTGTTTAGGTTCACTTTTGACTTGTGGCAGGTAATAAAGTGATATGACATTCATCTTATTTTCATGGATGTTTCCTTACTTTCTCAAATTTTTCTCTCTTTCGTTTAACTCTGCTCATGCTTCATCATATAATTTGGGATACGTTATGCCTTTGGCTGTTATACCTTCCTCCTTGTGGTCTACTTGTGTCTGACCGTAACTGTCAAGAAGAAACCACTAGTGGACGTGTGTGTGTTCAACGCCAATGTGTTTCCTTTTAGCAGTAGATGTGTAATAGCTGTTGTTGTTGTTGTTGTTGTTATTGTGTAGTTCCTGCGGTTCATTAGGCAGATTGGCGAGGGCAGTGTGACTGTGGAGGACAGAGCAGGAAAAGAGAACACTGATAAAGCACAGGCCAAGGAGGCACAGCACTGGGCCTCCAGCATTAACCAGGTACGAGCCCTTCCCAGTTCCTGCCGTAGAGGAAACACTGTGAAGGGTGACACTGCAGCCCCTTGGCAGCCATCTTGGCTCTTCTCAAGCCATAACTTAACCTTGAGCTGTGCGCTGCTGGGTTTTAATATAATTTACTCATGACTCATACAGTTTTGGATAGATTCAATTTAATTAATTAATTGCAGCCTTTTTGAGCATATAAAACATTATATGCTATTATATATGTATTATATAACAAAAAACACAGACTTTTGAGTAAATTGTGAAAAACAGCATTCTATTTTTATTATAGAAATGTTTCGTGTTTTTATAAACATTTTAAATTACAAATTACAATTCAAATACAGTTAAAATAGTTTAATACAGTTTATTACAAAGCATTATGATACTGTGGATTTAAAAACTATTTCCAAGTCATTGAGTTCTCTCAATCTTCACCCTGTTTTATATAAATATGTATTTAAATATATTGGAAAGATCTCAGACTTTTAGAGCTCACTGTACGTCAAGCCAAGGAAAAATCACAATTCTCCTGGACTAGGTCTACGCTATGCTTGAAAACTGGCCCCCGTTTGTAAAAAAAAAAAAATGTTATCTTATGGTTCAAACAAGCAATAGTTTAATTGTGATATTTCCTTCTTCCTTTTGTCGTGGTCGGACATCATGACATCTTTTAATCCCTTTTGATCCCGTCTTTGAACCTCCATCCGTACCTAAATTTCCCTATTATCCTTAACAATCTCACACCAATCGCATAAATACCCCTCCCTGTACCCTCTGTCCCATACTGGCTGCCCAGTTTCTGGAATCAGGGGAAGGGACTGTGCACGTGGAAACTCAAGAGGGCAAAGAGAAGAATGACAAAATTAAAGCTAAACAGGCAGAGCAATGGGCTACTATCGCGAGGCAGGTAGGACCCCCGATCATCTGGCAACCGTGTTGCAGTAGTCCTGCGATTTCTGTTATGTCTGTGATTTTTAGGCTTGTCATTTTCATTACGTTAACTAGCCCCTGCTGACCAAACCTTTTTTGCTTTAAAGAGAGCAAACCGTTGCATTAATTTCATAGCGCTTTTAATGTAATTATCGCTGCAAGACAGCAGGCCTGTAGAGCTAATGCCCTGCTCACACTGCTTTTCATTTGTGCCCAGCTACTGAAACCACTTTGACTTCCTGCAGTAGTGAAGGTACACTGAGCATTGCTTGCTATTTTTAAAGTAGAGAGGAAAGGAAAGATGGATGAATGAGGGTGAGATTTTTTTTTTTTTTCTTCTTCTATCGGTCTCCCAAACCCTCTTTCTCGTTTTCCATTACATCCTTTCTTTATTCCTCCACTCTCATTCATCACAGTGTGTGTTCTTTTTTCCCCTTCGCCTGAGTAGTGTTTAAGGATTTGCAGGCTCTGTGATGTGTTCTCGAGGCTGCTAACAGCCTGGCATGTCACTGTGCTCGTTAGGTTTCGGCAGAGTCTGCAGAATCTTGGGTAGATGAATTCACTGCTTACGGGCCAGACTTCCAGCAGGCCAAAGCAGCGGTCGAGGTGAGACAGACTAAACACTTGCACATGTTTACACGAACTTCAGTGTGGCACTGTTGCATTCACTGGTGCTTGTGTGTTGTGTGTGAGTTCAGAGTGATGTTGATTTCTGGGAGAAGCTCCAGCAGGAATGGGAGGAAATGGCGAAGAGGGATGCCGAAGCTCACCCTTGGCTCTCTGATTTCGACCAGATGCTCAGCAGCTCTTATGACAAGGTATCTGGATATTGTTCATCTGTGCCCGCTTGCGTTATGGACACTTCCGCTTAATTAAAAGGCACTAGGCTGTACTTCATTACAGTTTATACGACGGTTAATTCCAGACTGATTCTGCTTTGGCTTCACTTAGAGCTATTTTCATAAAAAATGAAATAAAACGAAAACAACTTATTTTTAAACGGTTGTTTAAAAGCGATATCACACATGATCATAAATCGTGGCGTTACCTCTGGACGATATTCAGACGAACGTTAAATGCTCTATATTAGTACTGTTAAATAATTAATCGTGGTTAATCTCACACAAATGAAAATAATTGTGTGTTCTGTGTATATTGTGTGTGTATATATGAGTATATATTAAAAAAAAATTGCATGCATTTACATCTATATTTATAATCATAATTTCTATTAGAAATATATTTATTATATAACAGTAGCATGTGTATTTATATATAAATAATATATACACACTAAACACACACACACACATTATGTAAATGAAATTTATTTTGTATATGATTATTTGTTCTAAAAACAGCTAAAAACACCACTGTTCAAAGGTTTTTTTAATGTTATTGAAAGAAGTCTCTTTGTTTACCAGGGTGCATTTATTTGATTTAAAAAAAACAGTAATATTGTGAAATATTAGTTTCAGTTAAAATAAATGTTTTCTATTTTATCATATATTCAAATTTCCTGTTACGTGTCAACAAGGGATATCAGTTTGAAGAAGACAACCCCTACCTGTCCCACGACGATCCGTTTGCTGAGGGTGTGAAGAGGATGGAGGCGGGGGACATCCCTGGAGCCGTCCGTCTCTTTGAGAGCGCGGTTCAGAGAGAGCCAGAAAACCAGCTGGTCAGAGCTTCATACGTATAGTCCCGACATCCAAAAACTGATGATACATTTTGTCTCTAGGGATTCTAACGGTGTTCTGCTTTCTTGTTTGCCTTTGTGAAATGCTGACCGTGTGTGATGATGCTGCAGGCTTGGCAATATCTGGGCACCTGCCAGGCAGAGAACGAACAAGAGTTTGCCGCTATCAGCGCCCTCCGCAGGTGAGAAGCATAACAACAACCTTACTGTGCGCACAGCAATTCAATTCTCTACGAAAAATCTGCTTCCGCCGCTTTTTAAAACTCAAGTCTCAATTGCTTTTAGATGTATTGAACTGAAAAAGGACAATCTGACGGCTCTCATGGCTTTAGCTGTGAGCTTCACCAATGAGTCGCTGCACAGACAGGCCTGCGAGACGCTCCGTGATTGGTTGAGGCACAATCCTAAATACCGGCCTATCCTTGAGCAGCACGAACGAGAGAAGGAGCGGGAGAGTGCGAGGGAGAGGGAGAAAGAGAGGGAGAGATTTGGATCCCTTCTGCCAGAGTAAGAGGTTTCCTTAATGTTGTGGAGAAACACTGTGGATTTAAAACAAGTACACTACATGATGGCTGACACTGCATTTTGCACCAGACACACCACACTGAAATCTCACTGAAGTATGGCTCCTCGTGTCAAGATTTGTGTAAAGACATTAAAACTTTTTTTTCTAGTAAGGTTGCATTTAACTACACAAAACGACAAAGACATATATAAAGATTTGATTCAAATAACTGCTTTTCTTTCGAACTTCCCGTTCATTGAGGAATCCAAAAAATGTATCAGTTTTCACAAAAATATATTAAGCAGCAACCGTTTTCAACATTGACATTAGTTAGAAAGGTTTCTTGATTACCCAATCTGCATTTAAGAATTATTTCTGAACAATCATATGACACTGAAGACCGAAGCAGTGCTGAAAATTAATTAAGCTTTTTTTGTGTTTATGTGGAACTTAAATGTTGGAAATTACATGCAAAATGCATTATGGAGAAGCATTATGGAAATTTTGAAAATAGAAGGCAGCATTTTGCATTTATTGTGGGTGGACAGATGGTTAGGACACCGTGTAAACGCTATGGTAACATTGAGCGACAAATTTATAAATGTATGACTTTACCTTGTATTAAACCCAGAATTCATGATGTTCATGATTGTGTAACACTGAGGACTGATCAGACGGAAGCAGCCGCAGCAACCTGTTTTTAATTTATTTTTTACATTAATGTGAGACATGCATAACTGACTGGACAGGGCATTGTAACCAAGCAACAGATTTACATTTGTCACCAATCATAAGCAGGCAGTGCTCTAAAAATACACAGTCTGACGCAAACACAGGTGTGGAGTTCAATGTGCAGACAGCAGTGTAAGTAGCTGCATACGCTCTGCTTTAATCAGTTGAGAGTGCAGGTATTAAAATATGTTTTTGATTATGCACTGCAAGATTATTTAAAAAAAAAAATTCTACTTAACATATTATACTGTTTTCTTTTTCTGCGGAGCATAAAACAAGGATTTTTTAAGAATATTCTTGTGTCTCTGCTCCAAGTAATTTATGTACATAAAGATCAATAACGACAAAAAAGATCATAAAATTGTCCCTATCACTTTTGAGTAATAGGCTAATCCATTTTTCACTTGTTGTTCGTCTTCCTAGGGCACTGTTTAATGAAGTGCAGACACTGTTTCTGAATGCAGCGGCCGCTGACCCCACACAGGTGGACCCTGAGCTGCAGTGTGGGCTGGGCGTTCTCTTCAACCTGAGCGGAGAGTATGACAAGGCTGTGGACTGCTTCTCTGCCGCCCTGTCCGTGATGCCACAGGTTGGTTCTTTCACACGTAGAAATAGTTCTCCCAAAAAGTTTATTTACCCTATAATCTACTCAATCCCAGAGCCAACCTAGGTATATGTGATTTCCTTTTCTTTTCGTTTTTTTGTAATTTTTAAAAATATATGCTGGCTCTTCCAAGCTTGGTAATGCTAGTTGGATAGTGGCTGATGGATAGTATATAAATCAGATATATCCTTCGTAAAACTAATCAATACACCTTCGGGGGGTTAACACATATTTTCCGAAGCAGATTCATGGGTGTTTTATATATATATATATATATATATATATATATATATATATATATATAAAAATTCAGATTACTGACTAATGGCTGTATGCAATTTCGTGAGAGAGCTCCTGAGAATGCTTATACAGCCGTTGCCGGAAGTCAGTGATTTGAGATATAATTTTAAAAATATAAATATGTTTGTTACAGAAACCCATTGATCTCCTTCAGAACACGTTAACCTCCTGGAGGCATATTGCTTAGTTTTACGACACATATATATTTAGTTTATGGCGTTTCAAAATCATGGTTACCATCCACCAGCATCACCAAGCTTGAAGAGCCAGGATACATTTTTAAAACAACTTGGACTGTGTTTGTCTGAAAGAAGTCATATACGCCTAGGATATCTTGTGGGTGAGTAAATCATGGCTAATTAAAATTTTTGGGTGAACTATTCCTTTACTGAATTTATTCATATAAAGGGCTTCCATTGTAGTCTGTGCGCATTTATTACTGGAGAAGAATCTAGTGTTATTTAGTTATGCACATACGTTTTAGAATTCATGCACATCTTGGCATTTCCATCCAGCATTTTTTTTTTCAAGAGATATCCCCGAATGTGTATAAAAATGATACATGGCATGAATTATACATTATACTGATGAATAATATGTAGAACAGTTCACATTCTTACTTCTCTCAACCCTACATGAAGGACTATCTGCTGTGGAACAAGCTGGGAGCGACTCTTGCTAACGGGAACCGATCAGAGGAGGCTGTCGCTGCTTACAGGCGTGCGCTGGAGTTACAGCCTGGATTTGTACGTAGCCGATATAACCTGGGCATCAGCTGTGTCAATCTGGGTGCGCACAGGTTAGTGAAAGAAGGTTCAACCGGGGCACGCGTGCCAGAAACAGCTAAAACACCACAATAAACGCCATCCTTTTGTATCTTTATCAGGGAGGCGGTAGAGCACTTCCTAGAGGCCCTTTCTCTGCAGCGACAGGCCGCAGGTGACGGAGAGGGAGGTGCGGGTCGAGGACCAGGTGCAGCAGCCACTGTGATGTCAGACAACATCTGGTCCACATTACGCATGGCACTGAGCATGATGGGAGAAAGCTCGCTTTACTCAGCCGCCGACCGGCGAGATCTGGACACACTGCTGGCGCACTTCTGCCAGAGAGAAGGAGAGACAGAATGAAGGATAGAGGAGATGAAGGGGCACAGGAAGATAGAATGCGAGTGTGGAGAAGCCTGTTCGGGAGAGAAAACAAGAAGATCGGAGGTGTACATTTCAACACAGAGGGCATGACTTTTGATGGTGCTAAAATGTGAGGAGATTTAAAAAAAGAGAACAAAACGAGTGTAAAACAACTATTTAGCTCCAGCGCTATCTTAACAGAGAGATGGATGAACTGATGACTGTCCTTGAGAAAAGATGTTAAAAAGTCCATGGTACAAACTTGCTACGGTTTTTGTCACAAGTTTACGCTTACAGAGAATCTGATTTAATTTTCCAGTTTTGTTAATCTTGAAGATTACATTTTTTTTTTTTTCCCCATTGTCCTTATCAAAATTACTCAAATGGGAGCAAATAAGGTCCCCTGCACTGTGAGCTCAAAGTACTTGCCTCTGTTTGACACAGAGACGAGGATGTGGAGAAATAACTGTTTTACATCACTACAGATCCCATACAAAGTAACAAAGTTTTTGCAAGCCTTTAAGTTATATTGGCAACTTTATTCGTCAGTGACTGAAGAGTTGTAAAACTGAAAGACATGTCTGTAAGCACTCTTTCTTATCAGATATTTGCGTTGCTGTAAATTAATTTGCTTAATTGTAAATTCTACTTGCCATATTGTGTATTGTATCATAATTATTAATGTTTTGCATATAGCCAATTCAAATTGCTATTATGATCTATGTAATTCAAGCAATAAAGCTTTAACAAAATGCTTGGTAACTAATTGATGCTTTTTAATAAATAAAAAAATAACAAAACGACAAAAAAACACAGTTTTAAAAATAAGTATTAAATACGACAAGTATTACTTTTTGAAATTTATTCAGCTCGCTGTTAGCAAAAATCCAAAAACTAATGCTTTCTATTCTACTAATTCGTGAACTAAAACGTATTTTTGTAACCGCAAAAGACAAGAGTGATTGTGTGCAATGTGTTTTTTGTGTTTTGTTTTGCCTTTTTACATTATATGATTTTGACTGTTTAACTCGGGGAAAAAAACAATTAAAGAAGACATCAACAACACGCGGCTGTAATTCAAATAGCTTGTACACGCCTCAAAAAAAATGTATTTGCAAGCTCAGCCAATCAGAAGCGCCGAGGGAGGACCGTAGCGTTCAGCTATTGGTCCGTTTAAAAATCGCCCCAAACGCAGAACTACCCATTTAAATGCTCTCACTGAAGTCGAGTCACACGGAGTTCAGACGACTGGAGCTTTTCTTTGTTGATATCAGCTTTGTGCATATATAGTTGTACAAAACCTAACATAAAATTGATTTGATACAGCTAGACAGATTAAAAGGAATAAAGGCGGACTGCTCGTGAAACATATTGAGATTTAAGGTGAGTTTACATTTATTTATTGGACAGTAACTTGTTTCATTGTTGTTAAAAACTGCTGCTACTTTGTTTAACGTTTACCGAGTTAAGTATTTTACGTGCGCACATTTTAGTAATGCTCTGGCGAATCTGCACGAGTTCCGTGTTATTGCGGTTTTAATTAACTTTCCCGTTTCTTCCCATGCGTGTTTTCTTAAACCGTAGCAAACGGTGTAAAATGGGTGCCGGTGAAAGCAAGCTGTCTGTGGCATCAACTCCAAAGCTAGAGCCGAGCCAGAAACCGAGAGCGGCGCGAGTGGCGATGCTCTCGGACCCGCGTTCACCGTCCTGCGCCATCGACCGCACACCTATACAGGTACAGACGACACCTCTGCCGAGTCTCCCGAGAGTCTAGTCGCTTATCGATTAGCCAGGCTGTGAACTGAATTGTGCCATTTTGTTGTGAGCGGTTATGGGCACGGTAAGAGTTTTGAGTGTGTTTTCCTGCAGGTGGGCGTGGCTTGCTCTCCTCTTCCCGCGGTGGAGTCGGTGGGGCCAGTGTTCGTGGACCCCCGCTCACCCACACCTGGAGTCACTCGAACACCGATAAAGGGTAAAGTCAAGCGTGCCTCACCTCAACTTTTGTTTTTAATTCAAAATATTTAAACACGGAGAAAAGGGCTTAAATTCTGTCATTCCCTCGCCCTCAAGTAGTTCCAAACATGTATGAATTTCTTTGTTCTGCCGAGCACAAAGGAAGAGGTTTTGAGAAGTTTGTGAGCTGGCCTTTTTTGGGTCACCGTTTACTTCCGTAGTATTTTTTTTTCCTTTTATTGAAGTCAATGGTTACAAACCTTTTTCGAAATATCTTCCCTTGTGTTCAGCAGAAAAAGAAATTCAGATTTTTTTTTTGAGAAACACCCAAGGGTGACTAAATGACAGGATTTTCATCTTTGGGTGAACTACTCTTTTTAAGCCGGAAGCTAATTAATATTCATAAGCTCAGCCTTTTTTTTTTTTTTTTTATAAAGATGCCTTCCTTGAAGTGTTTTACCATAAGAAATATTTCTGTTAAAAACACTACAAACGTTGAAATGTTTTATCCAAAAAGTATATGAAAATAAGAGTATAGGAATAGTTCACCCAAAAATGAACATTACAGCATATTTTACTCACCCCCAAGCCATCCTAGGTGTGTGAGACTGTCTTTTTCAGACAAACACAGTCTGTGTTTTAGCGTATCCTGGCTCAGTTATTTAGGTTATAATAATAAAAAAAACATTGATCTATTTCAGAGGAGATCAAAGGCATAAGGCACAAAGGCATACAGGTTAATTTTATAGGTTAGTATATTCAATTTACGGGGCTTCAAAATAAAAATAGCTTTCTCTTCTTTTACAGTGAGCGTCACATCTCTTGCTCGGAGGCTGAGCACCTTCTTTCTCAATGACGTCAAGTCCGGTAGCGAGACCGTTTCTCCTCTTCCTCCGGTCTCCTTCACCAAACACCCCAGCCTGCCGAGTGTGAATCAGCAAAATGAAGCGGGCCCCAGAGATCCCCTGCTCCCTCCGGTAAAAGCCCAGAACTCACCCCTGTCCACCCTTGCTCTGGCTTCTCCTTCAGAGGGCTACGGCTCCATATGCAGCAGCCCGTTTGTGTTGATCGGAGACACGCAGGTGGAGGTGGAGGTGGATGCTGAGGCCTCGCTGGAGGAGGCGGAGGAGGCTCTGCTGCTCGGTGCTTCACCGTTAAGGAAAGAGCTCAGTTTGAGTCTCCTTGCTTGTCGCGAAGGGGTTTACTCATCCTCTCTGGAGGAGCGTCCTCTGACTCCCCTTCCTCCTGCCGAGAGGCGAGCGACCGAAGAGCACTCCTACGCGATCTTCACAGTCCCGGCACGGTCCACGGAGCAGGAGACCTCCACGCCTGCTGTCGAGGATGTCGTGATGTCCGAGGCAGATGAAGTCCCGCCACAGACCTCTGAGGAACAGGTTTGATTTTCAGATTGTTGAAAGACTGTGTTTGTTTCTTTTCAGGAAAAAAAGATCCAGAAAATATATAATTTTTTTTTTTACATTAAAGAATAATCTGTGAATATGTAATCTGGAGATCTTTTCAGTTAAAGATTTAAATTAATGTTTTAATTCAAACTTTGGTGCGTGTCATCTCATAAGTAGATTTTGAGCTTGGATTTCTTAGAGACTACATTTATACTTGCACTTTCATTGAAATGTTTGTGGGCCGTATGATTATTATTATTATTTAAAAATTAAATTGATCAAAATTAGAAATTGATTAAAATTTAAATAGAAGAAAATCTGAATATAGAATGATTTCTGAAGGCTCATGTCATACTTAAGGCCGAAATATTTTAAAACTGAGAATTAAAATGTAGTAATTTTGACTTTTTTTTATTATACATGCTAATTTTATATTTATATTTGTTTTGTAAATATTGAATAATTATATTATTACAATTTTATGTTAAATTACCATACAAGAGGTATGTTGCAACAAACAAAAGGTGCTCCATTTTAAATTTAAGTTGTTAAAACAAATTTTTTGTTAGTTTGTTTTGGGACCATTGAAAATTTCAGTACAGGTAGAAATCCGAACTATTGGCGTCAGGGGAAAAAAACATGCTGTGAGGGACTGACTGATGTGTCCTTCCTTCCGTCAGGTGACTGCTGCTCTTCCAGAGTCGAGCCGTGAGCAGCAAGAGGAGAGTAAACCCCCCGCACCTCAACCTGCTGTCGCCTCCAGCAAATCCTGCCCAGTGACCGGCACCCAGGTGGAGACGGTCCAGCCCGGCATCCGCTGTCTGAAGTTCGACACCCGCAGCCCGAGTCAGGCCATCTTCAAGCCCCAGTGGTTGGGCGTGGGCTTCGGGACCACTGGAGTCAGAGCGAGAGGGGTGCAGGCGCGTGGAAAAACATCTGTGTCCTCACCGCTCTCCACCAAAAACACAGCCACAAATGAGAATAATAACATGGTTGTGCGCGCCAAACAGAGACCAAGAGGTGAGTGTCTGTTCACCACACAGCATCATGTACAGCTAAAATAAATTAGAAGCATTTCAGCTTAATAAACATCTCTTATGCTAAAAGGCTGATTTTTTTTTTGGTGTGGGGGTATGGGGGGTTATAAGTATATGTCTGCGCTTTTCTCAGTGGTTGTAAACCTAGCAAATTGAGGTATTTGCTTGTTCAATTTTACAGAAAAAGTTCTGATTGGTGAGGGCAGATCGCCTCTGCAGATCCTAAGGGAGGTTAACTCACCCAGAGACCGCAACTCCCAGGTGATTACACTGTTATTAGTCACTGGTTAGATTTAAACCTTAATCCTTACGTAATTATAGACTTGTATTATGTAGCCACTTACTAAATGGGTCTTCATTTTATGTCTTCAGATGAAGTTAAAAGTGTCCACCCCTGAAAAACAGAGATTCAGCCAGATGGACAGGAGAGCTCTGATTCTGTCACTCAACAAGGAGAACGAGACGAACTGAGCAGACCGGGAAGAATCCAGATAACACTCTGTATATACTACAGTTTTAAGCCTTAAACTACATGATCGTTCTTCTACCCTATTCTTTACTGCTTCTTTGTGTGTTTTGTAAATGTTTTAATGTAAATAAAATATCATTTGATTTTAGACACTGTATTTTTTCTGGTTGAAACAAAGCTTGTCTAATGATCAAAATGTGGCAGTATGCCGCTACTTTCAGCCAATCAACATTCTTCAGTTATGTTAATGTCCCTATAAGGCAAGTCATGTTACTTGGCAGCCATCTTTGTTTCTGTAGCAAACAGGACTTCTAACAGCGTCTGTGATACGCTGACTATAGCGATTAGGGATTGGCTTTTTTGCTCAGAAGGCGGGGCGTCCCTCAATAGAGCGGCCATGTTGCTGCATGTTTACCTTTTGATGACCAAATCTTTTTTTAAACACATATTGTCTACGCTATTTAGTAACATCAGAACCGCTATCCAAAGAAGCAAGAAGACGTGGTTTGTAGTGAATTTATAACCGCTAAGATGTTGGCAGAGCTGAAAATTCCTTCACAGGGCTTATTGCTTTTAGAAAACTATCCATATGTTGCTATGTTATTAAAACATTCCTACACCGAAAAATGTAGTTCCTCAGAATCTCTTGTGATTACAACAAAATATTTAATAGAGTAAATTACAACTGCTACGAATGAGGTTCAACCAATCAAAATAATTTCAAATGCAAAGGCTGCATTTATTTGATCGAAAAATACAGTAAAAGTGAAATAATAGTACAGTTTAACTTTTTTATATTTTGCCGTTTCATATTTTTGTGGCAACTTTTTTTTTTTTCAATTGCATCAGATATGAGAGAATAAAATCAGGCAAGTTTATCATATTTTTTTTATTGGCCCGAGTAAGCAGAAAAAACAGATTCACTATCAGTGCACAAAAAAAAAAATCTAACACTAAACTTAATAAAAAGAAGCATCAATCAGACAGTCTCACTAAAACTCGTTTAATCTATCTATAATTTGTAAACCACATTTTATAAAAGTGAAAATATCATTCTGTGTAGACTTAAGTCATAATATTCGAACTTGCACAACTATTTTGGCAACCTCTGTCATATAGGTTTGATAGCACAGGATGCATTTAGATATCAGTTAGCTTAATTCAACTAGTGTTGAAAGTCTTATTTCATATGCTGTTATTGATAATATGCTGTGACACCCTTGTGTTAAAGACCCTATCCAAAAATTACCTCACAATTCACCAAATAGGTAATGGCTTTGTAAATGCCCGCTTTTGCAGTTAGCAGTCCCTGAAAAACAGGTTTTCTGGTATTGCGTGATTTCTTTGACAAGATTATTCTACAGGTCAGCCCATCTCTAAATGAGGTTTTCTTATTCACAATCTTTCTCGTCGTGATGGAACACAACAAACATATCGCTTTCCCTCCCTACTTACACAACTACATCCCATAGTCCTGTTTCAATAGTCCCCTTTACATTTTACCCTGTCCTTGACATATTCTATAAATGCCTCCGTTTGAGACAGAGCCTTAGTTCCAGATCTTCAGAAAACTATCCCATGATCCTGTGCAGCAGGCCATCCCATCAGGTGTCACTCCGATACAGCTCACTCTGTTGTCATGACCGGACAACACCCCTGTAAAAGGCAAGCACTATTTTACTGTAGTTTATAAACAGCTATTTTTGTGCTAAAACGCTCTGTTGTTCTCCCGAAGCTGACGTGTCTTTCAGGTCACCTACCGACTCTCTCCGCCTTCAGCGAGTCCCAGATGTTGCAGTTGAAGTCGTCGTACCCAGCGAGGATGAGTCTTCCGGAGAGGGAGGGAGCGATGGAGGTCACGCCGCACATGATGCCCGAGTCCTGGTACGTGATGAGCTCCTGGTCTGAACGCAGGTCGTAGAGCTTGCAGGAAGCGTCGTCTGAACCCGTGATCACTGCGTTACCATTGGGGAAAAACTGAAAGGTGACACGGGAGAAAAATAGATGCATTTATTATGTCACATATAATATGATGCTCTGTGGGTTTTCATTTGTAGTGGCTGTGGCAGTGCTTTTTAAGTTTTTTTTGTATTTCCTATTTTTTAAGGCTAAACTATATAAGGTTAAGGTTAAGAGACCAATAAGGGTTATTGAATAGATGTGACCATAGAGATTTAATATGATGAAAAATACCACCTTTTTGGTTAATTTAAAGAAGGATTCATTTTTGGGAAAGTGGAGGAAATTGGCTGAATATGTATTAGAGAAAAGGTTTGATTTTGTTATTATAAATACAAGATGATCAATGCATAGATGCATGTAATACAATATATGCTTGTACTGTATGTGTATGTGTATATGTACATGTTTGCGAATATGCATGTACTGCATGTTTGAGCTTATTCTGGATGATATATGATATCTGGATGTATATAGTTTCCTCGACCCTTAGTTACTTTTAAAAAAAAATTGTTTTAATGTTACTTTCCTGTGTAAAATGGAAAACATATAATTTGAAGCAATTTAATGAAGGTTGAATAAAGTTAAAACATACAGGGTCTCTTGTGAACATGTGGACTTCAAACACTGTTGCCGACAATGAGGAGGTATGTGAGGGGCGTAAAAAAGATTTAAAAAAATGTACGAGCCACTGGCTTAGGGGTTCAAATCCAAATAACGTAATAACAGTAAATTAAAGCCTTAGCAAGCCCCTTTCTTTGTGAATAATGAAATGTAAGTTATCGATAGTTCTTTGGTTATGGATTAATTACTGGCTTTCTGATCATTCTTACCCCTATGGCATTGATGTCACTCTCATGGCCTCCAAAGGTCTGTCTGCACTGGCCGTCACGGATGTCCCACAGTTTGGCCGTGAAGTCACAGGCTCCTGAGATGAAAGTGTTGAAGTCCGGGGCCACACCCAGAGACATACAGTCACCCAGGTGACCCGCGAACACCGTCTTCTGAGATCCCGTCTCAATGTCCCACAGAACACTGGAAACAGGTCAGAGGTCACGTTATTGCTGCTACGTTTTCTTTGCCATTTCAGATTACAGCTATTAGCAGTCTGAAGTGAATGTACCAGGTACAGTCTCCGGAGCTGGTGATGATCTCGTTGTCGTTCAGGAAGCGGCAGCAGGACAGGTAACCTGTTCAACACAAAACCCAGAACACGGAAAGTCAAGAAATGTTTCCCTGGCTAGATATCGCTTTCGGACATTGCAAACTTGTTCACATATGAGCGCCCACCTGTGTGCGCTGCGAGCTCACGCATGACCTTCACGTTGCCGTCTTTGCCCTTCAGGTTGTAGATGGAGCACATGTTGTCCAGTCCTCCGCACGCCACCATGTTTCCTGAAGGTGCGTATGCACATGTCATCACCCACGAGGACTTCAGTGGGATTGCGTGCACCTGGACCACAAACAGGGATGATGGGTAATTAATATTCTACAGATTATTGGTGAATGGTAGTATTTAGGCTTACACAGGGCATTATTCATGAAACATTCATAAATATGAGTCATTGGTGTGTATAATGGACCTTTCCCTTTTTTTTTTATCATATTTATTGATGAATGAAATTAATTTTCACATTTTTAAATGACTGGTTAAGTAGTTAGTTCTGTTATTATGCAAAATAGTGCTATCAAAAAGCTTGTTGTCTTATCCATTTGCCTAAGACATAAGAACAAATAATGTTTGGGTGTTTTAGACACCGTTCATATGTTTTTCAGATCAAGTAACATTTTGAAAATACAAACACTTTAATGAAAAGTAAAATAATTAATTAGATCGTTTTACAAATGATTTACCTCAAAATTCATTCTGCTTGTGTTTCATGAATTAGATCCAGTAGCAACCCGTTTGTGATTTTTATTTGTAATAATTGCAATAAGTTACATACTTATGTGTCTTAAACTATGAGATATGAAATCACAAATGAAGGATTATAAAGGCACAGATGGCTAATAAACAATAGCACTAAATAAAACCACACTGACCTAGGTTTATGAGTAAATATGTGGCACGAACCAGTTTCTGTAACCTTTACGAACTGAAACAGTCCGAGTCCTGCTTTCGTGCATTATTTAAATACGTCCCTTCCCTCTCGCACACGATGTGACCACTGGCAGGTACTGATTTTCTTAATAGCCTTAACCAGAAATTATTTGCATTTAAATGTACGTGACAGCAGCTCCAAGTTAAAGCATCAGATTTTGTGATTTGTAATACCCGTAACAACACATAAGCTCCATGGTTTTTAGCCTTTTTTGTAGCAAAAGACTAAGATCAGACTTGTAATGTAACATCAAAAACTTTTCAGTACCTTGTTGGTGGTGTAGCTGTCCCATACAATCAGTTTACCGTCTTGAGATGCACTGACACACAGCCTGAAAAAAACCAAACAGAAACATTGATTTAGAAAAGAAATGTTCTGACTTATTTTAGTATTTATACACTAGTATAGTATTTTCAATTAGAACGTTTTATTCTATTTTATTATTATATTATATTTATTATATTATGTTTTCATTTGAATTTTTAGCTTGTTTCATTATTTTTATGCTCTTTAGTCATTTTTTTAGTTTTTAAAGAAAAAACATTTATATTTTTACTTCACTTTAATATTTTTTAATAGTTTTTAAGTTAACTTGAAATCAAATATTTACATTATTTTAATATCTAAAACCACAGCTAGTGAAGAATGTCACATCTGGTTTGATTTTTGAACACTAAAATCACATGATTTTACAAGCTATGCATTAAATGTGTAAGACTCAGTACTTATTATATTTATTAATAGCTATGATCCGTACCAAATTAAAAAACTAAAGCTGCAAAAAGACGTAATTCAGTGTTTGTCTTTGAATTTACTACACACACGCAAAAAAAGCGTATGCAAAAGATCTGATCCTTTTCCAACCTCCTTTCATTAAACAGAATGTGGTTTTGGGGCCGTAGTCAAATTTCCTAATGACTTTCAAATCTGCATCATTAATACAGCTGATTATTGCATCCATCTATAAATATCTCTTTTTACATAATAATTATTTTTGCTTATCTTTGCCCCCCAAAAAGCGTAACGTCTGTATTTGGATATGCTTGCAGACTACAGTAGTCAAAATTTGAAGAGAATCAAAAAAATTGTTAAAGTTGTCCTAAAACCTAAAACCAAAGTTCCTTGTCTTTGTCCACTTTGTCTTAGGACAACATTGATGAGCTTTTTTGATCCACTTAAAATGTTGACTACTGTAGTACATGTGGAACCCAGCGTACTGTGTTTATTTGCATGTAGGTGTTTACTTAGAGTCGGTCCCCCAGTGCACAGCATAGATTTTGGACAGATGTCCTCTCAATGTCTTTCTGGTCTTTAGCTGCACACGTCCCACCACAGCTGTTCCCGCCACGTGATCCTGCAGCGTGAGGTCCTGCACTGCTTTCCGAGCCGCCTATAGAGCACAGAACATACGCAAAACTGATATTACAGCTGATCTAGAACTGAGAATAGATCAGCGATATTCTGTAAAGTTACGCAGATGTATTCTCGACACTAACAGTAATCTCATCTTTCAGGCTCTCCGCCTCCTTTCGCAGTTGCTCCATTTCACCCATGGCAACGGTTGTCAGGCACGCTCACCCACAGATACAGACAGGAAGTGAGGTCAGTAGAGCCAAGAGAATTGCTGGGGGAAAACTGCTGAAAATAAATATACTTTTCATGGTTACATCAATCATGACAGAGCAATTTAATTTACTGCATGCGGCAAGAGCTCATTGTTGTTGCTTTTACTGTAATGTATCTTCAGTTCCCTCGTTCAACATCTATTTGCAATTCAAACTGCCTTTGACCTGGTTTGCAAATCCTCACAAATGAGGATGCATGCAAAATTTTACTCATACCACCACCACAAACATACAAGCGCATAATGAGTCAGAGTCAAACAAAAAAATACTTTATCAAAGGCCATACACTGGCTTTATATACTTATAGATATACTTTATGTACTTTTATGTACAACTACAGCGCATTAGTTTTAGTGCACAGCTAACTTTAAGTTAGAATATAGCACAGTGGTTCCCAACCTTTTCTTGTTTGAGGCACCCTTGGAAAGCCTTTCAAAAGTTCCCGGCACCCTTATAAGGAAATAGATATTTAAAATCTCCGTAGCTTTTTTATTATTATTTATTTATTTGTTTAATTTCGAGAGTTTGCATGCAACAACACCTTATACCTAGTCCTAGATGATATGAGAATACTGTTTACACTGATTCTGCCTTAATAAAAAATTTTTGTTGAAATTTTGGTGGCACCCTCAAAAGATCTCACGGCACACCGGTTGGGAACCACTGATATAGCATAAGAGTGATTACCGCCACTGTATTTACGGCAGCTTTCATAGAAACATTAAGCAAAACAAGAAATAGATTTTTTGTTTAAAAAAACTTTCCTGAAAACCATATTAGACGTTATCGACGAGGCTTGGCTTTCTCAATACTGTCGTCTATAATAATTGCGCCCTTCATTATGGATGGTTAACCCAAGTACAATTTGTTTAACAAAAAGTATTTTTTAAGTGACTATCGAGTTAATCTTAAGTTTGAACATCATGTCTTACCTTGCGAAGGAAGATTAATGTTGGCTATTTCTTTTTGTTGAATTGTTTATTGAATCTTTGTGTCTCTCCCGAGCGCTCATGACCAAATGACTTTTGCCTAAAATTTGTTTGAAAGGAGAAAGCGAGAGAGCAAAGGGTGTGGATGGGAGAGAGGTGGAGCTGTCCTGTAATGGACATCAATAAATAGCCCTTTTCTGGAACTCAAGGTGAACGTCATACCTGGAATTTTTCTATTTGTCGTCGGTGTGAATTAAAGGGCAAGGTAATGTTATTATCAACAAGACCGTGAGCACCAAACACCATAACCAGAATGAGACTAATGAGAGAGAGAGAGAGAGAGAGAGAGGCAGGCAAGAGAGAGCGAGTTTAAATCCACACTGCTGAGATTTTAAGGGAGGCCTTTTGAATCAAATCTGCTCTCATCCGATTATTGACTGCTCTTTGCATCTGGATAAGAGCTACAGTAGAGAGGGGGGTAGACAGATAGAAACAGAGAAAGAGAGAGCTGGGAATGGGTGTGAAAGTGTGGCCTAGCCATCGTTTGAATTTGAGTTTTCGGCAAATTGTTTTGTTTAAAGAACAGCCTGCCATAGTATTATCAAGCAAGTTCCAAACCTTTTATGGTTAAAAAGTCCTGTAACTATTTATTTAGAACCTAAATAATTCATTACGTAACATTCATTATACTGTGATTAATCATTAAGACATTTACAATAATAATATTTCTTAATAAGTGCACCTTTTTTAATCCCAGTGTAGAGAAATTACACCACGCAATGTCTATTTTATCCAATATCTTACGTCTTCTGATATCTTTAAAGCATTTATGCTACCTAAAATGAAAAATTTAACTCTTGCTACAGCACTGAAACAATTTTCTTTTACAGATGTAAATTATAAAACTGATTGACATGCACGTTATGGTTTCGATTCTTATTTAAAGGGAAAGTTTATTAGTGTGGTTCATTATCATAATCTTTACTTGGTTTTATTTGTAAGAACTAAATCGGTAGCAATGTATAAAAGACCAAAAACCTAAAAATGTCATCACTTACCTGTTCCTCTGGGATGTTTCTCCGCTCTGTTTGTATCTCTTACTCCTTTTCAACTCTCTATCCACTTGCCTTTTTCTCGGGACGACGTTCATTCAGGTTTTCTGCTTTACGCACCTTCTGATCCCTCTCTCTCTTCTCTCTCTGTAAACTCTGTGATGCTTTTGTGATGGGCAGATGAGGATTGAAGGGGATGAAGTGAGATCAGGGCTGAAAGGATAAAGCCTGGGATGGAGAGAGCGAGAGGGAGGGAAATCTGCTAGGAGAGGAGAGAACAGAGAGTAAAAGACAAGAGAACTAAATAGTGGAGAGAACCAGGTCATAGGGTCACATGACAGAAAAGCAGGTGTGAAGGGCCAGGTGAGCTAGAAGACAGGACAGATTTTATTTTGTATTTGAATTTGTTTCAGAGAGGATGCCTATCCATCCACTTCCCTGTAATAAAAAACAATGAAAACGTTGACTAAAAGTGGATGGTTTGTGAGGGTCTGTAATGGACTGGAAAGGTCGTGGTTTCCAAAGCCTGATCCTAAAGATTTGCACTGATCTGTAAACTTCGAACATAGAAGTCCCTGAAAACCAAAACCTAAAAAGCCGTCAAATGAAGGTCATGGTTAAGGTGGCTTATTAGTCATGAATGAGCAGGCAGAACATCCACAACATGTCTCTGTGATGGAAGAAAGCTTAAAACAGTAAATAATAGACTGGAGAGACATTTCTATGTATGGAGTGATGAGAGGTTTCAGATCACTGGGAGCAGGTCTTGCGTATCTCGGAAACTTTCAAAATTAGCAATACTTATACTTTGAGATGAGCGGAAGGCTTTGCGATTCAACCATAGTACGCACAAGGTACGCTACGTTTTTACGCTACGTGTCAACGCCATTATAACGAAACATAAATAAAATGGTTCCAGGAACAGAAATGCGTGAGGACCACGAGAGAATTTTGTGCGACACAAGCGCTTAAAAGCCTGTGAACGTTTAAGACTTCGCTTGAATCAATTTTAGTGTCCTGATTTAGAACTGACAAACTATCATTATCATAAATAGAACCCGCCCTCCCCCTCCTCGCTGAACCAGACAAAACATCACAGCATGGTGGATAAAATCATCACCCGATTTAGCAAGGAGGGGGGACAACGCGACCCATGGGTGAAAAGGATTATATTCTATTAGGACAAAAGGGAGTGGTTTACTTGTGCATGGATGAACATTGAGGAAAGTTTATGTGCAGCATTACGTTCAGTGTCATGTAAAAAGCCCTTTATTGTAATGTATAATGAAGATGAGTGCATTTATATAGGATTGTCTAATATATAGGATATATGTGAGGGTGGCTCAGGTTTTGCCTACACTGTAAAAAAATTACATAATTTAACAGTAAATGACTTGCTACAAATAAAAAAAGCAAGTTCCCCTACTGTATACGGTAAAAACTGTATTGGACATTGCATGTAATTTTATGGTAGTATACCGTATAATGAAACAGAATGTGTTCCCAGAATCCCCTGCATTATAAGTTTGATGTTTTATTGTTAAAATAACTACGTTTTGTACATTAGGGTTGTATGTTACATTTAATGCTGTTAAAGTAATGTTTTTTGTTTACATTATTTCAGTTTGTGTCACCATGACGGTGTTTAGTGTTTGTGAATGACACGGTGCACCTCCTAAATGTGTGATGTTAGTATTTAAAAGCTGCTTGTGATGGGCTTTGATTCATCACGTGACTTTTTCATCACCACCTGCTTTTGGTGTTTATCAGTGCATTACAAAGGTACAAAATCAGCACCTTTAATATACCATAGGTTGGTATATTGAAGGGTTAGTTCACCCCAAAATAACAATTCTGTCATTAATTACTCATTAATAACACCTCAAAATGGCAGAAGGTGTAACTCAGAGTAATTTGTTATTTTTGGGGTTTTTTGCACTAAAAAGATATTCTTGTAGCGTTGCAAAGCTGAAGCTGAGCTACTGATGTCATATGAACTGTTTTATGTATTTAATAAGTTTCTGAATCTAGGATCAATTCAGTTGTGTTGCTGTCTATGATTTCATCAAAAATATCTTAATTTGTGTTTACGAAGATGAAATAAGGTCTTACAGGTTTGGAGTAATTAATGACACTAAACTAACCCCTAATATTACGATAACAATTACGATATTTAACTGTAAATTTAAGTTAAACCCATAAAAACCTAAAATGTTGCTACAGTATTTTTTTACGGTAGAAATCAGCCAATCACAACTGCCATTTTTTACTGTAAATTTTACGTTTTTTTTATACAGTGTATGTTATCAGTGTAAATATTAGATATATTTTATTTATATTTAAATATTTATTTTATGAATTTTGTACAGTGGTTAGTTAACAGTTATTGATTTAAAAAAAGTAATCAGAGCAATTCTTGGTGTGTCTCAAGTTTCCTAAATAGAGTGCTGGATGAAAAGGGACGCACTTTGAACTACAGGTTAAGCAAATGTGTCACTCGAAAAAGGCCACGCTAAAATGTATAAAAACGGACCGTCGACTGCTCCATTATCGCTATTATTATCCACACTCTTCAGCACTGGATAAAATCCTGCACATAACACCAGCATGTTGTGTAATGTTATGTTACCATGAGAGAGAAAGAGATTATTCGTGAACGCATCTCAGTGATAGTCAAACATCGATGGAAACAGGTCAGAAGGGTCTTAGTCATTTACCTAAGAGGTACATCCATACATCTGCTCTGCTCTTAAACTCTTAACTGTTTTCCAGGCCTGCCGAGTATCAAATGCATAGGACGATATTAACACCTTATGAACCATTAACCGCACTATCCTCTATTTTCCAGCGCAATGTAGATTAATTCAAGTCCAGAGGATCAATGGCCGGCGCAAGTAAGGCAAGAGTCCGACTTTTGGTGCATTAGAGGAGGGTTAGGGGTATTAGGGTTTGGGTTTAATGGAAGGGGTGTCGTGTTGAGACAGGGAGTCGGGGTATGAATGATTACATGATTTTTTGCTTGGATTATTATTCCATACTCTAAATGGGAGATTTGTAAGCTTCATAAACAAATGCACTCATTTATGAGGGATTATCTGTAATCTCGCTCTCCATCTCTCTCTCTCTCTCCCCCTCCCTCTTTTTTTCCTCTCATTCCATCAGTGCTAATGTACCGCAGGACGTCAACACCTCCCCTCCTCCCTCTCTCTCTCCGCTCACTTGTTTTAGTGTACCGTTGTCTAGATGTATTAAACACTTGTACCTTCTGCCTTTTTGTCTCAGTTTTGATTCTGAGAAACAATAATAAATGAATGATAAATTAAAGGTGCACACAGCTGCATTGATCGCTTTGACTGTGGTCTCGGATTTATATTGACACCTAGTGGCGTGGATGCAGTATGAATTAAAAACAAAAACAAATTACATTCGAGTTTGTTGTTTGGATCATATTTGGACAAACTCTTAGTAAGTATTATATCACCAATTGATCCCATGCAGTGAATGGGTGCCGTCAGACTCTTAACAGCTGATAAAAAAATATATTACATGAATTTATTACAAACACATGTCTGTGATGTTTTATCAGCTATTTAACTCTCATTCTGACGGCACCCATATATGCTAAAATGTACAAATCTGTTCCAGTGAATAAACTCATTTACATCCCTGATGGCCTCAGGGTGAGCAAATTGTCAGCAAATTAAACTTTTTTGGACTGAACTCTGGCTTTACTTTTCATTTTGAAAATGCAAAAAGAAATTCAATAATAAATACTAATTATTCCAAAAAAATCCTTAAATAGCTCATCGCCACTTTTTTATTTTTGGATTTAAAAAAAAATCTATTTAAACAAAATCAAAACAAACATACTCCGACAAAAACCCAAGCACACACTCTCATACTTAAAGAGACATTACCATGTCGAACAGTCTGGGATAAATATAAACTAGTGTCCATGAGGAGACAGTGAATACGCAGTGAGGCATTTGATGTCCATTGGATGTCTCTTTGCTGATTGGCTCGTTCATCTGTCTTTCTTACAGTTCATCCCGCCTGCCTGTCACTCTTTCTCTCTCTTTGCTCCTCTCTTTGCCTTGGCTTCTTCCGCTGCGGGCGGTTTTTAAGGCGCTCTCACCGTCGCCCTTCTCCTCTTTTACTACACTCTTTCCATCCGCAGCCCATAAATCTTCAGCTTCTTCACGTTCCTAAGAAAAGGTTAAACATATGAATTAGAGCACATACACCACTTTTAGTTTCAAAGTTTTCATAACAGTCTCTCACCATATCTCTGTGGTGCTTCTCAGTGGTGAACCAGAGCGCCAGAGCACATCTTCGACCCTCTGTTACTGCAGTAACACCATGAGGATTGACAGGTCCTGATGTAAATCCAACCAGTCGGCCGCATTTTGGCTTAACCCTTGCCTGGGAGAGATTAAAAAAAAAAAAAGAGATACTGAGAGATCGGGTCTCTGTCACTAATCATGCATTTGCACCAATTTGTGTGTGAAATGTTTCCATTCAATGAGTCAGAGAGAACTAAATCATAACTTCCTGTCATACAGGAGATTTTATTACGTCCTTATGTATTCTTTTAGAGATAGCTTATGATGAACCTGGATCTAAATTAAATAAAAAAGTGAGAAATTAATCTTACAGTGACTGTTTTGGCATCTCGGTCAGCAAAAAAGAATTCACCTCCTTTAAAATCATCATTCAGGTAAAGAACTGCACTGTAAAGGCAACAGGATAAAGAAAATCACAGAAAAATCATTTATGCACATCATTTATGTCAGTCATTTGTATGATTTGTATGAACATATCTCCTTTCTATTCAAATGAGGCTCATTGTAGAACTTGCTGGATTACCAAAATTCAGCACCTCATATAATCAATTTTGCATAATTATTCCCAACAGAATTAATTTTTTATACTGAATATATATAAACTATATACTGAACATTGCAGTGACTATCGACAATAGTTAATTTGCATCAAATGTTTACTGATTTTGTCTTAAAGAAGCTTGAAGTCCTATCCTGAATTTTTACCATAAATCAGCTGAATCTGTGAAAACAACTTAAAAAATTAAGGAAAAAATTATCAGAAAGCCTATTAATTCCCATTGAATTTTCAGTCATGTAGACATCTGTGCATTACCTGAGATCTCTATGAGTGAAAGCAGGAGCTTCTCTCCAACACTGCCTGGTTTCTGGCTCCAGGATGCAGTTATCCACATGAACTGGGTGAGAAAGATCCGAACGCCCCTCCTGATGGCCTTCACGCACAGATCATGGACAAACCCTGTTAATAACGTGTGTTCATATGTGAACAACTTCCTGTTAGAGCACTAGAAATTCATACCTGGGATGGCAGAGCGGCACACTAAGTGTGTGTAAGCAAAGTAGAGAACAGAGTGACTTCTGAAGTACGAGTCCATCAGAACTTTAACAGTCTCTCCCATCTTATGTAACAGCCTGGCATCTGATTGGTTAACCAGCCCATCTTGGGCCAACTGGAAAACATACTCTAGTACGTTATCTAGGGTATATGTAGTGGAAAAGTCTATAATTTTATGACTCACTCTAGAATGAGTGATATTTTACCTTAAGTGCTCTCAGAACAGTCAAGCCCTCAAACTTCTCGTGTGGCGTGTGAGGAGAACGCCGCCCTCGATAACCGTCGCCCACTGATGCAGCAACCTATCAGCAACACATGCAGAATGTGATTTGAGATTCTCGAGCTGCTCTCTGTTAGCAGGCTGGTGGCCATACACCGATAGCAACAGTAGTTGAAATGGCTGGATTGAAAAGCTCACGTTAGCCAGCTGCAACACACGATCGCATTCAGACTGGGATAAAACTCCATCCAGAACCACACGGTTGGTGCCATTCAGCCCCTGATCATCCATAGTGACTGTTACACCAACCACAGGAACGGGACCGCCTGAGTCAAAAAGAGTGGAGGAGTGAGTGGAAACGGCATAAACCCGGAATGAAGAAAAGAAGAAAATATAAGAGCTTTACATATATACATATACATACATACATACATACACATACATATATATATATATAAAAAAGATAAAATATATATGCAGTATGATTTTTTATCTTCTGCTCACCATTAGCATTATTTTTCTGAAATCATTCTGATATACTAACTTGCTGTTCAAGAAACATTTATTATTATTATTATTATTATTATTTTAAAAAGTCAAGTGCATTTTTTGGGTTGATTGTTACTTCGCAATGATACTTCAAATTGATCAAAAGTGATGACAAAAACATTTAGAAAGTTACAAAATATTTCTATTTCTATTCAAATAGTTTCTATTCAACAAAGAATCCTGAG
The DNA here is from genome assembly GCF_018831695.1 of Puntigrus tetrazona. Classification (NCBI taxonomy): domain Eukaryota; kingdom Metazoa; phylum Chordata; class Actinopteri; order Cypriniformes; family Cyprinidae; genus Puntigrus; species Puntigrus tetrazona. The sequence continues at coordinate 13,766,564 of NC_056714.1, forward strand.
AACAAAAAACGTATCATAATAACAACACGCTTTTGAGCAGCAAATCAGAATATTACAATGATTCCTGAGAGATCATGTGACTGGAGTAATGATGCTAAAAATTCAGCTTTGAAATCACAGGAATAAATGACATATTTAAATATATTGTAAATAGTAAAACTATTTGACTGTATTTGCTGTACTTTGAATCAAATACATGCAAGCTTGGTAAACAGAGGAGACGACATTAAAAAACATAAAACAATATTACTGTTTAAAAACTTTTGACTGGTAGTGTTTATATACAGTATACTGTAGGACAGGATGGACAGAAACAGAGCTCATACCTGCATAAAATCCACTCTCATCCACTTCTTCCACTTTCTCTCCCTGCTTTATTTTCTCATGAAGTTTCTCTTTCTCTACTCTGAGAAGAACAAAAGTGTGAATCTACCATTATATTTATTAAACCAATTCCTTTCAATAGTTTTTTTTTATTACCCTGTCTTACCTCCAGGTTTCTCGCAGGGATTCGGGCACAATGTCCTCGGGAGTCCACAGATCCTGATGGGGACAGAGAGTAAGACTGAGGCCTTTTTTGGCAAGTTTCAGAAAGAAGAACAAAAGGTGAGAGGTCAAAGGCTCAAAAAAACCTCATAGAACAGCATATACCGGGTCACTGAATTTAAAGTCCAAGTTTGCCATCCCAAAATACAGCAGTCTCTTCTCTTGCAAAGCTCTGCTGATATATTTGGCAATTTCCTTTAAGAAGAAAGATAAAGTGGTTATTTAAGGTCTGTATTGATCTGGACCATTGACTCATCTATTCATCCATCCATCTAACAGACAGACCCATCTATAAATGCAAACATTATTCTTTATAACCCATCTGCCATGTCACAGATACTCCACCAGTCAATGCATCATACAGTACCTGCATGGGGCCTGTTTCCTGAGCCTCCGCGTCTCCCTCTAGAGTCTGAGTGTAGAGCTCCAGATTACTAAGGGAGTCTGAATCTGTGGGGTAGAAGAGCAGCAAAGAGCGCAGGGTCTCCACCGCCCCCTTCAGGTCACCAGCTGTGGGATACCAAAGAGAGGTCACTTAAAAATCATTCCTGTTTTTGTTTATTTAGAAATTTTTTTAAGAATTTTGGTACTTCACACTTTTGTTGTACTTTTTGGTACTTCATTTCGTTTTGTTACCTTGGCAAGTGTGAAGTATTAAAATTCTATTAAAAAAATTTAATTAAATAATTTATATATATATAAACTAATAAAAACTACAAACACGCATAACAAAAATTTTAATTCAGACTAAAAAAATTAATAAAATAAAAGCTAATTATTAAATAATAATGTATTAAATTATTATAATAGTAAAAATAACAATGCTATTCACATCTGCTTCATAAAAGAAAGAATATGGAGTCATTTAATGGGAGTCTTTGACACTGCCATTAAAACAGTACACAGATCAGATATTAGTAAGTACATGTAATTTATTAATATTACTCAGTACTTAAATTTATAATTACACTGTAACAACTGGACACATTAAAATGAAGTGTAACCAAAATAAAACATGGAAAGATAAAAATAAATACAATAAAACTGCTAATTTTATTTGAATCACGTACCATTGTGTTTATGTATTACATTGGTGCCTTTAGATAAACTTTATTTAACCCAGTGAAATTATGTTTTCAGAAAGAATATAAAATAACTGTTTTCAAAAAAAAAAAATTAAAAAACAAATAAATAAAGAATAAAACTAACAATCAATTATTTGCAAATGACCCAAATAATTTGTGGCTTCTGACCTTTGAACTGTGCGATATGTAGGTGCTCGAGTTGCAAGGGCAGGAAGTCCTCGAGAGCAGAGACCCTTCCAGGTCGCGTCGACACTAAGGTCACACACATCTGTTTGCATGACAGCAAGGAGAGAGAGAGGTCTGAAGAAACAGAGAAAGACTGAAGTCACTCAACTGTTGTGTAATTGACAAAATATGCCATTAATGGTGCAACACTCCATTTAAACTATTCTAAACAAATTAATTATTTGCAAAAGTCTTTGCTATACTAGTAATAGAAGCTACAATAACTTGATAGACTTTTTCACCCGCAGCTCTCTCATAAACGCCCCGAGCGGTGTCGGGCTCCTCTGGAAGGACCCGGGACGTCATCACACACTGAGCCCTGCACTCTTCTGTCTGCTTGAGCGTCTCATTCACACACTCCTTCCACCCCTTCACCGCCTTCATCCAATCAGACGAGCTCTCAGCCAGAACGGCTGCATCATACATCTCCTAAAAAAACGGTAAAAAATTTTATGGCAGAGTAACTGAGGACAGAGGTATACAGGACGACTAAAGCGGTTCATTTCAAAAGGAGTGAACAAAGGAGACAGTGAGGTGCACGACAAGTACGTCCTTCACAGTTGACATTATCCAGACATCTGTCTCAAAGACAAAAGAGAGCTCGGTCAGTCTGGGAAGAATCTCCAAAAGTAACACACACGCACAACACACCAGAAACCAAAATAACTATTATGATTCACAACAATACAATTACACTAGCAGCAGCTATGAGAGCTGCTCAGATGCACACTCAATATATACTGTACTTATATTTGTTAGAACAGTGTTATTTCAGCATTATGTATCGACTTTGTCATAATTTATTTTTATCTTTATACACAATTTCCTGTAATAATACATAAATAAATAGGTAATGTTACATATTAACTGAAAATGTCTAGGCTGAAGCTTATTTTTTCACATCTGCTAATTTTAATATATACCAAAAGCAAACACTGTTACTTAAGTCGGTCATAAATAACTGAAAGTATTTTTTTTTCATTTGTTGTTTATGATTCAAATGATGTACTTCATATTCATTACACTACTTTGCATTAGCTTTGGTTTTCACTTTCAAAATGTTCAATTCTCATTTTCCAGTTTACATTGTAAAATTCAAGATTTTGTAATTCTAACCTTTTTTTTATACTTCCTTTAACTGTATTTTGATTTTAGTTTTGTTAATCTCACCAATTCATTTTTTTACTTATTTATTTCAGTTAGTTAATCCAAAGCAACATTTCTAATGGTTGTTTATTGTTTTGGGTTCAGGTTTTTATGTAATATTTATATATTAGATAAAGTATTGATGTAGTGTGTTATTTTATTATGATTATTATTATTGTACACTTCCAGCTAACAGTGAAAGGCTGATCTGCAGATGGTCTTCTGCTGAACTCACCCAGTGTTGCTCCTGCTCGCTCTCTCTGTCCTGGAAGGACTCTTCTTTCACTCCTAACAGTCTCCTGTACTTCTCAATGTTGTTCCTCATCTCCAGGTGACTCGGATTGGCCACAAAGAAAGTGTGAGCAGCTGCAGCGGCTTTGGCCATTTTATCCAACTGTACAACGGAGGAAGAGGGGGTTTAAACTTACAAAACAAACCGGGGTAGGTTTACTCTTCCAGGAGTTGCCTGATTATTTGGTCATTTTACCTTGTAGTAGGTGACTTGCAGGTAGTTGTAAGGGTTGCGTGTACCGAACTCATACTCGATGTCTGAAGACACTGGGAGCAGAACAACAGGCGAGATGCTTCGGCCCATGCAGAACCTCACACACTCAGCCCGCACCTGGATCCAGTCTAGTACCCCCAGGTCCCAGAAAGTAAAGTCCGCTTTGTCTACACACACACACACACACATTAACATGCACAAACGTGTATTAACATGCACTGGACTGGATATGCAAGGAAAAACTCACTTTAGGTATGTTTTGTTGCATTAAAGTACTGTATTACCACTATATATGAATGAGTTACTCCAGGTCACTGAAACCCTGGAGATTGCGTGCGCACACTTAGCGCATCTGATATGCATCTTTGTTACCTAGTTTGGGGATTTTGGTATCTCCTGCTGTTGAGCACTCGTCGTGACATCTTCGTCTGGTCTGCAGGAGTTTGCCTCGCGTGGAAAGGGATTTCTCCAGGAGCTCGGCTGCGCGCTCCCAGTCCTCCTTAAAATACGCCCGAACCCCGCGGTAGTAGAGCTCGTCGTACGGGGCTGAAAGTCCGGAGGAACTCTCCGAAGACAGTCCGCTGCCTGCAGTCAGAAAGACATGGCTGAGGAGGAAGAGAAACGCCACGTATACAGGAGTGTTTGAGCGTAGCGCCATAGCGCGGGACCGTACTAGAGGGGATGTGAGAAGAGGAGAGGGAGGAGGAGTGAGGGAATACGTGCCTGGCAGCGACAAATATACAGCACGAGAGAGGAAAACTAATGCGTCTGTTTGAGGACTGATCTGCTCATAAAGTCAAGTGAACATCAGTGCATTATTATTTTGCATTACGTGTTTATTTACTTTATACGTATTATTCGTATACTTAATATATGATTCATTAGTTGCTAAAACAAGATTTAAGGCGTACGGTTAGCATTTATTTATATAAAGATATTAAAATAATTTCAGGTATAAATAACCATATTAAAAAAAGTCTCTTGTGAACATTTAGGCTACTTTATTTTTTTATTAGTATTTATTAAAAAATATTAAATTATTAAAATATTATTTAAAATAAATACATTTATTTAAAAAACACACACACCAAGCGGCGTTCTAATTCTATGACAATTCACGACGAATTATTGTTGGAATTATTTTGAGAACGATTTGTTTCCAGTTGATCAACGATACAATCACTGACAGCCAATCAAAACCGCCCAGACTTTAAAGAGCTGGGGCATTTAAAGCGGCAGGCCTCGGATTAACAAACAAGACAAACGGGTGTTTGGGGGTTTTAGTAGCTTGTTGTAATCTTAATTGTTTTATATAAAACAACATAATGTGATGTCATCGTTTAGTTAGAAGTAACGTACGTGTTACAAGGAATACTCCAAGTATTACTTTCATTGTTTTGTTTTGTATTATAAAACACAAGCTAAATCTTTATGTAGTAATCGTCTAAACTTACCCTAAAACAACACCATCGATATATTTGATACATCACATAGCCTACTTTTTTCAAGTTGCAAACTGGCGCAAAACTTGTTGCACGCAGTTACCCTCCCAGCCGCATGAGGCCAGTATTGTTATTTACGCGAGCTAAAAATTTCCGCTTTCTCATTTTGACAACTGTCATGGCGTCCATTTTACCGTAATACTCAAATTACATGAGAATCCACAATAAGTGATGGTGAACTGCTAAAGTACGTAAATTTTATGCCAAGATTGCTATACTGCACTAAAACGACAATTAACTCACGCGTTTAATATATAACGCTAATGCTCATGTCAGAATTTCACGTTTAAATAAATAGGCGTTGTTAAACACGTACGCGCGCATTTTCGGCGCTTTACGGTCAAACACTTGCGGCTGTAATGCGTGCAGTGAGAGTGTGTGCAGCGCCCCTGGCCTCGAATGAAACACACTGGATCAGCAGCAGCTTTTCATTGAGGGGAAACAGAGAGAAAGAAGGGGGCTGTCAGAGACTTCAAGAGGACTGTATTTCAGGAGCGGGGGCCAAAAAACCCAGGCGGGCAAGCGTGTGAAGGCCAATCTTGTTTAGCCTGATAATGACGGAGGTTAGCGAGATATTGATGTCGGTTCTGTCTACGATTCGGGTTCCGAGGCCCGGAGATCGTGTTCACAAAGACGAGTGCGCCTTCTCGTTCGCCAGCCCGGTGAGTTCAGCAGCAGCATGCGACTGCACAGTCATCGCGCACTTTCGGGATTTATTTTTGTTTTTTTAAATCTGTTTGAGGTTGCTGTTTTGCTTTCGTCTGGCCAGGAGCTGGCTGTTTGCTAGCCAGCGCTCATTGAGTGCACAAGTTTGCACTGTTTTCCTTTTATTATGTCAAGCGAGTCATCATCGTAATGTTGACTCTGCACTCTTTGGCCACATCTTGACTAAAGCACTAATTTCCCCTAATTTAGCCTTTAATTATACGCTTATAAATATATGTAGTACTTTTGCTAGCTGTTAGCTAGTTATTACGCTAACGTGAGCTGCAGAGTTTCTTTCCTGGATGAGTCCGTGTGTTTCAGTAACTGTTATCATGAGCGCGAGACAGCCCCAGCCTCACTGAACGCATGGTGCTGACCAACGCGATGTCGTTCAAACAATTCTTCCCTTTTGTTTCAGGAGAGTGAGGGAGGCTTGTATGTCTGCATGAACAGCTTTCTCGGCTTTGGAAGCAAGTATGTAGAAAGACACCACGCCAAAACCGGTCAGAAAGCTTACCTGCACATCACCCGGACCCGGAAAACACAGGTAAACACGTGACGCATCATTTTGCGCATTTGTACACGATAGTCGTTCTTGGTTTAAGTAACGTTTCATAAATATTTGACATCTATAACAGTAAAAACGATGGGCGTCAGACAGGTTTCCTGGACGCTGCTCATGCCTTTCATTGGCCGTAAAACTGATAACCCCGCCCCCAAATTCACGCCATTGGTTTAGCTAGGTTTGCCGTATCCAGGTTGGGTGGGACATCTACAGTGTTTTAAGTTCAACAGTTGGGTTCTGGCAGTTAAATCCCATTTATTTTTCTCCACAGGGGAGTTGATTTTTAAGGATAATTTATAAACCATGAAAGTCTTATCATCTGTGAGCAGCGAGGTTATTAATCAATAATACATGCTTTTGTTGAAGCCATCAGCCCAGACTATTTCAACTGATGATTTAAAATAAGCATGTTTAACTTTGGGATTGACATCACCCATGTTTCTCCAAAGAAACCTCCATCACCAGTTCAGTAAAACATGCCAAAAGAGTTCCTACCCACATCCATAAAAACACTGCAGAAGACCTGACTGAGTTAGTCCATGCCTACGTTTAATTCTTAAAAATGTTTTATCCTCATTGACTCTGATCGACTTCTCCGGTCATTTAGTCTTGAAAGCTCACGTTTATCGGTCTCAAATTTTGAGTGCCACACCCACATATCAAAATCCAATAAGCAACTTATGGATAGAATCAAAGATTTTGAAATTTGGTCTATTTTTGTGTTTTTTTTTTTTTTTACTTTTTCTGAAAATCAACATTATGTATTTGCATCTTGAACCTTAGAAGAAATGTTACACATGATATTAAAATATGTGCATTTAATATACTGATTCATGGCAAATATAGACTAACCTTGTTTGTGTATCAGAAGGAGGATGAAAACAATTCTGGATCAGGTGACCCTCCGAAAAAGAAGCCCACAAGACTAGCCATCGGTAAACGGTTGCATTTTTCAATCATTAATCTTTGCTTTATATTTTAGTTCATTTTAATTTTTAGCAGTTTTTGTGTTTATTTCATAACATGTAAAAGGCTGAAAAGTTTGCATGTGTTTCTTGCAGGGATTGAGGGAGGGTTTGACGTGGAGCAGGAGCAGTATGAGGAAGAGGTCAAAGTAGTTCTGTTCCCAGACCGACAGGAAGTGACATCGGAGGATCTAGCATCAATGCCAGATGTTGTTCGGGAACGGGTACGTCATTTTTATCTATAACTTTATCATAAGTGAGTTTATGCTTTATAACCGAGCAGACTTTGATGGTGGTTCTCTTTTGCAGGTGTCCCTGTCGATGGCGGGGCTGCAGGCGGCGGACTCAGTGTCACACACTCTGCAGGTGCAGCAGTGGGACGGAGAAGTGCGACAGGAGTCAAAACACGCAGCTGAGCTTAAACAACTCGACAATGGGCTCAAAATCCCTCCGAGGTGCATACACGTGCGAATGATGTAGACTCATGTGATGCGTGCGGCTAAGAGCTAGCGATTATTTACGTTTACATTTATCTTTCTTTCAGTGGCTGGAAGTGTGAGGTCTGTGACCTACAGGAGAACCTGTGGATGAATCTGACAGACGGGAAGGTTTTGTGTGGGAGGAGATATTTCGATGGCTCAGGGGGGAATAACCATGCCCTCCTTCACTACCAGCAGACTGGATACCCATTGGCTGTCAAACTCGGCACAATAACACCCGACGGAGCAGGTGATAGCATCGCGCAAAATCAAATGAAATCGTGCTGACTTTGAATATTTCAAGCCAGTATAGTTTTAAGTGCTTTACTGTTAACTAGGGCCGTATTTATGATGACGACGTGTCACGTATTTGTCTCCGCAGATGTCTATTCATATGATGAAGATGATATGGTATTAGACTCTAAGCTTCCAGAACACCTTTCTCACTTTGGCATCGATATGATGACTATGGAAAAGGTATGGTCATCTAAAAAAAAACAAAAAACTCTTAACTGCTTAAGAAGCCATTCTTCTTTCTTTCTTTTTTTTTTTTTTTTTAAGTGTTCTTTCTCTCTCTTGTTAGACGGAAAGAACCATGACTGAGCTGGAGATTGCAGTGAACCAGCGTGTGGGAGAGTGGGAGGTGATTCAGGAGTCAGGTACCACTCTGAGGCCCCTGTGGGGCCCGGGCCTCACCGGTATGAAGAACCTGGGAAACAGCTGCTACCTCAACTCTGTCATGCAAGTGCTCTTCACCATCCCAGACTTCCAGACCAAGTTAGTGCCTCCCAACAATTTGTACCCATATTTAAGCCATAGATATATTAAACACACCCATAATCACTACAGTTCAGTGTTTTGATATCAGTAAGATGTTTTTTTTTTTTTTTTTTTACTTTTATTACAATATTGCTTTTATTCAGCAATATTGAGACAATATTACATAAGATTTCCCCTTCAAATACTGTTTTTTTTTTTTTTTCATTGAAGGGGTCAAAAAATTATTTTTTGTATTATTAAAAACATTGAATATTATTATTATTTAAAAGTAGTGGTAATAATTTTTCTTTAGCACTAAATCAGCAACTTAGAATTCTGAAGGATCACTTTGAAGAATGGCTGCTTAAACCTCAAATCAAATAAAATTTAATTATTTGCATTGGTAAACTATTTAAATAAATCAAACTAGAAAATATAATAATAATACTTTTCAGATAAATGCAGCCTTGCTGAGCTTAAGAGACATCTTTCAAAAACATTTAAAAAATCTTACTGACCCCACAAGGGTGTGTGTGTGTATTAGACAAAGATGTTTTGTATATTTTTATAATTCTATAGAACGAAAACAATTCTAAATGCATCTTGTTACTGCTCTCTGTCATTGACACTCAGATATGTTTCCAACATCGACAAAATCTTCAATGAGGCACCCAGTGACCCTACCCAGGATTTTAAGACTCAAGTGTAAGTACCTGTCCCATAAACTCTTCATGCACACATACGCAGTGTGTTTGGTCTAAAGTCTCCCCAAACATTTGGCTCACTTCAGTAGCATGCAAGTCTTATTCATGCTTCCACTGATTTAAACTTGGCAAGCCATTTTGGTTAAACAATACAGGTGGCACTTCACACATTTCTCTTATAAAACGCTTGCTTGACTTAAGTTCTGCAATATAGAGCATTTTATGAACCACTTTATATTACTTTTTTGGCAAACGTTTAGTCTAATAGCGTCTTTTTAGCTTCAGTGTTCATGAACATTTTAATATTCCGCAGCCAACGAGTGTCATACAGGTTTAAAACATGAATATGAAAACTATTTTCATTTTAGCTCTTTAGTACTGATACTGAAGAAGCGTCAGTAATATCTTATATCCAGCAGAGGTCGCCACACACCAATGTTTTTTCTTTATACTTGAAAGAAAGAAAGGAAAAACATAAGTATCTGCGTTTGATTATCAAAGATCTTAAACGCATTTTTTTATGAAATAACCAAAATCATTTCCACTCTATAACATCAGAGCAAAGCTGGGCTATGGCCTTCTGTCGGGAGAGTACTCTAAGCCGGCCCCTGACCCCGGAGATGACCCCAGTACCTCCGCTGAACTCAGGGTGTGTACACATATTGGAAAGATGAATAGAATTTGTTTAATATATTAATTCGTAGTAGTAGTAATAATAATAAAAATAATAATAATAATATTCTGCTCATGTTCAGGAAAAGCCATTTATAAATATGACTTTCTTTGTACAGGGTGACCAGGTTGGCATAGCACCTCGCATGTTCAAAGCTCTGGTTGGACGAGGCCACCCTGAGTTCTCTACCAATCGGCAGCAGGATGCACAGGAGTTTCTTCTTCACTTTATAAATATGGTGGAGGTAATGAAGACGGCGCACTCTTGCTGTCTGTTTTACACTCTGCATTTACTCTGCATTCACTCTCTTTGCCTTTTGTTTGCCAGAGGAACTGTCGGTCTGGCATGAATCCCTCAGAAGCTTTCCGCTTCCTGGTGGAGGAGAAGATCGTATGTCAGCAGTCACAAAAGGCCAAATATACCCAGCGAGTGGACTACATAGTCCAGCTGCCCGTTCCCATGGACCAGGCAACTAATATGGGTTAGACATGTAGTACGTTTCTGTGTTTCCAATATGTTTTATCCTTCCTTTCATTTATCAACTTCTCTTTCTGTTTATCAGAGGAGCTACAAGAAGCAGAGCGTCGCCGGGAGGAGGCGGAGTCATCTGGAGCCCCTCCCCCTGCCGCACCTCGTGCTCAAATCCCATTTGCTGCCTGTCTGGCTGCTCTTAGCGAACCGGAAACACTCACAGATTTCTGGAGCTCTGCGGTGCAAGCCAAAACCACTGCCACAAAGTAATAATATTAATTTATTATTTAATTCATCTTCATTTAATATTAATTTAATTCTTAACTAGTCTTTGGTTTGTAATAGTGTTTTTGTATTTTTTGTCTCTTAGGACCACTCGCTTTGCTTCATTTCCTGACCATCTTGTCATCCAAATTAAGAAATTTACTTTCGGCCTGGATTGGGTTCCTAAAAAACTAGGTAAATTATATATATTTTTTTGTCTGTTTGAGAATGTAACTTGTTAATTTTACACATATAATTACTTAATTGACATCCCTAGTCTGAATATGAGTATACTCTTAATTATTTGAATAGACGTGAGCATTGATGTTCCTGACACGCTGGATCTGAGCGCGCTCCGTGCCACAGGACAACAGCCAGGGGAGGAGCTTCTGCCCGAGGTGGCTCCACCTCCTCTCATGACCCCTGATGTGGAGGTTAAAGGTATCCTGGGTTCCCACGGCAACGAGGAGGACGACTCTCTCTACTCCCCACTGCTGTGTCAGTCTGTCTTTTCTCCTCTTTCCGACTGCATCTGTCTGTCCCTTAAACCCATCTTTCATTCTTTTTCCTTAGCTTTTTTTCTTTTTCTTTTTTTAGTTTATTTAAATTTTATTATATTTAAATTTAAATCCTTATGTGCTCTATATATACATTTCGTACAGCTTTAGTGAGTCTTAATATTTAGCTTTCAGTTGAATGTCATTTATTTTGGATTTAAAGGAACAGTTAACCTAAAAATGGGTGAGGATTTTCTGCAAATTTTCAGTTTTGGAGAAATTCAGCATCACAGCTCTTGCTTAACAGTGGATTCTCTGCAGTGAATGGGTGCCATCAGAATTAGAGGCTAAACAGCTGATAAAAACATTACTTTAATCCGCATGACTCCATTCCATCAATTAACCTCTAAGGAAGTGAATCGCTGCATGTTTGTAATTAATTAATTTACTTTTAAATCAAATAGCGATCCATAATTCATAATAATGCTTCCTCTAGTGAATTATTCTGTCTCCTGTTGTCCCCTATCATTTGCCAGCATATTTTATTAGAATTGTTTTGAATTTTCACATTTAAATGGTGTTTGCTTTGTGCATATTTCTCCCCTGATTCAGATGAGATAACTTTTACTGAGAAAAAAAATTCTTTGTTTTTGTGGTGTTTATTTTTTTTGTTTACAAATTAGCAAATTTTTTATCTTGAGGTTTTTTTTTTTTTTTTTTTTCAACTGTTTGATGGCACTCATTCGCTGGAGAGTATTCATTAGTGAGCATGTGATTGTAATGCTAAAAACTTGCTAAAAAGTTCTGATGAAGAATTAAACTAATCTTCATCTTGTGTAATCTGAGGATGAGACTTCTCAGCAAATTTCATTTTTGTGTGAGCTATTCCTTTAAGCATGGGTTTAATGTCTTATTAATAATTTTTAATAGCATTCAATCAGTGCAGTTATACCTGGAAAAATGGGTATGAAAACATGTCTGTAGAGCACTCTCTCTGTATGTCTCTCAGCTCCAGTGTTAGACGACTCCACAGTGTCTCAGCTGTGTGAGATGGGTTTTCCTCTGGAGGCCTGCCGGAAAGCCGTGTACTACACAGGCAACACTGGCATTGATGCTGCTATGAACTGGGTGATGGGACACATGGAAGACCCTGGTAAATACACCCATCAGTGAACGCTCACTGTGATAAGCATTTAAAGTAGTATGCAGATAACCAGTAACTTTCTCTATGTGAATTTCCGCAGATTTCTCAGCACCTTTAGTGTTGCCTGGATCTAGTTCTGCTCCTGGCACCACACCCACAGAGAGTCTACCTGAGGAGCATCTAGCAACCATCGTTTCTATGGGATTCAGTCGAGACCAGGCCACTCGCGCGCTCAGAGCTACGGTTAGAGCTGCATGTTAACTGCCTCTCCTAACCTGAGGGAGACAGGAAGCGTTGATTCACGGGTTACACTTTTTGATAGTCCACTTCAGACATTCTGATAGCTAATTCTCATTAATTCACAACTACATGCCTACTAAGTCTCAGAGTAGACTGTTAGGGTGGGTTTAGGGTTAGTAGGGTGAGTTGACATATTCTTGAAATGTTTCTCATGGTCAGTATGTTGTGGACTATCAAATAAAGTGTTAGATGTTAAGCAAACAGTCTACTCATGCTCTAATGGCTGTTGACAAGTAGTTGAAAAGTTACTCACTGTTAGTAGAATGTCTAATGTGGACTATAGAAATGATTGTTACCATGTATTGTCCCTTATTTTGCATGAAGCCCAACTGCTACCTTGCATACATTTTCACCTCAGTATTAAAAAAAAAGTCACAGAGATTTTCTGGTTTGAACATTATGCTGCGTGTCCACCAAAGCATTTTTCTCTGCAGCTAGCGTATTTTTTCAGTTGTCCTAAATGGGAGCACTGTGTGTTGTGAAACGTTAGGAGCATGCCGAGAGCTGAGCTTTTTACCAACCAATTAGAGTAGAGGGGGGGTTACCGACTGTCCTACAGCTGAACAACAATGGAGAAATATTGCCTGTCTCAGAGTAGTTATATCTTTACTAGATCGAATTGTTGGATTACCGTAATATTATAAAAATATAATGTTTCCAGAAACATCTAATTTGTGATGTGTCTGCAATAACTTCAGAGGATATTCTGTATCCTAGCAACCTCAGTATCTTAATGGAAAAACACTCACAGCTGAGCATTTTCAACAGAGCGCCTGGTGTTTTCAGGTGATTAAAAGCGTTTTTTTTGGTGGACATGCAGCCATAAAGTCTCACAATCATGGTCCTAAATTTTGGTAACGGGTAGCAAAAATAATACACTTCATAATATAAATAGATAATGAAGCACAACTGCTCTGTGCTTCCTTTCAGTTAACTGTGATTGAGATCCTCTCTGTCAATTTGTGTTTGTAGAACAATGTTCTGGAGCGAGCTGTGGACTGGATCTTCTCTCATCTGGATGATCTGGAGTCTATGGATGTGTCTGAAGGTGGACGCTCAGAGGGAGGAAGTGAAGCCAGTCGGGAACCTCCTCCAGGACCACGTGTCCGTGACGGACCAGGAAGTATGTTTCTGTGGTATTTATTAAACAGTGATTTATCAGCATTTTGCTCTCATCTCATCTTTCCCATTCTTTTGTCCTGAAGAGTATGAGCTTTTTGCATTCATCAGTCACATGGGAACGAGCACAATGTGTGGTCATTACGTCTGCCACATCAAGAAGGACCAACAGTGAGTGAAGTTCATTCTCCACCTTTTTTTAATATTGTTTATATGCAGCATTTGTACAGCAACATCACTTTTTCCTAGAATTAATGTTTTCATTGTCACTCTTTGCTTCTTTTAGGTGGGTCATCTTTAATGATCAGAAAGTTTGTGCCTCTGAGAAACCACCTAAGGACCTGGGCTACCTGTACTTTTACCGAAGAGTGGTGGAATAGAGTAAAATAGAATAGCATTTTCCTCTCTCTCTCTTACACACACACACACACACACTCATCTGTATCTGATCTACTGAAACCGTAGGCCCAGACTCCTGCTTCTGAACTGACGCACCATGTAAAAGCACTTCTTCATCAAATATATTCACTACCAAGAGAACCCAGATATAATAATGACAGAAGGAAAGAAAATGAGATGTAGGATGTGCGGATTAGAGTGTTCTTACTCGAAACGCCCATGTTGTATAACGCCTTACCACACACACACACACACACACACACATACAGACACTAGTCTCCTTCGTGCCTCCCCCTAATTGGATAGTGGCTATTGTGACATCATCGCTTTTAGAGCTAAGCTCCACCTTCCTTCCCTTTATGTGTTCCAGAATGTTTCTGCAAATGTTTAATGGCAAGTAAATGTCACTAAATCACAAAAAAACAGCTAAATATTATATATTGGAATTTTAAATTTAAAAAAATGAATGCAAAAGGTTTTGTGCAGTTTCACATTTTCCCTTATGTTTTGTTCTACTTTTTGGGGGGAGGAAAGAATTCTTTTTGTTCTTTTTGCTTTAAAATAAATAATAAAAAAGTGTCTCTTTGCTTCTTCTGACTCCGTATTGTTGTGCTTGTGGGTGTGTTTAAAGGAGTTTTTTGCCAACTGCAGAGTCAACAGTAATAAACATGTTAAGTTTGTTTCGGGAAGTCACCTGTGTGAATGCATGTTTACTGGCAATACTGAAAGTGCAAAGAGAGCTGAGTAATGTAAAAGCATGAAACACTTTCAAGTATATAAGTGTCATTCTATGGAAAGTGTAAATTTTTCCTGTACTTAGCCTTAACACTTGAAAAACACGTCAGTTTTAAAATATATTTAAATTTTAAATTAACACCACCTTGAGCCATCAGTGTGAATGTATTATTTGCACCACAAAGTTGCTTGTCCCCACAGAAAACAATAATGTAACTACCTAGCTATCAATAATTGGAAATAAATGGCATAATAAAACAAAATGCTGAATAAATATATAATATATAATGAAGAAAGTAGTCCCCTGGAGTCGCCAGTGTTGGGCATGTTACTTTAAAAAAATAGTTATAGTTACTTCTCACACATAGTAATTGAGTTACCTCATTTTTGATTTGCTGAAATGAAAACAGGGACGATAATAGGTGAGCTCCAGCCAATGAGATTGTCCTTAGCGCATTAGTTCCTGCTCACTACCAGAAAAAGTTCTTAAAAGCTGAGGAACTCTAAAGAAACCGGGAAAAAATAATAAAGAATATTATTTACATGTAGCGCGTGTTATGAAAGACTCTTGCTGTATATCTTTGCGTGTGTAAGATAAAGCGATGGCAACCCTTGCCCCTTCACAGAGTTCATGGTAACATACAGCTACACTGCGCACCCATTCAGATGGTCTGAAAAATGTAGTTCTACTGAAATCATAATAAAGTAGGTAACACCAATGAAATAATAAAATGGTACATGTGGTCTTGAAATAGTTGAAAATGTATAATGCCAAAACGTAATCTAATAATGTGGTAAAAGTGTTTGAAAAAGAAATACATTTGAGGACATTTTGCCAGGAAAGTGGATGTTTCTGTAGAATGACCCATAAACAACATGAATGATATTTGGCAATTTAATCTGCTTAACAACAGAAAGTCCTTTGGTAAGTGAATTAGTTTATGTGAATGTATCGCTTATCATGTACTTATAAACGTTGGCTGTACTGTGCAAATTCTATATAGACCTTTTTTTAAATTAATTTGTGATTTTATTGTGTTTATAAGCTTAATTCTCAAATCTAACCTTATTTGAATGATTTCCCAGGGGAAGTGCATGTTAGAGGCGTTTTCTGCCCTACATTTGTTGACTTTGGTTGTTTCTCTCAGTCTCCAAACATTTTTTTTGCTTCCCCTTTCCAGAGTTTTGTGTCGGCTGGTTTCTTGCACACGCTGATTTTTACCAGTTGGTCTAAATGTGCAGAACTTACGTTTCAACAAACGTAAAGCAGTCTCCAAACGTGAGTATGACAAGAAACGTTTATTCTGGTTTTCAGCTACAAAAATACCTAACTTAAATAAACCTTTACTTAAATAAAAACAAGAAAAATCACGGCAAAAAGAGAAGTGCCAAAATGATTGTTTTGCAGCTTGAGGTCTAAGTATTTCATAACCAAGAGAAGATATTTTACCTTCTCTCGAAATG
Organism: Puntigrus tetrazona; assembly: GCF_018831695.1. Lineage (NCBI taxonomy): Eukaryota > Metazoa > Chordata > Actinopteri > Cypriniformes > Cyprinidae > Puntigrus > Puntigrus tetrazona. The sequence continues at coordinate 13,782,816 of NC_056714.1, forward strand.
TATTGAGTTTTAAATATTAAATATGTATCATATAAATATCTGTGAATTATTTTTTTAATAGGAACAGAATGGCAATTAGCAAGATCCTCTTTTTCCTACTTGGTAAGCATAAATAAATTAATTGTATTATTATTCTAAACTGTACTACACAACATTTTATTTATTAGACTATTATTAGTCTAATTATTTCTCCTGTACAGCTTTCTTTGTCTTGTTGCATTTAACCCTCCTTGCTCTCCATCCTTCTCTCCATCAGCACTGTGTATATGGCGTGGGAAATGTGACGTGTTATATAAGAGAGTCGGTGATGAGGTTTCCATGAAGTGTGGATTGGATTCAAGCAAACAGAGTACTCTTGTAGATTGGACATTTGAGGACAAGTTCCTCTTAGGCACTGGTAAAGGTGGAACTGTGCGGAAGGGTATGTTTTTTCTTTCAATACAAAAATGATCTGAATATGCACTTTGTTGAGTAGTCACACTGTAATTTGTGAATTGGTATTATTTTAATAGGTAACTCCCATATTGTGGCTAAAGCAAGTATAGATGGAAACGCTTTGAAGGTTTCCAAACTGGAGACGAGAGACACTGGAGTGTATTCCTGCAGGCAGTCAGGGAAACGATACACTCTACGTGTTGTGTCTGGTGAGAGACGACAGCGGGGTTGTCGTTTGAACTTATTTAACTTTAGTTTTATTGTGTTACTCAGATTTATTCCCGTTTCTCCCTCAGTCTTTGTTCATCCAGGCCCAGTGCTGGTGCAGTCTAGTAATGCAGAGCTGCACTGTGACGTTACACAAGAACCAAATACTGCAGTACGGTGGCAGAGACCTAATGGTGAAGAATATAGTGAAAAAACACAAGTAATTCACCTGAAGTCTGTGACTTTACGAGACGCAGGCCAGTGGACGTGTGAAGTCACAGAAGAGTTGAAGCCCAGAGTAACATTGACTGTTGTTGTTGGTTGGTGTCCCTCAGCATTTACTGTTTTTCAGCGTGAAAGTGTTTTTATTAATATAATACTTCACATTTCATGCTGTCAGTGACATCTGTCTGGGTCTCCAACAGATCTCTACACCACAGCTGTGAATGTTTCTGAAGGGGACGACATAAAGCTGCCCTGTTCTCTTCCTCCGAGTGTATCTCAGAGGGTTGTGGGTGCCAAATGGAAAGCTGACCACCTTCCCACGGTCTCTTTCCCGACCCTGAAGAACACAGGAGACAAAGGATTACACTGGAATTCTGAAGATTTATCAAAAGTCAACTTTACTACTGGGAAACTCAGCACCAACTTTGATGTCACTTTGAAAAACGTGAATACTTTTATGCTGTTTTTTCAAATAATCTAAAGAACGCTTTTCCCGTATAAAGAAATAATTGTGTAATTGAAAATGTCCCATGGATGTTAAAAGTTCTTCATTGAATCATCCATGCCAAAAAAGAAAGAAAACTGTGTTTAACAGTAATCTCCCTTCATATTCTCTCAGGTGGAGAGACGTGATGCAGGGGTGTTTGTGTGTAGAGTGGAGTTTGAGGGTGAAGTGAGTCTGAGTGTTGAGACTACTTTGACGGTTATTGACAAACCTTCAGGTAAAACGAAACTATCTCAGAACTTCAGAAGTCTTGTAAGAAAGCACACTTTGTATCAGAACCATATCAGTTAGCCTGTGGCCTGTTGATTCTTCATTATTCATATGCAGCTCTTGTACAGCACTTTTTAAATTTTAGGTCTGGGCCTATGTGTACAAAACCTCTCAGAAATGTTCTGAAGAATAGTCTTAAGCTTAGTAAGAATAGTCTTTTTCTGCAGCCTGCACCATTCTTAGTAAAAAGTAGGGCTTGTATAAGAGTAGGATACGTTTGTAAAGAAGCTAAAACCAACTTTAAGCAAAGCCTAAGGATGATTCTTAAGTGCTGACTGAAGTGGTACTTAAATGTGAAGTGGTACTTAAAAGGACTACAATGATGTCAACCTAAAATGGCCAACGTCAAATTTTGAATCAGCCAATAATGAACCTTCAAGGGTGAAGTCACCACAACATGACACAATTAATTCATGGTTTATAACATTACAATTACTGTAATATTTAAATATATTTTAATTGTAAAATAATACATTTTGTATTATGTGCAAAACATCACAAATAAGGTCAGGCATTTATTTTACTATTTTGCACAAATTTTATTATGGGTTTCGACACATTAATTAAATAGACAAATGTGATGCCATTTCATTAATTAAGCTGATGAATCGCAACATTCTAAAATGCTAAAATTCTAAAAATGTTATTTGAAGCAGCTGACTTCTTGTCAAACAGGTGGAGACTCTATAAGTAATCCTCAGTCTGAGATCACCAAGATAATAGGGAAGATTCTGGAAATGGCCGTTCCTTCCATTTGCGGCCCTGCAGATTCTCCAGACCGAGCACTGCTCAAACTGAAGAAGCTGAAGAGATGGTAAGAATGTGTTAGCCTTTTTTATAATGTGACTTTAATTACTTTAATCTATGTATATGGAAAAAATACACACATATTTGCACTCTTTAACATTTTCTGCATGTGCATGTAGCGTGGATGATGCTGAAGCCAGTCTATCGTCTACTGTATCATCTCAAGACATCTTTCCGTGTCCTCCAGATAAGCTTTCTCACTCACAAGACACAGAGTTTGCTCACAGCATAGCCCCTGAGAACAACATTGAGTCTCTTGAGAGAAAAAAGCTCAATTTGCAAATAAAGTTGCTGGAAATTCAAAATGAGCTTTACGCATTACAGCTGAAAGCACTAAAGAACAGTCAGTGATTGTCAGAGGTGGTGAGTAATGGAGTTAAGCAAGTTACAGTTACTGAGAAACAATGTGTAATTAAATTACAGTTACTCATGAAAATGAAAAGATTACACTTTAAATAAATCTGAATATTTTCACACACCCACACCCACATATTGATAGAGATTGAATTGCTTTCTTTCCTATGTTTCATGAGTTTAGGACACAGAATCAGACATATTAATAAAATAATTGTTTTATCATTCAGGTTAGGCTTATTTTTTTAAAGATGCCTGTGTTTCCTGTCATAGCTATAAAAATATTTGATTTCAATCAACAGTATCATATATATTAAACTGTTTCTTGTTATGGTTTTAAATCTGTATTTAACCTGACAATGATCTTGATGATCATTGATGATCTTAATTGAAATGATGCATGATTTTGAAAGTAATCAGAAATCAGTGTTGAATAGTACTGTAAGGTTAACCCTGCCTGCTTTGTAGGTATGAAGATGATTAGAAGTGGAAAACATTTGTTGGAAATGTAGAAAAGTAATTAAAAAATATTCAAATGTAATCGCTAAACAGTTGCAATTGGTATCTTGTCTACAGTTCGGTCCAGTAGATCTCCCTGTGGTCTTCTGTAAGGGATGATAAGACAGTGTTTTAGAGGGTATCACCCAGCAGATGCCCTGGGAGAAAACCCAATGTGTTGACCCTGGCCATTTTGGCACAGGATCCAGAAACTAATATAAATGGCATTATACACAATTTGAACACTAATGATTAAAAAAATCCCAAAACTTTTTATATGCTTGTTTCTTGAGCAATAATATGAACATTACCATTGGTCTCCCCTTTCTAGCTGATACCTAGTCTTAACACTTAGGAACCTTAACCATAAATCACACTTATTCATAACTTATTCTAATTTTTACACATTAAAATTAATAATTTTTGACTATGTTAAAAAATGTTTTGTATAAATGTACATTTTATGTAATTACATTGCTTAACAAGTTTTGATCCCACTTTATATAAGGTGGCCTTAACTACTATGTATTTACATTTAAATGAATGATTTGGTACAATGCACTTATTGTGTACATACATGCTTTTACACTGTGCTTATATTTTAAAAAATGCCTGAATGTAATTACATCTGCAATTAATTTCTGTACTTACATTTGTAATTACACTTTTGACCCATCTTTAATACCTTAACCCACTCTTAAACCTACCCATACAGCCAAACCTGCCCCTAACCTTACCCGTATCCCACCTCAATAGCAGCAAAAGTGTTTTGCAATACAATATGAACACAATAAGTACATTCTACATATATAAGTACATATATTTTATTCCATCAGTTTAGATCACATATAGTTTTAACAAATCAATAAACTTAATGGAGTTCATATACATACGTCAAATGTGAATGAAACAGGTAAGATATATATAAAAGTTCACAGCAAAGTTTCCACACTGCTCAGTGTTCATGTGTTTCCTCACTGCAGAGTTTTAAAATAGCATCAAAGCAGTGTTGGAGTTGAGATCATTTTGTGACGATTGACCCTTAACGGATGTACACTCAAAGGTTGTTTCTCAAACAGCAGGCTGCACTGGCCCCCTGTCAGGTCTCAGATTGATTTTAAAATTCTCGTGCTGATCTATAAAGCTTTGGAGGGTATCACACATTTGTCTCAATTATTAACTCTTTATACTCCAAGTCAAGATCTCGGTTCCTCTGATTCTGGTCTTTTAGTGGTACCACCTACTCGTTTACGATCTATGGGAGATCTTCTCCGCCTGTTCATCTAAGCTCTGGAATGTTCTTCTGTCTGAGATCAGACAGGCTGCATCTTTTAGTGTTTTCAAATCTGCTCTTAAAACATATTTTTAGAATAGCTTTCTTTTGTGTTTTAGGTCTGATGTTTATTTTCCTATTTAATTTTTCCTACTGCTATTATTTTAATTGTCTTCTCCTGTGTAAAGCGCTTAGAGATGTACCTTTTAAAGGCACTAAAATAAAGTTTATTATTAATAATATTATTATTATTATTTGTTGGCTGCACATGTCATCAAGCCCGGTTTATTTCAGTTAACTGAGCATTATATTTGCATTATATATATATTATAGTCATAAGCATAATACAACAATTTACATTTATTTAGGAAAAATGGTCAAATTAATAACTGTTAATATTCTAAAATAAGATCTTCCTTAAGACATATGCAGCCTACAAATGCGACCTCTGGAGGATGCAATCATCCATTTGAGAAAGGGCCGATGTTCATAATGCAGTGTGACTGTCACGTGCGCCAAATTGCCAGAAGATGGCACCTGCAGCTGAAGCATCCATCTCTTCATTTTACAAAGCATTCATCCATGTCGTGCAATAAAACACAGGTACAAATTCATTGTACAATGATTATTAAATCGTTTAACTGGTTAATGCATCAGTTTTGCGACAGAATTCAAGATAAAATCCTTTAATATTATTACTGGAGCTGAAATGATTATGAAGCAGCAAGCAAACTATGCAAAATTTGGCAGTTCTTCCGGTGCACTAAGTTTCCAAATTCATTCGTTTTCATTGACTCCTTCAAGCGAACTGAATGAGTGGAATAATAGTGAATGGGGGTATAGGGGTGATTTCAGATACAGCCACGAAAAACATGCAGTGTTGTGTCCTCCAGGAACGTGGTTGGGATTGAGATCCTATCTGTCAATTTCTGTGTTTGCGTCTATAACGTCAGATTGATGTCGGACATGACATCGGACAGATGTTGCATTTCGGTTGAAAATGAAAACCTTGTTGAAATCAGTATTTGATGCCAATGTGACATTGACTTAACGTTAGCTTTTGGTTAAACAACCTAAAAACAACGAATATCAATATCAACAACAGCTGACATTTGCATTGAACATCAATTTAACATTGACATTAGACGTTGAATTTAAGCTGCATTTTGTTCACCTGATGTAACCAAATATCAGAGTTTAATAAACTAGTACACATACACCTGCGAGTCTGCGTGTGTTCAGGTTTAAGTTTAACCAGGATATATAAACCAAACCACACATACATACAAATACACGCACACACTCATCTGTATCTGATCTACTGAAACCGTAGGCCCAGACTCCTGCTTCTGAACTGACGCACCATGTAAAAGCACTTCTTCATCAAATATATTCACTACCAAGAGAACCCAGATATAATAATGACAGAAGGAAAGAAAATGAGATGTAGGATGTGCGGATTAGAGTGTTCTTACTCGAAACGCCCATGTTGTATAACGCCTTACCACACACACACACACACACACACACACATACAGACACTAGTCTCCTTCGTGCCTCCCCCTGATTGGATAGTGGCTATTGTGACATCATCGCTTTTAGAGCTAAGCTCCACCTTCCTACCCTTCTGTTTCTGCAAATGTTTAATGAAGTAAATGTCACTAAATCACAAAAAAACAGCTAAATATTATATATTGGAATTTTAAGGTTTCACCTTTTTCGTTATGTTTTGTTTGACTTTTTAGGGGAGGAAAGAATTCTTTTAGTTTTTTTCTCTTTTTTTGCTTTAAAATAAATAATAAAACAGTGTCTATTTGCTTCTTCTGACTCTGTATATTTTGTGCGTTTGCAAAAAAGGGAATTTTCGGCCAAAAGTCAGCAGTAATAAACTGCTGTTACAGAAATGTTTGTTACCCATGTGAATGCATGTTTACTGGCAATACTGAAAGTGCAAAGAGTGTCGATCGATAAACAACAAATATTTCCTGTATTGAGAAGCAAATCAAATGCTGACTTTGAAAAATATTTGTATATTTTTCTATTGTGCCTTAATTGTAATTCACACATCTAACCTTATTCGAAGGATTTCCCAGCGAGACGAGCGTGTGAGAGGCGTTTTCTGCACCACATTGGTTGATTTTGGTTGTTTCTCTCCAAACAACACTTTTTGCTTTCTTCCGCTCTCATGCCTCATTTCAGTTTCTCGTGCAGGTTCAGGTTTTTGTGTCGGCAGTTGGACTAAATGAGCAGAACTTCCTTCAAACTTTGTCAACAAACATAAACCAACCATTAAAAGTGAGTATGAAAATAACTGAATTGCATAAGAGACTGGTGCCTTAAATTAAAACGGGAAAAAACAAGATAAAAAGATAAGTACCAGAATTATTTTTTTCGCTGCTTGAAGTTTAAGGATTTAACAACCAAAAGAAAATTGAATTTATTTAACGTTCGATCTGAAGCTTTGATAGTCATGTTTTATCTTTTTGTTAACTTTATTGAGTTTTAAATATATAATATGTCATAATATAAATGCATATGGACTGACTTCCTTTTTCAAGTTTAAAATTACTAGTGTTAAGAGTTGGAAGTAAACAACGAATTGCCTACACATTTTTAGATTTGATTATTATTACTTAATTTTTCAGGATTTATGAAAACATTTTAATCTGTAGTGACAATCATCTGTAATATTATTGCATATTACGAATGCACATGAGGACTACAACTACTAAGGGAATCTTGCATATGTTAATATACATTAGAAGTACATTAAAGATTTGATCAATTTGTTTTATTTTTTATCAAAGCTAAACAATTTTAATTGTTTGTTACGTATGTGCCTCTGGAGGAATTCTCTATTTTGCCGGTTTTTATTTTAAAAGTAAAATACCCCTAAATGCATTTATTTCAGATTTTGTTAACTGAATGTTAATGAGTTGAAATTCTAAATATTTCTAGACCAAATATAGAAATGAAAACTAAACAAAATTGCTTAAAGGAGATGCATAGATAGGGTTTTTTTTGCCAAAAAGAAATGATAACATAATTCCAACATTTAAAAATAACCTAATTTTATTTAAAATAACCTAATTTTCATTGACTATATTCATTGACTTATATATATATATATATTGTGTATATATATATATATATATATATATATATATATATATATATATATATATATATATATATATATATATATATATATTTTTTTTAGAAAGAAGAACAGAATGGCAATTTGCAAGATCCTCCTTTTTCTTCTTGGTGAGCATAAATTTGTAATTGTAATATGTACTATATTTTTTATTAAAAAAATATTTCTCCTGTACAGCTTTCTTTGTCTTGTTGCATTTAACCCTCCTTGCTCTCCATCCTTCTCTCCATCAGCACTGTGTATATGGCGTGGGAAATGTGACGTGTTATATAAGAGAGTCGGTGATGAGGTTTCCATGAAGTGTGGATTGGATTCAAGCAAACAGAGTACTCTTGTAGATTGGACATTTGAGGACAAGTTACTCTTAGGCACTAATAAAGGTGGAACTGTGCGGAAGGGTATGTTTTTTCTTTCAATACAAAAATGATCTGAATATGCATCTTTTTGAGTAGTCACACTGTAATTTGTGAATTGGTATTATTTTAATAGGTAACTCCCATATTGTGGCTAAAGCAAGTATAGATGGAAACGCTTTGAAGGTTTCCAAACTGGAGACGAGAGACACTGGAGTGTATTCCTGCAGGCAGTCAGGGAAACGATACACTCTACGTGTTGTGTCTGGTGAGAGACGACAGCGGGGTTGTCGTTTGAACTTATTTAACTTTAGTTTTATTGTGTTACTCAGATTTATTCCCGTTTCTCCCTCAGTCTTTGTTCATCCAGGCCCAGTGCTGGTGCAGTCTAGTAATGCAGAGCTGCACTGTGACGTTACACAAGAACCAAATACTGCAGTACGGTGGCAGAGACCTAATGGTGAAGAATATAGTGAAAAAACACAAGTAATTCACCTGAAGTCTGTGACTTTACGAGACGCAGGCCAGTGGACGTGTAAAGTCACAGAAGAGTTGAAGCCCAGAGTAACATTGACTGTTGTTGTTGGTTGGTGTCCCTCAGCATTTATTGTTTTTCAGTGTGAAAGTGTTTTTTTAATATAATACTTCACATTTCATGCTGTCAGTGACATCTGTCTGGGTCTCCAACAGATCTCTACACCACAGCTGTGAATGTTTCTGAAGGGGACGACATAAAGCTGCCCTGTTCTCTTCCTCCGAGTGTATCTCAGAGGGTTGTGGGTGCCAAATGGAAAGCTGACCACCTTCCCACGGTCTCTTTCCCGACCCTGAAGAACACAGGAGACAAAGGATTACACTGGAATTCTGAAGATTTATCAAAAGTCAACTTTACTACTGGGAAACTCAGCACCAACTTTGATGTCACTTTGAAAAATGTGAATACTTTTATGCTGTTTATTCAAATAATCTAAAGAACGCTTTTCCCGTATAAAGAAATAATTGAAAATGTTCCATGTGTTTAACAGTAATCTCCCTTCATATTCTCTCAGGTGGAGAGACGTGATGCAGGGGTGTTTGTGTGTAGAGTGGAGTTTGAGGGTGAAGTGAGTCTGAGTGTTGAGACTACTTTGACGGTTATTGACAAACCTTCAGGTAAAACGAAACTACTCTGCACGACTTCACAAAATCTGTCTTGTAGGGATGCACTGGTCAATGTTAGAGATCAGTCAAGCTTGAATGCGTACGTTTAATTATACATTAATTACATGTCAATTGTGTATGGTCATTCACCCTATATTTACATTTAGATTATCTTAGCTGTCACCTAACTCTCACTGAAAGTTAATATTTAAAAATAAACATGATTAAATACTTTTCATACTAGATGTCTAATTTGTTACAATCGAAAAAAAAACCATTTTGTTTTATATTTATATTTTCTATTATTTACAATTTATTTTGCATTACATTACATTACCATTACATTACCATTTAACCATAATAACCATTTACCTGTTATCTGCCATATCATGAAAATAAGTTTTGGTATCAGTCAGAATTTAAATATCGCTGCATCTCTACAAGTATGAATCTCATTCCACAGTGCATATGATTCCCTACAAAATCCCAGATAAATGCTTCAGTCTCTGTTTGTAATGATTACTGAACAGGTGGAAAGGGGTCCAATAAAAGGAATGGGAAAAGAAGTGGCGTTCCGGATGTTTTGTTTAAGGACGTGTATGGTGTACAGCTGTGGATCTGGATTGCTGTCGGAGTCAGTTGTGTGGTTCTGATTGGACTTTTCGTTGTTGCTGTTCTCCTCCATAAAAGGAACAAACGTGAGAAGGTGAGAGAAAAACATAAGGCGGTAAGCATGCAAGCAAAAAAGGAAGTGGCTCATTTAATTCTTTTTTTTTCTACCTCTAGCAAAGGGTGAGAAAGCTAAGATCCATGCGGCAGCCTCTGACAGACAAAGACTACTGCCAGTGCAACAGGTACTTCCTCCACTTCCATTTCTCTCTGTAATTCAGTGATACTAGTACTAGTAAACATTATTATAAAAGTTTTTACAGTATGTACAAAATAAAATGTATATATATATATATATATATATATATATATATATATATATATATATATAATGTAATTAATTTAATTTTGTCTTATTTTAATTTGATATAATATCAAATATTTAAATGTTTGTGGTTGTTTCCCTATTTTTGCATTTAGATAATAATGTAATTAAGTATTAAATTAATAATTAAAATGATGCCTTCATTAAGAGGCATTATTTAATTTTTTTTGCCATTTATCAGTACTGGACATCGTTATACACTGGTAATGTCAAAAAAATTATTTACACAGTTCATATTTCTCATGCATCTGGGGGCACAACATTTGTTTACATATATAACATATATACATATGAATAGTATAGTATAGTACACATAGTATAAATGCACTATAGGTCTTAACACGTTTGTTTTGATTAGAATTGTGAAAGAAGTGGAGTTGGAAGAGCAAGCGAGGCCATTTCCAGTTCCCAGACAACACCGCAACCCGCGCACACGTACAGCAGGCCCAAACCATGTCAACTGAGAGGAGCAGAGCCCTACACCACTGAGCCTGTGCTTTTAAACGCGCTTCTTGCTCAGTGATACCAAATAAGACATGCACTTTGCAAGACTTGCTGTAGAACTGGGCGATGAATATGCGGCGTTTACTGTGCATTTAAAACAAATTCTGTTGCAGAGTCTATATGTTTTTACAACTGTACTTTTTGAATGACAAGAATGCTGAATGTTTTTAAATAAAATCCTGATATTATTTTAACGTGTGTCTGCATGTGTTTCTGCTATGCTGTGTGTGTATTTCCCCATATTTTAATGAGCAGAAACTGGTGCAGCTGGAATTGTTGTAGTTCACAGGTGTCCATACGAGCCAGCTGTTCACAGACATCAAAACAAACTGCATGTTTAATTTTTCAAACAATGCGATATCTTATGAAAAACTTTAATCTGATTTGGACTACTTTGAGTATTTCTGTGTTTTGACATATAGTCTCAAAAGGTAAAATGTTGTGGTTACGGTGGTACCATAACGTACAAAAAGATACATCTTCACTCTTAAATGGCATATATTATACCTTAAACTTACATATTCATATTTTGAAAGTACCTGTTTCATCATTAATTACTCTTGGCGCTCCAAACATGTAATGCCCATTGCATAGACAGAAACGCAAATGAAACTTACATGTTCAACAACCCAGAAAGGTAGGACAAAGAAACAAAAATAATGACTTTATTTAACAATTTCTTCAACAATTTCTTCCCAAATGGGTTACCCTGCAACTTGTTTACAAACCGAGGAATTCAGTTATTGTCTATTAGCTTTTATGTTGATGTTATATTAATGTTTGTAAACTGTTTTTGGCTTTTGAATATTAATTAAAAAAAAACAGACAAATGCACATACATGCATCAGCGGAGAATGATGAAGAAAAGAAGAAATTGTTGAATAAAGTCATTATTTTATATTTTTTTCCACACAAAACAAGTGTTATTTTGGGTGAGCTAAGCCTTTAATACCGTTTGTTTTGCATCGATTTTGAGTTTATAGCAAAGATTGTCTATTTAGATAGGCAAAGACATTAAAATGCAATAGAAAGGAGCTTTAGGAAATCCATTGGTGTGATAAATCATGCGTGACACTGATATAGGAGTAAAGTACTTAACTGTCAGAGTAAAAACAAAGGCATATGATAACGCAGACACATGAGCGTAGAGCTACGCAAATCACGTTACGGTTTCCTGTCGTGTGTGTGTGTGTGTGTGTGACAGAGTGTGTTTGGAAGAAAATGTCAGTATCGCTCTGAGACCCTGAAGAGAACACACACTCATCTCATCACTACTGTGAGTATTCTTCTGTTACTAAACACAAAGCGTACTGCTTTTTGTTAGTGTCCAGGCTGAACGCCTTTGTTTTCTCATACAGCATCAAAAGCGTTTACCCTTCAGCTCAATGTCTGACACAAAAAGTGGGCTTTAAAATATTATGAACAAAACGACAGCGGTGGAGATGTGTTTGGTAGTTAAAAATGTTAACTAGCAGCTTGTTTTGATGAATGCAAACATACGGTCCAATATACATTTTGAAGATGCTATTGTAGCGTGAAGTTTTGCGCGTGTTTTAGATGCCGAACTGTCGTTTCTGATGTGCTGTTTGTTTCAGCCTATTCATGGCACTGAGTGATCAAAAGTTTCATTGCTAATGATAACACGAATAACCATTTAAAAAGAGAGATGCATTATTTACATATAAATATTTGGGGTTGTTTTTCAGATATTTAAGTGAAAAATTGTGTCAGAGTAGCTAATGTATTTTTGCTTGGCAGTAAGTGTTTGTAGATTTCGTTTTATTACTCTTATTGCTGTATATATGAAAGATTTGAAATTGTATTCATAATGCAGAACATTAACAGATACGAGATGTTTTTGTATTGTGTTTAAGTCTTAAATCTGTTTTGTAGGCCAAGGCCTCACTATGGACCGTTAATTGAATTTTCAAAAGGATTTGATATTGACAAGGTAGACTTTTGTAAACTGAAAAAAGATTAAGACAAAGGCTTTATTTTTCAGTTATAGTGTTTTGTGAAACCGATAAGCTTGTGTTTTAGGTTGTCAGTTTTGTGATGCGTTAAATGTTTACACTCGTAAAACACGTTCTGTGTAGAAATGCAGGGTAAAATATGGTCAAACCCAGTTATTGGGTGGTTTTGAACCAGTGGTTGAGTTACTACTGCTGGGTCAAAACAACCCAATAACTAGATTTGTCCATATTTTAACCAGCGCTGGTTATTTAACCCAGCTTTTTTTTTTTAGAACAATTGCACTGAATCGGTTAAATAGGACACTTTCGTATTTACCTTTTAAATTTAGTATTTGCAAAATTTAATTCAAATCATATGAGGTAAACAACCATTACAAAAAAAGTAAAAAAAGGGCGCTTACAAGCATTTTCTTATCATTCACACAAGTTTTACATTTATATTTTCAAAGTATAGTTATGTTGAAGATAATATGTATATATCACATATTGACTATATTGGTTCAAAAATGTGCAGGTCCGGAAAGCCGATCTTTCTCTTTTTTTAGTTTGATACTGTCTGTGCTGGAAACAAAAACTAAGGACAACTTTTGCGCATTACAGCAATGATTTATTTGACAACATCCTCTTTTAATAGTTTTACCTAGTCTACTCCATCAACATTATTTGCATTTCATCAAATCCTTTTTCTATACATTGCCCGCAAAAGTCAGACTTTAATGCGACTGCAATGTGATATATTATCAAAAATAACATCAAAATATAAAAGTGGCATCTGAGAATATCTTTTCCGGCATGTGTTTTCTGATTCCGATAGCTAAAACACAGTATTAGCAACGGCAAGGTCATAGGTTTGATTCCCAGGGCATTCGTGAAACTATAGTTGATTTGGATGACAGGCTGCCAAATGTATACCCTGGCTTTAAAATTCTATTTCCTACATGAAGTAATTTCCCCTTAGTGTTACACAGGTGTCTTAGCAGATGAAACCACAGGTGTATCTTATCACATTAACTCCTCCGACGACCTAAAAGCATCCAAATACTTCTTCATTCGAAATGCGAATTTATTATAACAGCATTCAGAATAACTATATGCATGTGCTGTTGAAAAATCAACAATGCAGTTTAATCTAATATTTTTCTAATGCAGTGATTTTCATATGTTCAGCTTAGCTGTCCAAGCACATTATGAAAAATACGTTACGATATAAATACAAACGGATGCTTGATCTACTATGCGCCGCTGTCAGACATTGCCGTCTTTTGTTGAAGATCCAGTTTTGTTCCCTTTGAGGAAAATCAGAAACAAAACATGGAAGAGATCCTTCTCAACCGTATTAATTTAAGTGTTGTTTTTTTTCAGGAGTCCAACATTGTAACGCATTGCATCCCTAAATTGAATAAAACATTCAAGCACGTCAAAGATATCATGTAGGCAATCTATTTGTCAGCGTATTGTACTCAGAATGTCTGAATATGGTTATCTTCCATGCACGATCATTTATTCTGGAAATATTATTACCATTACCATTCCAGCATGAAAAACTTTACAGAAGTCTAAGTCATCAAAACATATTCCCAAAATTCAGCCCACCAAGAGCACTTTTGGCCGCACAGGGAAATTCATTGACATATGTTTTTAATAATTACTTTTGGGTTACATTCACTTTATATTAAGGTGACATTATTACAATATAATAACACAAGCAAGTACGATATATACTTATATATAGGGTTGGGGTTGGTTTAGCACGGTTTGGCATTACGTATTTATGCAGTATTTACTATAGCATGTACTTAAAGTGTTATCTCATCTTATGTTTTTAGTTATTTTAGATGAAGCAGTATAAATGATGAAAGTGTAAAACAACAGATGTAGCGATGGATTTTATCTCCAGTCGTTTGCGTCTAATTCAGCGGCTTGTAGTTGTGCCACGGTGTATAAAAACACTTGTAAGACAGACACAAAGTGCTTCTAGACATACACTGAGATGAACAAAAATTCTGGATCAATATGATTAATAAGCAAAATCATCAAAATATAATATCTTGCTTACACCAAATTCCTTACAATGGGTAATGCATTATGCACGAGGCATGTACCGCTTCAGATTGTCAGGCAACGATTTGTATTTCTACCTATCTGTCTGATAACATAACATTATGCTCAGTATCATGCATTACCTTTAAGATTATCTTTTTGCGCAGAAACAGAAGTACATATTCTGTTCAAATGTAGGAGTGCTGCTATTTTAAAGATTATTGTACCTAGTATGGAGTACTGCGTATACACCTCCTTCAAACTCCTTTCATAAGCTGACATCACTGCATGTTTGCACATAACTGAACTTTTATATGCCAATAATCCATTAGCCAAATACATAGATGCATACATGCATAAGCAGTATTTCATACTAAGTACAATAATCTTTATTATAGCAGCACTCCTACATTAAAGTTCCAGTGACTGCTACTGAACACTGAAGGTATCCGTGTGAATCAGTCGGACAAACTATGTGGAACAATGCTGATAAATATACAAGGGTATGAAATAGAACTTTAAATGAATACCGTCTTATTACATTATTTCATTATAGCTGAAATTTTTATTAATAAAATAAAAAAGTCATGATCGATTTACAATTTTATGTACTCTAATATAACGACGGGGCCACAACATAATATTTTTATCTTCTGAGAATTCAGTCTGGCAACAAACATCCTTAAATGATGAAATATAAGCCAACAAGCGTCTTGAAATCATGCAGTCAAGAGAATAAGCAAGCCAAGTGCGAAAAGGAAGAGCAACATGTAGTGCATCGTCAAGCACAGAACACGTGTTTCACACAATGTGGAATTAAACTAAGAAATACTGTGTAAATGTGCTTTAATAGTCAAGAAAACACAGTGTTACATCCCAATGGGTGACCGTTAATTTTCATCAGTGCAGTACGTGACACATGACTTTAACGAGTCTGAAAATAGAGCGCACCTGTGTTTGATTTTGGTGTTTGTGTGCTGCTGTTATGAAGGAGGGAGTGATTTTCATAATGAGAGCAGGATTCCCTCTTTCACAGTGTGTCATACAGACATTTTTCTCTATTTCTCATCCTCTCACTTCAGCTTTGTCCCACACACATACCACACATTTTATCAAAGGGTTTTCCTACCTGACTCATAGTTTTATTATGGAAAAGAAAATGCAGTCCATTAGAAAGAAATGAGCACGTGCCTTATAGATCTGGGACTACCGTTAGTAAAGCAGTCAACAAGTCAGTGTGTTTGTTATGTTTCATAATGTCCTTTCAGTTTGTCACATTCAGGATGTCTAGTGGTTTTTAAACAGCCATCGTCGCATCCAAATGTGAACTGTGAAAAATGAAATAAATACATTTTTAAAAAGTCATATTTATAACGTATGCTCTGCATTTCAGCGGAAAAGGCTCTGCATGAGAATGGAAATGAGATCACTTAAATATAGGTAATGACACAGCAGAAGGCAGATTCCCGAAAACGAGTGTGGCCATTTCTGTGAAAATACGTCAATAATAATAGCAATAATTTGCAGACTTCAGCAGAAATAGACATAACATGCTAGAAAGAAAATTACGTGAAAAAAATTACGCAATGGAACCAAATCAATCTGCACAGCGAGGTTTCGAAATCTGCCGTCAAAAATATGATCTAATCTTCTATACATTAATCTAAAAATACACAGTTAGGTAAGCATCAGACCAAATGTCAGTAATCTCGCGGTCTCTCAACATCTCTTTCCACTGACATTTTGCCAAGCTTGCATTTCAAACCTACAGGACTTCATTAAATGGAGGAGGTTTGTAACCGAAAACTCAAGAACGAAAGAGACAATTGCAATTCGTCTTTCTATGTAATTTCCATTCACTTTTCCAAAACAGTTGGTCTACCACGTGAAACTCTTACTGTAGAAAACCAAAAGCAACGGCGTCCATCTTAGTCCTCTTCAGAGCTCGGCAACATCTGAGACGTCTTCAACATTTCCTACGGCCCACAGTCTAAGCAGATGTGTGTGAATCACTCGACGTTTTTTTTTTTTTTTTTTGCTTGAGGGATCCCCTCTTAGTCACGTAAACATAGCCTAATAATAGCATAATCTTTTACAATATATGCATAAAATTCTCACTAATTTCAGCAGACCGCACAAAGGCTGTACATAAAATGGCAACAAAGAAGAAGAATGCAGATGGTTCGCCCCAAAAATACCTTGAGACAAGCTACAAGGGCAAGATGCGTGGGAGACGGAGACAATATCAGTCTTTGGTTCTTCAGTCGAGTGCACACTGAAATGACTCGCTAAAGGGGAAACACGTAATGAAAACCTGTATGGGACATATTGAAATAAATCGCCCACTTTTCCTGCTTGCTTTCTTTCTCTCTTTCGGTAATGATTATGTTAGTCTCAACGCCTTTTCAGTCTATGTGACTAATGAGGGATCCCTCTAAAATGGGTCTTTCCTTTCGACACTAGAGAGAAAAATGATAAATGCTTTTAGCCAGTTAGATGCGAACGGCGGACATGAAGAACGGTAAAGCTTAAAGTACCGTATTTTTTGAAGAAGACGAACAGAGCACGGCAGGAAGAGAGAGAATGACAGAGGGGTGAAACCTCAGACACAGATGTGAGGCAGGCGACGTGTTTGTTTCATCCTTCATGTGGTTCCCCTTAACAAACCACTCCTGTCCTACAGCGCTCAAATATGCTCTACAGTACCTGCCGCTTTCTCGAGCTTTTCTTTACCGTGCTTATTTTTCTACAGCAGGATGCTTTAATCAGTTTTAAATACTAAAGCCGCTGCAGAAATCTTTTTTGTTTCTGGTCTTAAACAAAAACAGACTTAAATCAGTGAGCCGGTGCTTAGAGATGTTTCAAAGAATTTGGCCGAAACAACAACAACAAAAAAACAAAGATAAAGCACGCCAGGGCTGGTTCTAGTTGAGAATGGTGCTCTTTGCCAAACATAATGTGCCGTAAAGAATGACTGAAGTATCTTGTGAAGTGTAGCTTGTTTAGGTGTGCGTGCAGACTTACGAATCGCTTTTGAATCCTCTGTAACGCAAATGTATCAAAAATGATTAAGACTCACAATACAGTGAATTTGTACTTGTGCGGCATTTCATTCGGTGAGTTTCAAATGGTAAGATAAGAGACGTGTAGTGGAGAAAGATGCTGACTTGACTTTTATTGGTTTCAAGTAAAAAAAAAACGAAACACATTGTTCTCTTTTACTAACCACTTGGATGGTAAAATGTATTACATAAGCTTTAATTCCAGCTTGTGTTCCTCTGCTCATCTTATAGCAGAAGTGATACATTACAGAGAAACAGTCAGCATGTCGAATTTGTCCAGTTTTAGAGGAAGATAAGCAGTGATAAATTGCAGCATTTTAATAATAGGCCTATGAAAAACATATTCAACAGTTTATATGACATTACCGTTAAAAAGGAATAATGATCTCTAATTAGATCTATGATGTATATTTATACATTTCATCATCGTTTGCGTGATAATTCCTTATTACATAATCATGCATTAATGCAATCATGCATTGTTTTTGTTTTTCACACATTTTTAAGCGCTGAGAAAATAAAATAGAAAATCTTTGTTGTAATTTACACTACTGAGTGTTTTTGAATAGTATTGATCTCTCTATCAAATCAAATGTATCTGTGGATGTATACAGTTATTCATTTTGAAGTCTGGATGCCGTGTTTTATGCTTATTTAGCAACACTGCGATTGCTTGTAAACATTACAATAATTCAAGCTCTTGCACTGAATTATCTCTTCATAGTGCAGTCGTTATACATTCTATAACATTCCACCAATATTTGCTCAAGATGTACACGCAGTCGGGGATTCAGATGAAGGTTGAAATTAGAATAAAGGATCTCTTGGGATTTTTTTAAACAACTAACAGATTAAAAGAAAGCATACATTTATGGACAGTGGAAGAAAAAAACAAAACAAAACAAAAAAAATTTAAATAAAAAAAAAAACTGAGGAATTTAAAGAAATATTTATGCTGCTGGGCTCGGAGGGTCAGCACTAATAAAATTAATTAAATAATAAAAAGTGTTTTTTAGAGTAGATTAGGTTATTATTAGAATTGATCAATTTGCTCTGTAAGCTCATGGGTATTAATAGGACGCTGGCATTTAAAAAACAAAGTATATAGACAAGATAAAGTCAATTGTACAATAAAACTTAACTAAACGAAGCTAAACAAAAACAGACAAAAACTACAATAAAACTACGATAAAACTACATAACAACGAACAGTTCAAAAAATAAAAAAGGTCAAAATAAATAAAATCAAAGGACATTATTCTTTACATGATAATCAAACACATCCGTTACGCAGACCAGAAAAGCCTACTCCGAAAAATAGCACAGCGATGTATAATTCAATGTATAATTGGAAACTTTCAAAAACTGATTTAATTTCATGATTTTAAAAGACACTGTGACTTCTCCCACATGGAGCCGACTATAAATTTCTATTATCTATTATTATAAATTTATCACAAAATTTTATAGTATATTATATTTATGTTTTGGAGGTAGAAATATCACGGTTAAAAAGTAATTATCATACACATTTGACAACTTGCTTGACAACTCAAGATATTCAGAGGAAAGAATGTTAAACTTTTTTTTTTATTATTAGAAATGTTAATTCAACAGCCTCATGACGATAACCGGACTTCTTCTTTTACCTCTCAGGCCAATCAGACGAAGGGGAGGCGCCAGCGAAGGTTAAATAGAAATATTTTGGCCTGTAAGTGAACACATCGGCTGCACGACTGAAGAGGAACGATAAAGAGTTTTGCTCATAAGGTGAGTATTTACACATAAATGTACTTTCAGATAAACCCTGTTATCTACACATGACAACTTACATTTTTTTATGATGAAATATTTAATTTAATCTGTTAATGTCTTTTCGAGAACAGAATAGGTAATAAAATCCTTTTTAATGTTGATCTTTTAAAACCTTTAAAAAGCAAAATGAATCTGCATTATTTACTGTGAATGGAATACAGTAGAAATTAATGGACATGTTAGTCAAATTTGCATCTACATATGTTTGGTTTAATTAATCTGGCGGCATGTACGAAACTTGATTCATGTCAAAGTTTAAAACAGAAACATGTAAACCTTCCAGTACACAATGTAACACTAGACATCAAATATACGGGATGTAACACCGAAGTATATTCTCCTAGTGCATGCGATGCTGAGATTATCAAAAAATGTACGTAGGGACTGTCTTCGGCTCAGTTATAACACAGACAATTAATCACATATGCGATATTAGATTAAATGTTTGCTTTATATAGTTTATATGTTTTTAACTAAACCGAGCTATAAAATAGCTTGGCATTCCGTCAGAATAATTTATATTAATATCCAAAAAAAAGAGCATGAATGAAAGTGGCTATGCTTAATTCATCAAGCCTTATACTTTTGTTTTGCCATCCATTTATAAATTGACTAGTTACTAAAGTCCCCCTTCCTCCTGCTCCATCTCTGTGAGTCTGTTTGCTGTTTAACCTCCATCCTGACCACAGCCCTGATCATCTGTCTTTCTGGGTTACTTGTTCAGGTGCAGTCTCTGGCTGTCTTTATCTCTACATCTATCGTGTCTCTTCTTTGTGCTTCTTCTCGCCCTGTTTGTTGTTTCTCAGTTTTCACAAACTTTTCCCTCGTTTCTCGCACATTTCTGCGCCCCACTGGATACACAAAACTTAATATTACAATTAATCGGACCTTATTGTAATAAGTGGCAGCAAATCGAGGCAAATGTTTATTCCAAATCAGAGCAATAAAACATGACCAAAATTTAAAAATGTAGGTCTCATAAATGTATTACAGTTCATTTTATTTAAAGCGCCTTACATTCTCGGGGGGCAAGCGCTGATCATTGAGTGATGCTGATTTAATTTAGCCGTTGACAACAGACAAATGGCACTTTTTTTAATTCAGACAAATCATAGACGCATAAATAGCATGAACCACTATAGGCCCGTGTCAATATTTAGTACCCCACTCAGCAAGAGAAAGCGTTTCCTATATTGTGCATTATTGCGGAGTAAATGTTATTGGATTTTTAGTACTTGTAATAAAAAATAATATACCTGGCATTAAAAGAAAGTCACAAACTAGTCTTTGCAGTGCACTTTTGAGTGCTACATTGCTCTTTATTATGCTGCAGAAGTTATGCTTATTAAACATGTTAATTGCAAAAGAACGCGCTACTTCATGTATCAATAACATATATCTTGTTTTATTTTATATATAAATGAACTTTTTCGTCCTATGAATCTTGAGCTATTTTTTGCTTGGGGGTTCTCAGTTGCAGACATTTAAAAAAAAGAAATTACTAAAATTTAAAGTTATAAGTGGAACAATATTGCCATGATTATTATTATTTTGATGATTTTCTTAAATGTGCATTTATGTTTGCGCATTAGCATCTTAAAATAGTCATCATTTACATTTATTTACGCTTTTGTCAGACGATTTATCCAAAGCGACTTGCGCTGCATTGAAGTATTTATTTAAACATTTCATTCATTCCTTGGAAATTAAACCAAGGACTTAGCATTACTAGTTTAGGAATCTTCTTCTTGAAGAATACTGTGAAATAACATTAAAAATGTTTAAATAATAAAAAAATAAAAATACTGCGTATATACAGTAGGCCTACAGTATAAAGCATTGCAACAAATAAATTAGGACTGCATTTTTCTGGCTTCTGTCTCTTCAATCTCTTCAAAACGAGTAAAAAGAGAACAAATCACATGCACAAAAAGAGAAAAAAGGCAAGATCAGATATAACAGGCATGACACACACCGCACTCCAAGCACAGCGACACCACCAGCAGCGCCATGTGGTGTTTTTTTTTTTGTGTGAAGCGTGGAGAAGATCCGCCTTTCGTGGAACAAGGGAGGAAGAGAGGGGGTGATATTGAGGAGGAGGTGAAGAGGTGAAAACGAGAGGGATAAGAATCTCCTCCCTGTACAATCTCAGCCCACCACAGACATACCTCTCGCCCTCTTTTTCTCACCGTCTTTCTAGCTCTTCCACTTTCATGTTTCTTCACTGACACTCGTCTTCCTTTATGTCTGTAACCCAAAGCCCACCACAAAGCTTCTGTCTCCCCCTCGCTATCCTCCACTGTTTCTCTCAAGCAAAATCTGAGCCCACCACAAGCCCCTTCCTTCCTCTGTATGTTCATGCTCTTTGTGATTTCTCCATGTCTATGTCTTACAGATCACCCTTCATCCTCTCCGGCTCTTCTCCGACAAAATGTTGTTGCGTTGGATTCTAATGTCACTGTTTGTTCGGTTTCTCAGAGCACAAGGTAAACTGCAGATATCTATAGTTGTTATATGGCAATGAGTGTTAAATGCAGTCTAAGATTTTTTTGTCCAACATTTACTTCTGATTATTAGAAAACCCAGAAGTAATTTACGCGCAGGTAGGAGGGACTGTTATCCTACCGCGTTACAAGATAGAAGGAAC
Source organism: Puntigrus tetrazona (assembly GCF_018831695.1). Taxonomy (NCBI): domain Eukaryota; kingdom Metazoa; phylum Chordata; class Actinopteri; order Cypriniformes; family Cyprinidae; genus Puntigrus; species Puntigrus tetrazona. The sequence continues at coordinate 13,805,075 of NC_056714.1, forward strand.
TGAAGATAATCTTTATGTGAACTGGAACCGTGAAAATGAAGAAACTATCAGCAGAAATCCTCAGAGTGGGATCCAAAAGGGTGAGACGCATGCTTTTCACTGTACAGTAAAAACCAGGCTATAATGTTTGATATAACCGCACATGTATGTTTGTCTTTCGCAGCGAAAGAAATAAAGACACACGCTGATCTGACGTCGGATTTTTCTCTAAAAATCTCACCAGTACAAGATTCTGATTTTAAAACCTGGAGCTGTGAACAACATGTGTTAATGAAAAATGTAAAAAAGACCTACAAACTGTACCATGGTAAGAAAGAGTGTGTGAAAAACAGCAGAAAAAGGCGCAAATGATTTAGTCTCATCTTAAAGGTATAATTCTGTCACCCTCTTTTTTTCTGCGGGGCTCAAAGGAAGATATTTTAAAAAATGTTTTGAACTGTTCAGCATTTGACCCCGTTGACTTTAACACACAATATTTCAAAATATATTTTGTATTCCACATAAGGAAATTAGACTAGTTTGAATAAATGATGAAATATTTTTTTCTTTTAAAATGAGGAAATGACGCCGCATCTGCTGTCGAGCTCCATTCAGGATGCGAACGCAGAAAAAAACCCTCACCCTTCATAATTCGACTGAAAAAAGGGGGAAAATGCGCAATGAATTGATCTATTTATTTCGAATACAATCATGTATCTCCATATTACACAAATGAAGACAATGAGTTAAACGTGTATATGACCACGACAATCATATGGACCTCAACTCCGTGTTGCATGTTTGCCAATATGAACAGAGATGTACTGGATACTCCGGTTATAAACTTTTGACACTGTCTATAATTTGATGTGTAGGCTGTATATGTTCACATTACATAACAAGATCGCTTTTTTTCCTTCTGTTTCAGTCACTATACCCAATTTGCAACCTGTGATGGTTGGTGGCATTTTTTCTCTGCAATGTAATGTGGTATCTAGTCCACTTAAACCCAAAGTAACATGGATTACGCCTGAAAATTCATGTGATTATAAACGATATGACTCAAAATCAGTTACCATCAGCGATGTGTCTACGTGTCATAGCGGTGTTTGGACATGCAAGTTGGAGTATGGTGATAGGAGAACAACTGAAGCAACAACCAATGTTTCTGTAATAGGTGAGGCTACTGTGTCTCTGTCTCTCTCTTTCACTGTAAAAATATAATATAAATATAAGTCTACATTACATAAGAAACATACACAATGATAAAGAAAAACATTTGTGGATTAATAAGCACAGATAAAAGTTTTGTTTTAATCTCATTCTTTATATGTGTTTTTTTTTATTAAATATAAATATATATTATTTTATTCAGTTTAGATATCTCTGCTAGAAAAATTATTTTTTGGAATAATGAAATAAATAATAAATAATAGTAATCATTTTCTCATTTTCATCCCTTTTCCTCCAGACCTCTTCCCTTCTCCAGATACGATTTATACCTCTTCCCTATCACCCTCCTCTACAGTCAACATTCCTTGTTCCTTGTATTCTTACATTCCCTGGTCAGTCTTGAATAAAACTGGCCTCACTGGCGGTAGCTGGAGCTTCACTCCTCTCAGCGAACCGAAGTCAACACGGTCTCTCCTCAGCCTCAGTGTTGGAACGGTGGTCAGATGGGACATTGCAGACCGCACAGGTCGTGGGCCTACTGTAAAGGAAAGAGAACTGAAGGACCATGATTTATCAATTCGTGATTTGCACGTATCAGAGAAGATCAAGGGGGATTACACGTGCAGTCTGAAGTTCAACAGCAAGACCCTCAGCAGAAAAGTCAAGGTGGAGGTTCTGAAGCGTAAGTGAAACGACAAGTCTTTGGGGTCTGGTAATTAATGAACTTTCAGTAGTGTGACTATTAGGTAATAATGTAATTTTTGCAAGGTTTTTAGTAATGCAAGTCATATTCAGCTAGCGCCAGGTATGGCCCCTAGCATTTTGGGGACCATAAGCAGATTTTGAAAAGGACTGCTTTTTCACCAACCTCACCCCAACACGTACACCCTACCCTGACACCTACAGGTTCACCAAATTTACTCAGTAGCCTATATTTATTTTTACTGTATAAATAACTATGCAATGCAAATGATATGTATTGTACACAGTGAAAAATCTTTGACCACAATTTCAAAATCGCTAGCCCTCTAAACCCGGTTAAATTGAACTTACTTAAAAAACTTGAGTAAACTGGTTTCCCTAAAAATATGAAGTAATATTTACTCGAAAATTTGAAGTAATCATTACTTTAATATATAACAGTCATTTAACGACTATTTTAGGATGAATTTACTCATGACTCCCAGAGTTCATTGCGGCAGAATAAATTGTGCAGTTGTTTTGTTTTAAAGTTGTAGTTGTTTTTATTTGCTGATTTGTGTCAGTAGTAGCACAACAAAGAGAGAAAATAAAATGATTATGCAATTAATAAAAATAAATGAAATTTAATTGTTGTAATTTGCGTGCTGAATTATGAAGTTGGTATGTGACTTGAGCATAAACCATATATCCAAAATAAAAGCTCCTCAAGTGGTTTATGAAAAACATTAAAAGTGTAAAAGAGAATTAATAAACACCCAAAAAATACTCTAATATAAAATAAATATATAACTATACCATAACTCAATTAAAACAGGTCACCTTCTAAAAGCAACCTATTTATTATTTTTCTTTCTTTGACATCAAATAACTGGATTAATTCAACTGGTGAAAGGAATTTTTATTTTTCTTCTTCTTCTGTTATGTTATGTTGTGCATTAGCAACATATTAGTGCACTGCTGCCTCTTACTGTTTCATTAATGTTTATTGGTTCCTTTGTGGCTATTTATTTACCTTAAATGTTTTGGTTACTTGATAAAACCTAGTAAGTATAACAGCTAAGTACAGCTCACTAACTATAACTAAGTAAAGTAAAGTATTTTACAGTGGAAAAAACTGGATTTATATAGCATGAATGTTATCATTACCAATGAATGGGATACTATATTTTATTCAAAATATACTATATTGACTAAACATTTTCTTTGCTTTCGGCTTTAAAAGGATTTACCAATAAATGGGCTAGAATTAACTAATGTCACCCATTATTCTATTTTATTCAGAAAAACAAACCTAAATGTAATGAAATTGTAATTAAAACTTCAGAAAATTCCAGATAGCATGTGAAAGCAGTTAGAAAGCTGTTGGAAAGACTGATTCATTTTAGTGAACTGGTTTATTCAAATGTCAGATAAAAACACATTTGAGGGGGTGACATTTTAGCTATCTTTCTTTATAGCAAAATGTTGTACTTGTTGCACTTACTGCAATCTGTTTCGATTTAGTTTTATTTGTCGTGACAAATGGAGGTCCCCAATCAAGATTTTATAAGGCTATTCAAAGTAAAACTTGAAGTGTTCCTTTAAATTGCAGTTGATTCCTCAAAACTGGAATAAAGGATTACTGTGCATTAACTGTGGCCTGAAACATCTGCACTTACAATGCCAACATCTCTTACCTTATTTAATCTAAACTCTCTAAATTTCTCCTTCTGTTAGTTTCCTCTTCTAAAGGATCTCTAGTATATGAAGGCCAAGGCGTGAATCTGACATGCACATTAGGACATCAACACAGCTCTGACCTCGAGGTGAAATGGAACTGCTCGTCTTGCTCCTTTCTTTCCGGTCTCAAGCCTCCTCATCCATCTTCTCTGTACATCCCTGAAGTGAAACTGAAGGACAGAGGGAAATGGACATGTAAACTCTGGAAAAACGGGACTAAGCTGACATCCGCTGTGCTTGTGTTAAAGATTGGTAAGAGAAGTGAAAGAAAGGGGAAGGGAAAGGGGATACGTGTGAAATAAAAAGCGGGTTAAACTTCTCCTGTCAATAAAATGTTTTACAGAGAAAGCTCCAGTGGACATCTGGCTTTGTGTTGCCATCACCGGTGGAATCCTGGGCTTCATCTTGCTCCTAGTGATCATCATTATATTTATTCGCAGACACAGACAGGTTAATTTTTACTTTTTATACTCAGAGTGGTTTTATCTGATTTATACACCAGGGGGTCATTTGTGAAGCGTCTGAAAGGTGAAAATCAAATGCCTTATAGATTTTCGTTCATTTCTCTGAACAGGCGATGATGTACAGACGACGCAAAACCAAATTCTGCTGCTGCAAAAAGTGAGTTTGTTGGTTGTCATACTGCTTTCAGAATAACACATACAGTCACCCTATGATTTGTTTAGACACTTAAATGTGGATGTCATCGATACTCAACTGATATTTTGTGCAAATACCACATTTTGTTAACCAATGCAATGTAAATACATTTACAACTGCCTTTAAGTGTCCAAATACATTTTGTTGTTACTGAATATATGAAGATTCCTGTCTCTGTCTCAGTCCCCAGCAGAATCAAAAGGGATTCTACAAGACGTGAGGATGCTCACATTTAAAACATTTTATAACCATATTACTGTACAGTTGCCTGAACCAATCCTCCTGTGCCTGAAATGTTAATTGTGCAGATGATGCTGGAATTGTTTTTTTTTTTTTTTTTTTTACAATAGTGTCAAATACTCTCATAGCCACTTTATATACATGAACATGCTTGATCCCAAGCTGTTATATGCAACTCTGCTTTATCTCTTCTGGTGTATATAACAGGATATTATTTGTTTGGAGGATAAATTTGTTAATAGGATGAAACTCAGTGGCTATTGTAATCTAGGCGCAGTCATTATGTCTGTACTTTTTTATTATAATTGCCAAATGTACGTCTTTATATCGTTCTGATATTTTTAATCCACTCCTGCCTACTTGCTTACCTCCTTATCTTTTGAATGATCATTTGCATTTGTAAATTGTTTTTTTTTTATTTGTTGGTTTTGTATTTCTTTATTTGGGAAAACAGCAGATGAAATTATTAATAATGTAAAATAAAAATAAAAAATTATAATACAAAACTGTATGGTCATTCTCACTCAAAAATGTCATTTAACCCCTCAATAAGAATAAGAATATCTGCTGTCTCATCTTGAATAATTATGTTTCTAGTATAGATAAACACACAGATGTATACAGTATGAATAGATTTTTCTCCACAGTTAATAAAACAGTCTTCATTGCTGATGCTTAGAGAAAAATATGCTGCCAAATTGTTTTCATTTATAGAAACAGCCTTACTGCTTATTTCAGATATGCATCAAAATAAGCATCTACAAAACGTAGCACAACGTGTATTCTAATATCTTACAGTTCAGTGATGAGCAAAAATTTAACCAACAAAATAAAAACATTGAAATATGTGAGAAGAAGACACAAGACACAGATTTACACCGTAACGATCACCAAGACAGCATGGCAGATCACTTGTTTTTAGGGGACACATATTCATCTTAACCTATTTTCAGGATTATTGGAAGTAATTTTATTAGGTCATGTATCACATTTAGCAGATGTTTTTACCTTAGTCATTTACAAATTAGGAATGCAACAAGCAATTTGTTAGAGGCAATGTGTGATATGAGCTCTCTTGAGATCATTAAAGACCAGGCGTGACGTTGTGTACAGGGATCATTTGTTTGATTCACAATAATAGAAGTCCAGCCAGAAGGGTGTTGCAATAGTCCGGCCTGTTTTCTGACAACATGATCCCACCACACTTCCATCCTTGCACAGTATAATAAGTTAGGTGATATATTTTACAGCAGACCAAAACTTTTTTCTTGGAGTGCCAGTGTCCTGCAAAGTTTAGCTCCAACCCTAATTAAACACACCTGAACCAGCTAATCAAGGTCTTGCTAAAAATATCAAAACTTCCAGGCAGGTTTGTTGAGGCAAGTTGGAGCTAAACTATGCAGGAAGCTGGCCCCAGGACTGAGTCTGGTGACCCCTGTATTAGAGGTAGTCAAAAAATCTCACACTTGTAGTAACTTGCAGTAACTAACATAACATTGGTTCCCCGAGATAGGGGAATGAGCATTCATAACACACTCATAGGAAAACTTTTATATACTCATACTGAAGCCAAACGAGGAGAACTATAATATTAAATAATATAAGTCAAATAGAAATTCCACTGGAACAAGCCCAAGAGGTCATTCCTCTGGTGAAGTGGACCCTCACATCTATAATGCACTACAAGGTTTAAGGTGTATAGCATCCACTATTCAGAGAATCTCTGCTCATCACTGGCGACCCTTTAGAATGGCCCCCTAACATACAAAGAGCTACACCCCTAAACTGGCACACACAGCAGCAGAATACAGTTGTCAATCCTATAATAGAGTCCTTAATACAGTTACAGTTTCGGGACTCTCACCTGTAAAATACAGTGTGCGACCTATGTGACCATGGCCATAAACTTTGAGTGTGAAAGATTTGCATATGGGACACATAATTGAGAAAGGACACTTTCTGGATGGGAGACAAAGAGCTCTTTGCTAAATTGATTCTCAAAGATGCTCCAGTTGACTGAGCAGTAGTGACCTGTGAGCAATGAGTTTCTGTTCTGACCTGGATAAAACCAGCGCTGTTAAGAGAGAGACATGCAGCAACGAATGTTCGAAATGATTGTGACTTGAAATAGTTCAAGTTAATAATGAGCAATTGGAATACACTGAGTTAGAGAAAGATAACTGTGATTTTTAGTAATTAGTTGACAATAAAATTATATATATATATATATATAATTTATAACAGATTTATTAATTCGTAATAAATGGAAAAGCATGTTGTCCTTGTTATAGTTTACACCATAGTTTGCTGTGCTGCATGGGAATGCTCCAGTAACTGACAAGTTGAATGAATGTATGATTTCCCTACTTTTATTGAATTCACATTTATTTGTTAAGGATCCTTCATCACATGCTTGCCTTCATTAAAGCAGGTGATCGGCAAGCAAAGAAAGACTAGACTCATTCTCATGCAGTGAGAGCATGTTATCTCAGTGAGAGTAACCTCTGTGTGGGCACTGTCTAGACCTGCAAAGCACTCACTGTGCCCATCTTTATTATGGAGGGGCTCCTACACTCGCCCCATGACATGATAATAATGTGTTCAGATGGCTACAGGGTGTCACAGATGGTTGGATCTAATAGACTTTGAAAGTGAACTGGAGTTCAGTCCTGCAACTTTCCTCACTCTTTCATCTCTGCCGGCCCCATCTGCTCCGGTCCTCTGGATCCTTCCTCGTCGACCTGGCCGATAGGCTCTACGGATCCGCCTCGGCCTCGTCCTCCACCTGCTCCGCCACTGTTATCCTCAGACAACCCAGAAGTAATTTACAGACAGGTAAGAGGGACTCCTACAGAGATATGTCAGTGAAATTGTTTTGTGTTAAGATGCACACCTGTAATTCTTTCTTCTAAGGCATTTAGTAAATGTTTCCTAACTATCCTAATTTAAATAAGGCCTAGTCCTGGCTTTCGTAAGCCACGCCTGTGAAACTGGGCCATAATTAGTTCATCTAGATTTGTTCATAGAAGTAATATAATAAACATATAAATATTATTTTCAAAAGGTGGCTATTGTTTCTGTTTCTATAAATGATAACTATTTGGCAGCATTTCCTGTACCAGTATTTTTCTTCAAGCATCAGCAATGAAGACTGTTTTATTGACTGCCATCTAGTGGAGAAAAAGCTATTCACACTGTATACATCTGTGTCTCAAATAAAGAAATACAAAACCAACAAATAAAAAAAACTGTTTACAAATGCGAAAGATAAGGAGGTAAGCAAATAGGCAAGAGTGGATTAAAAATATCAGAACGATATAATGACGCACATTGGGCAATTATAATTAAAAAGTACAGACATAATGACGAGATTACAATAGCCACACTTTTCATTAACTAGTAAAAACTAGTAAAACTAGTAAAACAACACATTCTGAACAATTATATCTGGCCAACAATTATTGGTACATAATGATACTATAACCAGCAGTGTTCACATGTGATGCATGCACAGCTAGGCACTTCTTCAGGCCGATGTGTGGTTAATGGTTAATGATTATGATTCAGAGGGAAAATGCATATTTTTTCCCCTTTAAGCCATTAAAAAAAATAAATAAATAAAAATTGAAGAGAAGTTGCCAAACCATTTTTTTAAAATATGGTTAAATTTATTGTTAGGTGTTTTTCAAAAAAAAAAAAAAAAAAAAAAAAAGTTGCTAGAGTTGGCAACACTTTGCAGAAGTAATCTGTCTCCCTGTGTCTTGTGACTTATAAAGATAAAAGTGAGAGATTCTAAATGCAGAAGAACTTTACTGAAAGAATGAACAGGAACCAGATGGGGGAACCAAACACCAAGAGCCAGTAAACAGACAAGACTAGAAAAAAAACAGGGCAGAAGCTGTGTCACAAAATAAAAGGCTGCATCCTCCGAAAGACTCAGAATGGTCAAATTCCAGAATAATATAATTCTATCTTTGGAGTTGGTATTTTTTGGCTTCATATGTGATCAGATGCTTGCAATTCAGCCTTAAAAAACATGCTCAAATGGAGTGGTTTATGGCAAGCGAGATTTTTTGCATCTATATATTTTACATCTCATAATGTAAAAGGCAAAGCGCTGTGCACAGGATATTAAAACAAAAGTACTGACTACAACTACGCTGCAAGAAAAAGTCTTCAAACGTGCACAAAAAAAATTAAAGCATTAACCTTTATAGAGTGGGAAAAGAAAATGCTATACTTCCATAACTAGTAGGTAATATGACAACTAGGATTATATTAAGCTAAATTCTGTGCTGCACATCTGGCTGTATGGACAGAATTAAATTGGTTACTCCACTCACAGAAACTTTGACATTGTTGATCATTTGAGGTGGAGGCTATAACTGGACACATTATATGTCAAAATTCATTTAGCTTTGTTATATACCACCTCTCAAAACTTTTTTTCTCTCTATTTTTTACTTACTATACCCAAATTGCCAGCTGTAATGGATGTAAAGTGGACTTTAGTTCAGTTAATCCCACAGTACAACGCAAAAAACTGTGACACATAAATATATGTCTAGGTGTCATAAAAGTGTTTGGACATGCAAGTTGTGATAAGTGATAGGTTTCTGTAATAGGTGAGACCACATGTGTTAAACTCTCTCTCTCTCTTTCTCTTTCTCTGCACATTTGCATGAGTTTGCTCATCCTTAGAGTTGCTTAGAGGCGTAATAAAGAATGAGCATGATACAAGAAACATGCACAATGATTATTGTAAATATCTACAGGATCTATAAGGAATATGGTGACATATGCAAACCGATTCTCTAGTGTTATTCTTTTGAGTTTTAACATCTAACATTCTTCATTTGCCCTCATGTTGTACACCACCCATCTACAAAAAAAAAAAAAAAAAAAAAAAAAAAAAAAATATATATATATATATATATATATATATATATATATATATATATATATATATATATATATATATATATATATATATATATATATATAATGTTTAATATGATTGCTATAATTCTACAGTGTGAACAAAAATAAATCTGTTACTCTTGCACATATTTGCCTGGTAGTTCTTAGAGCAGTAGTGTAGTGATTATTTTCACCAACAGAGGGGGCTGTAAACCGTGCTGAAAACTAACCTGGATTAGCGCTAATAAAAAAAATCAGATGTCGGTCAGTGATATTTTGACAACTGAAATAATGTCCCGATTTCCCGGCAGTCAGTAATGTGACAGCACCTCCATAATACTGTAGCATTTGCCACAAGTACCCAACAAAATGAAATATAGCTGTTTGTTTAATCGTACAATTCCGCTGCTTCAGAATTACTTCAGTCGGTTCGAGTATGGACGGATAACAAGATTAGAGTGCCTGACAGTTTTTTCCAAATTTTGTATTTTTCATAAAATATTTGCACATAGTCTAATAAGTCTAATTAGTTAAAAAAGTTTGCCTCTGACCTCGAAGTGAAATTGAAATGTCGTCTTCCTCCGCTAATCTGACATGTTCGTTGTGATTTCTCTGATTGTACACCAGGGGAAAGCATAAACTTGTTGAGTTCACCATGTTGAGGTTCTGGCTGCGTTTGAAATGTAATCATAGTTCCATACTACTATAAAAAAATCAAAAATCAGTAGGCGAGCAATTGAGTATGTTTGAAACCTGAGTATTCATAAAACAGCAGGCGAAAATTGCACTAATTCTCGCAAATGTATACTTAATTATAAAATGAGTAAACGCCTACTCCAATACACTCAGCATAAATAAAATTAAAAAGTTATTAATTTTTTTTTAAGACTAGTATAAACAGTCTAAGCAAACGGCTCCTGTTTAAACTCACTTTATATAGCCTTAATTGGTTTAACACAACTGAATGTCTATTTACAGTTGATAGCCACTGCCTTAAAATATTTGCAAGTATTGTTCAGAAATGCCTAGTATAGCCTAGCCGGATTTGTTTGCATATGGCACATTCAAATGCACTGAAATCTCAGTTTCAGTCCCCAGCAGAATCAAGAGGAAATAAGGTACATGGTTCCTGTTCTTTTGATATAATTATATTATGCAGTTGATTGTCAAATACTTCCAGAGTCACTTTATATGCTTGAACATGTTTGATCACTAGCAATTTTATTTGTAATTTAAACAATATGCTGTATCTCGGTTTATATAACATGATGTATACCATTCTCACCTCCTGCCATCCCCCTCTCCCCCACACCTGGCCTTCAACTCAGCGAAGATGACGTGTGCCGAGTCTTCAGAAAAAACTAAAGAAGAACGGCACCAGGCCCAGACGGTGTGACTCCAGCCTGTCTGAAAACCTGTGCTGACCAACCGGCCCCCATCTTCACACAGATCTTCAACAGATCACTGGAGCTGTGTGTAGTGCCTTCATGCTTCAAATGCTCCACCATCATCCCCATCCCAAAGAAACCTAAAATTACTGGACTTAATGATTTCAGACCCGTGGCTCTATCGTCTGTGGTCATGAAATCTTTTGAAAAACTGTTCTTGGGTTATCTGAAGGACTTTACTGGACCCTTACTGGACCCCCTGCAGTTTGCCTACAGAGCAAACAGGCCAGTGGACGATGCAGTCAATATGAGACTGCATTATGTTCTGTAACACCTGGACAGACCAGGGACTTCTGTGAGGATCCTGTTTGTGGACTTCAGCTCGGCCTTTAACACCATCATCCCAAACCTCCTCCACCCCAAACTAACCCAGCTCTCGGTGCCCAGCTCCGTCTGTCAGTGGATCAGCAGCTTCCTGACAGACAGACAGCAGTTAGTGAGGCTGGGAAAGATCTCATCCAGCACTGGAGGCCCTCAGGGTGGTGTCCTCTCCCCACTGATCTTCTCCCTCTACACCAGTGACTGCACCTCTAAAGACGCCTCTGTCAAACACCAAAGTCATCGGCCTCACATTCTAACATATCTGTGTGTACCATGTATTTGTCCAGTATAAATAAATACACATACATATATGTATATGTATAAAAAAAACTTTGTTTATATATATAATTTCTTAAGGCAAAATATATGAATATAAATTGATAAATGTAAATACACCTAAATATGTATGTGTGTGCCCTTATATATAATAATAATAAATATACACAAAGATATATTATGTTCACAAAAAGTTTTATTTTGGATGCTTAATCACGATTAAGCATTGTCACAACACTAAATAATAATAATAATAATAATAATACTAAATAATAATAATAACTTTTCTCCACTAGATGGCAGGCCATAAAACATGCCATTTCATTTCTGACTCAGGTTATAGAAACTACAGCCTTGATCATTTCATGAGATTAAAATAAAATTCTGTAATTGAATTAACTGTATTATTGAAATAATAATATTAATGAAACTATTAAAATCAGATATCATGGAAAATTACCACAATGTTGTCACTGATGAATCAGCAAAGTTTGTCATTAAAGTAGATGACAGAAATCAACACAGAAGGTTTTAGAAATAGATAATGCATCTTCTTTCCAACCTAAATTCTCTCAGTCGGTTCTTTTCACCGTTTATTTATCATTGTGTTGTTCTAGAACCATATGACTTTTTTTTCTTCTGTAGAACAGAAAGTTAACTTTTTTTTTCATTTTGAGTGAAATGTTCTATTGAAAATATCAGTGTGAAACACGAGAAACCACAGAAAACTGGGTTTGACTACATCAAACGTAAAAAACAAAAGAACAAATAATAACAATAATAAATTGTGTTTGTGTTTAGTATAATATATTGCCTTTGTGTAAATCTCAGTTAACTCTATACATTATAGCCTAAACAAAATGACTGGTCTGGGACAATGTTACTTCAGTAAGACAAAACATTACTTCAGCTGTTCTTCAGTGAGACAAAAGTAATACTAATTAAATTCAATATGCAAAGTATGTAGAAAGTTCAAGAGTTAACACTGCGTTGAGAGAAGGACTAGGTAGGCTTAAGAAGAAAAGTGATATTTCCTGTCTGCAGGGTTTTTTTATTGCAAGCAGCACAGGAAACCACAGGTGTAGCACTCAAGTATTTTTACTGATGTATTCTGTTCACAGTAGCAGCATTTCAGAGTAAAACACACACATCATTTGAAAGAGGTTTATAGTAATGGTCAGAGTGTGGAGAAAAAGTGTGGTCACACTCAATGAAACAGTTCCTCCATCCCTCATCTCAAAATAAAAGTGAGAACGTATTAATGTGGTGATGTTTCTTATTGTGTCGATATAGGAATCCAGGGGTTATTCAATCAATATGGCAGTGCTGTTGCAATTTTTTCTATAACAGTTTTTCGAGTTTGTTTTGCCCTGTTGCTTAACAGCAGTCAAAATCTTTCACTTGTTATTAAATTAAATTGAATACAATACCAACCGAACCCATCTGCTACAGAAAATAAATAAACAGCAGTTTTTTTCCTGAGCCTCAGCAGTTCTCTCACTTTCCACTTCCCCTAATTTGAGGGGAAAAGAAGATAGTCTTTACAGTTTTTAGTGCCCCTGCTGTAACACAGAGCCTCTTACATGTGCCTACATTTCCTAAAAAATCCCAAAATATGAAAAAAATATTGAAAAAATCTAAAATATGTGATTTTCTTAGAATATTATCATAAAAATACTAATGCATGAGAGTAACAATTTAGACGGGAATCTTGTTATGACAGTAGTGCAGCGTCATAAAAGTTACTTGTCGTCTCAGTTCCTCAAATAAAACAAGGCCATGGCAACAACACCTGCACTCAATATGATTTTGTTTTACATATTCACAGTTATTTGAACAACCCATACTGAACTACTGTAGAAACTGAACCACTACGATACAGAACAATAGACCAGTGCTAAAAAAAAAAAAAAAGATACAGTGCAAATAAATAAATAACCCAAAGTCTGAAAATGTTAGCAAGTTTGAATAAAATTTGTGAATAAATGTGAATAAAATTAAAACTAAAAGAATTTAAAATCATGTGCACCAATATTTTATTCACAATTGAGCACAGATAACAACAGATGTTTAAACTGAGAAATTTCAAAATTTGGTGTACAAACGTTATGATTGAATTTCTTTGTTTTCTATGTTACAGGATCGGTGATTTGAGATGTGAGTTGAGCGCCTCTGTTCATGCTCTTATTTAAATCATTGCAAGTGTTCATCAGGGCTGTTGCTATCCTGTCGAAGGAGCGTTGAAAGTCTCTCAGTTTTCATTTTGGTTAGCTCCTGGATAGAAGACCTCCTGTGAAAACTAGGTTGCTGTTGGCAGAGTCCTGTGGTCCGCGTGGGTCCTAACACCCCAGTATAGTGAAAAGCACACTATACTGTCAAAGATCATTGTCCTTTGTATGAGATGTTAAACTGAGGTCCTCTGTGAAAAGTCCCATGACACTCACTGTAAAGAGTAGGGGTGTAGGACCCGTTGTCTTGGCCAAATTCCCTCCACTGGCCCTTATCAGCCATGGCCTCCCCATGATCCTCATCCACCAGATTGGATTATCCCTCTCTCTTCTCTCCGCCTGTGGCTGCTGTTTATCCAAGTGGATGCTATACAGTGGTGGTGGTTGAACAGAGACCCCCTCACATGATTGTAAAGCGCTTTGGGTATACAGCCATACTCAATAAAGAGCTAGAAATGCCTTATTCATTCATACATGTGTTAATATACACATTTATTTCACAAAAATGCACACACACTACTTTCCAATGTCACGGTACCAAAATAAATGCCAGTCACTTATATGTAATATAAGTTATATAATATATAATATGTTAGTAATTGTGTAATAATGATTTTAAAAAAGTTGGTTACAAGGATTTTATTTTTTAAAAGGAATTATTATTCCTCTTCATCCTCCAAGGGTTTAGTGCTTTGCTTAAGGGTAAAATGGGAAACTAATAACCTGAAAGGTCATGGTTCACCCCCTCTGAGGTTTAAACCAGTTTTCTAGTACATGATCTTTAACCACTAAGCCAAGATCAAGCAGCAACATTTTTCTTTTTTCAATTAATGTTTACATTACCTCAATTGTGATGCTTTTAATATTATTTTATATTTGAATGCAGTACAAAGATTAATGTATATATAATAGTACAATGTATATACTGAATGATTGAATGAAATAAGCAAGTAAAAAGAAAAGAAATACAATTCATATAGGATCACTCAACTAGGTCACACTTCCCCTGGTTTATTTATTTACTGCAAGAGTTTGTCAGTGCCAGTAATCACTCAGAGGTTTGTTAGTGCTGGCAAACACCGTGTGAATCCTGTTATGAGAAAATACTTGTTTTCCATTTAGTTTGGTTCAGGGATGGGCAACTCTGATAGCGACGAGGGACAGTATTTTTTCTCCTTTGTAACAAGGGGTAAAGATCATTTTTTCAAGATCTGCTGAACTTCAGCATTTGAACTATTTTTAAGAAAAGAGATGTCAAAAATATTACTTATTATATTAATCTAAACATTTATTATCAATTATTTTTTAATAAAATATTAAATATCTAGTGTTAATTGTTTTTTTATTTTTGTTTTTGTTCTCTTCCATCAAGTTTCGCTTTCAGAACTATAAAAATGTACTGATTTCCCCAGTAATGGCTGGACACAAAGCCTCATTTTTTCTGTGAAATCAGAGCCTTTTTAAATGTATTCCTCAAATTAATCCACATAGCAATTGTCTTTTTGTCCCCAAATTTAGGATCTTTTCTAATTTAGACGTTTTGTACCATTTAGGAGCTTCCATGGCCTTAGGTCTAAACAATTCAGTCAAAGACATTTTAGTGACCCCCGCAAAACAAATTTCTGTCATGCATTTAGCAAAACGCTTTTGTTGACTAATGCATTTTACTTTTGAAAGTTGAGGCAACTCTAGCATCTCCGGTGTATGAATAGTGGTGTGATGATTTATACAGATTTTACAGTTCCCCTGGAACTTATTTTATTTAAAGTCACACAGGTTTAGAATGACATGAGAGGGAGTAAATGATGACAATATTTTCAGTTTTGGGTGAACTATCCTATTAAAGGGCACTTATTATACATAATTCATTTTTACATGTTGTTTGAACATAAATTTGTGTTGGCTGTGTGCGTACACAACCACACTGTAAAGATACAAATCTACCTCCTCAATTTTTCAGCCCCATAAATCATAATCAGCGTCTGTACAGTGTGACATCACATTTTACAAGCCCCGCCCACGACGGTTGACAGACTACCATATTAGTCGAACTCAGGTTCTGTTTACTTCCAACCCTGCCCCAACACGCATACCATGTAGTTTTCAAATAAGCCTAAAGTACTTGATTAGCTGGATCTGGTGTGCATAATCTGAACTGCGTAGGGCTGTATCCCTTCAATAAATGACACCCCTGTTCTACAGCATTTAAAAGCAGCATTCAAGTAATAAATGTCTTCTTATTAGAGCGACAGAAATTATTCATTCAAGAGCAGTGAGTAATTTTCTTTTGTTTGGGTCTTATTAACAGTGTAAATAAGGGTAGGTACTGTATATTACACTTCTGTACCTTAATAAATTTAGCTAGCTGTTTACCTTCAAAGACAGTTTTTTATAAATTATATGTGATTTAAACACAAATTTGTGGATGTATTTGTCAGTTTAAGTGCAATAAGACATGAAAGGGAACAGTAATCACATGCCGTGTCACAGCCACTTTCTGTGCGTGTGTGCTCAGAAAACCATATATAAGAAATTTAAATGATGAAATTATAAATTTGATATGGCTTTAACATGCACGATTTTAACAGGAAAGATTATCAAAACCTAACAAATGTTTTAGCAGAGTATCTGAGGTATGAGGTTTAAGGGAATAGTCCTAACCGTAAAAGGGGGCGGAGAGCAGCAGCAGTGTTTTGCATTTTAAAAGATGCACAACAACATAGGAATTTTGATTGAATTCTACCCATAGAGTCAGATGGATGCACCTGTTGGCGTATTGGATCGACTAGTTCCCTGAAAAGTACGCACAAAAATTGTGAATTGCAAAAATGCAGAATAGTTACAGTTTCTCAGTATTTGCCGTGATTTTGCAATTTAATTGCATTTCCCGGCGCATAACCGAACCTTTTAATTGTGAATGACAACTGATCGTTATCCTATTTCCCCTATTTGTCACTGCCTCCTCCTACTTGTGTGTCTTACTCATCTTAATGCTTTGACCTTTATTGATGAGTCAGTGGGTCATTTCAGCAGCTCTCAACGGTGTACTGTGGTAAGTGATGGCCTGCCATATTCTCATTTTTGCAATTTTCTCAAACATTTTTCTGGATAACACATCTTGATTTGATGTTTCTTTTTATTTTGTGACATTGCAAGAAATGTGTAGTTTATATTTTTAGGCAACTGAATAATGTATAAGTTCATTTATTTAAAAAATAATACTTTTAAACAATCTTTTTGTTGTTGTTGTTCTTTTTTTTTAAGTTTTACTTTTCAAATCGAGTCTGATGAAAGTTAAATAGTAAAATAAAGCTTCATGAATACAGACTATGTTGGTAGCACTGTAGCTTATACAAATAAAAAGGAAAAAATATACACCTAAAATACTTCTGTTTTTAAGCAGGAAATTATGTAATGAAATTGTGTTTGTTCTGATATATGGGTCTGAAGTTAGGCATGATGAATAAAATATAGCTCATGGAAAAAAAATGTTTGCTCTGAGAGAAGCAGTGTACGGTGCTTCCTGTATTTATAGTTTCCATGTGACTACAGATCCTTATAGAAGTTATTCTGCGCTGTCGGCCAGTTATTTTTACCAGCCTTATGTGCTAATGTAGTAAGTGCTAATAACAGTGATATTACAAGACCAATCCTTTTAATAATATGTACTAGCTACATACAGGCAAGCCCACAATATATACACAGTATATTAAATTGCACTGTAAGCGTTTCCTTTGGGACAATATTCTAAACTAAATTCTTATTATGACTTAATGCAATCAAAACAAGCTTGTGCTGCAGTTCACTGCATGTTTTACCCATGATGAATTAATGTCGGTCATGTGACTGAAAACTTTGAATTCATATGACTCTATTGCTGTTCATTTAAAAATGTTGCTTGCGCCTTAAAATATTTCTGAAAAAGAAAAAAAATCAGTAGCATTTTATTATGCTTACTTTCAAACTGGTATAAGCACAATTAAGTTTCATGATTAAAAAATATATTTATTTTATTTGATTATTTTTGAAGACCACAGCCAATACTGCTTATTAGTTTCTAAATGGAAAGTGGATTTTTGATACTAAGCAGCAAAAACGAATGATCCCCCTTAAAACGTCGCAGCTGTTTGGCAGCTGGTTGTTATTTGATGAGCCAAGCTCCTGTGGAGACCAGCCTGGGCCACAGTTATTACATTACCATGCTTTAGAATTACAGCGATATTATACAGCTTCCGAACGTTTGGAATGTAGCACACAAGTGGAAAGGAACATTTTGTTAGAAACATTGTAGCGTTTTTTATTATTATTTTTTATGTTTTTAGTAAGCTTGGGTTTTTTGAAAAATCATTTCGTGTCCAGTATTAAACAAACAAGAATGAAATAATCAAGTGATGATTAAAGGAAGATCAAAGATTGCAGAATCTTTTTTTATTTACTTTTATGTTTAAATTAAATGTTTTATTTTTGTGTTTTTTCTCGGGTATAGTTATGGAACCCCCGAGAAACAGCAATAGAGTGATGTTTAAAATTTGTTATAAAAGTGACATTTGTATAATAAAAATGCGTTGCCCTGCTAGATCCAGTGAGAGGTTTTTGGTTTAGTGTGGGGAGGTACTTCAGGGTCTGAGGCTGTTTTCTAGGGTCATGAGGTTTGCAAGTAAAGCAAAAATAGAGAGGTGTTACTTTCTGACCTCAGGTGCAACTTCAAGAGTTTTTGACTTACTGTGGTTTAAGAAAGTTATGGTAAGATTGTTTTTAAAGCGAGCATCTAATCTTTAGCTATAACCACTATCTAGAAATATGCTCATCATCTCCCGGTTCCCCTTTCTTTGCTTAAAAGTCCAGATTTCTCTTCTCTATTCTTCTTTATATATTTTTACATTTGTAGCTTTCGCTCTGCCTTTTATATTAACAGGTTCAGCCTGACACACTAACAAAATCTCTGCAGGTAACGTAGAAAACCAAATCAGTCAAGAAAAAGTACGCATGAATAATTGTGAGCAGTGGTATGTGCAAGTGAAAATGGCAAGAAAACTAAAGAACAGGACGTGGTGTAAAGGTGTGAAAAAAACATCCCGCTGTATGAGCATCTGTGACATAAGGATGAAACAAGTAACAGAACAAATGAGAACAAAAGATGTTCTACTTTGCAGCTATTACTTTTAAAAGGTCAGCAATAGACAATTTCATAATCAAGCTTACAGAAAATAGACCCATACTTGAAATACCTGTAAAACAAAAACCTATCAAATGAATACAACTATATCTAACCATAGATAAGCCACTTGACTGGATTTTATAGTTGTCTTATTGAAATTCGGTGAAAAAAAAAGCTTGTAAATTGCAAATACACTGGACTGGCATATTATAAGCAAGCACACAAAACACAAAAGAGCTGCCGCTCTGCATCTCTGTAATTGTCTGGTGCTTTGCTGGACAAGAGGATCTATAAGACTAATGAACAGTTCATTTCTGAACGCTGACTGTTTGTCATTATATATCTGCATTTCCCAGAGCATGACCTCTCATTGAGAAAGCAAAATGAAAAATGTAAAAAAGAATTATGAATGACTGACAACTGATCTTTATCTTATTTCCTATTTCATACTCTAGTGCTCCCTGCCACTGTCTCCTCCTCCTCTGTCTGTCTGTCTTCTGCATATGCATGCTGTGACCTTTATTAATGAGTAACTCTCTATATGCCAATCATTTCAGCTCTCAACTGTGAGACCCCACAAGACAGGTACGTTTTCTTCTTTTCAAACCTTTTCCTTTATCCGATTATTTATTATACATCTCCATCCGTCATATATCCACACATCTACTTCACACAGAATTATTGCTCAAATAAATGTTATATTTGTCTCAATTTTACATTCGAATGTATTCAGTGACTATCTAGTTTTCTTTATTTGTTATGGGATTCATTTATTCAGTGCGTTTTTCTTTGCATATACTATAATACGCAATATAAAATAGTTTTGAAAATGTTTCACTTCCAATTTCAATTAGTAATTATGATACCTTAGTTAAGTTAATGTTAATGGCAGTTATTGTATTTCCAATACAAACAGACTGACTTTATTTCTACTGCAGCATGATACAAGGGAAATACCAGGGGGTGACAAATATCACCTCCACAGATTTTTTGGTTTCATTCACAAACATTCAGAGCTTTATTGTAAACCCATTGGTTTCCCATAAACGCAGGGTTCATGATAATCGAGGTACTAAACTATCCAAAACCACCCACAAGCTCATCTTCATCTTCATAGAAATGCTACTTTTACCAGGAATGATCACTCAGGAAGATGACAGACTGTAATAAACAAGAAATTAAACTTGATCATATCAATAATGAGAAACTAAACTTCATTATGACTGATTAGCATCAGTGACAAATGTGTTTTGTGGCTACTGTGGTTTTACTTCATCTCTTATCTATTCAATTAAGCGATTCACAGAAATTTAAACTATCTGATTTAGAAAACGAACAATGCCAAAGCTGCTATAAAATTATGGTTTTTTTTACAGTATATAAATTGATATACTTCTGAATAGAGTACTGATGAATACTTATATATTCAGCAATATACAACATTATGCCATCACTTACATGTTGTTTTTTTAACATCAGGAGAGCATAAAAGAAGATACCTAATAAATATTTTAACTGGTTTTCCTTAAAATTATAGTAAGCCCCCATCAAAAATGTAAAATAAACAAATAAATAAAAATGGACAGAACAAAGGCTGAGTAAATGATGACAGACGGAATCTGATCCTGCATGTCTGTCACTGCGTAAGATTGATGCCCCCTTCTGGCAAAAAAAAAAAGGAAAAGTTGCTTCTGCAAAACTACTAGACATAAGCTATAAATTAGAGTAAACAAAAGGCTAATTTGAAACGTTACCTCAGCCTTTAAACGCCACGTTCACACAGAATGCTGCTATACACAAAACATCATATTCACTAGTTTAACATCTCACACCTAAAACACTGTATATATTGTGTAAATGGATGACGGATTTTTTTTTTCTTTACAGAAGATGAATGCTGATTCAGGGACCAGCTTCAGTGCGAACGACTTAGACTTCACTATTTTTAATTACACCTACAGTGATAATTATTCGTACAGTGATGGGCTTGTGTGTGATCAGAAGTATAGCATGCACTTTGATTCTATTTTTATTCCGGTCGTTTACTCTGTGGCGCTGGTAGT